>NC_089587.1:65053793-66253793 GCF_019320115.1 Miscanthus floridulus | reverse complement strand
GGGCGACCTGGTGCTGAGACTGAGGCAGAGCAACAAGGGCCGCCACAAGCTGACCCCACCCTAGGAAGGGCCGTACATCGTCGCTCAAGTGCTGAAGCCCGGGACCTACAAGTTAGCCAACGAGAAGGGCGAAGTCCTCACCAACGCTTGGAACATAGAACAGCTACGTCGCTTCTACCCTTAAATTTCCAAGCATTGTATATTTTGTTTCTCGAAATACATTAAAGAAGCGTCTTTAGTTGTTCTAATTTTTCGAGAAACCCCCATCAAGGGGAACCTGTCCCGTACTAGGACAAGTCGATTACAAAAAAACCTAAGGACCGGAGGTTCGCCTCAAGAGCAAAAGGCTGGCCGAGCTGAGAGATAAGCCTATGCCTCCGGGCTATGGCAACTCCCTCACCACCTTTCACTCGAGAGGCAGGCCAGGCTCCGAGGGGGTTTTTTCAAAGGACTTGTCTAGAAATCGGAACAGAAGGTAAAACGCTTTACGATAACGCTTCAAGGGAGACTCGGCCATGCCTCCGTAGGGCCGAGCCTCCCTCGGGGGCTAGAAGAGGGGGGGAACCCCCCTAAGTCCCGGACACCATTTCTTCATCGATTTTCAGTTAAATTCCTACGCCAAACTCTCTCTAGCGCGCTCTAACAGACCATTTGTAAAGAACCTATGGACCAAAAGTATGTCTCAAGGCTAAAAGGCTGGCCGAGCTATGAGAATGACCTACGCCTCTGGGCTACGGCAACTCCCTCACCACCTTTTACCTGAGGGACAACTTAGGCTCCAAGGGAGTTTTTACAGATGATACGTTCGGAGGCGAGACAGAGGACAGAGGCTCAGAAATACAATAAAACGATTAGAAAAAACGTATATATACAAGCACCACAAACGTCACGATACAGTAATAAATCTAACTTATTACATGGCCCCCATGGCCCAGGTCAAGGCGCAGGGTCTCCCGCGTCGGCAGATGGCGAAGGAGGGACCACCTCCTCTTCGAATAGCTTCGCCAACGCCGTACCGGGGCCCTCGACTGCCGCTTCCAGCCTCGTCAGCTCCTCCTTGGCCTCGACGGCATCCTCAGACAGGACATAGCCGTCACTGACGCCTTCGACGTCGATGCCGGCATAGTGTGAAGAGATGACGGCCAGGGCACGTTTGACGCCTGTGTGTAGCGCCTCTCGCGGTCGCTGACGTGCTTGGCCAATCAACGCAGTCAGGCGGCTCCTAAGGGAGCTGCCCGATTGAACCCCCTCCATCTCCAGGGCCTCACAGACGGCATGAGCAGCGCTCTGCAGCACCTCGTGCTCCTCGATCTCACGATCGAGCACTGTCTGCAACGCGATGGAGGCCTCGGTCAACCGCGAGACCTCATCGTCCAACCCTACGCCAAAACAAGTAGAATGGGATTAAGCGTCAAAGAAAACAAGCCAAACAGGGGCGCGAGGCCTGTGGGACTCACCCTTGGCCTTCTCCTTCCAGCGCTAGACCTCGACACGAGAGGCCTCGGCTGCCCTGGAAGCCTCCTTCTCCAGTTCTGCGTCGCGACAAGAAGTCAGGTGTCGAACACATGAAAAGACGAACGAAACAAAGGGAATAGGACTCACCCTCGGCCTTTTCCCTCCATTTTAGGGCCTCACCTTGGGAAGCCTCGGCTGCCTTGGTAGCCTCTGCCAAGGCACCTTTCGTCAGCTCATGCGCCCGCTGCTCCGCACCCAGCTGCCCGGCGGTGGCTACGGTGGTGGCCCTCACTTCTTCCGCCCAGGAGTTGGAAGTGTCTCGCTCGTCGGCCACACGGGTCAGTTCCTCCTCCAGCTCCTTGACCCATGCCACCAAAGGGGCGACCTGCCCCTGAGCCATAGCCGCCTCAGCCTCCCGGTTGTCACAGCGAAGACGGAGATCCTCCGCCTCCGCGCTCCGCGCTGACAGAAGCTCGTTGGCATGGGCGAGCAGCTCCCTCTGCTGATAGAGCTCATCCTAGATGCCCCTCTCCTGCCGAAGGAATAGCAACTTCTCGAAGGATCGGGCCTCGAGCTCCTAGATAGGCAGAACACAAGTTGAGCACTACGAATAAACCCGGAGAAAGATGACGTCACACGAGAAAAGGGGGATACGTACCCGCGAGACCCCGGGCAGGTCATTGGCCATAACGGACAGCGCTGTCCGCAGCGACTGTTCTGCCAGGCTACGGTACTGCTCGAGGGTGTCCCAGCGACCCCCCTCGGCCACATCCTCAAGTGCAAAGATGGGCTCCCCCTCGGGGTCGTCCCGGCTCCGCCACCAAATGCGCGGGTGATCCCACCCGTACGGCTCAGGCCACACTCGCACGAGGGCCGCACTTCCCTCACCCGAAGCTGAAGCCGGCTGTTCCACAGCGCTGGCCGCCCCGGCATCGGCCACCCCCTTCCCCCGGGAAGCATTGTCGGTAGGGATCGGGTGGACCTCCGCCTCCTGGGCGCTCCCCTATACCGGAAGCGCGCTCTGAATTGGCGGCAGGGTTGAGGCTTGCCTTGCCTCCGTCTCCACCTCCAGGGCCGCCGCCCTCGCCGCGCTCACTCCGGCCTCCACCACTTTGGCCCTGAAGTTCCCGGGCACCACGATCTCCACCACCTCGGCCCCTGAGGTCCGGAGGGCCTCGGCAACCGTGGAGGCCTCGACCTCGACCTCGCCCTCGGTGGCCTCGACAACCGAGGGGGCCTCGACCTCGACCTCACCCTCGGTGGCCTCGACAACTAAGGGGGCCTCGACCTCGACCTCGCCCTCGGTGGCCTCCACGGCTGAGGGGGTCTCGGCCGCACCCACAGTGGCCTCGATAGCTGCAGGTGCTATGGCCTCGCGGAGTGTAGGCTCCTCCTCCTCTCGCCCCACGGCCACCTGGGTAGCCCCTACCTAGGTGACCAACTCCTATGCCTCCACCGCCCCTGGGGTGATGGAACCCGTGCCCACCTTGAGCGCCTTGTGTGGCGCAAAGGCAGGCACTTCCGCCTGACGCTTCCGGCTGAGGGCAAAACACGGTCAGACCCGCGACCAAAACAAAAGCAGGAGATGTTAAAAGACTTCACTAGCGAAATACTCACCCTGAGCGGATGCTCAACCGCTTCTTCACCGCGTCCCTCCTCTGCAACGGCGGCGGTGGCGCGGCCCCTGTATCCGCCGAGTCCGGCCGACCTTCGCCGGACTCCAGCGCTCGCTCAACCCCCGGTGGAGCCGGCCCCGCAGCCGCCTGCTCCACCTCTACCGTCGAGCCTAGCGGGCTGACAGCGCGCTTTCCCAATGCCCTCGTCTCGGGCATATCGGCCGTGGGGCGGGCGCTCATCTGCCCTGAGTCGCCGTCTCCTCCTCCTCCTTGGGACGTCGGACCACCCGCCGACGCCCCAAGAACCATCTCCCTGACGTCAGGGAGGCGGTCGAGGGGACCCTGCTCCACCTCACCACCATCGTCGCCGCTCGAACCCTCCACCGACATCAACGGAGATGCCTCCACTGGGAGACCCTCGAGCTTCTGCTTCCGGCGACGCTTTTCCAGAGCATCGCGCTCAATGATCTTCTTCTTACGCTTTGTCGTCTTAGCGTCCTTCTTCTTCTTCTGGGCCTTCGCGTACGCCCGGTTCACCGCCCACCGCTGTGCGTCTTCAGGGATGGGCGGTGGGGAGGCTCGTATGTCCCTCATCCCCTGCAAAAAACGACGAATATGAATAAGGGCTTAGGCCAAGGAGAGGAACGAGGAGGCCTCGGAGGCTGCAGCCGCACACGACTCACCAGGGAAAGGTACCCCAGCGTCGGGCGCATCAGGAACGGGGACAGGCCGCCGATCTTCTACCGCCCCTCGACCGCCTCATTCACCCGGCGCAGAACCTCCTCGTCGGCGAGGGGCGCGGCGGACATCCGAATGTCGTCAATCGGCTCGTCCGGCGTCATCTCGAACAAACGTCGCCGCCGCGCCATCAGCGGCAGCACCCTCCGGCGATGGAAGGCCATCATCGCCACTGCCGCCATAAGGCCACGATCGCGCAGCCTCTCCAGCGCCTTCAGCAGTGGCCGCAGCCTGTGTTGCTCCTCGCTCGGGATGCCATACCGCCAGTGCTCCGGCTGGACCTCCACTACCCTCCCAGTATAAGGAGGAAGCCCGCCGTCGTCGTTGCGGAGGTAGAACCAGCTGGAGTACCAGCGACGGTTGGACGACGTGAGTTGGGCTAGGATGTAGAGGTTCAGCCGGTCCTGACGCACTTGGAGAGTGCAGCCGCCGGTCCTCATCGCCTTCCTCGTGCCCGTCATACCCGTCGGCCTGGTGGTATGCATTGCCCGAAACAGGTGAAGCCACAGCTCCCAATGGGGAGGGATTCCCAGATACCCCTCGCAGACGGTGACGAAGGTGGCCGCCTATGCAATGGAGTTGGGGTTGAAGTTGTGGAGCTCCACACCGTAGTAATGCGGGAGCGCCCGCCTGAACCGATCCGCCGGAAGGCTGAAACCACGCTCGTGGAAGGACACGAAGCTCACGACGTAGCCGTCGCGAGGCCTCGACTCTGGTTCGCCTCCCAAAGCCATCCACTCCGGCCTGCTGGGATCGGTGATCGGGCGGAGGAGACCGTCGTCGACAAGCGACTGCAGCACTCCCACGGTCACATCAGACCGATCCCATTTGTCCGCCGGGAGGACCACGACGTTGGCCATGCGCGTGGTGGAGGTCGCAACTACGGCGGTAAGGCTCGCCTCCTGCCTCTCACTCCCCCCTCTCTCCCTTCTTCCTGGTGCTCTCTGTTTTTCTTTAGCAACAGCTAGAAGGCAGCAAAGGCAGACACAGGCAAGGTAAGGGGAGAAGGGGCGAGGCTTGTTTCGTATTTATGCAGGGAAGGGAGCAAATCGTGGGCGACGAAATCGGGCAAGTTTCCCCCAAAAATCCACTGCAGTTATCTAGATCCGGTCTTACCACCCACGCGCCCACTCCCTCCTCATTAATTGCGCGTACGGTTACATCCCGTCGGCTGACACCACGTCGCGTCCAACCTCAGCAGCAGCAGGCGCCATTTTGCCTCCTCGAAAAAGCCGCCTCAAAAGACGCGCCTGCCGTTGTTAGCCGTAGGGAGAGAAATAACCCCACCCGATTCCTTTCAGGCAAAGGAACTGGGCACCGAGCCCACTACGGTCCAGGGGTTCGAAGGCTGGGCCCTTAGGGGTTTCGACAGCCGCCCTAGGGCAACAGAGTCAGGGGCGACTACGGGCGAGCCTATATGAGGCCGAGGCCCAAGCAAGCGAAACGCTTGGGACGCCTTGTATCGTGTCCAAGACCAGTAGGGAGGTCTCCGAATGGGATCCCACCGTAGGGAGGCACCGAGCCATCGAGGCCTAGCGAACGGCCTCGGCACCCACTAGAGAAACCCTCCGGTACTCTTGGAGCGCGTCTCCGGACTGCTAGCCGACCCCCAGCGAATGGGGTACGGGCCTCCACTCGGACTTACCCAATAACAGCTCACCAGAAATGCCATCGCTCGCGCCCACCAAGGGTAGCGTGGCACATTCCACCCCTCCTTCCGAGCGAAAAGGAAGCGCGAGGGTCAAACAAAAAGTCAGGAGAACCCTTGACGGCCCTCTTGCTCCACGCAGAGGCTAAGGGACTCTTCCTGCAACACATTGTCGAGGCCCAGCGACTTAGGCTCGCACGCGAGAGGGCTCGGCAAAACAAACCCTCCTTCCGAGCGAAAAGGAAGCGCGAGGGTCGTTCAAAAAGCCAGAAGAACTCTTGATGGCCCTCTTGCTCCATGCAGAGGCTAGGGAGCTCCTTCTGCAAAGACGCCAAGACCCCGCGACCTAGGCTCGCACCCGAGGGGGGCTCGGCAGACAGACCCTCACGCGCGAGGGGCGAACCAAAAGCCAGGGGGACCTCTGACCGCTCTCTCGCTCCGTGCGAGAGACTCGGGGGCTCCTCCTGCAACTTTGCCGAGACCTAGCGGCTCAGGCTCGCACACGAGTGGGCTTGGCAAACAACCCCCCGTTCGAGCAAAAAGGACGTGCGGGGGATGGACAAAAAAGTCAGGAGGACCCCCGACCGCCCTCTCGCTCCGTGCGGAGGCTTGGGGGCTCTTCCTGCACCCAAGATAAAGACAAGCGACCCAAGCCCATTACGGTCCAGGGGTTCGAAGGCTGGGCCCCCAGGGGTTTCGATAGCTGCCCTAGGGCAAAAGAGTTAGGGACGACTATGGGCGAGCCTGTACGAGGCCGAGGCCCAAGCAAGTGAAATGCTTGGGACGCCCTGTGTCATGTCCGAGACCGGCAGGGAGGTCTCCGAATGGGATCCCACCGTAGGGAGGCACCAAGCCACCGAGGCCCAGCGAACGGCCTCGGCACCCACTAGAGAAACCCTCCGGTACTCTTGGAGCACGTCTCCGGACCGCTAGCCGACCCCCAGCGAACGGGGTACGGGCCTCCACTCGGACTTACCCGATAACAGCTCACCGGAAATGCCATCGCTCACGCCCACAGAGGGTAGCGTGGCACATTCCACCCCTCCTTCCGAGCGAAAAGGAAGGGTGAGGGTCGAACAAAAAGTCAGGAGAACCCCTAACAGCCCTCTTGCTCCACGTAGAGGCTAAGGGACTCTTCCTACAACACATTGCCGAGGCCCAGCGACTTAGGCTCGCACACGAGGGGGCTCGGCAAAACAAACCCTCCTTCCGAGCGAAAAGGAAGCGCGAGGGTTGTTCAAAAAGCTAGAAGAACTCCTAACGGCCCTCTTGCTCCGTGCAGAGGCTAGGGAGCTCCTTCTGCAAAGACGCCGAGACCCCATGACCTAGGCTCGCACCCAAGGGGGGCTCGGCAGACAGACCCTCACGCGCGAGGGGCGAACCAAAAGCCAGGGGGACCTCTGACCGCTCTCTCGCTCCGTGCGAGAGACTCGGGGGCTCCTCCTGCAACTTTGCCGAGACCCAGCGGCTCAGGCTCGCACACGAGTGGGCTCGGCAAACAACCCCCCATCCGAGCAAAAAGGACATGCGGGGGACGGACAAAAAAGTCAGGAGGACCCCCGACTGCCCTCTCGCTCCGTGCGGAGGCTCGGGGGCTCTTCCTGCACCCAAGATAAAGACAAGCAACCCAAGCCTGTTATGGTCCAGGGGTTCGAAGGCTGGGCCCCCAGGGGTTTCGACAGCTACCCCAGGGCAAAAGAGTCAGGGACGACTACGGGAGAGCCTGTACGAGGCCGAGGTCTAAGCAAGCGAAATGCTTGGGATGCCCTGAGTCGTGTCCGAGACCGGTAGAGGTCTCCGAATGGGATCCCACCGTAGGGAGGCACCGAGCCACCGAGGCCCAGCGAACGGCCTCGGCACCCACTAGAGAAACCCTCTGGTATTCATGGAGAGCGTCCCTGGACCGCTAGCCTACCCCCAGCGAACGGGGTACGGGCCTCCACTCGGACTTACCCGATAACAGCTCACCGGAGATGTCATCGCTCGCGCCCACCGAGGGTAGCATGGCATCTTCCACCCCTCCTTCTAAGCAAAAAGGAAGCGTGAGGGTCGTACAAAAAGCCAGGGGAACCCCTGACGGCCCTCTCGCTCCAGGCAGAGGCTAAGGGGCTCTTCCCGCAGCATCATCGAGGCCCAGCGATCCGAACTCGCATCCACGGGCTCGGCAAACACAATGAAAACCCCTCACTCGAAAGAGAAAAAAGCCCCTGAAGAAGTGAAATCACTCCTCCAGGGCCTCGGGGGCTACACCCGGCGGGTGCGCTCGTGCGCACCCACCGAAACCTTGAGTACGAAACACCATCCCGACAGGAACTATCAAGAGCCAATTCTCGTCAGAACCTCAGGGGGAGTGCCTCCACTCCCCCCAAGGCTCGGGGGCTACTGTCGGATACCGTGAGAAGGGGTACCCTAAGCAAGAACCAAAAAACGACTGCTTAGACTTCGTAAAGATCGAAACCAGCTAACAACCGCTGGCCTCAGCCGACTCTCCGACTCGCCTGAGGCCCCCTCATCACTGGCCTCGGGCGACCTCTCACCAAAGGCCTCGGCCAATTCTCCGTATCGCTCGAGGCCCCCTCACCGCTGGCCTCGGGCGATCCCCCACCGAAGGCCTCGGTCGACCCCCTCTCGTCGCAGGCCTCGGCCGGGTCGCCGACCCTCCGCCTCACGCGAGGCGGGCTCGACAACACTCCGCTACCTCTTCCTTCACCTGTCCCTCTGACAAAACATCGCGTCGCATTAACTCAGCCAACTGCTGCCACTGACATCGGCCGCATGCTCGGCACAGTACAGCGGAATGGCCGATGGGACGGGAGGCAGGACTGGGCAGGGGTTACCCGCCACTGTGCCCACCGCTATGCACATGGTTGACGCCCATGCCTCACTGTGCTGCCAACTCCTGCTCCGAGAACAACGCGGCGTGGGGAGCCACGTCCGGGATACTGTGGCCTCGGAATCAGTACCTAGGACCAATAATTCCCTCCAAAGCCTCGGCAGTTTGCTTCAGGGGCTCGGTAGCCTGAGGATCCATGTCCGCCGAGCCCCCCACGATGGCTCGGCCTCGGCATCTGCTGAGCCTCGGCTCCCTACGACGTCATCGCACGATGACCGGCACGTCACCCGTCATGTCCTGCCTCAAGCTGTACTAGAGCCCCACGACGCACAAGATCAAGTATGATCGGCGCGTCACTTCTGCACGACAAGGACGGAGCCACTCCATCGACCATACCACAACAGCGGCCGGCTACAGGGCTCGGACACGCCATCCCCATTCATAGAACGCTATGTAGCAACATATGTACGTTCCTGGTTCTCCCTTAGAGTATAAAAGGGAGGGACCGGGGCCATTTCTAAGGACAGGAGAACAACGAGCAGAAAGAGGAACTCACCAATAGAACCACACACTTCTACGCTGCTTGAGAACAACGCCTCAAGCCGCTCGCACCACCCCCGCCGAGACCTGGGGCTAGCTCCCTCTCTCACCTAGCTTGTAACCCCCTACTATGAGCACTCCGGTGCAAGGAATACAAGATCGATCTCTCAGACTGGACGTAGGGCGTCGATTGCCTGAACCAGTATAAACCTTGTGTCTCTTTGCATCACCATCGGGGATTAGGGGCACGCAGCATAAATTCACTCGTTGGTTAAGGACCCCCCCGGTCCGAAACGCCGACATGAAGCATGAAAAATGTTTACTTTTCAAAACACATAGCAATAACATTGGCAATTCACTTTGATTTATATTAATATTCCATGATATTAAATATTATGTTATTATTTTAAATTTGTTTACATTTTGACTGAAATATTATGTCATACCAATATTAGTAATTTAATTTTGAACAATCGATGATATATAAAATAATACTACACATATAACCATGTGATATAACAAATTCAACATGTTCAGTATCGTGGTGCATGCTGAGTTTCATTTTAACATGTGGAAAACAATACTACGAGAACATAGACTTTTAATAAAAAATAATTTTCAAATAAAATATAAAGAACACTAGAATTTCTACTTATTATGTGAAAAAATGCAACATCTTGATTAAAAGTTAAAAAAACTAAACTATAGATTTATGAAGTCGCAGAAAGGATACAACAAGACTACAAGAGTTTATATATCTTAAAATTAGGTTTCTCTACACACATATCACTCTAGAATAAAGATAAATACTAGAAATTCTAACTAAAAGTCCCTAATGGAGTCTGCATGTTAATCTTGACAAGACCACATAGGAAAATAAAAACATCCTAGAAAAGATCTCTCAAAAATCAGAAACATCTAACCATTAATTCGTTATAACGTAATCATCATTGATAATAATAGTTGTTGGATCTATTCTATTTTCTAAATAATTATCTAACTTTGCTATTGTTTAAAACATATAAAGTAACCTATGACTCTGTATTTATATATTACCCACCTATGCTATTAAAAAACATGATGCAATGTAGACCTAAATTGCATCTAATTACCCACGTCCTACTATAATCGATAATCTACATAACTCAATTTTCATCTCTTTATTAGAAAAATGAAATACACCCACAAATCTACATCTAAATTAGATAACCATAATATATATATATATGTGTGTGTGTGTGTGTGTTTCTACATTAGCCACCCCTATCGATATTAATAATGTAAGATTTGATTAAAGTAAACATACAATCCATGCCAGCATGCACGAGCAATAAATATATATGTTATGTTTCATCACATAAAAAATATTTCTATAATTACTCATATACTAATGATAGTAATAAATTGTTTAAAACCATATTAGAAACCATGACATATAATTTATTAGGTTGTTATTTTAGATATATTTATATATTTTAACTAAAATTTTGGTAAGTCTATATTGATAGCATAACCATATCTTCACATATAATTTTTTGATAAAAAGTTCAATCCTCTTGAGAAGTGTGGAAAACCACTGGTGGCTATGTTTTTCTATCCCTTTAAGAAAAACTTTAGAGTAAACACTAGATCATTATTAGGCTTAAGTATTAAAAATTCTCTTGAGGTTAGCATTGCTACCCTCATCTGGGATCTAACTTCAAGCTCTATGACTTATCTTAACACACATGATGCATATTTAAAATGATGGCTTATGCTATTGTAGTATTTAAGAATGTACTCTACAACCAAAAGTTCTTATTTTAAGAAAGCTCAAAAAGAAGAGTTAATAAAAGATACAATAAATACAGGAGTTTCAACTTAACTTGAGGAGAGAAATTTTTTTGTAGCAGTCAACAAGAATAATTTTTTTTAAAAAAAATCAAAATTTAGATTCATGACTTTCGTAAGATATGTAATGAAACAAGAGCCACTATAATTAATAGTATGGTTTCAAACTAATTGCATATTTAAAATGTATACACGTGTCATGCAAAAGAAAAATATTCACATGGATGAAAAAACATATAGGTTAGTCCCTTGAAAAAATAGTAATTGGATAACTAAATATAGACAACATAATATCTATTATGTCTATTGTGTTAGAAAGTAAACAAAGGAAAAATATGTAATTTAATATAATTAACGTTTTATTAGTCAGATGTATTAAACAATAATTAATAGTTCTATGTTCTAACATTCTAACCCGTGCGAGAGCACTGGTTGATGTGCTAGTGTATAATTAATTAGAGAAAGGAAGGAGAAAACATGCATGCACTATGCCAGTATGCCACGTTATAAGTAATAATAATATTATGGGAAATTAAAGCAAGGAGAAGCACGTACCACATGCTTCATATGCTTCTTCAAGCCGCTCCGTTTGCCAGCAAAGAAGAAAGCAAAGTCAGATTCGTTGCGGTTGGCCGTAAGTGGCTCACTTTGTCATGAGCATATATACTCCATGGCACACAAGCAGTGGACATCGCCTCTGTGCTCCACGCACGCCTACCATTTCCTGTGCAAGCCGTAACTAGCCACATTTATGTTACGCAACCCAATTTTCCCGTGCAAATGCGTACAGATAAACTTTTAGATTTTAAATGGAATTACAAATCTACTTTCTTACTGTAATACCAGTGCTTTCGTATTATACTGTTACCTATGGACCTAACTTGGCCAGTAGAATGCCCGTGCGAACACTTTTTGTTAACTATTTGGCTAGATATAATTGCAGATTGAGTAAGGAGACCTTAACTATGAAACTGAGATTCTCCCTCTGTTTTGGTGCTAATAGTCACCACTACAGAATAGATTTCCAATAGCGCTTCATTTTTCATTAGAAGTGTTTTTTTTTTAAAAAAAAATCTGCTAGTATAGCACGAGGAGAGTACCGAGCTTAAGAACCGTTTGTGAAAATTGATTTTCACAAGTGGTTAAGTGAATCACTAGTGTAAATCATGACATTTACATTAGCGGTTAGCATAACAAACCACCTGTGAAAACAATCATTTTCACAAACGGTCCATATAAGGAAACCGCTAATGAAAATGAAGTCCTTTTTTATTTTTGGCGATTCACTTGATGCGCGCACTGTATGCTCGATCTTCGGCTCATTCCCTTCACAAGCTCTTCGTTTCTTCACTGCTAGCTAGCGCGCGAGCCCAGTCTCACCAGCTCTTGGGTGCGGGCACTAGCAAGTGTCCATGGATGCACCTCCGATGAGTTTGGGTCACGCGTTTGGTTCCAATTTCTCAGCGGAATGCCTGAATTTGTCCCCAAGTGGCCAGTTGGTGCAACATCAACAAGGGGATTACAGAGGATTCTGTTTGAACCAAAAGGGGAAATTACCAATGATGAAAGTGATGGAATTGAAGGACCATCTAGGTGTTGATCTAGTGGGTAAACTCGACTTAACTTAGACATAGGGGACTTGGTGATATACCTTATCAAGTGCGGTCACGGCCATGGCGCCGCCAACATGGTGGCCGCGAAGGCAGTAGAGGTAGCCATCAACGCGCCCGCTAGGTCGTCAAAGGTAGCAGCAGTGCAGGTGCGGTGTTGTGGCGGCGGTGAAGGCGATGGAGCTTCCCGTCGCTCACATCGCCTCTCTCGATGACTAGGGCTAGGACATCGGTGGGACGCTGGCGGCTGCAGTGAACCTAGTATCTTGTGCCCCAACCCCCACCGTCCTTTTATGGCACTGCGCAATGGGGCCCATCAGCCAGGAGAACCGGCTGAGCGCCCCGGATCAGAACACGGATCAAGGGCCCAATTGGCCATTGGGCCAACTGTTGGAGATCATCCTAACATTCTCCCCCTTGATGTTACCTTATGACTTAAACTCAACTTACTTTATCTTTTTTCCACTCCATCACAGATTAGTGCATAGAGCGTGCCTTACCGTTACGGTCAGTTGTCACTAGATTAAATAGCTACAATGCACCTCTCTGTTTTGAAACAGATTCTCAACTAGGCCCTTAGTATCAAGAAATCATAGATTTTTTCGTAACCCATGTCGACTGTATATTCTCTAAACGCACTGGACGGTTAGCCTTTGGTAAGCGGATCCGCAAGTATTTGCTTGGTACTCATATCCTCAATGCTTTTAAAATGATTCTGGATTTTCTCCTTTACAACATATAACTCAATGTCAATGTGTTTGGTAGCACACGTGACCTGTTGTTTTAGGAGCTAACTACTTTAAATAGTTATTGCTGTTGACTACCATTGTTAAATTCAGGTACATATTCCCTTAACCACTTTTGCCTGTTCCTGAGGCCTCATAACAAGCTATACTATGGTATGCATCATTGATGATACCACAACTGTTTTATTGGAGCTTTTCCACAATAATACTCCAACTGTGAGTGTTAGCAACTATTATGGATTTCACTACATATCTCGTCTAAACTTAGCATTTGTACCCTCATCTATTTGAGAGTACTTGTTCTTTCTTACTCAGCATGAGGCCTATGATACTTTACAAAAAATTGCAAGACATTCTTAACTCTATTCCAGTGATCTATATCTGGACTGGACTTCTGCCAAAATATCCCGGATACGTAAACTACGTCATGGTAAATTTTTACTTGTACTTGTACACTCATCAAATTTCCAACAGCTGAAGCATATGGAACCATATTCATTTGATCGATCTCATATCGATTCCTAAAACACTTAAAGTTCTTAAATCTATTACCCTTGACTATAGGAGCAGGCATAGGTTTACTCGCCTGCATACTTTATTTCTTTAGAATCTTTTCTAAGTATGTCTTTGCGATAGTCCTAATACCCCATTTTCTTCTATCTCGGTGAATTTCGATTCCTAGAACCAATGACGCTTCACCAAGATCATTCACATTGAAACTTGAGGACAAAACTTATTCTTCTCAGGGTTTTCAATTTCGGTATTACAAAAATTTCGGCCACCACCGAAACTACCGAATTTCACGAAATTCGGCCAAAATTTCGGCAAAATTTTTTTAGAGACTAGCACATGAAGTATGCTTTTTCTAAAAAAAACATTTAAATCTAAACAAATATTAGTATGATTTATGACTACACATCTATTGAATACAAAAATATGCAATATAAACAATAAAAAATTGAGTCTAAAGTTATATAACACATGTATTAGTGTATTATAAAATTTCAGATTTTTCTTTCGGCCACCACCGAAATTACCGAATTTCGCGAAATTTCGCTGAAATTTTGCCAAAATTTTGAACCCTGATTCTTTTCCAATGACACATTAACATCACTACTAGTGAGTAGAATATCATCTATTCACAGGATGTGGAAAATGAATTTTTCATTCTTGAACTTGGCATAAACGCTATTGTCCTTCTCATTTTTTTCTTATCGTGCTTCAAATACTACTATCTAGAGACTTGTTTTAACACATAAATGCATTTCTATAGGCGGCATCCGATAAGTTCTTTTTCTTCCACGATAAAACCTTTGGGTTGTGCCATGTAAACATTTTCATACAAATCCTTATTGAGGAATGCCGTCTTTACATCCATCTGATGTAACTCTAAATCATAATATGCCAATAACATTATTATAATTCTAAAAGAATCATTGCATGAGACTGGAGAGAAAACTCTCATCGTAATCTATTCATTCTCTTTGCGTAAAGCCTTTTACTACAAGTCATGCTTTATATCTTTCCACATTCCCTTTGGAGTCATATTTTGTCTTGTAGACCATTTCACAGCCTACTGTTTTGGCTCCATTAGGAATTTCTTCTAAGTCCCAAACATCATTGGTATTCATCGAATTCATTTCAACTTCCATAGCTTCTTGCTATTCAAACGAGTAAACGCTTCTTATGGCTTCTTCAAATGAGGTGGGATCACCCTCTATTTGAATTTTTTCACTAACATAGACTCCATAGTCATCAGAAAACTAGTTTACTAATTCTTTGAGACCTTCTGGGGCCTCAGTTACTGGTACTTTCATGTGGGGCTATTGTTGCTCTTCATTACCAAGATGCAATTGATTCTACAGGCTCCTGTATTACAATATCCTTGTTTACATTATTCATTTTCTTCAAAAAACCAATAACAGGTGTTGTATAAGTCATACAATATCAACAGGTATCGAGAAATTCGTTATTTTAAATCACTGAAGTGGGCACACAGTCCCGCTTCTCTTTAAGTCATAGGTCTCTACATACTGTGCTTCCCTAGATCTTACCATCTTTTCTAAAAATGGTGTTTCTTCAAATATCTTATTTTGGGTTTAATCTATTAAAACCTCATATGGCGCTTTAAGCATCACCTTAACATCTTTGAGGCTGATTACGCTATCTTCCTGTCAAAACTTTAAAAAGGTCCAGAAATTTAGCTATTTCTCTGCTTAGGGGTATCATTGTTGTGACCAGTTGTACTCCTCCAACGGTCGCATTCATCTTAATTAATCTTTATCTGACTCTTAATGAAGAGCATCTTTCTTAATTGATCTTTATCTCACTCTTAATGAAGAGTATTTTTCTTAATTGATCTTAATATTCTCCCCCTTAAAATATGACATAAAGTTTACTGCCATAATTTTCGAGAACTATTCAGAAAACCTGTGAATGAGGAGACACTTATAACTTACTTCATTCACATGATTATGTCATGTAAACAAAGTTATTTCTTCATCCGTTTAGGAGTACAATTTTCTTATTTCACTTCAAGAACTCAATGGGGTCTTTTATTAACTGTACTTTTGCAAGTCACGCTTGCATCTTTTTCTTGTGTTTTGATTAGTATTGACCATGATAGGTGCATTTCTATTGTGCCATGGTTAATACTAGGATAGCATAAGAGCTACCCAAACTTCTCTCGCTATACAGGATAAAAAACATGAGTCATCACAAAACTTCTCCCACCATGCATGATTGACTAGCATAAGTACTATGCTAAACTTCTCCCCATGCGGGATATATCTATACTGAAAACTTAGTCATGATGGTTAAAACATTCACTTATACTTCATTTTCTAATTAAATCTTCCCATTGGATCTAATTTAATCAGAAAATTAGTAAGTTAACAAAAAAGTTGTCCTGAACTGGCTTGACTCAAGCCTTTTCATTCACATACCCCAGCATTGTAGCCCGTTGGCATGAAGCCGAGTGATCTCGTCGGTTAAATAAACAAGGTGCTTCTACATCAATTCTACATCACCAGTTGAGCAGAAAAGTAGAATTAATGCATAAAACTCATAAATCAACTTGAAATACATATAAATACTCTTCAAAATTAAATTCTCCCATTGGTTTGAATTTAATTAGAAGATAATGAACACTTTATCGTAGCGGAAACATGTTCATAAAATACATTCTATTAGTTCAGGAGCATTTCTTGGTCCTTATCTACTCTCTGAAAAATTGACCACAGTTGGTGTAAATTTATCAGAGATTTAAACCTTAAACTTGAACTCATTATAATATTGTCATCATCAACGTTGATTAGAAAATAACAATACCATAATCTGACTTAAACAAAATGGACTACTCCTCTAATTTAAATTTTTTCGTCGGTTCCAATTTAAATAGAGGATAAACATAATCAAAATTTACTATATATAACTGTTCTTCAAATTAAATTCTCCCATTGGTTTGAATTTAATTAGAAGATAATCAACATTAAACTTTGCAGCGAAAACATAAAAAAATTATTTATCTATTTTTCAGAAGCATTTTACTTTACTCATCTACTCTCTGAAAAAATAATCCCGATGGTTCAAATTTTGACAGAGATTCAAAACTTGACAAAATTCATCAAAACTGCTTCTGAAAGTAATAAAACTGAAAACTATTTACTCCGTTCATTTTGGCCCAAATGAGAAAATTTGGCATGCGGCCCATCTCACCAGCGCACGTGCCTACTCACGGCCCAGCGCGCGAAAGCATGTCCTAGCGGCCTGCTTCACCCGACTGCACGCGCCCGCTCCCCCACACCCAAGCCGCAACTTGGGCTTAGGCCAAGAATTCGCTGCCCCGCCTGGGCCAAACGTCAGCCCGATCAATCTCGACTGTTGATCTCGATCTGACGGCTGGTCCACGCTTTCGCGCTCGAACAAAAACCCGTCCACGCCGCTCAGTCAAATCCTAACCTCATTCTGAACTCCCGTTCCTCTCTCCTTTCTTCGCCATGGCAGGCCAGGCTGACGCTCCACTTCTCCCCAACGGCGGTCGGCGGTGGCGGGACTTCGTCCCGCACGACGGCGGTGGTGACGGCAGTGAGTGTTCCTAGGTAGGATCCTCCCCTCTCTGTCCTTTCTCATTCTTGCGATCTAGGGTTAGGTTTTAGGAAAAACTTGGAAATCTCTCAGGCTTCTTCTAATTTATTTTCTCTTTTCTACCCTGATCTACACACTAGAACCTGGCTCTGGTATCATTGATGGGATTTGAAGGACCTCTAGGTGCAGATCTAGTGGGTAAAACTTGACTTAGATGTAAGATTGACTTGATGATGTACCTTGCCTAAGGGCAGTTGCGGCCATAGGTACCGCATTGACGTGGTCGCCGATGTCGTAGCAGTGCAGGCGCGGTGCAGTGACGGCGGTCGAAAGGCGATGGCACTTCCCGTCGCTCACAGCGCCCCTTTAGATCGGACTAGGGTTAGGAACTTTGGGGTGGGATTGGTGGCTCCAGCGAACCTCGTGTCTTGTGCCCCAACCCCCACCGTCCTTTTATGGCACTGCGCGACGGGGGACCATCAGCCAGGAGAACCGGCTGAGCGCCCCCAATCAAGGCATGGATCAAGGGCCCAATTGACCATTGGGCCAACTAGTGGAGATCATCCTAACAGAAAGATCTTGAGAAAATTAAAAAATTGTCTATGTAGTGAGCCACCACGAGGTGGGTGGTGCCTAGAATTAGAATGGGCAAGGATGGTGAAGGAGATTAAGATCAAGCTCTTTGAGGATTTGAGGATACCATGTTAGCACAACTAGAACCAAGGCCACATTGTGTGTGGGCCAAATCCGACTCGTGTGGACATGAAAAATAAAAGAGAACATGTTCGCAAAAAAAGAGAACATAGGTGGGCCGTTTGGGCGTAGAATGGAAGACCTGTTTAGTCATTCATGGAGCCCAGGCCAGAAGAATGATAGATGTATTTGGAAGCCCATGCCTATCTGGGTGAGTGAAGAGGAATACCCTGCCCAATGGGAAGAGATGCGAAGGGGAGCTCATTTGGCAAAGAAGATTGCTAGGGTTAGGCCACCATAACCTCAATCTGTCTCCTATGCGAAGGCAGATATGATTCCGGAGCTTTCGGTGGTGTCTTGCTGCTATTCCTAGGAGCCATTGGATAGTTTGAGCGACAACCACGGGTGGGCACCAAATGTTGTCCTCACCGAAGTCTTAGACAGTGGGTCATCAAACTCACAACAACAAAATACAAGATAGGAACATAGCGAAGGATTCATTTCAGAAATATTGAAGTCCTCACTTTTGTTTGCCTCGAGGCACTATTTATAGGGTCTTTTTATAACATGAGGACCATAATACCCCACCTCTTTCATAGATATACCAAGAATGTTAATTCCTTTTGGCAGGGGCCTTACGGTCCAATTCACATAGGAATTCAAATGGCATTTGTCTGCTCCCGGGTGCTTGGGACCCTCGCCAGGGTGCTACCTCTTCACAACCTTCGTCCGGATCCTTTGCCTATGCTTCGTTTGGTCACGAGCGTGCTCCGTTGCCCTCTTCGCCAACGACTCTTCGCCTTTTCTCTCCTAGCAAAAAAATATGTTCCCTGCGAGAAAGATCCGAAATAGGTGGACTTCGATCGACCCCGCGAGCAAGTACGCGGTAACGAGCAGCATGTACGAGTATGATACGACCCCGTGCGCGATGCAACTGCCCGACAAGGATTATATATGTTCGTAATTGCTAGCGCTCGGACGGCGACACTAACGTCCAGACGCTCAGACCAGCTGGGCCTGCCCCATGCGCCTGTCCACACGCCTGTGTGCTTCATGTGCAGGTCCATGCCGCTCCGTTTCCAACGCATGCCTCAATCTGTGTCCGTTCTCGTTTCCCACGCCTGTCACTCGTGCCCCTCCGCTCCAAATGCATGCACGCGGGCTCAGCAGCTGCAAAGCAGGTGACTGTGGCAGGTGGATCTCACTACAACATTCAAACACCAAATCTACTTCTACAACATCTAGATGAAACATTTGCAACATACGTCTAAAGCAGATGAAATATTTAGGACATACAGTTGAAACACCATTGCAACATGTGCAACATCCCGATCTACTTTTTAAATATCAAAATGCAACACTTGCAACATACAAAAGAAGACAGATAAAACACTTGAAACATGCGTCTGAAACACTTGAAAGATACGTGTACAAAAAACAGATAAAGCATTGGGGATAAACACTTGCAACATACGTGTACAACTATTGCAACATATGCTACATCCCGATCTACTTTTGCAATATCCACATGAAACACTTGCAACATCCAGATGAGACATCTGAAACACTTGAAACATACTCTTGCAACATGTCTGAAAAACGTCTAGAAACATTTGAAACATAGCATCGCTGCGCGGCCATGACCAACCTGGTGGGGAACTGCGGTGGCGCATGCCTCCCCTTCTTACCGATGGCGCGAGGTGGATGGGAGCCCAGGCGCATGCCTCCCCTGCTTCCCCTTCCGTAATGGGCGAGGTGGATCGACACGGCGCTGGATGGTGCGTGCCCGCACGCCCCTGCCATGCCCGCCGTCGCCCGAGGGAGAGGAGACGCTGCCAGATCTGGGGAGGGCACCACCACCGAGGTAGGGGAGGGGCTCGAGCCCACCGGTCAAATCCGGTGGGATGCGAGGGAGGGTCGCTGCCGCCATGAAGTGGGGGAGAGGACGCCATGGAGGCCACCGGACTTGAGGGAAGACGCACGTGGAGGAGGAGTGCCGCTAGATCCATGGGGGGAGGGAGAGGAGAGGAGGACGCATTGGCGGTCGCAGCGGTGATTTTTTCTGAAGAATGGAGACAGCGGGCTGCGGTTAGTAACTTGTGGACGAGAGGCCATGAGCCATATGCGGACGGAGGCGGTGCGGGCAGAGTCCATTCCAGAGCTGGCGACTCGAGCAACTCAGGTGGGGTCCGTCCGTCCGGACGGACGACCGAATAGGAGCATTACCGATATACATTATATATGTGTATAATGTACATAAATACAGTCAAATATAGTAACTATATATACAGTTGTTGTTGGCTTGACTCTGAATTCCCAAAAGAGCACCAGGGTCATAGGCCATGCCCCCGGTTCAACAGATCCGACATGCATCTCAGCCAAATCCTGACCAGAGGCATGCATGGATCAACGTGGACCAAGCAAAGTACACAGCACAGTAATATTACTTGGCGATTATAGTGCCATACAGATCAGATACAGGTGGCTGGCGGCTGCACTACAATATGGTACACCACCTGGTCCTTTCTTCCCCACTGCTGCTGCCGGAAATGGAACGAGTGGCTGGACGTTTCGGATGCGTCGTTTGGGCCTTTGGGTTGTCCTTGCCTTTGGGTTGCTGCTCTCCCTCCTCGCGCTGCTGTTGCTGCTGCTGCTGCTGCTGCTCTTCCTCGTCATCCTCCTCCTCCATGAATAAGAAGTTTGCTCGCTGGGACTTCTCTGCTAGATCCTACAACAATTAAAATGCATATATACACACATATATCTATATATATGCATTGATCTCCAGTATATAGTGATCGCCAGACCGCACCTCCCAAAACAAAAGGCTCTAGCAGATAAAAGATTGTAGCTGAATCTAACAACGAAACAAAAGGAGAAGATGTTCTTGGTAGACAACAAAAGTAAATCGATGTTCTTGGTGTTGTAGTGATTACCGTACCATGGCTGCAGGCTTAGCTTGCTTTAATTTGGAGATGGACGGAGACGACGTCACTGCCCCCAGGAACTAGGTTTCGAACTGCAAAAACCATATCTTGGGTCGAGTATGAGAGAAGAAGGGTGAAGAATATATATACACACACGCGCCGCCACGCAAGCAGACGCATTGTATCGGATATATGGATGGAATGCAGTGTTCCTTTTTCTTTTAATTAAATTCGTGGAAGGATATATGCCTAGCTTGTGGCGACAGCTAGCTCGCTAGATTAGCTTAAGAGTTTTTTTATGAAAAGATTAGCTTAAGAGTTACAAAAGCCAGAGATGGATGTGGATGGGACAACGTAGATGCCCTGATGTCGAATTTAGTGAGGAAAAGAAGAGAGAGAGGATGAACATCGAATAGAAGTTGGACGGCCGGCATGTCCAAGATATGATTCCTGACGTGGATTTTTATTCGACTTCGACTGTTGTGAGAGTACCGTGACATTGGCATTCCGCGTGTAACGCGGTGTACCCATGTTTGGACCTCTATAGAATTTTAGAGTATCTGCACAGCTAGGTCCTCTTTTTTCCTTTTTTACTATATCGGCTATGTGTAATTTTGCTCATTTTCTTTTTAACCTTTGTATCGTGAACTCTGTTGTAAAGAATTGTTCTCAAATTAATAAAAGCCAGTAGCACTACTACAAACAAGGATATTGTATGACTTTCTTGTAACATATTCATCAATGTGTTTCGGTGAAATTTCATAGTAACACAAAATAGTGTGTTACAGACTTCGGTTGTAACACAAAACACTTTTTTTTTATAAAAATGTGTTACTGGCAATAATTATAGTAACACAAAATTAATGTTACAAGCAAAATGTTACAAAAGTGTACTATGTTCTAACATATAAATGGAACATATAAAATGTGTTACAAATATATATCTTGTAGTAACACAAAATAATGTTACAGTTCAAGTGTTACAAAGAAACATATATATGTGGACCTTCCTATTCATAGGCGACACGAACATCGCACCTAGTTGTCGTCAAGGCTGTTAGGCAATCACGTCGTGGTCATCACATGAGAACCAAGTAGCAATGAGTAAGGGGTTGTTTGGCAAGGCTCCTCCTGAGGGGCTTCTTCGGAGGAGTCGGAGCCATTTTGGAGGAGCTTCTATGACCACCAGAGGACATTTTTATTAATACAGTGACAATAGTTTTCCTGTCAATAATTCGTGACAAGACAAAACTCGTCACAACATATTGAATAGAATACTGCCACTTGTATGGTGACATGGCAGAGGATGTGGCGGGTGACGTGGCATTTAACATTTGGCCCATATAGCATGGGTTTTTTCATTATTATTTTCATTTACAATCTGCCAATTGGCCCAAAATTTTTTTTGGCCCAGCTACAAATTAGCAACATTATAGTCCAGTGCCATATTATGGGCTAACCCAATTCTTCCCCGTATTTCATCAGTTTTTAATAGACCATCTAATTCTTCCACGTGTTGTGTTCTTATTAGTCTAGATTTCAGCTTTTATTTTTTTATTAGTCCACGTCATAATAAACTGGAACAACCCAATAAAAATCCGTACATATAATTCAAGTTTACAGGCATGTAACCACTCAAGTTACGAACACATAATGAGATAATTTATCAAGTCACAACCACGACGAGCATCCTAGTACGAGTATAATCTTTTTTTGAACTGAGCATTTTATTACTCATCGACTCTGGCCAAATCGCTGGTTACCACACACTCAAACTCCTGAGGTACACCATCCCAAGTGTTACTAATGCCACTGGAAAACTTACACCCGACAACTGCTAAAGCATGAGCCACCCTATTACAGCCATATTTGCACACACTAAGATTACATGATCTAAGCTCTGCGCTAATAAAAAATTTCATCTCCGTGACTAGACCCCCAAATGTGGACAGCTTGTAGTTGTCGCCTAAGAGAGCATCTCTGACAATCATGGTGTCGATCTCCACAATGATCTCCTGCACTCCCATGCTGATTGCCACCTGAAGTCCTGCATAACAAGCCAGCAGTTCTCTGCAGTTACTAATTGGCAAATGTAAGATAAAACTTAACAGCAATGGCAAACCACGGCTGCACTTTGCTCTCTGCAGTTACTACAGCAGCTGCACAACAGTAGGTGCAGGAAGCTTTAGTGAACACTCCCTTTAACATTTGGTAGTAATGGAACTCAAGAATTACTCTAGAGAGTCTATAGCTCTTGTGTCAGAAATATGGTAGTTCACATTTTTCAATTATATCTTAGCTCATGTTACGAATATCATGTTACATAAGTCATCCATCAACAACTGAGACATGTAAGAACAAAACCATTTAAAAAAAGAAGAAAATGCACACAGTAATTTGACTAGTTGCAAAACTATAAACAAGCACAGCTGCTAAAGTTGCTAAGCAAGCATCAACATTCCAATAGAACGCCTAGTCATTCATCCTCAATCCATTACGAGCACAACTCACCTCCAACAGAAATTGACCCATATGCTAGTAGCCAAGACCTGCCCAACATCTCATTCACCTCCTGTAGCAGCATCAAGCCATGAATCAGGAACTTCATTAAAAGTTAACCCCATAAAATTTCAGGGTCAAAGACCGAATTAGTGAAAATATGCAGCGTTAAACCAATATTTTTTGGGATCACAAGTTCAATAGAAAGATTGAATTAGTGAAAACATGTAGCATTAATCCATGTGCTTGTGCAACAGTCTATCATGTTGTCAGCCAGTCTCTATTTATGCAAAATAGTGTCACACTCTTGAAGCACAAGTCAGCCATTAATGAACTAACAAAGCAGGCATGAGTGTCATAGCAATAGAAAATACAGCAGGTACTCAGTAGTTCTTAGTACACATACCAAAGTAGCATTTCTTTTCCCCATTAAGAGAGTTACAGATTAGTACAAAATTCTGATTGATCTGATAGAGGGTTCTAGGTACATATCAGTCAACTATCTATACTACAAGAGAAAAGATAGCTTGGTTGTAATACAACAAGATTTGATGTGATAGAAATGCTCAACGAGTGTGAGAGCGAAAAGACGGTTCATTTGTTTGTGACAAGGCAGAGAAGGGCCACTTTATCGCCTACCAAGTCCAACAAAGAACCGTCCAAATCTAAACCAAAAAATAAAGGTATTAGAATGAACATATAATTTACTTTTCTATGTATATTTGATTATTCAAGGACAACTATTCCAAGTCATGTTAGTTATCAATGATTTATTTTCATCCAAGATTAGCATATCCAACCCCACCATGGTATGTGACTTAATAAATACAATCTTGATAGTCTAATACAAATATCTAGTTGTTTAATAAAAAGATTACATATTGTTTATTATATTTACTATAAACACGTGTTCATGTCCCCAACATTTGTTTAGCAGGAAGAGGTACAAAGAAAAAGAAAGGATCAAATGTAATGCATACTGAAGCACTATATGCTAACGAGGTTGGGCAGCATGATGATGAGAACCAGAACACATCAGGTGCAAATGTAGTTAGATCAATCTCATTCATATGGACTGCATCTTAACCAATTACTATCACTATCATTCTGTTTTTAATAGGTGATGGCGATGAAGTACCTGGTAAGCGAAAGGGGACCGTTTTAACACATGTTTGGGATCTACTTGGAGGAGATCGGATAGTAGTAAGATGTAATATGCTTGGACAACCCATTGGAAAAGATGGTGGCCTTTTAGGACAATTTTTGGGCACCATAGCAAGAAATGGTGGTTACTGTCCTGTTGGTGCCAAAGATTGCAGAGAAGTTAAGAAAAACAATGCAGAAACCACAATTCAATTCATCTAGGTTAGCTAAATTTTACAAGACATAATGTTTTTATAAGATTAAGTATATATATGCTTGTTATCATATCGTGAAGTCAAATTCATTCATTAGTGACTTTCTTATTTTAGACAAAGTTCTTATATCCTCATTCATGTGAGAAATGGTTATTGAAATCAATTGGAGAAAATACAAGGCAACATTAAAAAAGTCACTATTTAATCCAAAGAAGAAAAAGTCTATTTTGAACAAGCGTTGTCCAGATGATATCGATGAAGATCAATGGAAGGACCTAGTAAAATATTGGAAGTCTAGCGAAGGACAAGTAAGGCACCATTATTGACGCTATTTGGCTTTTTTTACTATCACTATCTATACCATTATTGGTTTTTATATGTATAATGGTTCATTATCTATTAATTTACTTTTCTTGTAGACCCTAAGTGAGAAAAAAAATAAGTTGTGAAATGAAGAAGACAACAAATACAGCCTGTACAAAGAGTTATGCTCATTGGTCTGAGGACATGGTGAGTCATCTTCTGTTTAAAAAAATTATATATGATTCTTCTTAGTTTTCCTTTACTGCTATTTTTTCAAAGGCAAACTGATCCTGAAAAAAAAAACAGCCACATAGAGCAAAGGTTTACCTCGCAACTCACAGGAAAAGGGGAAAAGGGATAAATGAACCAGTGGTATGCTACATGCACATGAGAATTTTTACAAATATAAAATTATTTCTGTTTTCTAATGTGCGGATTTCTTGCTTGTAGGTTGAACTGGAAAATCTCCTAGACACAACCAGAGTTACCACAAAATAGTGAGGGAGGAGTTGCATGGGAAGGTCATGCATTACATCGGGTGTTGGGAGAAGAGAAAGCTGGACAAGTGCACGGCATGGGATTGCTTCCAGTTCCTAAACAAGTTTATGGTCGAAGAACACACCATTTTAAGGACATTAATATAGTTTCACTAGATGGCTCATCATCTTATGTAGAGACTCACATGTTGGAGGAAATAAGGCAACTCAAAAAGCATTCTAGAATGCAAGACAAAGTTATTGAAGAACTAAAAAACAATCAAAGGCACCATGAGAACCAAGAAGCAACAATGGTAACAATGTACATATTAATTTGTAACTTTGTATTGAAATGTGTTACTAAAACTTTATTTCTTTTCCATGGAAATTGTGCTAGGAGTGATCATAACAATTCTCAGAATCAAGCGGTGCTTTCTAAAAGAAAGGTATTTGCTCTATTTTCCATGTTTTCACCTAATTTAGTCTTTTGGCTTTCATATTGTTTCAAATTTTTAGAGAGTTCACTGTGTTGCGCCCAACTAGAATGATGGATTCCTTGAACACATGGATGAATTGGTAAAGTCACTTTCTTGTGAATTTAAAACTATTTTATTCACAAAGGATTTTTTTTTATATTAACTCATGCTACTATCTTTTTTCTCTTTACTAGAATAAAGAAACATGTGAGTCTGAATATAGTGATGATGATAGACTACTTTTATCCACCACAAGTAAAACAACAAAGAAACAAAAGGTATCTATGAACCACACTTTGTTGTATTTATAGAGGAATTTTTGTCTTAATATTTCATACTTCATTATATATGTGTAAGGGTCATCATGGAGGGCCTGGAGAGACTACGACCATTGCACACCAGGAGGTGGCTCATGACAAGGTTACATGCAACAAGCGTCAAGCACCTAAACAACTTCCTGTAATGAAGGTGAATGAACATAATACACTTGTTCTAATTGCATGATCTTGATGTACAACTAAGGGTTGTTGGTCACTAAGAGATTATGTCAAATTAATGTAGGTTGGGTCCATGGTGCTACTAATGACTTCAAAATATCCTATTAAGGCTAATGTGGCCTATGCAACTCTTTTGAGCACTGATCCAGAAGCCATTGTTGGTGGAGTTAAGACAGGAAGTCAATTCTACAAAGTGCGTATCGATCATGCTATAGCAAAAGATGAGACATTCGTGAGGCCTAGGCCTAGGTGCAACAATATTGGTGATGCTCAAGCCAAAGGAGTCTCAATTGCTTGGCCTTCGATGTTTGCATGTTCAAACTAGCTTTCTTAACTTACATCATTGTACATATGTGGCCTAATTTATAATCTTACAACTTATATTTTCTTTGCAGGTTCAAATGATTAATGGTTGAATTCCTACATCGATGTGTACAAAGAATAATGGAAGAAGAAGCAATAGACTTTATGAATCCTAGCTAGTTCTTGAATTTTTCTTTCTAGTATGGACTATGTGTGTTTGCTCTCTAGAGGCATATCGTTATGTACAAATACTATGATTTAATCTGAACAAGCACTATGTTTGAAATCATCCTACTATATGTGGTTCTTGTTATGATTATTGAAATTTGTGGTTTATGTGATTTTGCAATGTGTCATGTTTGTGTGATTCTATAATAATCTGTGTGCCACATATATAGGTGAAACAAATATTTGTTTCCTAATCTGAATATGTTACAATAGATATAAACAAGTGTTACAAACCATGTGTTCCTTTGTTCCATACTGTGCTCTACCATAATGTAGAAGTGTTACTAGAACTAAAAAAATGACACAACAGACAATCACTATAACACTAGGCAAATGTTCCTATAGATAAATAAATGTGTTACAAACTATGTATTCCACCATAATGTGGAGTGTTACTAGAGAAAAAAAAAGTGTTACAACAAAAATCATTGTAACACTAGATAAATGTTCCTATAGACAAGTAGATGTGTTACAATAAACCAGTCTATAGTAACATGGCCAATTGGAACACAAAAAAATATATTACTAAGAGAGCTAGTAACACTTTTTCCAACCTACAGTAACACAAGTTGGTGTTATTGTATCCCTGTGCTGTTGTAGTGTAGGGGGTAACCCCTCTTGTATTCATAAAAAAACTATATCAGCTATAGGGGGTTATTCACAGGATAGGAGTGCTCTTTTTCACAATTACTTTTCTAAAAATAAATAAAATTATGGAAATGCCAGGGTCAGGGCGTCCGACTATTCGAACGCCCCTATTATCATCGGTTGCGATGGTACGAACGGCCCACCTAACCCGGATGCCTCCACCAATCGACTGTTTGAAAAAAAATGTTCGGCCGTCTTCTTCACTCCCAATCAGAACCATTTTGTGGGGGTATTAACCCCTATACCCTTACGACTAGGTTTGGGCCACCCAAACCAGGGGGTCCGGCCCACCAGAAGACGATGTGTGGCCTAGCCGATCTGCTCGGAGTCCCGCGTAAGGAATCAAGGCAGACTTGAAGATCAAACAAGATCCTAGTTGGTTAGAATAGGAATCCTTATCTGGCCACCTATGGCAATTGTAACTGGTAGGGATTAGTTTCCAGATCTGTAACCCTGCCCCCCAGACTATATAAGGCGGGCAGGGGACCCCTCTCAAAAATCATCTCATTTACATACAGCAATACAATCAGATGCAGGACGTAGGTATTACGCCCTCACGGCGGCCGAACCTGGATAATACCTCGTGTCTGTCTTGCGTCACCATCTCGTTCGTTGCTTGTGCACCTATCTACCAATAATCTACTATCTTGGGCATACCCCTAGGTAGACTGCTGACCATATTTCGTCGATAGTGGCATGCCAGGTAGAGGGTGTGCGTACTGCTCCCTAGACGAATAAGATGGTCATCATCCCCGGCTCCATGGCTACGCCAAACAGCCTCACGTTCACCATCGGCCAGATCACCTGGACCACTGGCTCCGACAACTTCATCGCCATGACCACAGAGGAGGCGCAGATCCAATCTGCATCGACCACTGCTTCACTAGTATCGGCTACAGCTCCGACCACGTTTGATCTAGCTCCAGCCACACCAGCATCATGTTCAGCCACGTCGACAACTTGTCGTTTGCTTTCTCGCTACAAAGGGAGGTAGATCAACAACACCGACCTGTTCGACTCCATCGATTAGGTCGGCACTAAGCTTGCTAAAACCCTAGCTCTGGTAGATTCGATTCAAAATCAACCTACCAAGCAGGTAACCAATACCCACAACAGATCTACCCTACCAGCTCGGGCCAGTCGTCCTGCATGACTCAGTACGGATCTTGTGGTCACGTCTACTCCTGAAGGGCTCCCCGTTCGTCGTCGACCAGCCCCCGCAATGGGTCTCTAGCTCTCCGAGTGCGAAGCCTTGATGGAGAATTACCAGGCTCAGCCCTACGGCCTACAAAACACTGCTTCCAACTACGCGTATAATATACAACGCTGCTCAGATCTGTGTTTCATACATCGACCTTGGCCAAAGCCATGCAACTTCATCAACATGGTTCGGATTGAGGAGTATCAAGAAGGATCGGTCCACACAGTTCAAGAGGGCAGCTCAAGCTCCCCGTCCAGCATCGCATCTAATGGCTCCGTCCACACTGAGCTTCAGCATCATGATAATGAAGAAGTTGAATACGACCTGGATATCCTAGACCACTTCCCAGGGTTCCCACAATTCCCATCCTTCCCACCAAGGTGAGGAGACTTGATCAATGTCGTCAGTAATGATGAACCTCGGCAGTTGGTGAAACAAAACAAGAAAGGCTAGCACGCGAAGCACACAATATTGATCGGTTTAATCACAAACAAACCAAAGCCGAGGCAGAAGAGGAGGCACGACGCATAAGGCCCCAGTCACGCGATCTCAACAATGCCTTTGATAGGGTAGGGGAAAAGCAGGTCTTTCAGACTCCAAGCGCCAACATAGCTGTTGCTATGGCAACAATGCAACAACTACCCAGTACCCCAGAAATCCAGGCAATTCGTGATGATGTACAAGTCTACCTGACGGCTGCTATAGCCCAGACTATAGAGATTGCAAACCAAGCCCAGGCTCCGTCCGTCTCAGTCGAATCAAGCCACAGTCATCAGTACTCAAGTCGCCCACAGCCACCCAACCAATGTGGCTCGCGCAACAACGACCCACCAGACGACCGTCAAGGCAGAAACGGTGGTCATGATGGTGGTCGGGACGACAACCGCCACGACTACCAGGACGACAACCGCCGCAACAACTGGGACGATAATCGACGAGACAACCGTGACAATCGCCGTGATAACCGTAGTCGCGAGGTCAACCAGGGTGGCAATTGAGATCACCATGATGGCAATAATGATCTCTGACATTCCCTCAGAGAACGCAATCAAGCAGATATGCCCGGTGTACCTCGGAACTTGATCGAGCACTCCTTAAATATCGATGGCAAGGCCAAACCCATCAAGCAGAAGCTACGACGGTTCGCTCATGACAAAAAGGAGGCTATTAGGGTAGAAGTTACATGGCTTTTAGCAGCCGGATTTATCAAAGAAGTGTATCATCCGGAGTGGTTAGCCAACCCGGTTCTTGTACGCAAAAAGAATAAGGAATGGAGAATGTGTGTTGATTACACTGATCTCAACAAACACTACCCTAAAGACCCCTTCAGCTTACCTTGCATAGACGAGGTCGTAGATTCAACTTCCGGTTGTGAGTTGCTTTCCTTTCTCGATTGCTACTCTGGTTACCACCAGATCGCTCTCAAAAAGGACGACCAGATCAAGACATCCTTCATCACGCCCTTTGGCACCTACTGCTACATGACCATGTTGTTTGAGCTCAAGAACACTGGGGCTACCTACCAATGCACCATACAGGCCTGCCTCAAAGATAAGATAAAAGATGACCTCATCGAGGCTTATGTTGACGATGTAGTTGTTAAAACCAAGGAAGCATACACCCTTGTCGACAACCTAGAATGTACCTTTGCAGCCCTTAACACATTCCAATGGAAATTAAACCCAAAGAAGTGCATCTTTGGTGTTCCATCTGGTATACTGCTTGACAACATCGTCAGTCATGACGGCATACACCCTAACCCAGAGAAAGTAAAAGTTGTCTTGGACATGAAGCCACCCAAAAAGGTGAAGGATGTTCAGAAGCTTACCAGATGCATGGCTGCCCTCACTCGTTTCATATCTAGATTAGGCGAAAAAGGACTACCATTTTTCCAGCTGCTCAAAGCATCCGAGAAGTTTGAGTGGCCGGAGGAAGCAGACGCTGCCTTTACATAGCTGAAACAATTCCATACATCACCTCCGGTCCTCACTGCTCCTAGAGAAGACAAAACCCTCCTGCTTTACATTACAACAACTAATCAAGTGGTCTCCACTACCATGGTGGTCGAGCATGATGAGCCTGACCACGTCTATAAGGTACAGCGACCAATTTATTTCATCAGTGAGGTGCTTAGCGAATCCAAGACCAGGTACCCACAGATTCAGAAACTGATCTACGCCATACTAATTACATCCTGAAAGTTGAAACACTACTTCAATGGATATCGTGTGGTGGTCATGACCGAGTACCCTCTGGGAGACATCATTCGCAACAAGGATGCAAATGGGCGCATCGTCAAATGGGCAATGGAGCTATGCCCTTTCTCCTTGGAATTTGCAAGCCGTACTACAATCAAGTCTCAGGCACTTGTCGATTTCATCGTCGAGTGGACAAACTTAAGCACACCTGCCTCTTAGGGGCCCACCGAGTATTGGAAGATGTACTTCGACGGCTCTCTCAACATCGACAGCGCAGGAGCAGGAGTCCTTTTCGTATCACCATCCAAGGAGTAGCTCCGATATGTCCTCAGGATTTATTTCCTGGCGTCTAATAATGCTGCCGAGTACGAAGCATGCCTACACGGTCTGCGCATTATGGTCGAGCTCGGTGTCAAGCGTCTCTATGTCTATGGAGACATGACTCTAGTCATCAACCAACTCAACAAGGACTGGGATACGACCATCGAAAAGATGGACGCATACTACAAAGCGATCAGAAAGCTGGAAGGCAAGTTCTATGGCATCGAGTACACACATGTGGTCCGGGACAAAAATCAAGTAGCAGACGTGTTGTCAAAGTTAGGATCATCCCGAGCCAAAGTCCCACATGGCGTATTTGTTCAAGACCTGCTCATGCCCTCCATCAAAGAAGAAGATCCCGCGGTCGACAAGCCTCTAGACCAGCCATTGATGGCTACGGTTCCGGCATCAAACACCACCAAACCACCTCCGACCACCAAGAAGCCCGACTGGAGAGTACCTTTCATCAAGTACCTAATAGATGGTAGCGGTTACACCGATCGGACAGAAAATAAACACCTGATGCGTCACAGTAAGCAGTATCTGCTTGTCGATGGCAAATTGTGGCGCAAGAATGCGAAGGAGGAAATCTTGATGAAGTGTATAACCCAGGAGGATGGTGAACATCTCCTAGACAAAATCCACTCTGGCTCCTGTGGCAACCATGCGGCCTCGAGAACGCTGGTCGATAAGGCTTTCTAAGCAGGGTTCTATTGGCCGTCAGCCATAGCCGATGCAGAGAAGCTAGTCCGCCATTGTGAAGGTTGTCAGTTTTTCGCCAAGAGAATCCACGTACCAGCACACGAGATTCAGACTATACCAGCCTCTTGGCCCTTCACATGCTGGGGACTAGATATGATCGGGCCTTTCAAACCGCCCCCTGGAAAATTTACATGCGTCTTTATGCTGATCGACAAACTCTCCAAGTGGATAGAGTACATGCCCCTGGTCAAGGCATCTTCAGAAAAAGGCTGTCGCGTTCCTCGACCAGGTCATCCACCGCTTTGGCATACCCAACAGCATCATCACTGATCTAGGTACTCAGTTCACAGGGAACGCTTTTTGGGACTTCTACGATGAAAGGAGCATAGTAGTAAAATATGTCTCGGTGGCACACCCTAGAGCTAATGGACAGGTCGAGCGGGCAAATGGTATGATCCTAGACGTACTTAAGAAGAGGATGTACAGAGAGAATGACAAAGCTCCTGGAAGATGGCTCAAAGAGTTACCAGCCATGGTCTAGGATCTCAGAACCCAGCCTAGTCATAATACCGGCGTATCACCGTACTTTATGGTTTATGGCGCTGAGGCAGTGCTCCCAGTAGATATAGCCTTTAGATCAGCATGGGTAGAGAACTTCGATGAAGACAAGGCCAATGAAGTGCAGGAGCTAGAAGTGAATTGTGCAGAAGAGAAGCGGCTTGATTTTTGCGTACGTACAGCTAAATACCTTGCTGTTTTGCACAGGTACTACAACAAGAACGTCAAGGAGCGGTTCTTCGTGGTCAGGGACCTGGTCCTGAAGTGGAAGACGAATTAGGCTAGTGTCCACAAACTCGCAACCCCATGGGAAGGACCCTTCATGATCAAGGAGGTTACACGCCCTACATCTTACAGGTTAGCTCGCCTAGATGGCACAGACGTACCCAATTCCTGGCACATCGACAAGCTTAGGCATTTCTATGCTTAGCTACTAAGATATGTACCCCTCTTATACTTTTGATTTATTTCAATAAAGCTATTATGATTTCTCTGACCACTCTAATGTGTCACTTCGAAGTCTATTGTTATTCTAACTCTACCAGTTAAAACTGACCACCATTCCTTCTCGGGTTCTCAGAGCATGCCCTGTCTCCGGTTCTCCCCAACACATGCGTGGGATCCACTCTCTACGCTACGGGTAATCGGCAGGTGCTCTCTGGTTTGACTTGTGTGTTTCTATGTGTGCACAAGCTATGCACCTCACACTCCAACCGCAAGACAAACCAGGGCCAGACAAACCATTTAGGATGACGTGTCGACTAAACTGGTACAACTAAATAGAATGCCAACACGTTCTAACTTAGTTACATCAACATGATATCCGAGCTTAAACACGTTTTCTACAAAACAAACAAGCTTATGTTGATATACAAGTACGTTATTACAAGCTTGCCTGAAAAGGTCCAAGTTTACAATAACCCAACTATATCTTCTTCTACAGCTATAGCCTACACTATTGGCTGGTCAGGGCACGCGGTGCCTACTGCTCGCTGGGCCTAACATCATGCTCGGGTCTCGGGGACTCTGGCATTGATCGAGCTAAAGAAGATGGCCCCGCCGATGCCTGGCTGGTCGAGACCATAGGCTTTGCTAGTTGGCTTGAAGATGACGGTGCTCCCAGCTGACTTGTTGACGGCGTTCCTTGTACGGGTGGTGCCGCACCTCCACATAGGTTAATATCACCAATTATTTTCACCGACAAGTCCAGCTAGGTCATCCGTAGCTCCTCAGCCTTGTCTGGATCTACCTCCTTCGGGTATCCAGCCTCTAGGCGCTTGAGATCGATTAGGGGGTAGTGAGCACGTACCATGCTTAGCACATGTGCACCTGCGTACTCTCCTGCCCCCTTCACGAACTCCTGGAACCATCCCCGTGCCCTTTGGCATCTCTCGATCAATCCTAGCTGCGGCGTCCTTGGCACATCTTCTGCTAGTGCAGGATCGATGAGGTTAAGGACCGGTAAAATGCCCTTTGCCACCTCCTGGCACTGGCGTTTCTAGGTGTCACGGTCCTTGGTGATCACTTGGCATTGCGCCTTCTAGCCGTCACAGTCTTTCATCATGGCCTCCAGATGCTTCTTTGCATTGATTTTTATAACTGCAAACTGCACACGCTGTTAAGACGTTAGACCACGCCAAACTACGGTAGGCAACAAAAATGAGCAAAGGCGGTTGGACAACTTACCTTTCAGCTCCTCTATCATCTTGGTCGTGTGGTCTTAGAGCTGCGACTGGTCTTGCGCCAATTTTCTGTTGTCCTCGTTTAGGTGGTCACACTCCCCGACCACACAACTGTTCTCCTCTCAGAGACGGATCACTTCAGCTTCTAAGCCTGTACTACAGCTGTTACTACCAATAACACAACAGCACTTGTCAGTAGTCGGTATGATAAAATGGCTACTTACTTGTTCTTTCCTGCTCTTTCTTACTAAGCTGGATGACTAGGTTCTGGTTCTAGGAATCTTGCACCATCTTTTCATGATCGGCGGCTTCAAGTCACTGGCGCAAGTGGTCCACCTCCGCCGTTAGCTCCTTGTTGTTTGCAATGATTCTCTCGATCTGGTCGAAGCATTTCTTGCTGTACCTTGCAGTCTTCATTAAGTCCTATGTGCAGATAGCTAAGTAAGACAACTACGACTAGACCGCAAGGCCAGGGGGTGAAGCAAAGCTTACCTGCACTTCCATAACAAGCCGCTTCGCTGCCCGTTCAACTTTCTTGGTTTCTTCAACCTCCGGGATTTCCTCATGGATAACCCATTGGTCGTTCCACCAACGCGACACATAAACATGTTGTCACTTGTCTTGCGGATGGCCCAGGACCTCCTCCACCTCATCCTCTTTGGGCTCTTCTTTGGGTCCTGGTGCTGGCCCAGCGTTAGCAGCATCTGTGATCACCATAGCCTTCCCACGAGCTGCAGCATCGGTAAATGTGGTCTATGCTCTCACCTTCGGCCGCTGCTCTTCGGTCTGCTCTGTTACCCTCGATGCTGAGGTGTTGCCCTCAGCAGGTTTAGCACTTGGAGCACTCGTGCCCAGCTCGGCTGGTCCCTTGACCACCTGCTCGGGGACTATTGTCTGACTGCTTGCTTGCTAAGGCCCCGACGGATCTTCTACTATGGCTTCCTCGGTGGTCAGCTGCTGGGTAGTCTGCTCTGTACTTATTGATGGCGCCACGCCACTTCTGGCTAGCTAGTCCGGACTTTCTGTGGACGCCGAGCTAATACATCCAAGATAAGTTCAGAAAGCAATCATATTAAATGCAAATTGCTAACTTATATCAAGGTTACAAATGCTTACATGTTGGAAGCACGGAATGATGTGGAGAAGGCTTGTCTCTTCGGCCGTACTTGCTCCACGTGCTGTGCGGATGACCCCTAGTCTCCCTCTACATCCAGAACTATCGCTGGGCCTTGGTGCTCGACCCCTTCGCCACTTGTCCTTTGCATTGTAGTGGTCGTTGGCGTGCTCGGTTGAGTTGTTGCTCCCATCGCCGGTCGCGTTCCTTGCCTAGGTACTCCCGAGGTTGACCCGGCTGCATCCTTCACCGCCGTCGGTGATGTGGGTCCCATAGGCGTGGAGGACCCACCTTGCTCCATCGACTCCAGTTGCTTCCTCCTTTTTCGAGGGACAAGTTGAAAGGTGTCTGCATCTTCTCCCTTCTCTGCATCATCGTCCGGCCAAGCAAAAATCACTTGCCGACGCTTGTTGGCTGGGTTCTCCTCTGGGTCCTCCTTGGGCTCATTGATATTTAGCGCTCCCCCGGTGAGCAGGGTGGTTATTGATCTCTTCTTCGACTGTTTGGGGGCAGCCGGCCGCTTACCAGCAGCTTTGGCCACTGCCTCCTCTCCAGCTCCAAGCTCCGCCCAGTCGACGTCCTTGTCCTCGATCTCGACGCTGGTCTGGGTGGTGGGATCAGCTCCTTGTGGCCACTCTACTCCAGGGGGTGGTGACACAAATACTATTGCTCTATCCCGACCATTAACCTGGGTAACAAAAGGGAGTGAACACAGTAAGTTTCCACTTACCCTACCACAATATAAGACTACGGGTACGCGGCAAGACGAGTTACCTTTGGGGGAGGTCGAGCAAGCTTGAAAGCATGCTCGATGTCGCTCAATCGGGCATAATTTGGATCGGCTAAGCTAAATAGATCGCCAATTCTAGCTTTGACTTTGATTTTGTCAAGCGCCCTCTGCCTTGTCCTTGTCGGGTCTGCGCTCCCTTGATACTCATAGCCAGGATGTACCCTCCTCTGGCAGGGCTGGACCCATCGACTGATGAAACTCCTGACTATGCTCGTACCATCCAGTTTTTTCCATGGGATCATTCCAAATATTTCTGGGATCTATCCCAGGTGCTCGGGCCTCTCCGACTAGCTCTTCTTCTCCGGAATGTAGCCCACGTCGCACAGCATGATCGTGTTCGGCTCTTCGCAGATGTAGAACCATTTTTTATACCAGTCGTCGAGCGATGTGTTCCATGGGCAGTGCAGGTACTGGGCTTTCATGCCGTCATGGAGGTTGAGGTATACACTCCTGGCTATCTTTGAACCACCGCTTCCTTTCTTCCATAGACAGAAAAGATGGCGGAAAAAATCGAAATGGGGCTGGAAGCCGCCATACGCTTCGCGTAGATGAATAAAACTGGCGATAAGGAGGATCGAGTTGGGATGCAGATTGCAAATCCCAATCTCGTAGTAAAGACATAGCCCCTGAAGAAACAGATGCATCAGAACTCCAAATCCCTATTTAAAGAAATCCTTGAACACGATGATCTCACCTGGTTGTGGATCGGGGTACCTCTCACCCTCCGGCGTACACCATCCTATGAGCTCCTTGTTGTGGAGTACCCCCATGGTGACGAGGTCTTCAATGGTTTGCTCATTGCTTTTTGACTTCCACCATTCCTTCGCCATGACCCCTGTTTTCTTCTGCGCATCACTTTTCGCCATTTTCTTTTGTTTTCTACCTCTGACTCTGGCATTGCTGGTGAACGGGGAGTGTGCTGATCTTCAACAGCAGCGGGGGATTAGCAGGGGTGGCAGTCGAAGCGGCAGCGGATTGATTGGTGGCGATTTCGGATGTGTTAGGGTTGGTTGGCGAGAGGAAGACGAAAGTTGCGGTTGCGAATGGCAATGGGGTTCAGTAAATAGTAACTAACCTATCATATATCATATTTAACCCAAGAGTTATGCCGTTTCATCTGCCTGGGATTCTTGGGGGACGTGCGCATGTGCCGTAGACGGTTGTTTTCACGTTTGCAGTATTTACTCAGCCCCGAGATCTACGCCAATATATGCGCCTCTTCGTTGCTAGTGTGGGAGGGCCCACGCTGACGCACCTACTGACAGGTGCCACACAACTATTTGCGTGACAAGACAAAAAGGCAGTATGATGTGCTATACCCGTCTACTTTTTTGACCAGACGTGTCAGATCGAACTTGTCAGAACAAATAAATAAATAAATACATAAAATAATAGTAATAGTGGCATATGGTTTTTGTCACACTTTTTGTGCTTGGGAACTGTCCCGACCACCCTCGTGCTCAGGGACTGTCGCGACTATCCTTGTGCTCAGGGACTGTCCCAACCACCATCGTGCTCGGGGACTGTTCCGACCACTCTCGTGCTCGGGACTGTCTTGACCGCCCTCGTGCTCGAGGACTGTCCCGACTACCTTTGTGCTCGAAGACTGTTCCGACTACGGTTATTCTCGGGGATTCGTTGTTTTCCCCCATGCTGCGCTCGGGGACTGCCCTGACCACTCTCCGACCATTGTTTGGGGACCGTTCTCCTCGGCTACATGTGATTTATACTCACATATAGTTGAGAGGCATTTATTTTTTCTCACTTAGACCTTGCTACAAGGCTGATACCTCGCCTTCCAGCAAGCTCGAGAACTACATCGGTACGATGCACCTACCGGTGCAGCTCGTATTGCTTGTACGACGATTGGATTCTCAACTTAACTAGAAATTCTTTTTAGACCCTGGCACCACGTGCCTATGTCACCTACTACCAGGCTCGGGGATTAAGTGGGCACACTTCACCTTGTGGTGAATGTGCTTATTTTATCGACCCCTATGCTCTGACTGTTGGCCATAACTACTCCTGTACAAGGGTCACTTACATTTCTTTTCAGAAATACAAGTGGGCACACTTGATCAGGAAAGAAATCTTTTTCTTTTTTCTTTAGAGCACCATGCATTCTTCGGACAACTGGAATCTTCGGCTATAATTGTGGTCTACTGCTCTCTGTGCTGACCAGAATACTGGCACATTTGCTTGGTCAATGTTTCAACTAGTTGGAGGTGACATGAAGACAGACCGCATTAGCTGAAGAAGATCAAACGGCGTGTCGCAACATAATACATGGTGCTCGGGGACTAGCTGTGGGGGTATTAACCCCTATACCCTTACGGCTAGGTTTGGGCTGGCCCGAACCAGGGGGTCCGGCCCACCAGAAGACGACGCGCGGCCTAGCCGATCTGCTCGAAGTCCCGCGCAAGGAATCAAGGCAGACTTGGAGATCAAGCAAGATCCTGGTCGGTTAGAATAGGAATCCTTATCCGGCCACTTATGGCAATTATAACTAGTTGTGATTAGTTTCTAGATCTGTAACCCTGCCCCCCAGACTATATAAGGCGGGCAGGGGACCCCTCTCAAAAATCATCTCATTTACATACAGCAATACAATCAGACGCAGGACGTAGGTATTACGCCCTCACGGCGGCCAAACCTGGATGAAACCTCGTGTCTGTCTTGCGTCACCATCTCGTTCGTAGCTTGCGCACCTGTCTGCCGATAATCTACTACCTTGGGCATACCCCTAGGTAGACTGTCGACCATATTTCGTCGACACATTTCCCCATTCACATTGGCCACATCCGCCGCGACATGCATTTCCACCCCCCCCCCCCCCCCCGTACCACGGTTGCCCTGGCTCCTACTTCGCCGCGCCGCCCCGATGCTCCTGCTCCTCTTCCGCACGCCTGCCCCGCCACTCCTACCGCTGCTCCTGCTCCGCGCTCCCGCCCTACTGCTCCTGCTCCGCTACCCGCCCCACCTGACGATGCCGATAGGCGCTGCCAGCGCAAGAAGCATTGGGCCTTGGCGTGGAAGCCCTCCGGCATTGCCTCCTGCTCCCTGATGCAGGCGGCGGAGGAGGCCACACCGGGATACGATGCATGTTGCAAGTGTATAATTCAAATGTTTCAGTTGTTTTAGAGGTATGTTGCAAGTGTTTTATACGGATGTTGCAAAAGTAGATCAGGATGTTACAAAAGTAGATCGAGATGTTGTATTTGTTGCAATGGTTCTACACGTATGTTGCAAGTGTATGTCCCCAATGTTTCATCTGTTTTTCAGACCTATGTTGTAAGTGTGTTTATCTCGATGTTGCATATGTTTCACACATATGTTGCAAGTGTTTTATCTGCTTTTTGCGTATGTTAGCAATGGTTTTCAAGTATTTTTTTGCAACTGTTTTAAACACATGTTTCATCTGTTTTTAGACGTATGTTGCAAGTATTGCATCTGAATATTTTAAAAGTAGATCGGGTGTTGCATATGTGATGCGCGTGGGAAGCAGGAACGACACCAACAGGCCCTATGGGTGTGGGCCCACGGGTGTGCGCATGAAAAGTAGGCACGGGCGGGGGGGAGCAAGGAGTGCAGGCGTGCGCTGGGGAAACGAATCGGCCCGGTCCATGGTACCATCCAACGGATCAATATCTGATCGGACATCCGGGCGCCAGCACTTCCGATAAAATTACTTCTCATAGAGCACTAGTTTTTTTTAGAAAATCATAGAGCACTGGCTTATATTAAGAAAATTAGAAGCAGATCGATCTCTGGCAAACCATCTGTAGCGCCAGCGTTCGTCCAGCAGGTTGATTTGGTAGATGGGCCGTAGAGCCCCAGCCCCAGCCCCAGTATCCTCCAAAGGAAGTGCGGAGCGATGGGCCACGTCCTCTGGCCTTTCCAGCCCAACACTAGATAGCCTGGTTGCCTGCTTCTTTGGTAGCCTCTCCGGCGGGGGCTGTGGAGCGCAAGAACTTGGTCTGAGAATTAAAGTTTCAGCAATGTTCTCTCATCATCCACTCAAAAACAAAAAAAAAAAGCAATGTTCTCGCATCCAAAGTCATAAGCGTCTTGCTTTTATTTTCGGAGACCCTGTATATGTAAAAACGTGCAAAAAAAATATATGTAAAAACGTGCAAAAACATTTCCAGAGGTGCCATATTTCGTGAATAATGCTGCAGATTCAGTATTCAGTATTGGTGGTGCAAGGCCCCTCCAGTGTGATAATGCAGATTCTAGCAAAACTTCGCTGCAAAAATCCTTCAAGGCTTGTGGTATTATATATTTTGTTGCTTCCTGATAATGTTCCCTCATGCTTTCATGATTTTTTTTGTCTGTTGATTTTTTTGCAGACATCCAATTATGCAGATGCAATTGCTCTAAAAGCAGAGTAGCAGAATGGAGCTGCATGTGTTAGGAATATGCATTTCCCTGTTGAGTTTCAGAACATGTTGACTGAACATTTTCGTTGTCTTTTCAAAAAGTTTGTATTAGCTTATGTAAGCTCGGCTGTTCATCATCGTCGATGTTTCAATTTGTTGCGGATACTTACAAAAACTTTGGTCCATTGGTTGCTAGGTGCTACTATATACTATGGCTGCTTGGTGTCTGCAGACAGAGCCCGATGTCTCAGTTGGAGTAGCAGGTTTAGGAAAACATGAGAAGAACGGGCATCCATAATAAAAAAAGTCGACACCAATCAAGTCAACCTATAATCAACTTAATATCGTTTTTGTGAAAGATCACAATCAACTTAATATCAACAGAAAATATTTTAGACCACGCTGGAGCACAGGTTAATGAGTTCTGAGAGAGGTAGGATAATCAATTTTGGTTAGTTCAATCAACCAAATTTATCCAGTAAGCTTTAAATACTAATGTAATGTGAGATTATAAAACGTGCTAGATCGAGCACGGGATAATGGAGTCATGACAATCACAATTGAAACAAATGATGGCGTGGCTTTCAGAAACAGAACACACGCATATATAGAGAGATAACGGAGTATAATGTCAACATGTCAGAGCTGAAATTTAAGACAGTAGACTGCACTGTAGCAGCAGCTAAGAAAAGATAGAGCTAGCAATATATAGGAAATGGTTAAATCGAGAAGAATAAAACTTGCAGAAATGTCACGAGGTGCCCCCATCAACCTGCCGAGTGCCGATCCGGAGTGGCACGGGACTATAGCTAGTTGTCTTCCTTGTCCCACGGCCTGTGGTGTTAGAGGCAGTAAATTTATGTGATCAATGTCCTAATAAAAACACAAATTCAGGCAAAAACTCATAGGAATTGAAAAGCAAAGTTATCTAATAAAATGTACCTGTGTACTAGGGCGTATGAGGTATCAAATGCTGGTTGACTCGGATGACCATTAGTGGCGTCTCGAAACATAGCACAGAAAACATCAAACCTGGCAGAGCCGCTCCTTGTGGTAACCTCTCCTTATAGTCTCTGGAACATTTGTTCCATCATTGCTGTCACTTTGCAGCTGCATGTTGGAGCTTCATCAACAGTTTCTGTCCTGTTTCTTGGGATCGGACTTCGGTAACTTTTGAAGACTTTCGAAGGCAACTGCAGGTTACTTTCTTCATGGACGTTATTATACTACTCAGCTAGAGTATTTGGACAGTGAGGAACAAATTTATTTTCGAAGGCGCGCAGCCATTTATTGATGCTGTCAAATTGGTTTTTCGTCAGGTGTTTACCATGGTTATCCATCGGGCGAAGAAGAAATACTTTCCGCAAATTGCTTCATGGAGAGATACTCTGTTGTAATCTTCTTAATTATCTTTCTCTCCTTTGTTTCTTGATTCGCTTTGTACAAACTTTTTCTACTTTTCAATAAAAATTTACAGTAGAGGTTGATGCTTATAGTCTCTGGCCCCACCCAATCCGGAGGTTGATGCTTGCGAGATGCTCCAGCCCGATGGGTCCAGTTGCTCTGTCACATTCAGTCGGATCGATCATTAACCACATTTCTTGGAGGTTAGGCATTGCCCCGACCTCGAATTCCAGGTGTGATGTGCTTTTCTCCAAATCAAAATGTGTGAGAAGCTTGAATCCCGTAGAGCCTCCTATCACAATGCCTTCTGTAGGGATATCGCCTTCCACACGCAGGCTGAGTATGATGAGGTTGGGTAGCATGCCCATGATGGCTATGTCATCCCACATGAAATGGGACACCTCCTTCACCCCGAATCTCAATTTTTGAAGGTTATGGAGTTTCTTGGTGCTTGTGTAGGCTGACAAGCTAAAATACCTGCCATAGTAATAATTGCAAGAGGTAAACCTCCACACTTGTTTAAAATTTCGCATGACACATCAATAAACCTAGGAGGGCATGCATCTTCTGGACCAAATATTCTCTTATTGAACAATTTCCTAGAGTCTCGATCACTAAGGGGCTTCATATGATGAACACTTCCATTGTCAATTTAACGCAATATACCGTTGTCTCCTGAACTTGATATAGCCACATCAAGATGTCTTGTAGTTACTATAACTCTGCTTCGTTTACCATTTTCTTGAAAAATACAATTAATGATATCCCACATGGGCACATCCCACAAATCATCAACTACGATGAGGTACCTGCAAAAATAATTGACACAACCATCATTAATTATTGATACAAACATGCAAAATATCATGTATATGTTCTATCCAATAATACTAGCATCATTATAAGCAAACCCTCATAAATAGTGTTTGAGCACAGAGGGGCAGCGGAAACGTTAAAGTTAGCAAGCTAATTACCCACAAACATTTCACCGAACACCTTATGTGCATACTAGAAAACAGCCCCATAGTACTCATTCTACAAACATGGTGCTGTCCAAATTTCACAATAAAAAATATACATGTAAAGATCAGCTCACGAAAACATTAATCCCCATGATCAGCATATCAAAGAACCCATATATGCCTCATAAGCCAATCTCAACCATACAAACTTGGACAAAATGGAACCAATAGCAAGCAATATGAACCAATCAACAAGTATGACACGAGAAATACCGAATCATAAAGACACAAAGATTTACGTGGAAACCCCTTGTGGTGAAAAAACAAGCGGGAGTGACGATCAAGCAATCCACTATCAGAAGATGAAGAATATAAGAGGTCAGAGCCAATAAGGTTGGGGAGACTCCAAATCCCCACAAATTTCACTCCTCTAGTGGTGGATTTGGTTTGGTAGATCAAAGCTTCACCCTCTCTACTCTCAAACCCTAGCTCTTTCCGCGTCAAAATGGAATGAACAAGCCACTACCCAAATGGGGAGCTTGGGATGCCCTTTTGGGCAGGTTTGGGCACTTCATACAAAGGCCTTCAAAGTTGCAGATTACCATAAAGAAGTCCCTAGACACCTAACCAAATATATAAGAAATATTTTGCATGATGTAGTTGCTCAAATAAGCCTCAAATGGACTATTTATATTTTCCTTATGGGCGATGTGGTCACTATAAAGTTGGCATATGCAAAGGAAACGTTGCAACTGTTGTTAACTTGTTAAATTGTGATAAGTCTACAATGGGTTGAAAGATTAAATCAAATCAATGCAAGTTTTTTCACACTAATGTTACGTTCAAATATTTATCTACACTATCTATTCAGTATGTTTTTCTGGTTAATAAAGGAAAGAACTATCCCAAACTAATCTAGTTAAGAAATAAACAAATTATCCTACAATACAAAAGTAATATACTTATGGAAAGTTAAAAGGTGCAAATGGTTTTGGCCAAACAATATGAGACTTACATGTTAAAGTTCAACTAGCTACAACTACAAAGGTTTAATCCTTCAACCTTAAACAAAATATTGATGATTACTACCTCTTATCATGTAGATGCACTCAAAGGTTGTTGATAAGATCTTGCACCTAACAAGCATGAGATAGGCCCATTTACTTTGGATTTTGGTGTTTAATGACTAACACAACCAAATTGGACTAATGAATTTGTATGTAATTATTTTGTAGTTCAATAGGGTGCAAGACGTGACTTGGACGAAGGTGATATGATGATCCGATGATCAACACCTTAAGCAAGACCCTAGAAGCACAAGAGAAGACCCAAGATATCAAGCATAATCCAAACACAAAGATAGGAACCAAGTCGGACGCAAGATCGTGAAAAACGAGCTCAGCAGAGGTGGCCGGATGCGGCTCTTATAGGGACCAGACGCGTCCGATCAGTTGCTCGGCAATAGCAGACGTCAGCAGCTGTGACCGAACGCTGAGCGAAGCAGTGACCGGACGCACCGATGACACTGTTCTTTGTCACGGCAATGTTTTCAGCGTGACCGGACGCAGTGGCACTGGACGACCGGACGCACAAAGTACAGCGTCCGATTGAGTCTAGAGAGGTTCCAGAGCGGCGCCTGCGCGACCGGACACGTCCGATCGAGTGAGACCGGACTCAGCCCAGAGTCCAATCAACGCGCGCGCTCTAATGGTCGGGATGACCGAACGCATCCGGTCAGGACGACAGCAGCGTCCGGTCAGTAGCAAAAAGCTGGGTTTCGCCTTCAACAGCTAGTTTCTCTATGGGGCTTATAAATAGACCCCACAACTGGCCATTTAAGACATGGAGAGCTGAGGAAACATACCAAGGGTGTTGATACACCACTTTAGTGATCTCCACTTGCATAGTGCTTAGTGATTCATTAGGTGATTAGCGTAGGTGCTTTGCACAGTGCTTAGGTTGATTAGACCACCACTTATGTGCTTGCTCTAAGTTTAGGCCTAGTGTTTAGTGAGGTTTGCACACCTCTTATCACTCGGTGCTTGCGCGCACCATTGTTGTATATCGGAGGGGCTTGTAGTCTTGCGAGATCACACCAACCGCGCTTATGGTGTGGCCGTCACCATTTACCGAAGGGAACAAGGTACTCGGCGGTTCGGCCGGAAGCTTGATAGTGAAGACAGCGGGGAGCATCCGGGAGAAGCTTGCCGGAAGGCATGTCGGAGACCCACTTACACGTGGGAAGGCTCGAGGCTATCCACGGAGTTACCCGACCGGGAGCTTGGCCCTTGCGAGGGATTCCTTGCGAGGGGCTCCAACGAGGATTAGGGGGAAGCTTGCGCGCTTCTTGATACCTCAGTAAAAATACCAAGGTCGTCGATGAGAGTTTGCATCTCTACCTCATCTTTACCTTCCGCATTCACATTGCTACCTTGGTTGATTGATTTACTTTCCTAGCTTAGTTGATAGGCTAGTTGATAGGATTGGAACCTATGGTGCATAACTCTTTTGCGGTAGAGATAGCAACACACCTAGTAAAACCGTAGTTGCACATCTAGATAGATTACCTTCTTGCATAGGTTTTGACAAGGTGGAATTAGAGGCCATAGTTCAGAGTTAGAGTTTTAAGTTGCCTAATTCACCCCCTCTTAGGCGTCATGGCCCCTTACAAGTGGTATCAGAGTAGGTTGGCTCAATTTAGACCTTTGGCTTCATCGCCGTTGAGCCGACGCTATTTAGAGTGGTTGGGATGGATACCTCTAGGTCTTTGCACTTTGATGACACTAACTTCCCCTACTATAAAGTTAGAATGGCTTGTCACCTTAAGGTGGTAGATTTGGGAGTTTGGAGAGTCACTTGTGATGGGATGAAACCCATTAAGAATCCCGATAAACCCACAAAGAGTGAAGAAAAAAAAATTCATTTCAATGCTAGAGCTAAAAATTGCTTGTTTCAATCTTTTAGCATGGATATGTTTAACCAAGTGTTCACTTTAAATATGGCACATGGAATTTGGTTAAAACTTCAAGAGCTCCATGTCAGCACAACTAATGTCGTGAGCAAAAACATTGTCTAGCTAAATAAAATTATGATTCCTTTAAAATGAATGATGGTGAGCTTGTTCGTGATATATATTCTCGTTTGAATCTAATTATCAATGAGCTCCATTCAATAGGATTAACAAAGCTAGATGATGCAGACATTGTGAGGAAGATCATCTATGTGCTACCACAAAAGAAATATGCAAGCATCATCACTATCCTTCACAACATGGAGGACTTGAGCACCATGACCTCGGCCATAGTCATTGGCAAGGTAGTGGCATTTGAAATGTCATGCAAAATGGGTCTAGAAGAAGCTTCTTCATCAAGCAAAAGCAAAGCTCTCGCATGTAGTGAGAAAAAGAAGATGAAGGACAAGCAAGTTGAGACAAGCTCAAGCTCAAGCTCCTCAAGTGAAGAAGAAAAAGATGGTGATGATGATGATGATCAGTCTTCCTCCTCCACCTCTGACCTTGATGAAGAATCAATCAAACTTATCAACAAGGTAGAGAGGATGATCCAAAGGCTCAATGTCAAGGGTGTGCCCATCCAAATTCAAGATTTCATTTTCACAAATCAAAGAAATAAGCAAAGGAAGAAAGGATGCTATGGATGCGGTGAGTTGGGGCACTTTGTGGAAGTTTGTCCAAAGAAACCCACACCCAAGACAAAGAAGAAGGCATGTAAGGACAAAGCCCTCACATCAATAAGGTCATGGGATAATTCCTTAAGTGAAGAAGAAGACCATCACAAGAGGCGAGGGTACAAGCACTCATCATCAAGCACTTCACGAGTGTGCCTTATGGCACGAGATAACAAAAAGTCTATCCCTAGTGATAGTGACAATAATAGTGATAGTGATGATGAGCTACCTTCTTTTGATAAACTTGTGCAAGAAAATCTTAAATATGCTAAAAGTTGCACTAGTCAACAAAAGAAGTTAAAAATATTGTAAGAAAAGCTAAATAGTTCACAAGAAGCATATAAAACCTTGCTTGAACAATATTGGACTTTTGCAAATCTCAATATTAAACTATCTACTAAAATTGAGCAACTTGAGGCTAGTGCAACAACAAATACATGCACAATCAATGATGAGCAATTTGTAAAGAAAAATGAAAAATTAAAAAAAAAGTTAACTAGCTCACAAGATGCTTATAAAAGTTTGCTTGCTAAAATGGAAACCATGTGCAAACATTGTGATGAGCTAACTAATAAAGTTGCTAATCTTGAAATCATCGGTATAACCCTCACCAAGGCACCTAAAAAGAAAAGTTCTATCTTTGACATGCCTAAAAAGAATGTTTCTACTTCTTGCAATGATTTATGTTTAGACTCATGTGCAACTAAGTTTGTGTTGAGAAAGTTGTTGTAGATACATGCACACAAGAGGTTGCAATGGAGAATGAACAACTCAAGCAAGAAGTGGCTCGCCTTACCAAGGACTTGACTCAAGTAAAAGGAAAAAAACGGAGCAAGCCCAACTTCATCAAGATAACACCGTCAAGGGAGTGAAGAAGCTTGATGAAGGACAAATCATGGTTTGCTATGTATGCCACAAGGAAGGCCACAAGTCCTATGAGTGCAAGGTGAAGAATGGGGGAGGAGCTAAGAAAAAAGAGAAAAACAAAAAGAAAACAAGCAAGCTCTCCAACACCTACACCAACAAGGTGGACAAAAAGGCCTCCACACCCTATCCCTTGAAGAAGAAAAATAACAAGGTGGTGGCCATCAAGGTGAACAAGCAAGCCAACAATGGGGCCAAACGCATTTGGGTGCCAAAGGAGATCATTTCCAACATGAAGAGCACCAAGAAAGTTTGATCCCGAAAGGGAAGTGAGAAGTCCGGTGGACTTCGGGGAATTTGAAGACTTGGCAAAGTTTGGGTGTATTTTATGGGGTGCATCATTATGGACAAGAAAATTGCCAAGTGGGTAAGTGAACACTATGGGCCGAAATTCCCCTTTCCATGTTAGGTAACTAGATTTAAATTCTTGCAATTTCAATTAGCATCTAGTTCCTTTTCATGCCTAGGTTTGTATTTGAAAGTTTAATTTTTTGTCTTACATACACTAGGTATATCTTATGGTAGGCTTGCTCGGTTTCACTCTTAACCCTTGGAGCAAACCTACATGGTTTAAATTGTTTAGGAGCACGACACAAAGCTTGTTTTATAATTGTTCATCTAATATGTGCCCAAGTCCAAATTATAGATAATTTCTCCCGAATATCACTTTCGAAAATGATTCTTACATTCATGTGATGTCATCTTTCAAGTGGTATTTTTTATTCTAAAATCAATGTGCATGTATCCTACAAGTATTTCATACTTGTGTGCACAAATTTAGGGGGAGGTTACTCTACAAGTTGGATGCTTTGAGACTAACACCTTTTCAAGCTTATCATGTGTGTAGTAGTCTCATTGCAAGGAAAATGGAGTCCCCAGAGTTAAGCATCATACTTCAAATATCCACCACCTATTGCAAGTGGTATAAATCAAATTAGTTTCCGCATGTGGTATTTCTAAACCGATATCATCATGTTGATTTCACTTTGGTATTTATATGCTTTCTCCATGTATTATATAGATTAAACTCCCTTGAGCATTAATTTACCAATTATGCATAAACTACATTCTACATCATATGTATGCATAAATTTATGGGGAGCTTAGTCTATGTAATGTGAGAGTCAAATTTTGTGACCTATTCCACTCCACATACAAAGGATCACAAAGTTTGACCCTCCCTTGTGCTACTAATGTCTTCCTTTTCGGTGTTTGATTACAACGGGGGAGAATTTGTAGGACCAAAAGCAAGCCCGGTCATAATAATTTACAAGTGAAAATGGTAATAATTTACAAGTGGTAATGGTTCGAGAAAGGGAGGATAGTGGATTATGGAGTTAGGGGGAGGCTTAAATCCATAATGTCACATGGGGACATTTGCAAGGGCAAGATAAGCTTTTAAAGATGTTTGCATGTGGTATCTTTTAGCATCATATAACTTTGCCCTTTGCATTGTATCCTAGCAAGGAAATAGTTTTTAAATTTCAAAAATTTTATTATTTGCTTGTTTTGGTCGTGTTGTCATCAATCACCAAAAAGGAGAGATTGTAAGGAAAATGGATCCTAGGCCCATTTACTTTGGATTTTGGTGTTTGATGACCAACACAACCAAATTGGACTAATGAATTTGCAAGTAATTATTTTGTAGTTCAATAGGGTGTAAGACGTGACTTGGACAAAGGCGACATGATGATCCGATGATCAACACCTTAAGCAAGACCCTAGAAGCACAAGAGAAGACACAAGATATCAAGCATAGTCCAAGCATGAAGATGGGAACCAAGTCGGACGCAAGATCCCGAAGAAACGAGCTCGGTAGAGGTGACTGGACGCGGCCCTTATAGGGACTGGACACGGTCAATCAGTTGCTCGGCAATAGCAGGTGTCAGCAGCTATGACCGGACGCTGAGCAAAGCAGTGACCGGACGCACATATGACACTGTTCTTCGTCACGGCAATGTTTTCAGCGTGACCGGACGCAGTGGCACTGGACGACCGGACGCACAAGTACAGCGTCCGATCAAGTCTAGAGAGGTTCCAGAGCGGCGCTAGCGCGACCGGACGTGTCCGGTCGAGTGAGACCGGACTCGGCCTAGAGTCCGATCAACGCGCGCAATCTAACGGTCGGGACGACCAGACGCGTCCGGTTAGGACGACAGCAGCGTCCGGTCAGTAGCAGAAAGCTGGGTTTCGCCCCCAATGGCTACTTTCTCTACGGGGCTTATAAATAGACCCCCCCAACCAGCCATTTGAGACGTGGACAGCTGAGGAAACATACCAAGGGTGTTGATACACCATTTTAGTGATCTCCACTTGCATAGTGCTTAGTGATTCATTAGGTGATTAGCGTAGGTGCTTTGCGAAGTGCTTAGGTTGATTAGACCACCGCTTATGCTTTTACTCTAGGTTTAGGCCTAGTGTTTAGTGAGGTTTGCACACCTCTTATCACTCGGTGATTGCGCGCACCATTGTTGTACATCGGAGGGGCTTGTAGTCTTGCGAGATCACACCAACCGCGTTTGTAGTGTGGCTGCCACCGTGTACCGAAGGGAACAAAGACCGTGGTGGTTCGGCCGAAAGCTTGATAGTGAAGACAGTGGGGTGCATCCGGAAGAGGCTTGCCGGAAGGCACGTCAGAGACCCACTTACACGTGGAGAAGGTCCGAGGCTATCCACGAAGTTACCTGATCGGGAGCTTGGCCCTTGCGAGGGGCTCTAACGAGGACTAGGGGGAAGCTTGTGCGCTTCTCGATACCTCGGTAAAAATACCGGAGTCATCGACAGGAGTTTGCATCTCTACCTCATCTTTACCTTCCGTATTCACATTGCTACCTTGGTTGATTGCTTTACTTTCCTAGCTTAGTTGATAGGCTAGTTGATAGGATTAGAATCTAGGGTGCATAACTCTTTTGCAGTAGAGATAGCAACACACCTAGCAAAACTGTAGTTGCGCATCTAGATAGATTACCTTCTTGCATAAGTTTTGACTAGGTGGAATTAGAGGCCATAGTTCAGAGTTAGAGTTTTAAGTTGCCTAATTCACCTCCCTCTTAGGCGTCACGGTCCCTTACAGACGGCTAAGTCGATACTTAGATGGTAGAAAATTTTAAAAAGTCCAAATAGTTTGTGGATGTTAATGAGGAAAACACAAGGTGTTATACTAATGATAATTGTTTCGTAGTATATATTGATACTTTTTTTGTAAAGACTTGATCAAAATTCAAGAAGGTGTGACATGGGACTATGCTAGAATTGCATTCTTTTCCAATCCTCTCTTGGGCGGAATGTGAGATAAAGCTGTGTCATGGTGTTGTCTGGTTTTATCCCGGGTGTGGCATCCATCGTAAAATCCAATGTCGCGGAATGTTGCCGACTGAGAGCGCAGAATGTTGCCAACCTAGAGCCTTAGACAACTTTTTTGAGCTCTGAACCAAACAACTCCATTGGGTGAGTTTGGTAGAGTTTCAGCTCCGGCAAAAACTGCTCTAGCTCTAGCTCTTCTGGTGGAGCATTTTTTTTTTGGCTCAGAACAGCTTCTCAAGAAGAACATTTGGTAAAATAGCATCTCCTGGTAGATAAGAATTGTGAAATGTCCATATTGCGCTTATCTTTTTTTCTTTTTTCTTCCTTTATTTTTCCTCTTGAAACATATGACTAAAACTGAAATTAGCTACCAGAAAACTAAACTAAAATTGACAAATAGAAAATGAAAACTAAAGTAAACACAATGAAAAACAAAAAACAGAAACATAAGACTGAAACTGAAAATGACAATTAAAATTTAACTAAAATTTAAAACTGAGACTAAAAGGATAACAGAAACTGAAAAAAAGGAAACTCATAACTCATTAAACTGGTAAATGAAACTCATAACTCAAGTAACTGAAACTAAAAGAACATTGTAAGCTGCATGACCTTGTATGTGGCAAGTTTAATTTCAAAGTACGTAGCAAGTTATATTTTGAAAAAGTTACAAGTTATTTTGATTACCACTATATAAAATACATAAGTAGCTACTATACACACAACATAAGTTACAATAAAATATATTTTAAAATACAGGCATTATGGGTCTTGTTTTATAGCTCTCATCACAAAAAACCATTGAATGACCTGTAATGAATAACATAAACTTGACAATCATAGGGTAAAACAAAGTAAAACCCATCATAGCTACCACTAAAATCCACAAGATGCCAACTTGGAAAATATGGACAAAAAATTGCTACCTGTCACATCGAATGTTTGCGGCCCGTGCATGGAGCATTAAATGTAGACGAAAAGAAAAACTAATTGCACAGTTTGGTGGGAAATTACGAGACGAACGTTTTGAGCCTAATTAGTCCATGTTTGAACACTATTTGTCAAATAAAAACGAACGTGCTACAGTAGCCCCAAAATCCAAATTCACCCAACTAAAAAAGGGTTATTTTATTTTTACTTGGGTTGCCACTACGGCGTGCGCATGTGCATGCGAATGCGCAGGCTAGGCCACCAGGCCTTTCGCGATGGGGTCGCGCGCCTAGTGCTTAGCGCGACCAGCAGGCAGCAGCACGTTAAACTTTGCGTGTTGCTATTTGTTCCATCCTCCCATCCACTACACTTGCCAGGCCCCCCGTCACATCGCCGCCAGCTAGCCGTGAGGACTCGGCAATTTCTCCCCGGACCGGCCAACGCTAGGCCCTTGTTTAGATTGTCTTAAAATTTTAAGTTTTTTCACTCTTTCTTCGTTACATCAATTTTTGGACGTATACATAGAGCATTAAATATAGGTAAAAAAAATAATTAATTACACAGTTTAATTGTAAATCACGAGACGAATCTTTTAAGCCTAGTTAGTCTATAATCAGACAAAGTTTATCAAATACCAACGAAACATGCTACAGTATATAGATTGCAAAAATTTGCAATCTAAAGGTTGGATGTCGTCCGCCCATTGCTGTTAGCTATCACCCTAAGCGCGCATGTATATGGGCAGGCATGTGGTCCGTCAATTTCTGAAAACTACTGGTGTACCGTGTTGTCTTTGCTCCCAAGGCCTTAATAATGGCAGCGGATTTCGCTAGACCTGGCCATGATGTGACACTCACGCACTCTAATGCTTCTGAGCGCGGTTCTTAAGTAGGGCCTTGTTTTCATCAAAATTTCAAGTTTTTTCACTCTTTTTCCATCACATCAATTTTTGGACACATGCATATAGCATTAAATGTAGGTAAAAAAATAATTAATTACACAGTTTGGTTGTAAATCACGAGACGAATCTTTTGAGCCTAGTTAATCCATGATCGAACAAAATTTATCAAATACAAACGAAACGTGCTACAGTGTTCGGATTGCAAAAATTTGCAATCTAAACAAGGCCTAGAGATAAAATCGTTGTTGATCTATTCAAAGAACTCGTCACCATCGGCGTAGGTAGCTGTCACGTCGCCACCCAGTTGCACCCGCCACAATGGTCATCTATCTTTTGTTAGGTAATGCAAAAATCTGGTATCAGCTTCTTTCAAGGAAGAAGCATCCGTCCACACTTAAAATAAATACACGCCAAGAAATATATAAACTAATTACATACTCAGAAATAAACATATATATCTACACTTATAGTTTAGGTAAACAACTCTTTTTCATGAAAGTAATAGTATATACGTAATCTTTTGTTAGAGGAAATATAACATCTCGTAGGTCTCAACTTAAAATATGATCAGAAATTTGCAGCAACAAATAAGATGAAAAATTAAAAGAAAAAAAATATAGATTCATGATATCATGTGATTGCATTGACCGCAAAGAAAAAAAATCTAGTTTGGCCATATCGCAATGATTTCTCTCTGTTGTCATAGACCCAGAAACTAGTATTGGTAGAATTAATGTGACACTAGACAAATGTTCCACTAGATAACTAAATGTGTTACAGACTTATAGTGTAATAACACTTCTTTTATATAAAAAAACACATCATGTGTTGCAATAAATCAGTCTATAGTACATAGCCAATTAAAACACACAAAATGTGTTACCAAGAGAGTTAGTAACATTTTTTTTCAGCCTATACTAATACAAGCTGGTGTTCCGTATCCTGTATTGTAGATATGAATTGATAAGTAAATCACAGCTGGATAGGGTATTACCAAGTGTCTACTATCTACATATGTATTACTATATCATTAGAAAATAGATATAATTGAGAAATGATGACTGATTTGATTAGTCTTAGGTACATCTGTTAAGATCCTATCCAGCTTATATATGCTAGCAGAAAGAGCTGTATGAGGACACCCAGACCCAGAGACAACATCCACACACATAGGTTCCGGCGATGTGGAGCGCCGTGCAGAACGTGTCACAGGTGACCGGAGTGGACGCCTTGTCGCTGATCGCGCTGATTGTGCGCACGGCAGAGACAGCGAGGCGGAACAAGAAGACATGCCGGGAGCTGGTAGAGCAGGTGAAGCAGATAGGCGACCTGCTGCAGAGCCTGGAGGAGCATCAGCCCGGCATCATGCGCCGCCCGGAGACGAGCGGCCCTCTCAGGGAGCTGCACGAGACGCTCCGGCTGGCGTGCACGGTCGTCGAGTCGTGCGGGCAAGGCGGCTGGATCCACGGGCTATGTGCCGGTGGGTCGCGGGCCAGCCGCCTGAGGGACGTCCAGAGCAAGATCGCCTTCTACCTCCAGCTGTTCCCAATCGTCAGCCACCTCCACAGCACCCGCCTCCTCGTGCAAGTTATCAACAGCGCTGCTCCCACCTCTTCCGGGGTATACTTGACTATATACACATGCTTGTAATCATGCAAACTCATGCACCAACCATATATGTCATATTATGATATTTTAGGGTGCTGAAGAGGAAGTTCTAAGGTCGTTTCAGAATCTGTCAGATCCTCAGGATGACCAAAGTGAAGAGGAAGTTCTAAGGTCGTTTCAGAATCTGTCAGATCCTCAGGATGACCAAAGGTATGTCTCTCTCTCTCTCTCTCTCTCTCGTCGCTAAGGCTAGTATATAGGCGAGTGTGCAAGTTTTGAAGATGTTTCAATTCTTTTGTCTGTAGTAGGTTTCAGAATCTGAATTTTAGTCAGTTGAGGAATGCCACAAATAACTTCTCACTTGAGAACCAAATTGAACAAGGTCCTTTGGCCACTTTATACAAGGTAACTTTGTTCAAGAGTCTAGAACCAAATTGAACAAGGCCCTTTGGGCTCCTTATATATATATAATCATTGGACGTCTGTTTGGTTTTTCAGGGTCAACTACATGGCAATCATGTCACTATAAAAAAACATTCAGTTATTTCAAGTTCAGAGCAAAACCTACCACCAAGTATGAGTCCATATGAGCTATGTAGAAACGAAGTTCAGATTCTACCAAAGCTACAGCACAAGAACATAGTCAAACTCTTGGGATCTTGTGCGGAAAGAAGCGAGAGGATCGTGGTCTATGAGCACATGGAAAATGGGAGCCTTGAGGACGTCATATTTGGCATGTTAATCTGTCTACTAATACAGACATTCTGTATTCTTGTATGGACAATTTGTTTTTCTATGCTTTGATAACCTAATAATTAACTTGTCACCGCCGTTGCCAACATCTTGCAGTGCGCGTGGGAGCAGGGTTCACAGTTGACTGGCCTACACGCTTCCGTATAATCGAAGGGGTCGCACAGGGCGCAGTTTATCTACACAATCACTCTAGGCTGCGCGTCGTCCACAGAGATTTGAAGCCAAGCAACATTTTCTTGGATTCAGATATGAACCCAAGAATATCTAATTTTGACTTGGCCAAAGTTTTGAGTCCTGGCATAGACCAAGGCACCGTGGACTGTGTTGTAGGCTCAATGTAAGACCCGACCCAAGTCTCTTTCTCAACTGAATCTTACAAACTACTGAAAACGACGCTGACATAGTTTTGGACTTTTGGTGATCATTCAGTGGATTTATTGCACCAGAGTACATGAAAAATGGTACATTCTCAGGAAAGACCGACGTGTACAGCTTTGGTGTCATGGTCCTTGAAATAATCAGTGGTAAAAGATGGACCCGGTCAATTCAGAAAACATATTACCGAGATCTTCTCACATGGGTATGTAGTTGAACAGCCTTTATATATACAATCACTCTTGAAGCATTCCTCTCTGAGAACATGTAGCTAGATAGCTTTTTTTTTCTTTTCGGAATTTAAAAAGTCACGGTAACATGCATGCTGCGTGTATATATCCTGTGTTCCCCGTCCAGGCCTTCTACAGGACAACACGCTGTTGCGGCAACAAAATGGTGCAGAGGCTGAAGGGCTTCATGCATCCAACGATGCACAGCATCGCGTTCTGCGGCAGGGCGGTGCCACGGTGCCTCTCGTTGCCGACGAGGAGGAGGGTGCTGTCAAATCAGAGGGAGATCAGGAGGTGTGTCCGTGTTTCCCTGCTCTGCATCCAAGAGAAGCCCCAGCGCCGGCCGGACATGCCGGAAGTCACGAGGATGCTGAGCTCCAGGAAGAAGGCTGTGCTGTTTCCACGCCGGCCAGGCTATGCCACAGAGAGCCCGATGTACGCTGGCGATAGAAGCACGACGACGCCTTGAGACTGCTGGCCTAGTTGATGCTTGCCTACGATTTTGGTAGCATTTGCATGCCACCCTGAGTTTACATGTCTATACAGAAAAGCAAAGTCGTTTGTCTTAAAAATGGCTTGTTCGGCTTCTTTTTTCAGCCGGAATAGTGTTTTTCTCTCACAACCACTGTTCGCCTAAACGGCCGTTTAGCCCGTTTACACACCGTTTAAACGCTACACGGTGGTACACCGTTTCCGTTTAATCGGTTGTTTTGACCGTTTAAACGGCCGTTTTTCCCGTTTAAACACCGGTTTTGCCCGAATAATAGGCTAAACGGTAGGTGACCGACTGTTTACCGTTTAGCGTTTAGGATAACACTGCTCACAACAATTCAGTCGGAACAGTGTTTTTCAGCCAGTTTCAGCCAAGTTTCAGATCAGCGAACGGGGCCGTAACGTCGAGTGTTTTCAGAGATGGCCGTTTTCTGTTTTTCAGACGCGGCCGTACCCCCGTCCGTGGGACAAGGCCTGTGTAGATAGAACATCAAACATAACGGGGGCCGGTCCTTGCCCCTGCCTATGCAGATGATATTTTTTGCTGAGACGGACGGTTGTGTAAATATAAGAAAAACAAACAAATACACGAGCTGAGCGTCCGCCACCGGAGATGAAACAGAGACATATCAATGTGGATGCTGATGGCCACTGATATGAACAACGGAGTCCCATTGCACCGAGTGGCAGGATGGAAAAGCCCATGCCGTCCACACCGAGGAAGCGAGCAGCAGGAGAACAACTACGCTCCTGGCGGGCTGGGGGAGTGGGCCGGCATCAAGTGTCCCTCGCTGGAGTAGGGGAGGGGGCACCCGCCCGAGCAGCTTGGGAGTCGAGCAGGGGAGAGCACCAGGTAGCCCCTGTCCTCAGAGGTCCTCCAAGGAGAAAGATGCGGAGAGGCATAGCAGCCCTAATTTTTTACAATTTAACTCTCTCTTTTTTAAGAAAAATTACGTTTAGCCATCTGGGAGACTTAAACTCATCTTTGATCCTGGGGTCGGCACCAGGACTCATGGCGCCGAGATAACACGTCTCGGCGCCACAGATCTTGGCGCCGAAGTGCCTGGTCGAAATCCTAGGGGGAGTTGAGTTGGCCGGTACCTCGGTGCCATAATACATGGCGCCGAGGTCGGCACCACGAACTCTGGTGCCGAGCTGGCCCATGCTGCTTTTGCGCAGGCGGCCACTGTGGCTTGTCGCCTCCGCCTCCGCGCTGCCGCTGTGATCGGCTACAGAGAAAAGACTGTTGCTGCAGCCTTTTTCTCATCTCTCAAATCACTGAAGTGCACCAGTGCATGGCTACAGAAAAAAAAAATTGTTGCTGCTTGTGATGGCTGGTCCTCGGTAACCGCGGCGCACAAAGACACGCGAGAGGCGCGTCTGTGGCCTGCCGTCTGGCTCTGGCACCGCTGCGCTCCGCTTCTCCCGTCCCCGTGCCGTCTGATTTTTGAATTTTTGAATGGCCATAGCTTCTAAACAGTGTATTGTTTCTGTAATTTATTTGCACTAGAATATTCCTTGTAATTAAATCTATAAAACAAGACCCATATTGACTATATTTTCATACTAAAAAATAAGTGGCACATGGGACCCACTTTTGAAAACTATGTTAAAACGTAGCCTTGTTGGGTCTCGTTCTGTTGGGCACATTATTTCCAATAATAATCTTCAAACGGCTCGTCAAACAGACTTGCGATTTGTCTGATATTGCATTTTGAAAGTATGATAAAATCCACTCTCAAGTGACATAAGGGGAGAGAGATTGGCTGCACTGCACTATACTGCGCTGCTGTTGTGTGTTGGTTCCGAGATCAGTCGGTTGGCTGTAACTAGAGAGATCTATTTTCTGTAGAAATTTGATTAAAATAATAATTATTTGAGCAGCGGTACATGTGCAAACTAGTAGCAAGTGGAAGCCAATCTCTCCTCTCTAGTGATGGCATGGCTACAGAAAAAATACTGTTGCTGCTTGTGATGGTTGGTTTGGTGTACGGATGTAGCAGATGGAGTTGGTCAGTGGTCCTTTGAAGGTAAACAATATCTTCTCTACTGCAGCTCTGTGTTCTAATCTCGTGGATGCTATGAACTGCAGCTAGCAGTCCATCCATAGCATGTTAACTTACACTCCATATCTTGTTTCTTAAGTTTTACTGTACTTGCTTTTGAGATATGCTTCTTTGCTGACATTCATTACCATTCTCAGATGCTTTACAATCACGCAAATATATTCCATGTCCAAGTATGATACATTGATATAGCCTATTTGCATGTTAGAACTATACGACCTTTTGGAATCGCTCCTAATAGTACGCAGAGTATTTGCTTGAAAATTAGAATTTAAGATTTGGGAAACTCAAACATCACGCAATAAGTGCAGGATAATGCGCTGCAGTAGACTTGCGTTTGTTGACACCAAACCAACCATCACAAGCAGAAGCTGTCTTTTTTCTGTAGCCATGCACTGATGCACTCTAGTGATTTGAGAGATGAGAAAAAGGCTGCAGCAGTAGTCTTTTCTCTGTAGCCGATCACAGCGGCAGCGCAGAGGCGGAGACGACAAGCCACAGTGGCCGCCTGCGCAAAAGCAGCATGGGGCCAGCTCGGCGCCAGAGTTCGTGGCGCCGAGGTCGGCACCAAGATCTGTGGCGCCGACCTCGGCGCCATGTATTATGGCGCCGAGGTACCGGCCACGTCAACGTCATCTAGGATTTCGGCAAGGCACTTCGGCGCCAAGATCTGTGGCGCCGAGACGTGTTACCTCGGCGCCATGAGTCCTGGCGCTGCCCCCAGGGTCCAAAGATAAGTTTAAGTCTCCTAGGGACCAAACATATTTTTTTTCAAAAAAAAAGAGTCAATTGTAAAAAATTAGGCATAGCAGCGATGCGCAAAGGGGTTCCTCCGCAAGACCTCCTGGCCACCGCTACCAACTACCATAGGTAGTGAGGGGAGGAGCCAGCAGATACTGGAGCCATGAAGATGCTGGGCATGCCCAGATAATGGAACCAATTTGATTTGATACCTAATTTTCCAACAAGCCAAAACTTTTTTATATAGGTTGTCAATTTGATTTGATGCCCGCTACATAACAATGGAAAATGATGTCAATAGGATAACAGTTAGGCAAACTAAGAAAGAGAAGTGAATAGATATATACCACTACTTATTAGAACTGAAACATGGAAAGGATTGTCCACAGAGCTATTAGGCTACATAAATCAGGATATTTGATGAACGGATTGTACAGGAGGATATATAGGAGCCAGTGCATCAAGTAAATTAGGCTCGTGGTTACGGTGTTATTAACCAAGCAAAAAAAAGCAAGAGCGTACCGTATAAAAGTTGGTAACAGCAGAACAACTTACTTATAATGACAATAAATCCTAATAAATTAAAGCCATTGTTTCTGAAAGTAGAACATGCATGGGAATAAATTAAAAAATGTTGATATACAACAAAATAAGTGTCTTAAGAGTTGTACAGCAGCATAATAATGGCCTGCGATTGCAGGGGCCGGCAAACCTTCATAGTTGAAATGAAAGGCATTACGACTAGAAGAATTTCCCATCTGATTAGTGCAGAGTCAGCAGGGAAGAAGATAGCAGCAGAGTGAATGCGTGATGGCTATTGTGAACGAGTAAACGCGTGAACAGAACAGCGAAGATAGCAGCAGCATATCGGTACCGCATTCCATCCGTCTTCAACTCCTGCGCCTATAGTTGCGATGTCCTGCATGTTTACCAGTCAGTACTCACTAGTATACATTACATGTGGAACGAAACATACTTACTGTGAATAAAAACAAGAGCTGCAGATGTAACAGATCCGTAATAAGTTTTGCATACCTCCTCTCAAGGTAAATGCTGGGTGACTCGGATGTGCGTCAGCTGCGTCCTGAAACACCCTGGACATCTCCTCTGAGTTCTCATCATCAGCCATTTCGTAGCTAAATTCAACAGATATTTCCTTGATGCTCGACAGATATTGGAGTCCGAGAGGTGTAGCCGTGTCCCATACATGTGAATCCAGTACTAACTCGAGCTTCCGGAGGCTGGGCATAGCTCCCTCCTCAAATGATAGGTACGACACCACATCACACTCGAACTTAAAACCCTCGAGAGCCCTGAACCCCGTGGACCTGCCTATCACAACCCTATCTGTAGGGACACCTGGGATCCGCAGGTGGAGGTTAGGAGGGAGGGCAGTGTCCCAATCATGCCAATATCTTCCTGGGGCATCTGCTTTACTGAAAGAGTAGTCAACCAACGGAGCTTTTGGAGACCTCCAATCCACCTAGGAACTCGAGAGAAGATCAATCTTTGTAGGTGAAGACTCTCGAGGTTGTGGAAAGGAGGAGAAAGCAAGCTTAAGGCATCGGCTCCGGTATCTATAGAATAAGACACCAGCTCAAAGAATTTGAGGTTACTAAGTTTCTCCGAGGAAAAAAAACAGAGCGTCCATTCATATAGCTGTAGATGTATCACCATCCCTCCATCGTACGTACGAACGCCGGTTGTCATTTCTGCCGCAATCGAGACGCAACTCTTCCAGTTTGTTGAGTTCGCCGAGGCCCTTAATATTCTCTGGCGATCTCTCTTCTAATGTAAAGAACTTCAGGGTACGCAGCGATTTCATCTTCCCAATCCCGTGTGGCAAAGTTGTACCCACCGGCATGGGCAGATCTACATTGTGCCTGGGTATTCCTAGGCATACCCAACATTTTTGGGGAAACAAGTAGTAGCTAGTATGTACATGTACATGTATAATATAGGTAAGCTTTAAGATTACTAGTCTATTCATCCAAAGCAGCCCACGCGGCCCATTTTCTACACTCATCTGTTCCCCACCGCCCACTATCCACAACCGACAGGTGACGGCCCATGCTAATCCCTTCCCACGCTGGCACACGTTCCCAGCTTCGGCCGCATGCTCCTTCTATAACAAATCCAGGTCATGATGATTTTCTTGCTTGCCATTGTCCCTTATAATTAGATTTCAAATGTATCTCTTAACTTTTGTATCTTTGAACTAAAATTTTTCTTTGGTTTGGGCATACCCAACATCAAAATCCTGGGTCCGTCACTGCCCACTGGCAAGATCAGGACGGATAAGCATGGCAATTCAACAATATCTGATGGAGTGTTGCAAACGGATATGAAAGGTACTTCCATCCTCTCCAAATGTCGAAGCCGCCAAATTTCACTAGGTAGCACAATGGAACTTTCTGAAGAATATGATCTCCATACTTTGCAATCAATCTTTAAGTATCACAGCTGAGACAATTGGCTGACACCTGTGAGGTCCATTCTTGTCGAGATTTCATCAAATTCAAGGAAAAGCACCCGAAGAGACTTAAGCTTCGACAATGGAGGCATCCATTTTGATGCTCCGAGCGAGACAAGAGAACGAACTTGTCATCGGCAGCAATTGGTGGTCACCTGCACCACCACTCAAGCTGACTGACAGTCGATGAACCTTGTCTTGTCGTTGCACCACCCCTTGTGCACTGTGCACAACACTTACAAAATTATCTTCTCTGCACCTCTTTATGATTAGACCGAGCATCATATCCTGTACTCTGTAGCCGTAACCAGATTTTGGTGGTTCAATCATGTTCCTGTTGACAAGTTCATTGAAATAGCTCTGAGCCACATCCCTTACATCTTGCCTCGGAGACTTGCTCACCACAATATGTTCTGCCACCCATAAGTCAATCAGATCATCCCTTCCTATTGTATAGTCCTCAGGATAAATGCCGAGATACAAAAAGCAAGCTCTTAGATGATGAGGAAGGTGCTTATAGCTCAGGTCTAAGATATGCATCATGTTATCCAAGGAGTTTGCTGCAGATTCACTGACTATATAACGTTGTACATACTCCCACTGCTTTATGGGTTGGTGCACTAAAATGCTAGCCATGGTGACAATTGCAAGTGGTAGACCACCACACTTCTTTAGAATTTCAGATGAAACTTCTATGAACTCAGGAGGGCAAGTATCTTCAGTGCCAAAAATTCTTCTAAAGAATAACTTTCTTGAGTCCACGTCACTTAGTTCTTTCATATCATGAATGCTCCCATGGTCAATGAGACATGCCTGAGCCACATCTTTAATTCTTGTAGTCACAATAAGTCTGCTTTGTTGATTGTTTGGTGGAAAAGCACACCTAATAATATCCCAATCTTGCACATAAGCACATTCCACAAATCGTCAAGTATAATGAAGTACCTATAAACATGTCCCAAACACAACATGGGTTAAATTTGACACAGAATAAACACTCTGATAATTCTAGAAAGCTCATATAAGACTCAAGATATTGCATTAATATATGCTACAATCACTAAATTTTAATATTCTGTAATAGAGTTTTGTACCTATAAATATGCTGCAATTGAAAAACAAAAGGAAACTGGTGTAGCGCTCACTACCGGAATGCCTAGGTTTGCCAGTGTGCCCACGGCACACGGCGAAGACAAAAAAAAACTTTCGGCAAAGCCTTTGTCGAGTGTTGCACTCAGCAAACAGCACACGACAAACACAGAGTGTTTTTTGTCGAGCACTCGGCAAAGACGTTGCCGAGTGTTAAAACCGACACTCGGCAAAAAAACGAAAATATAAAAAAAAAGCCCCCCATCCCGCACGCGCCTCGTCCGCGCCGCAGCCCGCCCGCGGCTCGCCCCGTAGCCGCCGCCACCACGCCGCCCGCTGCCACCATCATCCACGGACAGGCCGCCGCTACCACCATTGTCCAGCAGCAGGTAACAGCCATGCAGCGCCTCCCACAGGTTGCCGTTGGGCATGTACTCGTACACCAGCAGGTTGCAGTCGGCGCTGGAGTAGCAGCAGTAAAGCTTCATGATGTTCTTGTGCCGGATGCTGGCCAACGTCTCCACCTCTGTGCGGAGCTCGCGGTCGCCGAGCCACCCGCCGTCGTCGCTGTTGCCGCTGTCTCTGCTGTTGGCGGCGGTGGTGTAGGTCATTGCCGCAGCCGCCGCCCAGTCCACGTGCTTTCTGCTCGGCGGCCGCAGCTCAGCTTGTGGAAGCTTGTCACGTCCTACGACGCGCTGGACGCTGGTGACAACGCCAGCGCCCCATCCTTCTCCGCGGGCCGCCATGCACGAAGCACCCATCGTGGCCGCTAACGGACACGCAAGGCTAGATCCGGCAGTTCTGGGTCCCAACCAGCCAACCGCCGCCGCCGCGCTGGCCCTGCAAGCCGCGGGCGCGACTGGGCTGGCCACAGCCTCCTCGCCCAGGCACACGGGCGGGCGGGCACCCCGCCGCCCGGCAGGACGCGCGCGTATGGGTGCCCCTAGACCCGCCGCCGCTTCTACCGGCCCCCGGCCACAAGACCACCGGCGGCCGGCCACCACCGCCGGTGAGCACTGGGCGCGGGTGCAGGCCCACCTAAGCCAACCCAGGAGGCCGACGCCTCCTCTCCTTTCCCTATATGCCATTTGTTTTAACCCATAAATGGATTTCTACAGGCAGCATCACATACGTTCTTTTTCTTCCACGACAAAACCTTTGGGTTGTGCCATGTAAACGTTTTTCATACAAATCCCTGTTGAGGAATGTCGTCTTTACATCCATCTGATTAACTCTAAATCGTAACATGCCAATAACACCATTATGATTCTAAAAGAATCATTGTATGAGACTAGAGAGAAAACTCTCATGGTAATCTATTCATTCTCTTTGCGTAAAGCATTTTGCTACAAGTCATACTTTATATCTTTCTACATTCCCTTTGGAGTCACATTTTATCTTGTAGACCTATTTACAGCCTACTGTTTTGGCTCTATTAGTAATTTCTTCTAAGTCCCAAACATCATTGGTATTCATCGAATTTATTTCAACTTCCATAGTTTCTTGCCATTTAGACGAGTAAACGTTTCTCATGGCTTCTTTAAATGAGATGTAATCACCCTCCATTTGAATTTCTTCACTAACATAGACTTCATAGTCATCGGAAAAACTGGTTTACTAATCCTTTGATATCTTCTGGGGCCTCAGCTACTGGCACTTTTCATATGGGGTTGTTGTTGCTCTTCATTGTCAAGAGGCAATTGATTCTACAGGCTCATGTATTACAAGATCTTTGTTTATATTATTCATCTTCTTCGAAGAGCTAACAACAGGTGTTGTATTAGTCTAACAACAGGTGTTGTATTATTCATACAACATCAACAGGTATTAAGAAACTTGTTGCTCCTGAGTCACTGGAGTGGGCACGCAGTCCCTCCTCTCTTCAAGTCTTAGGTCTCTACATACCTCTACATATCATGCTCCACAGATCTTTCCATCTTTTCTAAAGATAGTGTATTTTCAAATATCTTATTTTGGGTTTAATCTGTTAAAACCTCATATGACGCTTTAAGCACCACCTTAACATCTTTGAGGCTGACTATGCTATCTTTCTATCGGAACTTTAAAAGGTCCAGGAATTTAGCTATTTCTCTACTTAGGGTTATCATTGTTGTGACCGTTGTACTCCTCCAACGGTCGCATTTATCTTAATTAATCTTTATCTCACTCTTAATGAAGAGTATCTTTCTTAATTGATCTTTATCTCACTCTTAGTGAACAGTATTTTTCTTAATTGATCTTAATATTCTCCCCCTTAAAATATGGTATGAACTTTACTGCCATAATTTCGAGAACTATTCAGAAAACTTATGAACGAGGAGACACTTATAACTTATTTCATTCACATGATTATGTCATGTAAACAAAGTTATTTCTTAATCCATTTAGGAGTACACTTTCCTTATTTCACTTTAAGAACTCAACGAGGATTTTTATTAACAGCACTTTTACAAGTCACGCTTGCATCTTTTCTTATCTTTTGGTTAGTATTGATCATGACGATGCATTTCTACTATGACACGGTCAATACTAGGACAGCATAAGAGCTATCCAAACTTCTCTCGCTATACGGGATACAAAACATGTGAATCATCACAAAACTTCTCCCATCATGCAGGATTGACTAGTATAAGTACTATGCCAAAACTTCTCCCCATGCGGGACAAATCTATACACAATTTACTGTAATAAAAACTTAGTCATGACGACTAAAATATTCACTTATTTCTTCATTTTATAATTAAATCTTTCCGTTTATTCTAATTTAATCAGAAAATTAGTAAACTAACAACAAAAAACAGTCCTGAACTGGCTTGGCTCAAGCCTTTTTATTCACATAGTCCAGCATTGCAGCCCATTGGCTTACAGCCGAGTGATCTCGTCGGCTAAAATAGAAACATACAATGTGTTTCTACATCATGGTTGGGCAGAAAATAGAATTAATACATAAAACTCATAAATTAGCTTGAAAAACATATAACTACTCTTCATAATTAAATTATCCTGTTGGTTCAAATTTAATTAGAAGATAATGAACACTTCATTGCAGGGGAAACATGTTAATAAAATGCATTTTATTAGTTCAAGAGCATTTTTTGGTCCTTATCTACTCTTTGAAAAATTGACCACGTTGGTGTAAAATTTATCAGAAATTTAAACCTCAAACTTAAACTCATTATAATATTATCATCATCAACGTTGGTTAGAAAATGACAATACCATAATCTAACTTAAACAAAAAATGGACTACTCCTCTAATTTAAATTTTTTCGTTGATTCCAATATAATTAGAGGATAAACATAATCATAATTTACTAAATATAATTGCTCTTCAAATTAAATTCTCTCGTTGGTTCAAATTTAATTAGAAGATAATCAACATTAAACTTTGCAGCGGAAACATAAAAATATAATATATCTACTTTTCAGAAGCATTTCGTTGTATTCATCTCGTCGGTGCAGAAAGTGACCAACACGTAAATATTTGTAGTTTTGCCGTACGTTGTGATCGGAGGTGGCTTAGCACTCAATGACACAGGGTTTATACTGGTTCAGGCAACGTGCCCTACATCCAGTTTGAGTCGGTCGGTGACTTTATTCCTGAGCCTAGGTGCTTGAAGTTTGCAGTGAGGTTACAAACGAGAAGGAGAAAAGATGGGGTGTACAAGAGGTTTGGTCGGAAGGGCCGAGAGCGACAGGAGCACCGCTACGAGCTAAGTTTTCAAACGTGTGCTTGAGGTTCGAACCTGGTGGTTCTGTGGTTGTGAGCTAGTGAACTTGATTGATCTAATGAACCTGATTGGGCTTGAATGAACTGGAATCAACTGAGTTTCTTAGGAGAGAGCGCATCCCCTTTTATAGGTGAAGGAGATGGCCTTACAAGTGAGAGGGAAGGAGTATGTTTGCTTCTAAGCCTTATTGCCCACGCCGGCGGGTACAGGACGATGGTAGGCGCCCACAACACTATAGGATGTCGGTTGCACATGAGAAGCTATGTCGTTTTGTTCAGATATGGCAGATGTCGGTACCTGTATATGCTGTTGATGCCCAGAGGCATGTGAGGAGTTTCACCATGTTCACCTGGTACGGCAAATACCGGCACCCACAACACTGTCGATGCCTAGAGGCATGTGGTGGGTTTTACTATATGGGGTTTAGCGGCGCCTACAATACTATAGAGGAAAATGTCGGTGCCTACAACACTGTTTGTGTCAGGGCAGTTGTAGAGTACTGTTCCTATAGGCGTACAAGGGATGGTCCCTGGTATCATGGTTTGACTTGTGCGCCTTGCCTTTCTTTCTTTGTCTGTTCCCTGGTCTTTTCCAAGCGGGCGTCCCTGGTCTATTGGTCCCAGTCAGCTCTGGTTGCGTTAGTCAGAGAAGGGCAGTAAGCAGGGTCTTTGTGTACCTCGGTTGGAGACGTGGGGTCAGAGTCAAAGGTAGTGCTTTGTCAGGCCTTCTAGTTAGAGAGGCGTCCGGAGGTGGGCTGGAGATCGAAGTGAGCGCTTCGATTGGAGAGGTGGGTCGGAGTCAGAGAGTGGGCACCTTTCCTCCTCGGCCAGGCCTTCTGGTCAGTGATTGGATCGCCCTTCTAGCCCATCATTCTGATACTTAGGCCAGCCCATGAGTTGCGCGTTGTTAGCTTGGGCCGAGCCTTTGTTTGGGAAGCCAGTCTATGAGGGACCCCGGGTTTATGAACCCGACAGGAGCCCCTGAGCCCCCGGGCGATTCGAGCAGAATCGTCTGGGGGATTTTTTTGCCTTGACGATGGGTGCGCGCGAGCGCACCCGCGGGTGTAGCCCTCGAGCCCCCAGGCGGTTCGGGTAGAACCGTTTGCGGGGTTTTTTCATGTTGCCAGTGGGGGAGGTTTTTATTTCATCAGTGGGTGCACGCGAGCGCACCCACGGGTGTAGCCCCCGAGCCCCCGGGCGGTTCGGGCGAAACCATCTAGGGGTGTTTGTTTAGCGGGTGTGTGTGCGTGTTTCTCAGTCGAGATGGAGTTGTTTAACCAAGGCGCCGTTGCGTAGCCGTGGTGTTTTAGTTTTTAGGGATCGAGGGAGATGGAGCTCGTGGATCCTGGCGTCGGTGCGTGCCATGGGACCGAGTGAGTCGGAGTCATGAATGGACCCTGGCGTCGGTGTACGCCGTGGATCAAGACAGTTAGTTTTTAGGGGTCAGACGAGACAGAGCCTGTGGGTCCTGGCATCGGTGCACACCATGGGACCAGGCGGGTCGGAGTCATGGATCCTGGCCTTGGTGTAGCCTGGGCAGCCGAGGTAGTTAGTTTAGTTAGTTTAGGAATCGGGCGAGCTAGAGCTTGTGGATCCTGATGAGGCGAGTTCGGGGTTGCAGTCCTAGGAGCTTGGTGTGCAGTCGAAGTGTAGCCGGATGGGGCGAGATCGAGGTCACAGACCCAGGTAGTTTTGGAGTGTAGTCGAAGCATAGCCGGATGGGGCGAGATCGAGGTCGCAAACCCAGGTAGTTTTGGAGCGTAGTCGAAGCGTAGCCGGATGGGACGAGATCGGGGTCGCAGACCCAGGTAGTTTTGGAGTGCAGTCGAAGCATAGCTAGATGGGGCGAGATCAGGGTCGCAAACCCAGGTAGTTTTGGAGCGCAGTCGAAGTGGTTAGTTAGTTAGTTTTTTAAAGATCAGACAAGACGGTGCTCGTGGATCCTGGCGTCGGTGCGCGTCGTGGGATCGAGTGAGTCAAAGTCGTGGATCCTGATGGGGTGAGTTCAGGGTCGCTGACCTAGGCATTTGGTGTCTTGAGCCCCCGAGCCCCGTTGGGCTTTAGTAGGGGTTGATTTGAGTTATGTGCGTTACCCCATCCTCGGTTCCTCATAACCAGAGGGGCTGAGTTTTGTTGCTTGTCCTAATCGCTCGGGCTCGAGTGACGCGCTCGGTGAGTTCGCTAACGGGTATGATCGAGTGGAATCTGGGTCTGTCGTTCATGATAGGGTCGGCATAGCCCTCTTGTGACATTCCACTACTCCTTTACCTACAACCCGGTAGATGCCTGGGTCATTCAGGAGACCGACCCGGGTGGCCTAACGGCCTCCCCTCAATGGAGATTCTGTGGGCTTGGCAAAAGGTTCAGGATCAAACGAGAAGGTTGAGATGACCCTGTCTGCCAGACTGGGTGAGGGCCGCACAGGGCTCATCTATGTTTTTCTCCCATGGCTCTGTTGGTTGCTCATGTCGAATGAGGCAACCGCCACTTCGTGACGCAACATGGAGCATTGTGATGCATTTTGCTGCACGTGCGATGCTTAGTTCCTGAGCCCCTGGGTGGTTCAGGGCCCAAATCGTCCGGGAGGCACAAGCATATGGAATGGATATGCGTATGGATGTATGAAATTATTATAAAGAAATAGAGGGGGTTGGTAGTGTTTACCTTGATGACTTGAGTGACGGGGTTTGGAAAGCTTTAGTCAGAAACGTTCGACCAGGACACATGCTCGTTGTTTGTGACGGAGTCGGCATGGCCTATATGGGGCGTCCCTTTGCTCCTTACCTGTCCCTCGGTGTTTTTTCTAAGCCATTCGATCGACTTAGGAAGCTCGATGGTCTCTCCCTACGAAGATCCTATTTCAGGTTTTTCCAAGTCCCGCCTAGGGATGCGAAGAGCTACATATGTGTGGTGGCACTTTGGTTTTATGCCCGTCGTGCGGTAGTGGCTGGCATGTGGTAGTGGTGGGCCATACCCAGGCCACGTCCTATCTAATTAGGAGCCATTTTGCCGGGCAGGGCACGTCTCATCAGTTAGGGCGCGTCTCATCTACATTAAATGGGAAAGAGAGAGTTTTTTGCTCCGCCATTTCATCTTTTTTGATCGGCGCACCCTCCCCTAACTACTGTAACCTTTTCCTTAAGTAGGAGAAGGGAGAAGGTTTTCTCCCCTAGTGTTCAGTCGTTTATAGTAAGCTCCCAAAGACGCATTTCTTCGACCGGACGTGTCCGAACGCACTTGACCGGACACAGCCAGCGTTCGGTCAGTTACCATGACTTCTATGTAGCCACATCACCTCTGATTGGACACTACATTCTAGCATCCGGTCGGTCAGAGACCCAGTGTCCGGTCGCCTGACCGACGCCAGGTCTTCACTACCATGCCTGACCGGACATGCCTATCCACCAGAGACCAACGTCCGGTCACTATATAAGCAGCGAGACCGACCCTCTTTCATCTCTATCTCCTTCACCTTGCTCAAATGTGCCAACCACCAAGTGTATCACCTTGTGCACATATGTTACCATATTTTCACAAATATTTTCAAGGGTGTTAGCTCTCCACTAGATCATAAATGCATATGCAATGAGTTAGAGCATCTAGTGGCACTTTGATAACCGCATTTCAATACGAGTTTCACTCCTCTTAATAGTATGGCTATCTATCCTAAATGTGATCACACTCACTATGTGTCTTGATCACAAAAACAAAATGGCTCCTATTAATTATACCTTTGCCTTGAGCCTTTTGTTTTTCTCTTTCTTCTTTTCCAAGTTAAAGCAATTGATCATCACCAAGCCATCACCATTGTCATGATCTTCACCTTTGCTTCATCACTTGGAGTAGTGCTACCTATCTCATGATTACCTTGATAAACTAGGTTAGCACTTAGGGTTTCATTAATTAACCAAAATCAAACTAGAGCTTTCAATCTCCCCTGAATTGAATTTTCATTGAATCCATGTTGCTTGCCAAGCATATTTACCATGTGTAAAGGATATGGACAAGTTTCATGAACTCCATATGGTAGCAATTGCTTCCCCTACATATGTGCTAAGAGTTTGGATTGTAGCTTTGCACATATGATTAGATAGGAAATATAGGAGACAATTTCTACCAAATGATGCTAAGGTATAAGAGATGGACCTTTGAAGCGTGATACCAATCGGAGTGCACCAATATACCATCCTTAGCACTATTAGTAACTAGACATACACAAAAACTAGAATACCCCATAAGATCAACATTAGAAGCAAGGGTCTAGTTTTCATAAGATGAATATAAGTCTAGTTACTTTAGCTCAATACCACTTGGAAATACTTGGGAATGAAATCATTAGATGACCTATGCATGCTAGATTTTTCATTTCATCATTCAAATATACAATTAGCATACATCACACAAGCATGGATATTGAACTTTAAAACTTGTGCCATGCAAGCAAACATATGTAATGCACATTCAAATGCAACATACAAGTTTATGAGCTTGCTCTCCCTACTTGTATGCTCAAAATTTTAATTGACCCTCTTCCTTTGTCATATCTTATCTCACCCCCTTTGTTTCTTTGTTATCTTTTCACTATCTTTGTACATTATTTCTCCCCCTTTGTCATCAATTACCACAAAGGCTTAAAGTATATAGGTTAAGATTATCAATGTTAACAATTAGCACAAAAGGTGAGCTCAAATTATAGATAGGTTGGGTGAAACCATGTGAAATGAGGATCATATTTCCAATTTGGTTCAATCTAGATTACTTGCAAAAGATATTTAGCTTGGTTTGATCTAAGGACAAGCTTCTTCACACCTCCAATAAGGGTTATCTTGTACCATATTGAGTTAAATACTTATAGCTTATTTTCTAGATCATACACTAGGTGTACAAGCCCACAAACATGTCATATGCTACCACTAGATGTTTTTAAACATTCAAGCAATAGTGATACCATACAAGCATCAAATTCATTTTATTTTCATGAATGAGCCTATTTAGATGCGAAAGATGTCTAGATGCACTAATCATGTCCTTAGCAAGGATGTATGCCATGCCAATCAATTTATACCTTGAATTGCTCGAAGGAGAGGCATGTCATATAATGGGGGTGCATCAACACATATTGGAGAAGTCAAGTATGTTCAATTCATTCCTTAGATTGCAAAACCTCTTCTCATCAAGTGGCTTGGTGAAGATATCGGCAAGTTGATCATCGGTGCCCACACTCTCTATGCTAATGTCCCCTTTTTGTTGGTGATCTCTTATGAAATGATGGCGGACATCAATATGCTTTATTCTTGAGTGTTGAACCGGGTTGTTGGTGAGCTTGACGGCACTTTCATTATCACATAGCAATAGCACTTGTTTGAATTTGATTCCAAAGTCACTCAAAGTAGCCTTCATCCAAAGTAATTGAGCACAACAACTACCAACCAAAATGTACTCAGCTTCGGCGGTTGAAAGTGCTACACTATTTTGCTTCTTTGATGACCAAGACACAAGTGATCTTCCCAATAATTGACATGTGCTCGATGTGCTCTTTCTTTCAACTTTACATGCCGCATAATCGGAGTCCAAATATCCAATCAACTCAAATCTTGCTCCTTTGGGATACCACAATCCAACATTTTGTATATGCTTCAAGTACCTCAATATTTTCTTTGTTGCTTTCAAGTGACTTTCCCTTGATGAGGCTTGAAATCTAGCACACATGCATACACTAAACATCACATCCGGCCTTGATGCGGTCACATAGAGTAGGCTTCCAATCATAGACCGATACATCATTTGATCTACCATGTTGCCACTAGCATCAATATCCAAGCTTCCACTTGACCCCATTAGTGTACTAATAGCTTTAGCATCATCCATTCCAAACTTCTTGAGCATGTTCTTGATATACTTGCCTTGACTCACAAATGTGCCATTTTTTATTTGCTTGATTTGAAGACCAAGGAAATAGCTAAGCTCTCCATCATGGACATCTCAAACTCACTAGCCATCATCTTGCCAAACTCTTCACAAAATTCTTGATTTGTTGATCTAAAGATAATATCATCAACATATATTTGCATCACAAACAAGTCGTTGCTAAGCTTCTTGATGAAGAGAGTGGTGTCAACCTTTCCCATCTTGAATCTCTTAGAGAGTAGGAAATCCTTCAATCTCTCATACCATGCTCTAGGTGCTTGTTTCAATCCATACAAAGCCTTTCTCAACTTGTAAACATGGTTGGGTTTCTTTTCATCTTCAAAACTGGGAGGTTGCTCAACATACATAAGCTCATTGATGTACCCATTGAGAAATGCACTCTTGACATCCATTTGATACAACTTGATGTTGTGGGCATAAGCATAGGCTAGCAAGATCCTAATTGCTTCCAATCTTGCAACCGGGGCATAAGTTTCTCCAAAGTCAAGACCTTCAACTTGAGTGTAACCTTGAGCCACTAATCTTGCTTTGTTTCTTATTACTATCCCATCTTGATCTTGCTTGTTCCGAAAGACCCACTTAGTTCCCGATCACATTATGGTCTTTAGGCCTCTCAACTAACTCCCATACTTGATTTCTTATGAAGTTGTTTAGCTCTTTATGCATAGCATTGACCCAATCAACATCATTCAATGCTTCATCTATCTTCTTAGGTTCAATGGATGACACAAATGAGAAATGCTCACAAAATGAAGCCAATCTTGATCTAGTTTGCACTCCTCTTGTAATATCACCAATGATAGTGTCTAATGGATGATCTCTTGCAACATTAGTTGGTTGAAGCACTTGCACTTGATTGCTAGCATTTGATTGATCACTTGATTGAGATGATGAACTAGTCATTTGTTGATCTTGCACATTGCCATCACTAGTACTTGCTTGAATTTGATCATGAGAACTACTAGCTTGCACATTTGAGTTAGAGAGCACTTGATTCTTGTCATCTTCAACATCAATCACCTCTCTAGGCCTTATCTCACTAATGTTCATGTTCTTCATTGCATTGACCAATTGAGTGCCTTTCACATCATCTAGATTCTCATCTTCCTCTTGGGATCTATTTGTTTCATCAAACTCCACATCATAAACCTCCTCAAGAGTACCACTAGCCAAATTCCAAACTCTATATGCCTTGCTAGTAGTGGAGTAACCAAGCAAGAAGCCTTCATCACATTTCTTTTCAAACTTGCTCAATCTAGTGTCTTTCTTCAATATATAGCATTTACAACCAAAGACCCAAAAGTATGCTATGTTTGGCTTTCTTCCATTCAATAGCTCATAGGGTGTCTTCTCCACCATGGGGTGACAATAGAGTCAGTTGCTATAGTAGCAAGTCGTGTTGATTGCTTCGGCCCAAAATAAATGACTCACATTGTACTCACTCAACATTGATCTTGCCATATCAATCAAGGTTCTATTCTTTCTTCAACTAGCCCATTTGATTGAGGAGTATACTTGGCCGAGAATTGATGTCTAATTCCAAATTCATCACATAACTCATCAATTCTTGTGTTCTTGAACTCACTACCATTATCACTTCTAACTTTCTTGATTGTTGTTTCAAACTCATTGTGAATGCCCATGACAAAAGATTTGAATGTTGCAAACACATCACTCTTGTCAACAAGAAAGAAGACCCATGTGTATCTAGTGAAATCATCTACAATTACAAATCCATATTTGTTTCCACCAATGCTAGTATATGTGGTTGGTCCAAACAAGTCCATGTGCATCAACTCAAATGCCTTAGATGTACTCATCATGCTCTTCTTAGGATGTGTGTTACCAATTTGCTTTCCGGCTTGACATGCACTACATAGCTTATCTTTCTCAAAAGTGACATCTTTCAAGCCTCTAACTAAGTCATACTTGATCAACTTGTTTAATTGTTTCATTTCAACATGACCAAGCCTTCTATGCTATAACCAACCCAAGCTAGACTTAGTGATCAAACATGTTGACAATTGAGCTTCTCTAGCATTGAAAACAACTAAGTATAGATTCTAATATCTAAATCCTTTGAATATCAAGTTAGAGCCATCTACACTTATGATCTCTATATCATCCACACCAAATATGCACTTGAAACCAAGATCACACAATTGAGCTACTGACAATAGGTTGAAATTCAAGCTCTCTAATAGTAGCACATTGGAAATGCTCAAATCATTTGATATTGCAATCTTACCATGTCCTTTGACCTTGCCTTTGCCATTGTCACCAAATGTGACACTATCAATCCCATTGCTCTTATTTTCATTGATTGAATTGAACATTCTTGGATCACTGGTCATGTGTTGTGTGAACCCACTATCAAGCACCCAATGCCTTCCTCCGACTTTATAATTTACCTATAAAAGAAGATCAATTCTTTTTAGGTACCCAAACTTGCTTGGGTCCTTGTAGGTTAGTTACCAAGGTCTTTGGTACCCAAATGGCCTTCTTCTTCGGGTCCACAATTGGTGTACCAATAAACTTAGCCTTCACACCATTGGCACCCTTATAAAGCATGTAACAAGAATCAAATTTGATTGAGGATACACTATGTAGCTTGTTCTTGTTAATCTTGCAATGTTGCTCTATATGCCCAACTTGCTTGCATCTATTGCAAAACCGACCATTGCCCTTCACAAAGCTAGCTTTGGGAGTGACAAAGGCCACTTTACCTTTCTTAGGGGTATAGCCTAATCCCTCTTTGTTGAGAGAAAACCTTTGGCTACCCAAGCACTTTAGCAAGCGGGCATCTCCACCATAGGCATTGCCCAAGGCACAAGTGAGCTCATTCACCTCCTTCTTGAGGGTCTCATTTTCCACCATTATTGAGGTATCACAAGTGAGACCATCACTCATAGGTGAAGTAGAAGTGGTAGTGCTACAAGAGGGGTTAGTGGGAGCAACTAAAATGGACTCATGAAAAGATTCATCAATAAGATCACATGTTAGTCCCACATCACATGATATGATCACTTGCTCCTTCTTGGCTTCCTCCACTTTGACTTGCTCAATGAGAGAGGAGTGAGTCTTTTCAAGCTTAGAGTGAGCTTTGCCAAGCTTCTCATGGGCTTCCATTAGCCTCTCATGAGTAGCATTGAGCTCATCAAAGGATTGCTCAAGAAATTTTACTTTCTTACGCAATTCTTTGCACTCCTTTCTCTTCATCTCATTGCAAGCATGCACTCGCTCACACATGTCCAAGAGTTCCTCCTTGGAGTACTCCTCATCTTCATCATCATCATTCTCATCATCCCTACTAGCATCACTTTCGCATTCATCATCATCACTCTCATCATATTTTACCTTGGTAGGCTTTGCCATGAGGCATGTCGATAGAGTGTCAAAGATGGAGGGCTTGTTGTTGATGGTGATGCTTGCTAGTGCTCTCTTGATAGATTTTTTGTCATCATCACTAGAGCTATCACTATCTGAAGAGCCATCACTATCACATGTGACCACATAGCCTCCTCCTTTCTTCTTCTTTTGGAAGGTCATCCTCTTCTCCTTCTTCTCCTTCTTTTCTTTCTTATCCTCCTTGTGCTTCTTCTTCTCATCCTCATCATTGTCACTATTATATGGATAATTTGCTACTACATGATCGGGGCTCTTGCAATTGTAGCATCTTCTCACATACTCTTTCTTCTTGGTGTGATCTCTTCTTTTTCTTGCACCATAGCCCTTCTTCTTCATGAATTTTCCTATCTTACGGACAAAGAGGGCCATAGTTTCATCATCAATGTCACTAAGATCATCATCACTACTTGATTCTTTCTTGGACTTGCCCTTGTTCTTGGATGATGATGAGCTAGCCTTGAATGCTATACTCTTCTTCTTGTTGTTGTCTTCTTCTTCCTTCTTGTCCTCCTTGTCATCCCCATCCCTTTCCACATGGTATGTCTCTTGTGTCATGACATCACCTAGTACTTGGTTGGGAGTAATCTCCTTCAATCCTCCTCTTATGATTAGCAGTCTCAACATCTCAAATCTTGGAGGTAGGCACATCAAGAACTGATAAGAGACATCATCATCCTTGATCTTCTCTCCCAAAGCCTTCAAGTCATTTACAATCACTTGCAACCGATGGAACATCTCTAGAATGCTCTCATCTTCCTTCATCTTGAAACTTGTCAATTTATCCTTGAGGATATACAACTTGGCACTTTTCACCGCCGGTGTGCCCTCATATGTTTCCTCCAATCTCCTCCACACTTCATTTGCTCTTTCATAATCTTTGATTTGCTCAAACATCTTGGAATCAATGGCATTGTATATAGTGTTGAGAGCCATTGTATTGCATTGCTTGTTGATCTTATCTTGATTGTTGGGATCATCGGGATCAATGATAGCATAGTCATTCTCGGTTACTTCCCATACTTGATCATTGATTGAACCAAGATACATCCTCATTTTTCTCTTTCAATAATCATAGCTTGTGCCATCAAAGAACGGTGGTTTGCCCCCCACATGGTTGAACACAACTTGAGCCACAATTTGACACCGAGGTTGTTAAGCCTTTAATCAAACGGTGACAATGGCTCCAATACCACTTGAAAGGTCCTAATATGGCTAGAGGGGGGTGAATAGCCTATTTAAAAATCTACAAATTGACTAGAGCAATTTGATTAGTATGACAAATGGCTAAATGCAAACTTGCTCTAGCTCTATAAGGGTTGCAAGCCACCTAACCCACAATTCTAGTTGCAATGATAGCTAGACACACAACTTGCTATGATACTACTCACTAAGAGCTCTCAATCTTGCTACTCTAAAGAGCTCCACTAAGTAAACTTAAATAGCAAAGCAAGCTCTCAATTCTAATTACACTAAAGAGCTTGCTACAACTACTTTACAAGAATATAAATAAGTGAGTAGGATGGTTATACCGCCGTGTAGAGGAATGAACCAATTACAAGATGTATATTAAACCAATCACTGGGAGAATACCAAATGGGAAGAGACAACCGATTTTCTCCCGAGGTTCACGTGCTTGCCAACACGCTATGTCTCCATTGTGTCGACCAACACTTGGTGGTTCGGTGGCTAAGAGGTGTTGCACAAACCTCGTCCACATGATTGGACACCGCTAGAACCTACCCATAAGTGAGGTAACTCAATGACACAAGCAATTTACAAGAGTTACCTTTTGGCACTCCACCAGGGAAGGTACAACTCCCCTCACAATCATCGGAGATGGCCACGAACAATCACCAACTCATGCTTATCATCCACCGCTGCACCAAGCCATCTAGGTGGTGGCAACCACCAAGAGTAACAAGCGAAATCCATAGGGCAACATGAATACCAAGTGCCTCTAGATGCAATCACTTAAGCAATGCACTTGGATTCTCTCCTAATCTCACAATGATGATGAATCAATGATGGAGATGAGTGGGAGGTGTTTGGTTAAGCTAACAAGGTTGCTATGTCAATGAAAATGTGTAAGAGTTAGAGCTTTAACCGGCCATGGGGCTTAAATAGAAGTCCCCACGAAATAGAGCCGTTGTACCCCTTCACTGGGCACTGATCGGGGTGACCGGATGCTCCGGTCATATTGACCGGACGCTGGACCCAGCGTCCGGTCGCCCGATGTCAGCCATGTGTAACACTGCGTTCAACCGAAGTCATCTGATCTCAATGGTCAAGAAACGACTGGACGCTCCAGCACAAGTGACCGAACGCTGGACCCCCAGCATCCGGTCATTTACAGTAAACTCCCAAAGACGCATTGCTTCGACCGGACACGTCTGGTCGCACTTGACCAGACACAGCCAGCGTTCAGTCAGTTACCCTAACTTCTGTGCAGCCACATCACCTCTGACTAGACACTACCTTCCAGTGTCTGGTCGATCAGAGACCGAGCGTTCGGTCGCCTGGCCGACGCTAGGTCTTCACTGCCATGCCTGACCGGACGCGCCTATCCACCAGAGACCAACGTCCAGTCACTGTATAAGCAGCGAGACTAACCCTTTTTCATCTCTATCTCCTTCACCCTTACTCAAATGTGTCAACCACCAAGTGTATCACCTTGTGCACATGTGTTAGCATATTTTCACAAATATTTTCAAGGGTGTTAGCACTCCACTAGATCCTAAATGCATATGCAATGAGTTAGAGCATCTAGTGACACTTTGATAACTGCATTTCAATATAAGTTTCGCTCCTCTTAATAATATGGCTATCTATCCTAAATGTGATCACACTCACTATGTGTCTTGATCATAAAAACAAAATGGCTCCTATTAATTATACCTTTGCCTTGAGCCTTTTGTTTTTCTCTTTCTTCTTTTCCAAGTTAAAGCAATTGATCATCACCAAGCCATCACCATTGTCATGATCTTCACCTTTGCTTCATCACTTGGAGTAGTGCTACCTATCTCATGATTACCTTGATAAACTAGGTTAGCACTTAGGGTTTCATCAATTAACCAAAACCAAACTAGAGCTTTCAGTCGTTCCCGGTGTTTATCGGTGGGAGGCCGAAGAAGCAGGACAATTGGTCGTGGGGTTGTGCCCATAAGGAGAAGCATAAGGTGGGGGTCATTGAGGAGGAGCTCTGGAAGCTTGTAAAGTGCGGTCTTGACGGGGTACGAGTGTTCCACACCCTTTACCACCACCGGGTTGCACCATTGGTGGAGAGGACACAGCTAATGTGGAAGTACAGCAGCCAGTTGGACCCGGACCATGCGTCGCCAGAGGAGCTGCCAGACGACGAGGTCTGGAGTCACCTTGGCCGAGTGCTGTAGCTGAAGCCCAAGGAGAAGGTTGAGGGGAAACCCATACCTTTCAACGCCTCGGTCGTGTCCAGACTGGTATGCTCCCTTCTATTTTGTCCGTGCTTCTTCCTCTACTTTTCCTATTTCTTGATTTTGGGCCATCCATTCCGTAGGGGCATGGAGTTTACAAGTCCCAGCCACACCTTCCCAAGGGATCGGAGGGCATGGCCTGGCAGGCTGCCCAGAAGGAGGCGGTAGACGCCAGGAAGAAGAAGAGAACCAGGGAGGTTTGGCGGAAGTAGGAGAAGGAGCAAGAGATCACCCAACGTGTGAAGGCCAGGGAACGTAGGAGAAACATCAAGTTAGAGCTCGTGTCAGAGGATCCTATGGATGTGGATGACATGGTTTTCTCTGAGGAGGAGGAAAGTCGGGAGGTCGTTGTGACCTCAGCGGAGCATCATGACCCTACGGCGACATCCACTGGTGATGAGTAGGGGGCAGAGAGGCGCGCGGTGGTTCCCATGCCACAGAAGCATGCGGCGAGCGCGGGCGCCATCGGCGAACGAGAAGCGAAATGGGCACGGTCACCGCGCCCCTCAACGGCATCGCCGGTCCCGTCCCCGCCTATTGCGGACGCAGCTGAGCAAGGTGGGCGGTCTGAGGAGCGGACGGGCACCCGTGCGTCGCTGGGACCAGTGCCAGCACATGATTTGCAGCCGAAGGATGAGCCACCTACCGTGGATGCAGTCGAGCAAGCTAGGCGGTCCGAGGAGTGGACTGGCACCCATGCGTCATGTGACTCACAGTTAGAGGATGCCCTGCCCGCCGCTCTGGTCAAGGGGTCCTGAGCCGAGGGTCGTGGCGACCCATAGGCCGGGTAGGAGCTAGTTGGGATGACTCCGCCCCCATCTGAAGTAAGGGGGCACGGGTCGCAGCCTAGGAGCGGTCCTCACTCTGTAGGCCCGTCGACATTGGGTCTTGCCTTCAGAGTCATGCCGCTCACCTCCTGGTATATTTTTCTTTGTTTCTTTTCGATCTTTTGCTGGTTGAGTCTTTTTGGAGTGTGACTTACCTACACTTTCTGTCAGCGGCCAGGGGATGACGGGGTTGAGGATCACCCCAACTCCCATGCAGGAGACTTGGAGGCCCACCCTGCAGTGTGTCATAGTGAGCGAAGGGGGGAATAGGGTGGTGGTGGTGAGTCCTTCCCTTCAGGGGGTGGTGCCCCCTAGGTCGGTTGCTGGCATGGTCGCAGCGGTGGCGTCGGTGTTGGCTGTGATCCCAGTGCTAACGGCGGAGGTTGCGTCAGAGGTAACTCTTGTGACCCCTCCTCCACCAGCTGCAGTGGAAGAGGAGAGGGAGACCGAGCTCCATTTCTCGCTAGGTGGGGGTTGCATGGCTCACCCTCGTGGTCAGAGACAAAGGCGCCAAGGGAAGACATGGCTGGGATGGAGTCAGAATGCCCGGCGGCCGTCCGTGCAACCAAGGTGGTGGATATCCCATCTGATGACGAGGCAGATGTCGTGGCAAAGCCACCAGCGTCATCGCGGGATCTAGCGGTGGTTCGATTGGAGGTGGGGCCCTCTGGTAGGCTACCGAAGGGTGACCTGGAGTGGCTCTACCCCAAGGACCCAGCAAAGGCGTGGTTCGTCCTTTGGTATTCCTAGGAGCTTTAGCTCTAGGACATCCTTGGGGAGCAAGGACATGCCATGGTGTCTGAACTCACCAACCTATCCATGAAGCTCGGGGACGCCTAGGAGTGGGTTAAGTTCGCTCAACAGTTAGTCGAGGTCAACCTATGGCTTGTCGTAGAGGTGAGTTTCCCATACTTGTCCTTGACCTTTGAATCTTTTATTGGTTGCCTTAGCACGCTTTTTTTCATCGAGCCTGAAGGGGTGTCCTCCTACAAGTCCCACTTCCTCTGAATGGAGCACGCCTAGATGGCTGAGCTTGAGCGTCAGCTAGAGTCTGCTTGCCATGAGTCCTAGGACCAGGTGGCCAAGGCGACCGATGCATGGGTGGAGGGGCAGCATGTAGTGGAGCGGGTGACTGCCACTGAGCAAGGGCTCGAGGCGGCGAAGGCCCACCAGGTGGAGACTGAAGCAGGGTTGCGGTCATCCCTGGTGAACATCGAGGTGGCACTCTAAGAATCCTTGGTGGCCCTTGAGTCAGAGCGGAGCACTTTGGCGTCGGAGCAGAGCACCCTGGAGCTGGCGCAAAAGGCCCTAGTGTCAGCGTGAAAGGCCCGACCAGAGGAGGACCAGGAGTTTGTCGTGCTTCAGGGCTGAGTGATGGGGATGGAGGAGGCGAACATCTAGCTATGCGCATAGGCGACTCGACAGGCGGATGAATTCTCCGTCTTTGAGAACTTCCACATTGGTATGTACCTTTTCTATTTGTCATCGTGTTGGTTTTTTTCTTCACCTGTTTCTGAGCTTGTCGCCCTTCTTTCAGAGCTAGGTGGAAGGGTGAAGATGCTAGAGCAGGACCTAGAGGCGATCAAGGCGTCCTTTAGCCAGAATGCAGAGGAGCCAGCCAAGTCCCGTGAAGAGCGACATGCTCTCGAGGGGGATCTTGACCAAATTCGTAATGTTGCCTAGCTCATTGTCTTAGAAGTCTTCGGGTCGGCGCCAAGCACTAGCATGCCCACCGTCCAGCTGCCGGAGGTCCCGGATGCTGTCCGGGACCTTATCAGGAGCAGGCTGATCTACAGAGCGTCAGGGGTGCTAACTTTGATCATGACGCACCACCCAAACCTGGACTTCACTACTATCTGCAGTGGGTATGCTGAAGGCTTGAGCATGGAGGACATCCAATCGACCGGGGAGAGATTGCTGCCGCACGCAAGGTCGGTGGCAGAGCAAGTCTCTGCTCAGTGGGTGATGGATGTCCATCGTGAAGACATGGCCATAAGCATGCATGGAGAGGATGTTGCCCGGCCTGTGGATGGCACGGAGCCTGGGTCGAAGGTGGATGTCGCTCCGGCTTCGACCGAGCCGAATGTCGTGCCGCCGGGGAGTGAGCAGCCCGCGCCTTCGCCGGTCGCACCGATAGCAGATGCCACCGAGCTGGTCTAGTAGATTGCAAAGTATAAGTAGTTTAGTGAATGTAAAAAGTTTAAGTTCATGGGGGAGCCCCGTGTAAATGTTCCTATGTGTTTAATGACTAGTTGGTTTCATTTTCTGTGATGGAGTCACTCCGTTCGGGGAAGCTTGTTCCCTTTTATTCCTTAGTTTTCCCTTAGCATAATTTTGTTTTTTATTCTTTCTTTCTCATACCTGCCCATTTGTCCTGTAGGCTGCAACCTTAGGAGCCCGGGGCGTGGCCCGTGGGGCTCAATTGCTCGTAACCGTAGGGAAAGGCGGGGTGCAATCGGTTGGAATGTTTTAAAGCAAAGCTACGTAAGGGAAATTAAAGGAACAAACTTCCCTTTTGATCGGGTAGGAAGGAATTTCACCATATGATAGTAAACAAAACAGAGAGGTAGTAGTGCCCACTAGTGGAGCCCCCGAGCACCCTAGGCCAAAAAGTGTTCGGGTCGGGGTGCCTTTATAGGAGCATACGCTAAGTAAACAATGGTAAGACTAAAACTTAGGGGAAGAAAAATGACATAGCAGTTCCAAGCGCTCAGAGAGAACATCATCATTGTTGTCCTTTAGTCGAAAGGCATCCAGTCAGATCACTTCAACCTTCAGTCGCCTGGATCCTTGCCCGCTATGCCCCCTTTCTTGGTTGCTGCTTCTTCGCCTTTTTCTTCATTTGGGCTGCCAGCCTGTCGTTGAAGGTGCTTGAGGAGCTAGCAGTCCCTCTAGAGGTGTTTGATGGGGTAGTCGTGGTTGGTGCACGGGCTCTCCATGAGCTCGTGGAAGTGGCCCAGAGGGTCCTGCTGGGGCTGCGAGCCTGCATGATCGGCCGCGGCGACCCACACGGAGTTGGCCAGTTGGCGGTGATCTTTTCTATTCTTTTTTCCCCTATACATGGAGGGGCCCTCGTCCTGATCCTAGCGCTTGGCCTTGCCTTTGCCCTAGCCTACGTTGGAGTGCGGTGGCAGCGACATTTGCTGGAGGTGTTGGACAAAGGTCCGTGGTCCCAGGCCATCAGGGCTGGGACTCCGGTCGCTGCTGCGTGTGTCTTGGTATGGCCTGAGCCGCGTGTATATAGGCGGTCGGTACGGAGCGGTCGTCAAGTCAAGACGAGGTGCCAATGTGGCCTCCTGTGCTATGCTCGGTGATTGTAGCAGTGATTGGGTAGGGTGACCCATATGTCGTGTCCCCATTCCCCTGGTGGGGTGTGAGGCCACAAGTCGGCATCATGATATGGAGCTCCCCACTTGTTGCCAGCAGTGGTCTCCACTAGTGCCCAGAGGTTCCGGTGGATTGCCTGTTCATGAGGGTCGTTCGGCTCGGACAGACCGCACAGAAGCATTGCCGCGGCGATGATGTTCTGACTGGCCTGAGCGAACTATGGGGGATCGCTCCCCCTATCCATGGTGTTGCACTGGACCTAACGGCCGCGCCCTCGGGTGCCACTCATTGGTCTATGCGCACGGGGCGTAGTGTGGTGTGCCGAGCGTGTTGGCGTAGTCGATGGCTGATGCAGCCACTATTGTCGTAGTTCCTCCCCGTGCTCACATGTGAGCTCGAGGGTCCCCGCATGAGGGTCCAGAGGGCGTGAGTCTGCAAGGACCTCGTTACCCCTAGTGTCTTTCCCAGAGCATCTGCCATAGCGCTCTCCTAGGACGGACGGTGTAGGTGCCACGTCGCCGATGCTGGAGCCGTCACTCCTGACATCGTCATCCATGAGGTCGAGGAAACAAGTGGGAGCGTAGCTCGCCATCCCCACGAATTCAGACGTGAGAGGGGGCGGCACCGGCATCCTTTGGAGCCCTTGGGCGTATGCATCTGTGGGAGACACAAGGCCGTAGGGGAACCGACCGTACGGCGGCCGCGACGGGGACAATGGCATCCCTCCGGGTAATTGACGGAAGATAGAAAATAGTAAGTAAATAATAGCATGCACATTACTCACAGTGGGGTTTGAGCAGAGAGTTTGCTCGGAATCGAGCGCAGACGCTGCATCGTCGAAGTCATGTGTCCCGAAAACATGTTAATAAAATACATTCTATTAGTTCAGGAGCATTTCTTGGTCCTTATCTACTCTCTAAAAAATTGACCACATTGGTGTAAAATTTATCAGAGATTTAAACCTCAAACTTGAACTCATTATAATATTGTCATCATCAACGTTGGTCAGAAAATGATAATACCATAATCTAACTTAAACAAAAAAATGGACTACTCCTCTAATTTAAATTTTTCCGTTGATTCCAATTTAATTAGAGGATAAACATAATCATAATTTACTAAATATAACTGCTCTTCAAATTAAATTCTCTAGTTGGTTCGAATTTAATTGGAAGATAATCAACATTAAACTTTGCAGCGGAAACATAAAAATATAATTTATCTACTTTTCAGAAGCATTTCATTGTATTCATCTTGTCGGTGCAGAAAGTGACCAATATGTAAATATTTGTAGTTTTGTCATATGTTGTGATCGGAGGTGGCCTAGCACTCAATGACATAGGGTTTATACTGGTTCAGGCAACGTGCCCTACGTCTGGTTTGAGTCGATCAATGACTTTATTCCTGAGCCTGGGTGCTCGAAGTTTGCAGTGGGGTTACAAACGAGAAGGAGAAAAGATGTGGTGTATAAGAGGTCCGGTCGGACTCCGGTCAGAAGGGCCAAGAGCGACAGGAGCACCGCTACGAGCTAAGTTTTCAAGCGTGTGCTTGAGGTTCTAACCTGGCGGTTCTGTGGTTGTGAGCTAGTGAACTTGATTGATCTAATGAACCTGAGTGGGCTTGAATGAACTGGAATCAACTGAGTTTCATAGGAGAGAGCGCATCCTCTTTTATAGGTGAAGCGAATGGCCTTACAAGTGAGAGAGAAGGAGTATGTTTGCTTCTAAGCCTTGTTGCCCACGCCGGTGGGTATAGGACGATGGTAGGCGCCCACAACACTGTAGGATATCAGTAGCACGTGAGAGGCTACGTCGTTTTGTTCGGATATGGCAGATGTCGGTACCTATATGTGTTGTTGATGCCCAGAGGCATGTGAGGAGTTTCGCCATGTTCACCTGGTACGGAAAATGCCAGCGCCCACAACACTGTCAATGCCCAGAGGCATGTGGGGGTTTTACCGTATGGGGTTTAGCGACGCCTACAATACTGTAGAGGAAAATATCGGCGCCTACAACACTGTTTGTGTCAGGGCAGTTGTAGAGTACTATTCCTACAGGCGTACTGGGGATAGTCCCTGGTATCGTGGTTTGACTTGTGCGCCTTACCTTTCTTTCTCCGTCTGTTCCTTGGTCTTTTCCGAGCGGGTGTCCCCGATCAGTTGGTCCCAGTCGGCTCTGGTTGCGTCAGTCGGAGAAGGGCAGTAAGCAGGGTCTTTGCGTACCCCAGTCGGAGACATGGGTCGGAGTCAAAGGTAGTGCTTTGTCAGGCCTTCCGGTCGGAGAGGCGTCCAGAGGCAGGCTGGAGACCGAAGTGAGCGCTCCGGTCAGAGAGGTGGGCAGGAGTCGGAGAGCGGGCGCCTTTCCTCCTTGGCCAGGCCTTCCGGTCGGTGATTGGATCGCCCTTCTGGCCCGTCGTTCTGATACTTGGGCTGGCCCATGAGTTGTGCATTGTCAGCTTGGGCCGAGCCTTTGTTTGGGAAGCCAGTCTACGAGGGACCTCAGGTTTATGAACCCGACACATCTACTCTCCGAACAATTTATCTCATTGGTTCAAAATTGAATAGAGATGAAAACCTTCAAAATTGACTAAAAATTCATCTAAAATTGCTTCTGAAATGATAAAACTAAATTTAAAATTTTCATCACATTCATCATCTAATTCGGCCCGTCAGCAAATGAGTGGCCCACGATCCATTTCGCATTTGCGCTTCGCGTCCTCGTGGCAAAAAAATCGGCCCAAGGACCATAGACGCGCTACGCCCTCTCGCGCGTTTGCGCTCCGCGTCCTTGTGGCACAAAATGTTCCCAAGGCCACACCTGGGCCTAGGCCAGAATTCTACTCTGTGCGCAAGCTCACCCGTAGGCCTAGCTAACAGCCCAAGCGTTCTCAGCCATCGATCTGAATCGGACGGTCGGCCACGCTTCTCGCCCGGAACAAAATCGGGTCGCGCCGCTCCCCCAAAAACCCTAACTCCATTTTACTCTCCCTCCCCTTTCTCTCAGAGCGCCCCGACGAAGCTAAAGGCACCGTGACGCCTAAGAGGGGGGTGAATTAGGCAACTTAAAATTCTAACTCTAAACTATGACCTCTTTTTCTAACCTTAGCAAAACATTTGCAAAAGATAAACTATCTAAATGTGCAACTACGGTTTTGCTAATGTGTTGCTTTCTCTATCGCAAAAAGGAATAATGTAATCAATATAAATGTGGAAGCTAAAGAGCAAGGTAGAGATATGCAAACTCCCATCGATGGCTCTGTTATTTTTATCGAGGTATCGAGAAGCGCGCAAGCTTCCCCCTAGTCCTCGTTGGAGCCCCTCGCAAGGAATCCCTCGCAAGGGCCAAGCTCTCGATCGGGTAACTCCGTGGATAGCCTCGGGCCTTCCCCACACGCAAGTGGGTCTCTGACGTGCCTTCCGGCAAGCCTCTCCAGGATGCTCCCCACCGTCTTCACTATCAAGCTTCCGGCTGAAACGCCGAGGGCCTTGGATATACGGTGGTGGCCACACCACAAACGCGGTTGGTGTGATCTCGCAAGACTACAAGCCCCGCCGATGTACAACAATGGTGCATGCAAGCACCGAGTGGTTAGAGGTATGTAAATCTCACTAAACACTAGGTCTAAACCTAGAGCAAGCGTATAAGCGATGGTCTAATCAACCTAAGCACTTCGCAAAGCACCTACGCTAATCACCTAATAAAACACTAAGTACTATGTAAGTGGAGATCACTAAAATGGTGTATCAACACCCTTGATAGTTTCCTTAGCTCCACACCCCTCAAATGGCCGGTTGGGGGTCTATTTATAAGCCCCACTGAGAAAGTAGCCGTTGGGGACGAAATCCCACTTTTCTGCTACTGACCGGACGCTTATCACGTCCTGACCGGACGCGTCCGGTCGTCACAACCGTTGAAGCCGCGAACCATTGATCGGATGCTGCCAGCGTCCGGTCACCTGCCACCGGACGCGTTCGATCGCAGTTTCATCGCTCTGGAACCTCTCTGTACTCGATCGGACGCTGCTACCCTGCGTCCGGTCGGTTTTGCCGTCAGCGTCCGGTCGCTGCTGCTGATGCCTGTTTGCCGAGCCTCTTGATCGGAGCGACCGGTCACTTTCCTCTAGCGTTCGGTCCAGCGTCCGGTCACCTCTGTGAGCTCATTTTTTCGCGATCTTACGTATGGCTTGGTTCCTATCTTCGTGCTTGGACTTTACTTGATATCTTGGGTCTTCTCTTGTGCTCCTAGGGTCTTGTTTATGGTGTTGATCATTGGATCATCACGTTGCCTTTGTCCAAGTCACGTCTTGCATCCTATTGAACTACAAAACAATCACTTGTAAATTCATTAGTCCAATTTGATTGTGTTGGTCATCAAACACCAAAATTCAAAGTAAATGGGCCTAGGGTCCATTTTCCTTACAGAAGCGACGGTGGAGCGGCGGACGGAGGAGATGGCGGCGCCGCCGTGCGCCCCTTCGCTGGTGCGCGCGTCCACCCGAGGGTGAGCGCGCCGACGTCGAAGGGTTGTGCGGCGGTGCCCTTGCGCCTGCACGCAGAACATCAAAGGCGCCGGTGAGCCCACGGCTCGGCCGGTCTTCCCGCGCGCTGGTGAAGCGGCGGCGGGTCCTTCTTCCCGCTCGCGGCGGTGTTGACGGCGGTGGTGACGGTGTTGACGACGACGGCTTTGATACCATTGAAGAATCTGAAAGTACTTTTAGGCATAGATCAGTGGGTAATACTTAGCTTAGATAGAAGACTTGGATCGTCAAGCGTAGTCGCAGCCACGGCGCCAGAGCGACGTGGCCACTGGTGTCGGAGTAGGGGAAGCCGTGTAGGCGCGATTCAGTTGCGCCGGCGAAGGCGATGGTGCTTCCCGTCGCTAACAGCGCGCTCTTTAGATCGGACTAGGGCTAGGAACCTCGGTGGGGCTGGCGGCTACGACGAATCTCATGTCTCGAGCCCCAGCCCTCACCTCCTATTTATTGCGCTGCGCGATGGGGACCATCAGCTAGAAGAACAGCTGGACGTCCTCGATTAAGGCGCGGATCAAGGATCCAATTGACCATTGGGCCAAATCGGTGGCGATCAATTCTTACACTTTGATCTCTCTTCTTCGTAATAACGAGACCAACACGAAGAGGATTCCACGCATGCACGTCTCTTTTTATTGCCCGGTGGAGGGGTACGTGCGCGTAGACGAACGTGCTTGCAGCGTCCTGCTGGCGCAGTGGCAGCCGGCGGCGGCGGCACGGATCGGAGGCCGGACGTGCATGCTAGCTCCTTGGTGACCGTGCACGTACGGCGACGCCAATGACGACAATTTGGGATCCTGGCAGCTCTTGTATACGTGGGTAAATTAAACTGGTCATGCATGGAAGCAGCATCCGTACATCCTGATTCTATTCCTGAACGTGACAGCGGGCTTGTGGCGACGGCCAACTAGAAAATTCGGGCGATCAGGGTTTTTAATTCCGGTATTATAAAAATTTCGACCACCCCTGAAATTATCGAATTTCGTGAAATTCAGCCAAAAAATCATCCATTTTTATTTAGAGAATAGCACATGAAGTATGTTTTTTTCTAAAAAAAATAGATCTAAACCAATATTAGTATGATTTATGACTACACATTTATTGGATAGAACAATATGCAATATAAACAATAGAAAATATGAGCCTAGAGTTATATAGCACATGTATTAGTGTATAACGAAATTTCGGATTTTTCTTTCGGCCACCACCGAAATTACCAAAATTTGTGATATAAATTTGCACATATCTCAAACTGTAACCTACTTCCTCTCACACAAATTAATTAGCTTTTAGAGTTGTCCTAAATCAAACCCTTTTAAATTTGACTAAATTTTATATAAAAATATATTCATGACAAAATTAGTAAGGCTAGATACAACAGTAAACATATCTTTATATTATGCTTTTAGTCATTTAGTGTCACACATGTTAGTATTTTTTAAAAAATTATCATTGTTTCAAATAGCCGGATATAGCCACTGCTGCAACCAGACTGTCTTCATGGAGACTAAGGGCTAAGGTAATCTACTTTTAGCTCTAAACCTTTCTTGGGCTATTAGCTGAATTTAGGGTGCTAAATCTGCTAAATAGCATCCCATTTAACTCGATAACCAGGGGAAACTGAACTGAAATGGAACAACAGTTTTACACTTGCACTATACAAAAAATGATTTTAGAAGACAGCATGTTTTATTTTCGGAGATGGACATTTTTTCCACCATTTTCGTAAATGATCTAGTGCTCAATTGAGGCTCCCGCCAAGGCAGACCTCTTAAAAGGTCCATTCCTATAAATCAAGACTTATGGAGACGGTCTTTTTAGGAAGTCTAAAAAAAAGAAGTCTACCTCTAAAAAAACTATTTTTAGAGCCATCCTCGTATATGACCCGCCTATGTAATTCAACCAGGAAAGACTAAGCCCAAAGCCCACTGCATAGGTCCGCATATGTAACTTCCACAAGCAAACCCTAACCTCTATTGCATTCTCTCTCGGCCGCCTGTCTCTTATTAGACCGACTATGCTTCCTCTCTCACACCGATGCATCCCCATCTCTCCTCTCCAGTGGTAATACTTGGCCCATCCTACAGTGGCGGCGCTTGCGCAGGCCCCCTCTAAATCTGTAGTGGTCATGCAAGACAAGCCCCCTCCATCAACGGCCCTTGGTGCCCGCCCCTCCAGCCACGACGCACGAGGCCCGCTATCGTGGGTTTGATTTCACGGTAGTAATCTAACGACTTGATGTGGGTCGATGCGTGAGTCTTCGATAGCTTAAGCACTCAAAACATAGGGGGTTTATCTTGGTTCGGGTATCCAAGCCCTACATCAGTAGTGGTGTTCTTTGTGTTAGGAATGATCAATCGAGTTACTACAACAGAGAGAGAGAGGTTGTAGGAGAGCACTATGCTACTGATCTAGGGTTTGATCGGTTTCGATGGGTTCCGTCCTATGGCTGATTGTTTGGTCTGGGATTCATCCCCTCTACTAGAGTCCATACCCAACCTTATATGTCGGAGGGTGGTGGTCAGTACAAGTTACATGGTTCAAGGGATTCTAGGGCTTCAGTTCCTAATCTTCAGTTGGTGGCAGCACCGGGCGTCGTCCCTCATTCCATAGTGGTCGCAGATAGCCTCCAACTGCCTCTGACATCCTCTGCTACAGCCTTGGACATGACTTCAGGTTTTGCCTGCTACTATTGAACCTTCATTGGGTTTGCCTTCTCATGGTGTCTGTTGCACGCCAAGGGTCTGGTCGCATGCAGGTTGAGTCTCCCATGCGGGCCCAGACTTGTCCGCGTAGCAGGTGCACCGTGATTCTTGTTGCGTTGCGTCACGCTGCGAGCATGACCCTATGCTAGGAGTGGCCGATACGGCCTCACGTGAGCAAGGGAACAGACCCCCAATAGGGCCTGGCACCCTGTGGCTTTGCCTGCATGTCAGGCTCTAGATGCCTGACAGATTCCGGATGGAAACCATAGCCCAAGCAAAGGCCTAGGCGCGCGTCATAGCCCTTGGTCGGTTGCCACCTCCCAAGGTCGGGAGACACCTTGGCCTATCTAGGCCCCCAGGTGCGAGTGACCTGGGTGAGGACTTATCCTCAGCTCATTTCCCAGGTGCTAAGGCCTTCTTCCGAAGTGGGCCTGCTAAGGTCCATCCAGCCATTCGTTAATGGGCCTGATGGTGCGCACGAATGCACCCAATGGATATAGCCACCAAGCCCCTGCATGATTAGAGAATCAGTCAGGGGTTGAAACGGACTGTTATGGTACTAATGCAGAGGTTTAATCTACCCTATGTTTAAAATACTCGACATCCACCCTCCTCACCGGTGACCCATCCGCGAGAGGTGAGACTTGCGTCTTTTCGGCTGGTATTAAAGCCGGCTGATAGGCCGACTGAAACTGGTTTGCTGTGAGAGAAAAATACTGTAGATTTTAGCTGATAAGCCGGCCCCATTCTAGATTTCATCGATTTAAATATTCCTTGGCTCTCGAGATTCAACGCAAGGGGAGCGGCAGGTCGGGGCGGCGACAGCATCACAGCATGACGCCACGGCCAAGTCTAGGGGTTGCAGCGGCGGGGACACGTGGGCACTACGACCGCATCGGTCGCGGATGGCTTCTCCAACGCTGGATCCACTCTCGCGCAACAAAGACAACATTGACAGCATCACGTGCGAGGAGACGGCATCGGAACGGCATTGGCTTCGAGCGATGTGAGCAATGGCTACAACATGAACGAGGCGGCGGTGGCAGCGGCGCGGTGGCTGCTCCAGCTCTGATGGGCTCAAATGGACTTGACGGGCTGGGCAGTGGGCTTTTAAGTTTTTTTTTTTAATTTACGAAGACAGACTGTGTTTTTCTTGATTTACAGTGATGAAGTAACGGAGGCGGCAGTGGTGTCTGCCTCTCTTAAACACTTTTGCCCGTCTCTTAAGATGAATTCTGTAGTATAGTGTTTTACTCTTTTCTATCTATCCTAGTGTTCTTCTTCCCTTTGCTCCATTCAGACTTCAGAGATATATTGCAGCCCGTGTTAAGGACGGAGGAAGTATCTATTACGATGTGAACAATCAGTTGGCGCGAACTACTACCAAATTGTATTGGTGCTTGTTTATCTCGCCACAGTTGGCAAGAATATAAGAACGAGATAAGCTTGTTTGGGGCCAGGCTAACTACTTTGACAGGTCGTCAATCAGTCAGTTACATTGCCTAACCGACTTTGTCCATTGTGCACACGGTCCAACCTAAGCTGCCCATGGATGAGTAGTTTTGACCTACTACATAATCCATCATCACTGATCACTTATCCCAATCATTCAACTTCTATGAGCAAGGGAGTGGACATGTGCCTAATTTTTCATCTTCAATTTTGACTGAAAAATTGTGCGGTTTTTGAGTCCGTGTTCCGGCTTCCACTCAGAAAAAAACTAGACTAACACCCCTTTTATTTTCTCTTAAAATAAAACTCGTGGCAAAGATTTTGTTGTCCTCTCAAAGAAATTAATCCAAGAGAAGGATGTAGAATCTGCACATTGGCGGTATGCATCGCAATCACAGGAGGTTCCATTCTAGCTGGTTAATCGTAGAACCTATATCAAATTTCAGTCGTGCAAAGCAGCTAATTATATCTTCTCAGTATCTTTCTCATGCTGTGTTTTTTTCTCGAACAGGATACTAGTGGGTTACAGTTACAGTCAGTCAAATTAAATGAGTATGCAGCTAAGTAGAATTATTCACTAAAAAACACAATCTCACAAGTTCGTATATACATCTCAGATCCAAAATTCAGGCAAACAGAAAGCACACTCTAACCAGAACTAATGTTCTTTTTTGTAACCAAAGACACACAACTATGTACTATACACAACGATGCACATTAGTACAGTATATATCAAATCCCAAAACAGAAATGTAGGTGATGCATAATCACCATGCATGGCCTGAACAATCCAGCCAAGAAATGGAACGTTTCAGCACCCAAAAATGCATTGCCATCAGTGCTGCTGCAGCCTGTAATGGCTCATCCTTTCCTGCTGAAGGAATAGGCAGAGGCGGTGCTCTGCTCGTCCCTGTGCACGCGGCTCTTGCCCTTGTGCGCCACGAACATCTTCCTGAGCGCGCGCATCATGGCCACCAGCCCCGGGGGCCGCCGCCGGGAGCTCCTGGACGCGCCGAGCACCGCGCCGACGACGGCGCCGGCGCCGAGCTGGTCCTTGTCCTTGCCCACCCTCCTCGCCCCCTCGGCGGCGGTGGCGGCGGCCACGGACCGGCGGCGTGACACGTCGAGGGACCGCCCGAAGAGCAGGTCCTCGCCACGGGCCGCCGCATCGTCGTCGTTCAGGTCCTCCCACAGGCTGTCCATCCTCTCCTCCTCCTCCTCGCCCTCGTCGCAGAATCTGGCGGCGCCGGCGGCGTAGTCGCTGAGCGCGGGGGAGCACCCGCCGTTGAGGCGGTGGCGGGCGAGCAGGACCCGGTCGCGCCACGGCGACGCGGCGCAGTCGGCCGCGGAGAAGCTGCGGCGGATCGGGGACGACGACGACAGCAGCCACACGGGCGGGGACGAGGACGCCGACGCCGCGCACGGCGGCGGTGCCAGGTGGAGGAAGTCCCTGCCGCGCGCGCCGCCGCCAGCGCCGGCACCCAGGAGCTGCGGTGGCGGCGTGGGGAAGGTGAACTCGTCCTCGCCGTCGCCGTTTTCTTCTTGCTCCTGCTCCGGCGTGGTGGCGCGGGGCGGCACAGCCATGGCGCTCCGCATACAAGCGAGAGCCGGCGAGCGCGCGAGTGCGCGCCTCGGTTTTCTGGGAGGGAATCTATGGACCGCCTGCCTGCGTGCCTTTGTGTGCAGATGACGCCGCCGCCTACTTCATCTTGGTCGTCGTCATCGTCGGGTGGGGTGGGAGATCCAAGAACCAGGACGGAGATTTATGCACCGAGCTGTGGACGGACGGAATGACGGCAGCGCCCGCCGCCCGGTGATCCCGCGCTAAATCTAGCAGCACAATTTGCGTGCTCTGACGATGTCGGATCAGCGACGAATGGCCTGGATTAAAGACAGGGGAGTTGATGACGCCATGTATTTTTTTTGTTTCGCTTTCAATTTGATCTAGTATTAGAAGTTTGGAGCGTGGGTTTAATGTCATTTCTAATATAGAAAGCAGAGAAGAGAGCGTACAATCATAGGGGGTAAATTTTGAATTATACACTACTAACTGACATATATATGCTTTGCGATATATGGAAGATGTTTATTTATTGTTGTGAAACTTGGTCACTTTAGCTGTTTAAGACTTATGCCAAACCAGAAATACATTTATATTTAGAATAAGATGTAGCTAGTACCTTGCTGTCTGCTGGCCACAGCATGACAAGAATATATATACGATCATCTAGCTATCTAGGTCCTTGACACAAATTAAATTAGGTTAGTTATATAGTTGGTTATTATTGAACACCTGATCGACTTGACGAGATTTCTGTCATCTTCTGGTCGTCAACACAGCTGGGGCATCTCTAGCTCGGTGGTTCTGGTGGCCGTTGACTCATGAAGCAGAAGGTAGGTAGTAGAAACCAAAAGAGTTGGCATGCCGTGGGGGTCCAACCGTGCCAGATTTCAGTTAACCGCAATGCTGGTCAGACTCAGCAGCAGATTCGCGAAGTAGGCGTAATTGTAGCCGCCTGCCAGCTGCATGCCTGAACACGCCAACACAATAATGTGTGGATGCATATTTTGGAAAATTACATATATTTTGAGGGCCTTACATTATTCCATCTCTTGGACACTAGCTACTATCATCAGCCTGTTCGCTTGCTCGTAAACGATCGTAAATTTCCAGCCGGGAATAATGTTTTTCTCTCACACCAAACCAGCCACCAGTAAATAATCCACGATACGATACGGCCTCCCGAACAGGCTGCATATCGCTAGAGTTTGGACTTCGCCCTACCATTTGCACCAAACTTTATTGGACGGGTTTGTACGTGCCTACTAGCTAGCTTCCACAAGTCTTGCGTGAAAAGTACCTCTACTAGGACTAATAGCTGCTGACTACCTCTTATGATATATGCATATAAAAAATCAGATTGCTTTATTTTATCATCAAGCTTATGAACACCTTTTTTAATAATAAAATAATTAGCTTGGTCTGATGCATGTCTGAACTAGAATTTTATCCATTATCTAAACAAAAATAAATATTTTGTAGTAACGCTTTACTAGGTAGTCGGCCACGGGTATGAAGAGGGAGTATGGCGGGAGCTTCTGCGAAATAAATATTTAAAAAATAAGACATTAACCCAAGTTTGTAAGAAAGCCGTGGATTCACATTTTTGAAGGAGTTTAATGTCGATAAAGGCCTACTAGTTCATAAGGCTAGTAAAATTTAAATTAAGAGATGGTTCTGAAATCTAATTCCGCGAAGGTGTCTTTGTTCGGAAATCTTTCTTTACAGCAACAATATCCGAATTTCTATAACATTGTTCGCAAGAAAAGAGGCAACATGTCTCTTTTAAAAGGGCAGTAATAGGGATCAAATTGTTAGAATGGAATGACTAGTAGCGCCATGTATTGCCAATGTCAGTTTACAATCAGGTAGAGACATGGCTACTTGGGCTTTGAACAAGAACGGTTCCTACTCAATTAGCTCTATGTACACGTTATTAACTAATACAAGCACCAACTTCTTATAGAAAATTTGGCGGGTTAAATTACCTTTTAAAATTAAAGTCTGTATGTGGTTCCTCAAAAGAGGTGTGATACTAACTAAAGATAATCTTGCAAAGAGAAATTGGCAAGGGAGCAAACTTTGTAGTTTCTGTAGTAGCCATGAAATAATTCAACTCCTTGTTTTTTGGGAAGGCTCTTTGGCGGGGCTTATTTGTTGTTTTTGGTATTGTTCCATCTCTCAGTATTGCGAATCTTTTTGGAAGTTCATGTAAACAGGGAAGAAAAAGAAAATAGATTATTTTTAGTAACAGGGGTAGAAGCCTTATGTTGGTCTATTTGGTTGACAAGAAACGGAATTGTTTTTTTACAATTGTGAACCTAAAAACTTTGTGCAAGTCTTACTCTGAGGAATTTGTTGGCTTCGTAATTGGACTCAACTCCAGCGCTATGATGACGGGAAAGAACGCATCGTCTTCACTTGTCGCACGTTGGGTGGCCTTATGTGTTTAGGATTACAAACTAAGTTTTTTTTAGCATATGAGACTTTTTGTTTTAAGCATTTATGTGTTGTATTAACTTTGGTCTGGTTTCAATTCTCAGATGAAACCAGCGGATGTTCTTCTATTATTGAAAAAACAGGTACATACGTACGGTGTTCACGGATAATTAACGTACCTACGACAAACCGTATATAGATAGTACCACTCGTGAATTAGCTCATGAATGAACATTGACACTAACTAGCTCGTAGAGTTTGCAAATACCTTTTTTTTTATAGGCAGTGCTAGCGTCCGGACGTCCGGACGCCCGCGCTGCACTCCCGTTTCTCACGCTCGAGCCAACACGCACCCACCCGAGCCTGCATTTCACGCACCCACGCGAGGCCTGCGTCATCCGGACGACGCTCGCGTTGACAGACCGCGCGTAGGGACTGATCGCGCCCCCTCTGCTTCTCACGCGCATTGCAACATATACAATACCCGATTGACTTTTGCAACATCTAGATAAAAACACTTACAACATACGTACGAAACAGTTGAAACACTTGCAAGATACATCCGAAACACTTGCAAAACACTAGAAAAAACTTGGAAAACACGTGTGTAGCCATTGCAAACATATGCAAACACCAAGATGAAACATTTGCAACATACGTATAAAAACACTTGAAACACTTGCATATATATGCAAAATCTCGATCTAGTTTTGCAGCATCCAAATAAACACACTTACAACATACGTCTGAAACGAATAAAACATTTGGAACATATACTTCAAACATACGTGTATAGCCCATTACAACATGTGCAACATCCCGATCTACTTTTACAACATTCTTATGAAACACTTGCAACATACCTCTAAAAACATCTGAAACATTTGAAATGTATACTTGCAACATGCACTGTATCTCAGTGCGGCCTCCACCGCCGTCTACATCGGGGCGCCGCAACCATAGCAGGAGGTGATGCCAGAGGGATTCTGCGCTAGGGCCTGACGCTTCTCCTTGCATAGCAACCTCAGTGGCTAGCTGGCGGCCGAGGGAGCAGTCGCCATGCATGGGAGCGGCGGTGCCCACGCCGTTAGGCGAAGTGGGCCGTAGAGAGCAAAAGTAGTGGGGCGGCGCGGTGGAGCAAGGGAAGGAGCAGCGCGGGGTGACCGTCAACGGCGGAGCGGGCCGCAGAGCAGGAGCAATGGGGCGATTGATGGAGCAGGAGCAGGCGGGGTCACCGTCTGCGGAGCAGAGCGAGACAGGTCCCTCGTTTCCTTCTCATTTCCTTATCTAACCAGCCCAACAGAAGAGACGGATGTGGATACCGTAACAAAAAACGAGCGGGCGCGGAGCAGATGTTTATTGGGCTGGTATGCAGGCCCACAGAGGGGTATTCGGACGGACAGACGGCCTGTAGATAGCATTTTTATTTTTATTTTATTGAGAGAGAGGAGGGTTTGCACGTACATGGGCGTTCAGGTTTGGTCCAGTGGGCCGTGCGGGAGATATAAACGGGGAGGACAAGGAAAGAGAAGGAATTCCGAAAGAGAGATGCAGGCCCGGGGACGCACCGTTAGCCTGTTAGGCCTATCAGCCCACTTCGAGAGTATGCTTAGTTAGTTAGTTTTTTTTATTTTCCCCTCAAAAAAAGTTAGTTTTTTTTTGCTCGAAAAAAAAGGTATGCCTAATTAGTTAATGATATGATATATAAACCGTCAATCCATGCACCTGCACAAGTTAGAATTTTATTATCAGGAGACATACATGTGAAGGGTGCCTTCTAACTCCAACTCTTTGCTATAGTACCCGAAAGAACCAAAGCCGATGAAGTTGGGAAGAGAGAGAGAAAAAAGGATATCTGCTTGTAGGAGACGGAACCGTTTGAAATCATGCCAAATTGAACAAGGTTGAAATTGGTGCTTATCCACTACAACGAAATTGCTGTTTGTAGTTGGTTAGAATGTCAGATCTCAATTTATAGGGACGGTTGGTAATATGGTTTGCCTCTAAAAATGATTTATAAGAATTAAAATCGGATGTAAACAATAGAAAAATAAAATCCTAGGAGAAGCCCACTAGGAAAGCATCACAACCATGTGCCCCATGCGTTTCCTAGGATTTGGACTCACTCTTGCCTCGCGCAATCATCCCATACCACTACATCACAGAGTAACTTCTACAAATCTTGAATTAAATATTTTGTCTCCCAAATGATTTGAAAAAAATGACTACAAAGTTTTAGATCTAATATACTGTATATCACTGTAACTTTTGTGTAGTGTGTTTCTCCATCTTAAGTCGTTTGAAAAAATTAGAAAAAAAAAAGAATTTCAAAATATGATATATGAAAACATGTTTTGGGGACCTTGAACAACTTTAAGTGAAAACGTCGTAAAGTATAAAGTTATAGATCTCTTCGAACTCAACAACTTTTTGTAAACTTCGTCTTCATCTGATGTCATGTGAAAGAAGTTAATGGATTTTTTCTTGTGCTAATTGTAGAGGTGGGCCGAATTACCAACTGTGGCTGAAACTCGATGGCCATAGGTAGCTGGTGTTCCTGAGACGCCCTTGAAAAATGGAGGGCATTTCAAGAGGTGGTTGGACATATACCAATAGCTTCTAACAATCTGATTTATAGAGGCAACTCATCTCTGAAATTATTTATAGAGGCAATCGTTTTTCCATCCGTTGATAAAAAAAGAGAGTGAAAAGTCATTTCTACAACAGTGATCTACATGAGTACGTTTGGCGAAAGGTGTTTTCACTCGATATATTTTTTGCAATCACCTAAATTGTGTTTCTTTTACTTTTTTTGACACCTTGGAGATGTTTATTTACCTATTTATTTATTGTTAGGACTAGTGGTTATAGTATTTCCCGTAAGGTAAGGCGAAAGCTTGTTAGGTGAGGTGGGGGTTCCCGTACCGTGGAAGTGGAAAGTATACTACTCCCTCTGTCCTAGCAAAGTATTTTATCTAGATGTTGCAAAACTAGATCTGGTGTTGCACGTGTTGCTGTGGGACCCACTGCTGTGGCTGCTGAGCTCGTGTGCATGCGCGTGGGAGCGGAGGGGGCGTGAGTGATAGGCGTGGGAAATGGAGCGAGCGTAGATCGAGACGCGACCCCCGCTTGGGAAAAAGGAGCGGCGCGGGGCCCCACGTGAAGCAGGTGCTGGTGCAAGCGTGCGTGTGGGCACATCAGCATGGGACACGGGCAGACGTAGCACACGCGGGCGTCTAGACGCTAGCCTGACCCGTGCTTATTTTTAGATGGGAGCTATACTAGGTTTTGAACGAACTCATGAATTATTGAAGCTGTATTAGGCCTTGTTTGGTTGCCAAAATTTTTGGCGAAATGCTACTGTAGCATTTTCGTTGTTATTTGATAATTAGTGTCCAATCATAGTCTAATTAGGCTTAAAAGATTCGTCTCGTGGATTTCGTCTAAACTGTGTAATTAGTTTTATTTTTTATTTATATTTAATGCTTTATGCATACGTTCAAAGATTCGATGTGACGGAGAATCTTGAAAAATTTTGCAAAGTGAAGTGCAACTAAACGGTACCTTATAGGTTGGTTGGAGCAAAATAAAGCAGCAGGTGCGGCACACGGCATCCATCCACGATCCATCCACCTCAGCACGTACATACAGACGTCGTTTGCTGTTAGGAACAAGCAACGCCATTTCCATTTTGAGTCAGCATCGTACGTATTGAGCAGACGGAGCACTAGTTGAAGTAGCATGAATGAGTGACTGGTTTGGCTGGCGATGACCTGGTTGGTAGGAGTACCGAGTACGAGATGGGCCGGTCGGTGCGGTGCCTGTCGCGTGGCCAAACCGCCATGCCTTCCCTCTCATCCCTCCCTCACAGCGACACCGCACACACGGAATGGACGAAGCGGCACAGCAATCTCCCGCCACGCGCTCGGAAGACGCCTATTATTCCTTTGCTTCACGCATTCCACAACCACCACCGTGCTCATCTCATCCATCCATGAATCATGCATATTCTTTCTTTATGTTATTGCTCGGTCGCTTCCTTACAAATACAAGCTGCTTACTTACATGCACACACGCCACAGCACGTCCCAATTCTCCATCTTCTTCGTCTCTAACTGACCATCCATCCATCCATCCATCGTCGTGATCCATCCATCTTCAACAACCAAGGTCGTCCAAGCCCCCTGATCGATATGGCCTCTTCTTCCTCCTCCGCCTCGGTCCGGCAGAGGCCAGCCGCCGCCGCCGCGCCCGGTCAGCAGCAGCAGCCACCACAGCTCCAAGACCAAGCCGACCAAAGCCTCCTCCCGAACCAAGACTCCTCCGGCTCCCCGCCTCCTCCTCCTCAAACGTCGGCGCTGTCCCAGGCGCTAGCCTCGACAGCGAACCTAGCCAACCTCCTCCCCACCGGCACGCTTCTCGCCTTCAACCTCCTCGCGCCAACCTTCACGAACCACGGCGCGTGCGACGCGACGACATCCCTCCTCACCCGGGCGCTCCTCGCCATCCTCGCCGTCGCCAGCGCGCTGGCCTGCTTCACCGACTCCCTCAAGTCCCCGCACGACGGCCGCGTCTACTACGGCGTCGCCACCCGCACCGGCCTCTGGCTCATCGACTACCCGCCCGACGCGCCGCCACTTCCGACCAAGAACTACAGGCTCGCGTTCGTCGACTTCGTGCACGCCGCGCTGTCCGCCGCCGTGTTCGGGGTCGTCGCCGCCAGGGACAGGGACGTCGTCGCGTGCCTGTGGGGCCCCGCTCCAGGCAGGGAGATCCAGGAGCTCATCGACGTCCTGCCGCTTGGTGTTGGCGTGCTCTGTAGCCTCCTCTTCGTCGCCCTCCCCACCAGACGCCACGGCATCGGATACCCCGTGGTTGCCAACGCCGCCGCCGCCTCGTCTTAATTAATTTCTTTATTACTATTGTATGTATACTGTATATAATACTCCTATTTGGGTTGAGAGGATAAAAAAAGAGGGAGTCATCATATATATACTCATACCACACACACACTCAACTGCTGATTAATTGTTCATCGTTATCACCACTCTGTAGCAGTTCTATATATATACATTTATTTAATTTGATTTGATTTCAAGACTTGATGTCAAAATTATTATATTCCATCCAAAGTTGAAAGTGCAGAGCCTTCGTTGCTCAAAAAAGTGTGCATGGATCGGGAGCCCATGAATCTGCATTTCGGCAGTCTGGGGTCGCCGTTGGGTTTGCCGGTAGCCGCAACAACGGGCGCAGCGCTGGGTACGTGCAACGTCAAGGCGCAGGCGGACGCTACGCAAGAAACGACCGTTGCGGCGCGACAAGACGAAATTGTGGCTAGGGTTTGCATCCCCCTTGACTCCGCCGGTCATCCGGGCGGGGCCGAGGCTGCGGAAGTCACGGACGCCAGCAACCGTGCTATCTATCAGGAGGAGCAGTCGTCTTGTGGCCAAGCCGCGGGCGGCCAATGCCACGCTGCAAGCGTAGTCCGTCCTAATGCGGAAGCTCGGACTGGCGGTCAATGTCCCGCCGGCGGATAAGGAGGCCTACGAGAAATATTTGGCGATCTTCGCAGAACCGCTAACACCGTCGAAGCTGGAGGCAATACAGATGCTTTTCGCGCCTGATTTTGATCCCGTGGCCATGAATCTGAACTTGGCCGAGTTGGAGGGGGACGTGCTGTAGTGGAGCCTGGGACCTTTGTCAGTCGCGCCCTTTGTTTCTCAATGATATCATACAACTGCGTTTGTTTGGAATGTGTGCGGGTTGAATGACCATGCCCGTCGCAATGTCGTTAGGGACCGAGCAAACACCAAGTTCTTTCACCACATGGCCGAGGGAGATGTTGTGCTCGTCAATGAGGATGATGTCATGGAATGGTGGATGCGCAAAAGAAAGCTCGTTGTCAAACTGGCGAGAAAGGGGTTCCATTCGCTCTTCTTCCTAGTTGGCTGGAGACCGTGGAAGGAGAGGAACTCGTGCACTTTTGATACAGTTTCTATTGACGCAGCTGGTCTGGCTTGCTCGATCTTGGGCGAGGCCGAGGAGTGGTGTTTGGCAGGATACAAGCAGCTCCTATCCTTGCTAACACTAACGTAGTCTCCATGGGTCATTCCCGTCGCCATGGGTCATTTCCGTCGCAAGCATAGTAGTATGTAAATCAAATTCGCTTACTGCCCGTGGGCCGTTGTGCTTTGGTAATAGATGGATTACCAAGGTATTTATTTGTAATTTCGAGTAAACTATCTTCTTCTGTTTAATGAAAACCATGCCCGAGGCACGTTCGAGAAAAAAAAATGTCAGCTAAATTAAACTCGATGGATGCCTTGCCGTTCTGAATATTTCGCGCTGACTGCTGTTGGTCGTCGCGGCAAATGGGGGGCGGAAACAAGTGGTGGTTCATGAACAGGACAGCCGAATTCTCGTGAGAGCTTCTCGGCTGCGTGAAATGCACTACTGCGTTGCGTGTTGTAATTGTAAAACCATGAATAGTTGGTCTTGTTTCAAGGAAAGGATTTTGTGACAGCCTGTATGTTTGACAAGAGTGCGCAAGTCTTCGCAATTTGCTTTCAAGTGATGTTGCATTGGATTTATAACTGTAGCGTAAAAGGCTAACCCTGCTAGTTAGTCGTAGCTCGTAACGAGTCCCGCGGTGGTTCATTTTTGTACGAAAAACGTTATCGATCTTCTCTACTCAAAAAAGTCTGTCCTACCCTTTTTGGTCGCCTTGAGTACGGTTTCGTAGAAATTCACGAGAAAACAATTTTTAACACAGAAAACACACGGTGAGCGTGCACTCGACTCTCTAGCGTGCGCCAGCGCAGAACACCGGAGACCACCGTTCGCGATGCGCCATCTAGCTACCCTCTATAGCAGGTGGTCCCTTCTTATCTCTGGCCCCATGGGCAGTGAAGGGAGGTGGGCATCTGGAGCGAATGTGTGTTTCCGACTGACTTCTGGACCCTGCCTTTGCCTGGCCCTACACGCAGCGGCTGCCGGTGCGAAAGCAGGAATAGATCAGCACGCCCTGACGGAGCTGCCAGGTGCTCGATTCATCTTCTGCCTCGGGTCCGGAATCGTCCTACCCGTCGCGTCGAAACACTGCCGGGTCCGGAACCGCTCTGTAATTTGTCCTACCATAGAAACAAAAAAAATTATTTTCTGTGATACGTGATCTATGATCTGTGGATCTGTAATTTTATGATTTTCTGAAGGTAGAAGAAGGCTAGAGGTAGAAGAAGGGTGGGGGCTGTTGGATCTTAATCCTATGATAAAAAAAAATTCATGTGTTAGAATTACATAAAACACATAGTTGTGCAGTAGACAGAGTCTTACTTGGAACAACTGGGGCATCGGGTCCCCAAAAGGCTCAACTGAGATGATCTTGAAACATTGGTTCTGCATCTTCGGGTACTTGATCTTGAAACATTGGTTCTGCATCTTTGGGTACTTTCCAACATGTATCATGTACTTCTCTATATTGAGATGTGGTCTAGGTCTTGCATAATGCTAAATTGCAGAAATGAAAGTTCAGGATTTTAGGTTGTGGCATGGCAAATTTTAGAAACACATGTTCTGAGTTACAGATTACGTACATGATAACCAAAATTTTAGAATCACATATTCAAAATGCAAGAAGCCACATTTAGTTTACGTTGTGATTGACGAACATAAGGGTTGCGACCTGCAGAGCATGGACTATACTGAAACTAATATTATAGAAAAAGAATATTCGGTGTGAATAAAAGTTTCCATGGAGAACACAACAGCATACTCTTTGGTAATCCCCATGATACACAGATGTGCATTTGGTAGTTGCATTCCTTGTAATAGGAATAGAAATTCATATAGTCCTATGCATTTTGAAAAAGTAGTGGAACTGAGTGTTCATAGCTACTTGTACCAGATAATCTGTACTTTTCAACTTGTTTTTTTTTTCAGCTGGAACAGTGTTTTTCTCTCACAACAAATCAGTCGGAACAATATTTCGGCTTGTTTTTTCAGCGAAGCGAACGGGGCTAATGTTAAGTCGTTCAAAGTAGGCTCTAGCTGGCGTCCCCTAGGATGGCTGCTAAGAGGATGAAAATATAATAAATACAGTATGAAGGCATTTTTTCTTTATTTTTCTGGGCATGTGTCCTTTTGCTTAGTTTGCTTCCTTTTCTTCACAAATGTATAACAACATCCTCTGAATTGATTTAGATGGTATAATCAAGGATTTCCATATGCTCATTAAAGCTAGTACTATACAGTATTGGTGAACAGAGTATCTGATCAGTGTATGGAAAAGCTAGTCCTGGTGAACACAGGAATACTTCCTATTTGGACAATGAAGACAATGCATGTAGGGATCTTTTTTGTTTTTGAGGGGCAACGGGAATCCTTTAGCCAAATGATAAGCCTGAGATAAGCGACTTCAGGAGCTTGGCACACATTCTATGCAGGATGCTAAGGATACGGAGTAACATCTTCTAAAGATCATGCATATGAGCATATCAGCATATGCATATCCCATGTTTATTGGCTATATGTTGGTTATGTGGCATTTTCTGATTTAGAAAGGCTATGCACCTAATCTGTTTCACTCCAACATTTGGGAGTGTTAAAGCTTTGTATCCCTGTATAGGTATCACTGGATCAGGCACAAAACAGCTCGGTGTGATCGTCCCTAATTTCTCTTTGCTGATTGCCACGGTGTGCCATTACCTGAATACAAATAGCTTCGAGCAAGTCAGGTCCATTACGGCATTACCTGAATCAAGCTTCTTGGCCGACACAGCCCCGTAGGGCCTGCAGCGACGAGAGAGGGCTACAGGAGGCATCGACGACGTTTGCTCTTGAGGTGGACCGCAGTGGGCAACTGGGGGTGCGACCATCCCGGAGGAGGAGGGGACGGAGCAGCGTTGACAGTAACCATCGTTGTGTCGAACGGTGCTGATGATGGCCGCGGCCTGCTCTGGGGCTGTCCCTCCACGCGAAGATCTCAGGGCACGACGATCCTGGAAAGGGGGATGAAGTGGCGGCGGTGACCTCCGGGGCCTCGAGCGGCGCTAGTGGCTGCTTCGCCGCTTGACCGCACCCGGCTCGCTGGGGCATACGCGTGACGCGGTGCCTCGCAGGGAGCCCCGCAGCCGCCGGAGCCGGTGGCCCGCCGCCCGCGCAGCCGCCCTCTCCCCTCGAGCGAACAAGCCGACGCGCTGGATGGTTCTAGAGGTTTTGGGTCAGAGAACCGGATTGGACGGGTGGACCATAGTTTGGCATGTGAATCGGACGGCTAGGAAAATGCAGCGACGTGGCCCAATCTCTTGCTCGAGCTTGGCCCTGATTTCCGTCATATAGAGAGAGATTCTAGATGGTTTGAGCTGGTTTTCAAATTAAAGTGCCATGATCCTATAGCTTGTTCCAGTATCGTCTTATTATGTGTAATAATGAACTAATGATGCGGTCGTGTCATTGAATTTATTGACTAATTGATTCCCCTTTACTCTCTGGTAATATAAGGTGGCATCTGGCTTAGAAAGAAACAGATAAATGAGATGGCATCATACGCCTTTTTAAACGGCCAATCGCCATTAGGTCACCCCCAACGCGGGCTAACAAAGTAACAAGTGTGTTAGCTTGAACAAAAAGCAGGAAAACACCTAGGCACGGAAGGTCCTGGACTCCCAATCCCTCAATTGAAACTACCACAAGCCTAATCCACCTGCTGCCAGTACTAGGGCCCAGTACACTGACGTCTCCTACTTTTCTTCAGTATTTTCTGACGTTTTACAGAGCAAAGACGCCATACAGCAGCATCACAACGCGCTTCTACCTGCTGCCTCCAACTTTTGTCAGATGGAGCGGTCGTATCTCCGGCAGGAGACTGACGCGCTGCGGAGCTACAGTTCATGATGACATGGACAACCAAAGCGGACGTGGCCCCACGCCTGTGGGGCAGTACTCCACGCTGTTGCGTTGGAGAAGCCCTCAAAAACGTCGTGGGTGAAATCGTGTCGTGGCAAAGTCACTATCGCATTATCAGCATATCAAGCCCAGTTGCACGTGAAACAGGATCCGTAGAAATAAAACGTGGCATATCAAGGCGACCAACGGCACAAATACCTTACTATGTTGTAAACAGGATCCGTAGAAATAAAACGTGCCTGAGAATTAGGGCCTGTTTGGTTTCTGCAGTACCTTCTAAAATTCCTGTCACATCAAATGTTTGGACATATGCATGGAGTATTAAATATAGACTAATTACAAAACTAATTGTACAACTTGCGACTAATTTGCGAGACGAATCTTTTAAGCCTAATTAATTCATGATTTAACAACGTGGTGCTACATTAAACATTTGCTAATGATGGATTAATTAGGCTTAAAAATTCGTCTCGCAAATTAGCCTCTATCTATGTAATTGGTTTTATAATTAATCTATATTTAATGCTTTTTATTAGTATCTAAACATTCGATGTGACATGAATTTTAGAAGCGACTAAAGAACCAAACACCCTCTTATTCCTCTTTATTAAAGTTCCCTTTTAAACGTGCCATGTCGTTTTCTCTTTGCTAGTACAAAAATAAGAATCAGTTCTAACTATTTCTCTTTGAGAACTCAAAACATTCGTATGATTTAGCAGTGATTCTGTTGAGAAGGTGAAAAGTTCCGTGGCGCCAATCGTTTAGTAGACGTATTTGAGAAAATAATTCGTGTTATTTGGGCTGGGCTGCTTTTCTACTCCTACGTGTCGTTTCTTAATAGCGGGGTGAACTGGGCAGATCGACTGTGAAATGTGGCCCTTGTTGACATTCATGTGGCCCATTAAGATGACTGAAAGATTCCCTATAATTTTCAGCAAAACCAAAACTCTTGATTCTAAAAAAAAAGAAAAACCAAAACTCTTTGATTTTTTTGATGGAGGGACGCACTGCACGGCACTTCCTCGGTCCCAAATAAATGCAAACAAATTTAAGTTTGACCAAACCTATAAAAAATACTAAAATCTGTTATATCAAATAATCATCGTTAGGTTAATCACAATATATATTTTCATACTAATCTTATTTAGCCCCTATTTGGATCTAAGGAGAATTAATTAGCTAGTAATAATAATTAGTTATTTGGATCAAACGGGTCTACCTAATTGTTAGCTTTACTCAACTAACAATAACAACTATGTTACTAGTTGAACCAAAGTAGCTAATAACAACTAATAATAGTTGCGACCTATTAGCTAGCATAGAGCAACTCCAACAGTTTGGCTAAAATTACTAGCCAAATTTCATAGTTTAGCCATTTTGTAAAATAGAAAACTTCTAAAAAAAGAAGAGGTACGCAAGAGCCTTGCTATTTCTTATCTTCAGATCGCTAGCACTCATGGTTGATTTTATATGGCTACCTAAAATAAAGGGATAGTCAACTTTCTATTTTACAAAATTAGATAGCATATCTGTTGGGCCCTACTTTTTGTTATACAAATTTTAAAATAGCCTAAAAACAAGAATAGGCGAGTTGTTGGGGTTGCTCTAACTATTTTGAGCTAATGGATCCAAACAGACACTTAGAGATACAAATGTTAATACTACTTTTTCTACAAATTTAGTCAAACTTGAGATTATTCGACTTCTCAAGGTACGAGATGTATATTTATTTTGAGACAAATGGAGTATGCCAGTTTCTCATTGTCTAGTACTACACCTAGAGATGGCACCATGTACCTAAAACCCTAAATCTGATGGATTTTTTACTATTTATATTTTTTGAACCTAGAAATAATTTCCATTACTCATCGATCACACCAAATGGCCGGACACCAAACCTCTCTAAACCATGAGGGATCTCATCCCAAGTGGTGAAAAGTATAAGCATACGTCAATTTTTCTAACTGCAGGTTTGTTAATAGGCGAAAAGTCATATCATGCGAGCTTGCATGCGTGGTTTTGGGGTTTAGTACACACACCTATAATCATAGATTTTTGAAAAGTCCATCGTAGTAGAGCAGCTCATATTAAATTGTAATACTCTTAATTTCTCAACTAGACTAGTCTATTTAGAGGCGTATATAAAATGACCTGCCCATCTAAAAAGCATAACCTAGCCCACTACAGCTGTGGTTGCTTGATTTCGAAAATGATTGGTGAGTGGTGCTGGTGTTGCTGCAGCCACAGCGTTGGTGCAACAAGCACTACCAATCGCAGCCAGTCTCAACGAAGGACGCCACGGGGCGTGCCACTACACTATGGGCCCTACATAGGATGGCCCACACGTCAGTGGCTCCCTCACCATTCCTAAACATTCGTAGCTTTTCACTATAACCGGCAGGGAAAAGGACATACATTTATTTTTTCTTCGTCTTCAAAAAGGGAAAGAAAAAGCATTCACGGAAACTTGTCGTAGAAGCAAGCAAAATACTTGGCCACTACACTGCCAGTTTTTTTTTTTTTTGAGTGGATGGCCACTGCCAGCTGGGTCCAGCCCAGGTTGGGCCTGCCTGATAAACCGCAGCCCAAATCCAACTAGCACCGCAGCCTGGCCCGACCGATCTTTTCGAAGCGAACCGATCTAGCTCTAGGGTTACTCGCGCACGGCGCCTCCATCCGTCAAACCACAACCCACGCGCCTCCCCTCGCCTTCGCCTCGCCTCGCCTCGCCTCCGGGATCTCGTCCTCCCCACCTCCTCGGGCCAAGGAATCGTTCCCCTCCGGCGACCTCCCTCCCTCCGTTCCGTCTCGGGTGAGTCTACACGCACCGCACCGGATCCTTCCCCGACCGGATCCGCCATCGATTTTGGTCGCGCGCCAGTCAATCGGCGGATGCGGTTTGAATCTAATGGCCGGATCTACGCCGCCTTGCCGCTGCTTTGTTTGTTTTCCCCGACGGCCGCCCAGATCCTCCTCGCCTGACCTCTCCTTTCTCGTTTTCAGGCCTTCCTCTGTATCACCAGCAAAGCAAAGGATCGGATTCAGGCCTTCCTCTGTATCACCAGCAAAGCTAAGGATCGGAGGCTCCTCCATCCAGGGCAGCAAGGTAACCTAGCTTCTTCTGTATCTGTCTATGCTATATGCTATGCTCTAGGTTGGGATTAGTTCTGAGCTGCAAATTCTGTCCTTTTGTTGTTTACTTCAATCTTGAACGAAATCAAAAGAAAGGGAATAAGGGATACACTGAGAAGTATATATCTAGTATATGTAGAAAGGCATGTATTGTAGCATTAGAAACAATTTATCATTTCAAGACGGAGACTCTAGCCTTGATATTCTTGCAATCAAGTAAACATGCCTGTTGTCTTTCTTTTTTTGATGAATGAATGAATACATATAAGCTGCTTGCTACCCTCCAAGATTCAGACTCTTGTCCCATGTATGCTTGCTGTTGTTCTGAAATTGCTACTAGTTGAAGTGTTCGAAATCTGAACCTTGTGAATCATTCAAAACAAACAAGTGGTCTAAGTTTTATAGTACTAAGATATGTGGGAACAATTAGTCGTTACTTCCACGAAGTTCTGTATGCTATTGGAGATCTGCATGGAGAGATGATTTGGCCACCGTCCCTTAGGCCCACCCTAAAATTGCAAACAGCCAAAGGTTCAACCTGTACCTATATCCTTCCAAACTTAGATGTGTCATACATATAATAATGCAAGAATAAGGGTTTTTTAGTTGACCATGAAATTTGTATCGCATATGGAAATATATATCTTTGGTAAAAATGCAGACATCTGGCTGTTTGGTCTATTATTTTATCTACAGCAAACTTGGTGATGATGTCTGTTTCCGGTGACTTCCATATATAACCTACTACATATGTTTTACTTATTCTTTTGTGCCGCATCTTTCTATACCAGTCTGCTATTCATTGTATGCATGCCTTTTCCCATTGCTCGTTGAGCATTGACGCAAAATGGTTATGAACATTGAACAATGATGTGATGCAGCACACCGTGCTACATTTTAAGTGATCAGACCTTCATTTGTATTTATCTATTTTTGCATGGAATGGAATATTTAAATTGTCAATAACAGCCCTATCACTTTTAATTCCAGCTCACTCTGAACATTGGAGTAGAGCAAGGTGCTTGTTCAAAAGTGTGAATTGCATGGAGATGGGAATGACTCCTGAAGTAATGTATGGACAAAATGTATTTGTTCCTGCTACTGCAAATCCCTACCAATATGGTTATGCAGGTAAAAGGAAATGTCCTATCTTTGTATTATGCCTGTCCTTGGTGCTTCCCTCCTTTCAGTATTTCATCTGATGGTAACCAATTTGTCAAATGCAGAAGTTGAATCACCGATGGAATGGTATAACCACCCGAGCTCTTTAGGATATGATGGCCAAGATATTTACTATCCGGTTAGTATATACAATATAAAAGACTTGATACTTAATTGGTGCCCTTTACAGTCATGTGTTTTAATATGTTCATTCCTTTCGGGTTGTTTGCAGGCTGAAGGCATGCAATGCTTATACTACGCAGCCCCAGACAATGGATCCATGCATCCTACCTACAGTCCTTACCCTTCTGATCCTTCTTTCGTACCCGATGGCTCATTTATGCCTCAGGAGTATGTTGCTGACCCTGCTAACTCCACATGCCAAATAGCCCCGACAGCCTATTACATTCCAGCTGTTATTCCTTATGCACAAGATAGTGTCCCGGGAAGCGCAACCACACCTCTTCACTCCCCCAATGTTGCATTTCTTCCTGGCATACCAGGTTATGCTGCAACATCTGCAAATGCAGCATTTCCTTTAATTGCTCCCGTCACCACAAAAAGCGACATTGTTATGCATCCACCTGTACAGTCTACTATTGTACCTTCAAAGCAGTTCCAGGACCATGCAAAACCACCAAAGGTTCAACTGCACAATTCGGTTCCACAGAAGCAAGAGTTGCCGGATAGATGCATGGTGCCTGCTAAACTCCCTCATGCATCTCAGGTAGGCAAATTTATAAGTCATTACTGATCGGCCTTTCTTTTGTCAAGTTACAGTGTATTTGTTATTAATTCTTATCTATAGAAGGAATTATTAACTTTCCTGAACCACTGTAAGATTTGCCTTTTCGGGTAGGGCCTGTATTATGCCACCTCCACATGATAATCTGATCCCTCATGAACATGTTCACACCATTGTAATCAAAGTTAACTTTTTAGTAGAATGTTTATTAGGTAACTTCATTCACTCAATGTATCACACCACTCGATGTCTGGTCTTCATGCTGAAGTTTTTTCCAGGATTGCTTTGGGTGGGGTACTGGTAGTTCATTAAAACACCTTTAGCAAGGAACCTAAGTTTTGGAAGTCGTTCAGAAGTTAACTTTCAGTAACTTATAAGGGGCATTACCTTTTTGTTTTTGGGATTACTTTCAGCTAAATGAATTCTGAAATTATAAACACATATTCCATCCATCAATGTTTTGGACATGATTATGTTTTTTTTTGGAGGGGGGGGGGGGGGGGGGTGGTGTTGGTCTTGTTTTACCTAAACCCAAAGGGTAGTCAAGTTGCCCTTGTGACAGGTTTTCCTATTTCTATGCTGTACTGTGGGTCTTAATCGAGTTCGAGGGGGGGGGGGGGGGGGGGTGGCGTTCTTTAGCAAACTGTAGTTTGCTTCTATAGTGGTGAGCCGATGCATGGTATATAAATACTGTACTGATTTTTTATTGCTTGTTTTCAATATAGCATGTTTTACTTGTAGTAAGCTGTGTGTCATCTGTCCCCAACTGACGTGTCTTGTTTATGACAGGTATCAGCACGTTTGTCTGGAAACAATTGCCTTGGATGTGCTGCTGGATCTGATCTTCAGAAGTGGGCTGCCGCTGAGAAATTCCAGCCATCTTCAAAGTCAAGTGGTCATCTAAATGGTACTGGCCAAAAAGTGCATAGCGTAGTTGATTCTGAGAAACCAAGCAATCAGAGCTCTGCCATAGTTGTGAAATCTTACACATCAAGGCTCCCTGTCGGTAATCCGGATGGGACAATCATTATAAGAACCGACCAGTACAACAGAGATGATCTCCGAATTGACTATACGTATGCAAAGTTTTTTGTTATCAAGTCAATTGGTGAGGCAGATGTGCACAAATCGATAAAGTATGGTGTATGGTCAAGTTCCTCCAATGGAAACAGCAAGCTAGATAGTGCATTCAGAGATGCTGACAGGATATCAAGGAGGCATTCTACTAAATGTCCAGTTTTCTTGTTCTTCTCTGTGAGTATTGATTTATTGAATATCCATAACATTTATCGTGCTTGAAGTTCAACAATTGAATTCTTTTATTATGTTTATCAGGTCAATGGTAGTGGGCACTTCTGTGGCATGGCTGAGATGGTTGGACCTGTTGATTTTCACAAGGACATGGACTTCTGGTGTCAGGATAAATGGACCGGATGCTTTCCTGTGAGATGGCACATCGTTAAAGATATACAAAATTGTTCTTTGCAGCATATCACACTGCAGAATAATGAAAACAAGCCTGTGACACACAGCAGAGATACACAGGAAGTAAGTGTGCCATGCCCTGTTTTGCGTTGAATTTGTTTCAGTACTGTTAAATTGTTTGATTTCAGTAAGTAGTTTATTTCTCTTGATTATTTCTGTAGTTAGCTGCCGTAATAACTTTGCTCTCATATGAATGTGGAGACCTCATGTCATGATCTGTCGCAATGTCTCATTTGCAGATACCATACCTCCCTGGAATATCTATGATCGAGATCTTCAAAAACATCAAAGCGAGGTTCTGCCTGTTTGATGATTTTATGAGATATGAGGCAGAAGAGGCGCAAAAGAAGACACACAGAAGGTGCAAGCTGAGTTACAATGCTCCAGATTTTGTACCTGTCGCACAGCGTACAAAAGATGCTTCTGACACTCAGCAGACAAAATCCAGCAGCGTGCTGGTAGACAAAACATCTGAGATACAAAATGTGGCCGAGAAACCGCATGATGCTAAGGTGATCAAACCTCAGGAACCGTGCGTCTCTGAAAACCAGGCCAATGAGGCTGAGAAAGAGAATGGAGTACAGGAAAGTCATTGCAGTGGCAATCAGAGCCAAGAGGATGCAGCGAAAGCTGTAACTAACCATCCACCAGCTTCAAGCTTGAAGGCAGGTACGGAGGGGAAACAGCAGTACTGGAAGAAGGTCGAAAATCCAAAGCAGCATGCAGACAGCGGTGCTACCCAGGGCTCACTGAAAGCATCTGAAAAGCAGCTAAATGGAGTTAGTGGCTCTGCAAGCGCAGTTCCAGAGGGTGGCGAGGAGCAGAGGGTCACTGCCAAACTTGGTTCTCTCAAAATCAGTTCCAAGGCAGTGGAGTCTGACCGTAAGACTAACACAGTTGGTGTGGAGAAGCGGCTAAATGGAGTCAGTGGCTCTGCGAGTGCTGTTCCAGAGGGTGGCGAGGAGCAGAGGGTCGCTGCCAAACTTGGTTCCCTCAAAATCGGTTCCAAGGCAGTGGAGGCTGACCGTAAGACTAACACAGTTGGTGTGGTGACAATTGGTTCGATGCCGGTCCGGGTTGACAGTTGTGACGTCTAGTGGCCAGCAGGAGCTTTTGTTTTTGGCTTCACAATTTTTTGACCTTCTGGGTTATGATCTTTGGTGCCCAAGGCTTCTATTTTCCTTTCTTTTGGTAGAATGCCTGTCTTGGTTGGTGGTTCCTAGCTTCTATGTCATCAAAAAAGGAAAAAAAAAGATGAATAGTTAGGCTCTAGTTTCGTTGGGTGAAAAAGCTAGTTTTGCAGGCAGCATTCTGGTGGTGGTGGCTTCTTTTGTGGAAAAGAAAGAAGAGAGACTAAGATGTGTTCGTTTTAATGACTTTATTAAGAAAGAAAAAAAAGAGGAGATTAGTAAACCTGGACTGTGTGATTTCTTGCTTGCGATCTTCCCTGCTTGTTTTCCTTGCCCTTGTGCCAGGATCTTATGGGCGTTGCCCGGAAATCAGATCCGTCAATGCTTGATAGTTTGTTGTATATGTGATGTGATCATATAAGGTGGCTTATTTTTCTTTGTAATGTTATTAAACTCTGTGACTTGCTAGAAATTATTGTTGAAAGTAGGATCGGATTTTTGCGCAGATTGATTGGAGTAGTGTGGTTTTGACTACAAGGATGCTGGCCATGACAGTTAGCTTTCCAGATTTTGGACATGTCGGTCCAAACGAGCAGGAATGAGTCGGTCGTCCTCTCTGCATCTCATCTGTTGGGCCACTTGAAGGCCGGCCGGCCGGCCACCGGCGTGCATTTTCACGGAGGTGATGCATGGAGATTTTGTGGAATAAAAAGAGCGTTATATTAGTTGCTAGTATAGTATATAAAGAGAGTTTTTTTTTGGAATAAAAAGAGCGTTATATTAGTTTCTACATCAAATTTCGGTGACCATTTTTTGATTTCTTATCGTTTGGCACACTATTCTTCTCTGTTGTCGGTGCTCTGCTGAAGGAAGGACATCATAGTAATGGATGGATGCCCAGATTGCTTGGTTTGCCTGGAACTTGTGGTGATCCAGATCCACCCAATTGCCATCACAATTCACAGGGTGGTAACTACTGCTGTGAATTTCTCTAGTCGGGTGGCTGCTAAAAACTGCAGGACTCGCCAAAGGTAGTGCAAGGAACCTTTGGTCTTGATTAAATCAGCAGAAGAACATGTGTGTGTTTGTGATTCGCCATCGGTACTCCCTGCCTGCCAGTTGGTTTTTAAGGGCTTCCCCAACGCAAGGACGTGGTGTACTGCCCTAGGCTCTACGCTGGCACGAAACATTCCATGTCAAGGAGACTGGTAGCCTCCTAGGCATGCAGAGTGGCCTACAGAGGAAATACTGGTATCGTCGGTCAAAAGCATGGAGCTGTCTCTCGGGAGTGTGGTTCATGGAGAGAAAAGTACGGTGGACAGATGGATGAGACTTGGCTAGATAGACTATCCGTACTCGTTTACCTCTATTTTTATCTTTAAAAAGAATATTCTATTATAGTCATTGAGATTCTCTACTCTATATCTATTTCTCCCGCACCCATGTTATCTCTATCCCTTACTCTATATCCACTATTCCATATTTTATTCCCCTCCCTCCCCCTTCTCTCTCCCCAACTCTCTCTCTCTCTTTTGCTACAGTGTTTTGGCGTACGTGCACAGTGCACCTCTGGGTATAGCGCGCGTACCGGCTGGCCGCTACGCGCCCGTGCGCGATACAGGCGCGCGCACGCTACAGCTGACGTATTGGCCGGTTTGCAGGTCCCGGTGCGGACAGCCTAACACGGCTTCCTACGTGTACTGGTCCTTTTAGCCCAGAGCCAACAGCAGGTGCTGCCCCGGTTGGGGGTGCCCTAATCTGATGCGCGCTGTCTGCATAATGGAATGGCAGTGGTGAGTGGTGGCATCCATGGATGTGGATGATGCCATCCTCTCTTGACTGGAGCTGAGCTGAGCTAGTGCCTGTTTAGTTCCTAAAATTTTATAAAATTTTTTAAGATTTTCTGTCTCATCGAATCTTTTGGACACATGTATGAAGCATTAAATATAAATAAAAAATAAAACTAATTATATAGTTTAGACGAAATTTACGAGACGAATCTTTTAAGTCTAATTAGACTATGATTGGACACTAATTACAAAATAACAACGAAAGTGCTACAGTATCATATCCCAAAAAATTTCGCCAACTAAACAAGGCTCTAGTTACTCTGCTACTTTGGCTTTGGGGATTCAGATTCCTCGTCGTGTATGAGGTATTAGTACATGATTTATCTCCTTAATAAAAAACGTGTGAAGTCACGTTCCCCAAAAAAAATTAGTACATGATTTATTAAGGTATGGAATACTTAAAACGTGAATGTCTGCAACACAAATGTCCAATGGTAGAGCTTTTTCTTGCTTCGAGGCTCTGCCACGCTTGATCAAAAGCATAGGAACGTTGAAATGGGAGGGAGTGAGGGACCAGAGCAACACAAAGAAGTAGGGAGGAGGAACAAGATGCTGAAATCTCGGTTCCAGGTGCCCCATGGCCGCATGTGACCATGTCATGACATGCCTCCTTTTTTTGTTGCTTGGCTTTCATCCATCTATGATTTATCCCCACAAATATAATCCTCTTGAGGCTTGAGCTGCGTCGGCATGCTAGCAGGGCATGGCCAGGCCATGTTACCTCACTGCACTGTTGCTATCGCATTGGATCCGGCCCGTTCGCTGGTCTGAAACTTGACTGAAACTGGCTGAAAAATACTATTCCAGCTAAATTGTTGTGAGAGAAAAACACTGTTCCGACTGAAAAAAGAAGTCGAACAAGCCGCATATGGGGTAAGCCGAACATGCCTAGCTTAAATTAGCTGCTGCTTTCCTTCAAATCTCACGACTCACATCCAAAGAACCAAATGGTCCATACGGATACAGCAGCTGTTACTGTTACATGCATTGGGTGATCAGCTCAGCTGAGCCAAAGCCAATACTATGCGTAGCATGCGTCCAGGAAAGAAGATGCTGAGATACACCTTCTCCCTCCATTCCATCTCCATGTGATCTCTTCTTTTGCCTGTCTGTTTTTCAACCTCCTATACAGGACGACCACATAACTTCCGCTGCTGGAGCCACCGTCCAGTGACCCCGGGCTGCTCTCCGGGCTTGTCGGCAAAGCGCAAAGGAAAATTTTCTTTATATATATTGTAGAGAACTATTATATTTTTAGATAAATATTTTTGTACAATATAAGAATTGTCCGGGCCCTACAAATTTCTGACTTCACCACGTCAATGTCTCGGTCTCGGTGAAATAAGCGCGTGTTTAGTTTCAGGAAGTTGGAATTTGGGGCTACTGTAGCACTTTCGTTTTGTTTTGGCAATTAGTGTTCAATCATGGACTAATTAGGCTCAAAACGTTCGTCTCGCAATTTCTCACCAAACTGTGAAATTAGTTTTTTTTCGTCTACATTTAATGCTCCATGCACGGGCCGCAAACATTCGATGTGATAGGTACTGTAGCACTTTTTGGGAATTTAGGGTGGAACTAAACAAGGCGTAAATAAATGCCGCCGTACGCCTCAGCCGCATCTCGGTCGACATGCACGCCGGTGGTTCAAGTGGCCCGACAGATGAGACGATGCTGTGACTGCAGAGAGGGCGACCAACTCGTTTGGACCGACATGTCCAACACATCCGTAAAGAAGAGTCCGTACAGCTTATAAGATGTTTATGATCAAAATAAGTTGAAATCAACAGCCAAATGTTACGTTTTCAACAGCTTATTCTAGCCACGTTTATTCCCAGAACTTCTATTTATACTAAAAAACAGAAACTTGATCAGACCAGCTTATTTTAACCGTTGCTTTTACTCTATTTGTACAGCTTATCTAAGAAGCGCTTCTCGTATAAGCTATACCAAACATGGCCATAGGTTGTTCTCTAGCTTTGCCATGACATGTAGCTTTGTCTTGAGCTCACGCATGGCAAGCTCTAGGGCTAGCTAGACACGATGTGTTGGTGCCCGCCCCAAACATGGCCTTGATGATCCATCAAAATCACTCGATGCCTAAGACACCATCGAACAATGAAATGCACATCATAAAAAAATACAGGGGCATATATATTGATATTGATATTGACTTAGTTTTATTCTAAGTCAAACTTGTGAACTTTAATTAAGTTACAAAAAGTACATATATTAAAATCTAAATAAATGCACATGCTTCAATGGTAGATTTAGCGAAAATATTTAACATTGTAGATGTTTATATACTTTTATTTGAACTTGGTCTAAATTATATAAATTTGGTTTAGAACAAAACTAAAACAACCTAAATATTAGAACTGAGGAAGTATTGATCCCACTAGTACTCAATAGCTCCTCAAGCAATAACAGAACATTGATGAAATATGTGCTCTATGTCAACAATGTAACACTTTTTCTCGAGTTGACACCGATTCAACAAATTCTTGCTGTCAACACTTTGTCAAGTTTTCATGACAAGAATAAGACCTTCAAATCTGACAAGTTAGAACAGTCAACAATTGCCATTAGGAAATGCTTTTGATGGTTGACTGACACCAGTTTCAACAAGTAACTTGTTATCATCTTCCCATAGTCTAACTCCTATAGTGTCCTTTGAAACCCATCACAAAAAATTGACAACAGATTGCTTAATGTTTTTACATTGCTTCTAATTCTTGCAATCAACACATGTGTAGTATACAAATCCATCACCCCCCATAACCACAGGCGGAGCTATATGCAGGCCAAATAGTGCCATGGCCCCTCATTTCTGATTGAAAAATCCATTAAGTAGCTATTAAACTAGTGATTAAAATTAATAAGTATACATATTAAGTAAGAAATTAGTCCTGATGGCTCCCTCTTGTTTCATCATCAAGCTCCACCGTTGCCCATAACTATTTGTGTTATACGCGCCTCGGAGGCATTCACTATAGAATGTTCTACGCTATTCACAAACTTAGGACTTCTATGCTTCAAAGTGTACATCCATGTATACTCAATTCTAAATTTGAATTATAAATTAAACATGTATGGCATTTGATAAAATTGAAACTCTATAGTTAAGCACAAATATGGGAGGTATTATTTCAAAATTTTAAGGGGGATCTTGTGTTCCTACCATGGTTTTGAAGTCTAATTGTGATTTTCCCACTAACATTGTGATTTTGCCCCTGCTTTTTCAAAACCAAGGCAAAGTTTATCCATGCTCCGTTTAGAGGAGTTAATAGTGTCAATTCAACTAAAAAATACTAATTTTCCCTTGAATTTACTCCTATGTATAGGATTTTTCTAATGAGGAGTGCACCCTATCAAAGAACTTCTAATAAAAATATTGTGAAAGCATGTATGAAGACATGTGAAACCGACGAACCATGTCACAGAGGCGGTGGAAGGAAGCCGAAGCCTAAAGACGAAGACATCGGGAACATCAACATCAAGGCACTTGGAGCTAGAAGTCTCAGGAGTTAGCACATATATAGGCTAGAGTCGTTTGCGTGCTCTTTTCTCCATCCCCCTTTTCCCCATAGGGTTTTGGGATGGAGTTTCTAGCGAGGCGCGCACACGTAGGTTGCGAAGGGCAATCCTCACAACCAAGGCTTGAGTTGTACTTGTGCCTCTTCTGGTATGGGCATCTATCAGGTCATGTAGTACCAGACATAACCTAGTAGATGAGGAGTTACTTTGGGAGAGCCTATAATCATGTGGGCCAAGTCCCCCTAGAAGAGGCCCAACTAGCGTCATTAGAGTGGCATGTAAAACTCACCCCCACCAATGGTGCTTGTAAATTACCGTTGTCTATATATATAGTGCCTTGAGCATGAGGGCAAGAGATGCTCTCTCCTCTCCCACTCATTTTGCAAACCCTAGTAGCCGCTTCTTTCTACTCACTCCTTTAACCTATTCGGGATCGCTATCTCAACAGACCTAATAGAGAGAAAACACTTCTTCTTTTTTTCTAGTCTCATGTATTTTAGGTACTTCATGTCTTTTAATGTAAACTTCTCTTACTTTATGTAGGTTAGGTTCAAAGCTTTTAATGTAAACTTCCGTCTTTCTACTACTTAGGTTCAATTTAAATGCATACCTCATAGTCAAAGAAAAACCAAATATATCATCAATAATGTTGGATGGTTCATGCTTCTGTGCACTTTTATTTATGAGTTTATTTATTCCACTACACATAAACACACCACCATCAGAAAAACCACAAACCACATAATAAGATCATAAGCCAACTATAATATACTATTTAAGGGAATATGTATCGCACCTCATAAATTCTTGTGGATCTTGATGTTTGTCAATAACTGCAATTTTTTTTCTAGATTCTTTGATGTGACGAGTAATTTGGGTAAAAGGTACTTATGCTCTTGCATGTTTAATGTGTTGTCGAAGATCACAGGAGAAGCACTTGGTGTTGACACCTCCTGTTTGATAGAGAAAATGGTTCAAATAATTCATAAATGTTCTTGTATATTTATTTTTCATAAATATGAGATATGAGTGAGAAAACACACAATGTTCGACATAGTCATCGCGAAAGATATAGGAGACAAATGGCTTCGTGAAGGACAAGCATGGGCTCACATGGCTTCAATAGCCTAGGATGTCTTTTTCATGTACTGTAACACACAAATACGAATAAATTAGTGAGGTAGCTTATTTATTGATAACAAAAAGAAGACTTCCAAATTATAAAGGCAATCCGGGATCAAATTGATAAAAAGAAAGACAATAACCTTTGGAACTCTTTTCTTACTATCCCCATACCCAATATTCTCCATCGAGATCCGGTCATCTTATCGAGCTTTCGCTTTTGAATAAATATATAGGGACGTAGAAAAATGCAAACATACAGGATTAAGATTTAGCATGAGTAGATATTTATGCATACCTTTGTGCCTGTGTCTGAATCATTGTTACCAACACTAATGTCCTCGTCCATTCTAGTCTAGTCACCTTAAGCTACTTGTCAATATGGTGAACAAAAAAACAGAACATTGTTACTCTTAAGTTGCTTGTGGCTGTGATTAAATGCTAAACTTGCATCTCATTTACCATTCTAGTTTTCTCCACCACCATAATATGGAGGACAATATCTATTGGAAATACTAAATCTTTGCGACTTCGACTTTTGACCTCCATATCTTTACATCTACACATCATGACTTCAATATCCTGGTCACTAGGAATCGCGGCATGGACCACCAATTCTTTCCGAAGCATTACCCAAGTGAATGTGCTGATGTCGATGTTTGTCCTAAGGTTGAATTCACCACCATTCACCGGGACAGATGTGCGGTCATCACCCTTCCAAGTGAAGCCAGCAAATACCCTTCAAGGCCAATAGCTTCGTGATCAAGTTCGCGCCAGGGAAGCATGTGGCTTGGTAGCACGTCAGCAAGGTGATACCCTGCAAAGTCTGGGAGGGGCAAATAAGGGAGGGGCCATTCATCCTAGTGAAGTATAGTTAGTTCATGATCATAACAGTAGTTTGATTAATTAGGTTCACAACTCTATATGATCATAGCAGTAGCTTAATTAGGTTCACAACTCGATTGATGTATCACACGTCATACAATCTTCTCATTGTCCCTGGGCAAAAGATAAGACGTTTCATCTTCACTCTTTTTGGGTCAGGCGCAGTGTGCAAAAGTTACTTTGTACTACTAGTTCTAGGCACTACATTAACCCATTAAGAAGTAAGGAATCTCTCAATCTCTAGTGGTATGGCTTGAAAGCATCAATCATCGACAAGATCCTAATGAGCTTCAGTAGCAGTCTGTTTTATGGTGATAACGATGACGGGGTATTCCCAATGCTTTATGCAGTCGCTCACTGTGCCCATGAAAACCCTACAAGTAGCAACAAACCATTCAGTAGAAGTAAAAAATCATGTTGAATGAATCCTAAATATAATGCGGACACAATAATTTGCATAGCTAGCACATGATGAATATGATGCTCTGATGAATAAGACTCCGGCAACAAACTTCTGTAGTACAAAAAAACACATTATAGCATACAAAAAACAAAGGCCCATACGTAATGTCTCGTCCGTTCGGTCCATTACTGACTGATTCGCTAGTGGAGGTCCACAGGTTTCCATCCGTCTCCTTGCAGCGAGCGAGCCGACCCACAGCCTGCAGGAGCTCAACGGCGGCCCAAGGCAAGAAAGCTCAAGATTAGCGGTTTCCAGAACTCGAGAGCTGTGTCTGTCCTCAAGACAAGTTCTTGATGCTTCACTGGGCGTGTTCAATTTCTTTTCTTTTCTAGAAACACAATCCATAAAACAACCCATTACACACATATTCTCCCCCGTCCAAAAAAAGAATACAACTCTCACTTCTCGACAAGTTAAGTGATTTCAACTTTAATCAAAATTATAAAAAGAATACTAACATTTATCATACAAAATAAGTATCAATAGATTAATAATAAAATATATTTCATAATAAATCATGTTTATTATAAATTTGATCAAACTTTATCAAATTTGTTCGGTACGAATCTCATAGTTGCTTTTTTTTAGACGGAGGGTGTACACATTTGAAAGATTGTTTATGGAGTATATAACATTTCGCTTACAACAACACATAACTAGGACTTTTTTTTTTCCAAATATGGTTACAACTAATGGACCAAAAGTATAGTCTTTATGGTTGATCCGAAATGATTTGACTATTTAAAAAGTATATTATACTATTATTTAAATGTTATTTCTAGGATGATGTACTAGAAGCGGTTCTGTTCCATACATCAAAACGAGATCTAAATTCATAATGATCTATGCTCCCTCCGTCCCAAAATAAGTGTCGTTCTCTCTTTACGAGGAGTCAAACGCTTTTAACTTTGATCAAATATATACTTCCTCTGTCCCTGAATAAATAGATTTCTAGAGTTGTCTTAAGTCAAACTTTTTAAACTTTGACCGAATTTGTAGAAAAGTCCATCAAAATTTATGACTTCAAATTAGTATCATTAGATATACCATATAATATATTTTCATAATGTGCTCATCTGATGTCATAGATGTTTTTAATATTTTCTATAAAGTTAGTCAAACTTAAGATAACTTGATTGGCACGGATTCTATGAATTTATTTATTTAGGGACAAAGGGAGTACGAGAAAATATTAATATTTATAGTACATAATTAGTATTATTAGATAGATCATTGAATCTATTTTTATAATCAACTTATTTGGAGATACAAATATTGTTAGTATTTTCTACAAAATCAGTGAAATTTAACAAAATTTGACCCAAACAAATACTATAACGATACTTATTTTGGGACAGAGGGAGTATGTGTGTCGCAAAGGTTTTCACCAAAAGTAGGTGGTTGTCTTCTTTTTCTTTTATAGAAAAAATTATTACTCCCTACATCCCAAAAATAATGTAAATCTCGCTTCACGAGGAGTCCAAGAATCTTAAGTTTGACTAAGTTTATAGCAAATATTATCTATATTCAGATCTCCAATTAGGTTTAATATAAAAACTATATTTCATGATTAATCTAATGATACTTATTACACATCGTGAACATCAGTAAGTTTTTTTTATATATATTTGGTCAAAATTAAGAATCTTTGACTTCTCGGAAAGCGAGATATATATATATATATTTATTGGACGGAGGGGTAAGAATCAAGTAAGCTCTTTACAAACAAGACTGTTAACACCCGTAGGAACTTAGGTAATATATGTTAGTATAGGAATGATTGTCTTCTAATATACTTGCTTCTTAGTTTATCGCTAGTTTCATATATGGTTTCTCTACTTTTGTTACTTTTTTGTGAGATTTCTTTGTTAGCGATTAGCGAAAAGCTATAACTTTATAACAATTAGACAGTTGACTGCAAAACTTTTACTGAGAATAGAATAAATGATCTCGTTTATCTAGAAATAACCTACGAAATTGTGAGTAGCTGACTAATAAAATTTGAAATTAGCTAAGTCACTATAAGGACTACGTATTGATGGCTAACGATTAGACAGTTGTGTGCAAAACCTTTACCGCGAATAGAATAAATGAATTCGTTTATCTAGAAATAACCTATGAAATTGTGAGTAGCTGACTAATAAATTTTGAAATTAGCTAAGTCACTATAAGGACTACGTATTGATGGCTAACAATTAGACAGTTGAGTGCAAAACCTTTACCGCGAATAGAATAAATGAATTCGTTTATCTAGAAATAACCTACGAAATTGTGAGTAGCTGACTAATAAATTTTGAAATTAGCTAAGTCACTATAAGGACTACGTATTGATGGCTAACAATTAGACAGTTGAGTGCAAAACCTTTACCGCGAATAGAATAAATGAATTCGTTTATCTAGAAATAACCTATGAAATTGTGAGTTGCTGACTAGTAAATTTTGAAATTAGCTAAGTCACTATAAGGACTTCGTATTGGTGGCCACAATGCTTAAATCTCTGCTATAGTAGCTTCCATTCAGACATATAGTTGTACATGCTTTACAAGAAGGGATCTGTGCGTGCACTGAGACCTGGCGACCATCTTTCCCAGTGGATCCGTACGTGCCCCTGCCTGGCCCTGGTCGTGCCAGCGCCCAATGGCGGTTGAGCCTGCACTCCTCGACAGTGGTCATGCCCATGCTCGACCTAGGGTAAATTGGACCTCTGCTCACAAAGGGGCCCATCAAAGCAGGTTGAAGTTGAGAGAAACAACTTTTTTTAGTTTTATCCCATCTCAAAATTAAATCTTGTGAGAGAATATTTTAAAGAGTTTTACGTGTGAAGCTATATAAAAAATACATGTCAAACACAAAATAACTCGCTGTATAAGATGTTGTGTCCAAGGCAGCCTTCTTTGACCGCTTGTTCCACATAACCAACGGTAAAAATAATGTCACTTGCAAAAAAAAAAAAAAGGTAAAAATAATGTTGTAAAAATGTTTTGTCTAGAAGGGTCATGTAGCTCTTCGGCAATCGATGTGAAAAGCATCGATGACTATTGACGATATCGGTGCACGCGGGTCCGGAGGCTCGACAAGAATTGACATATGTAGCTTCGATTGTCGATGTCGATGTTTGATGATGATTAGTTTATTAGTTGATGATTAGTTTATTGATCGATGTTTGATGTTGATTATTGAATAGCTCATGGGTTATAAGCCATACTTTTTTAGTCAATAAATAATATTTTTCTCTTACAACAAATCAGCCAACTGGCTTATCATCCAAACGAACAAGACATCAGTACATGCATGCTAATCGATCGGTGGAAGGGATACATCAACCTTTGAATCATTGAGGAGTTGGTATACCGTACCCAAGGTTACCCTAAAGCATGCATCGACGGATATTCATGAGATTGATACCCTAGATGCCTCACGGTTGACTGATAATCCATCAGTCTACTACAAAATAAAAATAATAGTTCTTTCGTTTTAAATTATAATAATACGTTTTGTCTTTTCTAAATACATTATTTTTACTATATACCTAGACATAGTGTGTATCTAAATGCATAGCAAAAGCTACGTATCTGAAAAAATAAAATGTCTTATAATTTAAAACGGAGGGAGTAATTACCTAAAATAAAAACATGAGCACTGCACATATGTTCTGAATTGGAGATTTAGACCTAGACAAGATGGATAAGTCTTAACACAAAAACCCTGATCAAATCAGATTATTTAGACATTTAAATCTTGATGACAAGTCGAAACGCAAAATAAGGGCTCATTTGGTGCGGTTCTCGCACTGGCTCCGTCTCCGTGTGCGGCTCCCGCACCGGAGTGGACTAAGACACACCAAACGAGATCGCACGGAGGAGCGCATATGTCATTTCTTGTGCGGAGCTGGAGCTGTTTTGGTGTTCAGAGTCGAAGCGCTAAAAACTGGCACCGCTTGTTGGGCCCCGGCTTTGATGACGGAGCACCTCGCATAGAGCCGCACCATAGGAACCCTAACTCTAATTAGATGATCATGGCAACTATTGAAATTTGTTCAAAGATCCAAAGGAGAGGCAGCCTAATGTATTCTAGGGAAATTAGAGGAGAGCACTGGCAGATCCACACCTCGAGGACATCGCCACTTGAGCTGGTCGACGAAGCCTAAAGGAGAATGTTTTATATGTAGCAAAAGGATAAACATAGAGCTATTATTATCTTTTGTGTGATAAAAATGGTCATGTTTAAGGGTCTATTTAGCTCAGCTATAAACCATGTAAAAGCTGCTATAATCTGAAAAACTGTTGTGAGTTATATTCTATGAAAAAACTGTAAACTGTTTAGTGGAAATAACTATAAAATTTACCCACTTTTTTCTATCTTCCCATGAAAGAACTATCTCTGTATTTTCGCTCATTGTAAAAGCTAAAAGTCAAAAGCGAGTCTAAAGCGCTATATATAAAAATGATATATATGAAAGCAACAACTTCTAGAATTTTTTTTTAGATTCCATCGATTAGATTAACGGTCCGTAAAAATACTTTCAAGAAGCTGAACCAAAAGTATATAGCCAAAAATTGTGGATGAGCCACGGGAGTAACAGATGAGGATGGTCTCATATTGTCGACATGATATCATGACGTCGTGCACCGAGCAATAAATGAGGGTACGGGCGAGTGAGCTACATTTTCCTCCTTCCAAGTCAGAAATAACAGCGTTGTTCTCTTAATTAGTTAGCAAAATAACAGTATTTTTTTTCACAATAAATCAGCATCAGCATTAACATCAACAATTTTTCCAGCCAGCCGAACAGAGCCTAAATCATTTGATGATTGATTCATTTGTTTAAGTTCTTTCTTTTCTGCTCTTGTCAGTATAAGTATCAATTAACAGCCTCTTTATTTGGCTGGACTGGTTCGTTGTTGGTCCATAAAAAATTACTACCGACTGATTTATATAAGAAAAAAATTATTTTAACTAAAAATGTACGATCGTTTCACCCCATAAAGGAGAGCACTGGCTGATCCACACCTCGAGGACATCGCCACGTGAGCTGGTCGACGAAGGCTAAAGGAGAATGTTTTATATGTAGCAAAAGGATAAACATAGAGCTATTATTATCTTTTGTGTGATAAAAATGGTCATGTTTAAGGGTCTATTTAGCTGAGCTATAAACCATGTAAAAACTGCTATAATATGAAAAACTGTTGTGAGTTATATTCTATGAAAAAACTGTAAACTGTTTAGTCGAAATAACTATAAAATTTACCCACTTTTTTCTATCTTCCCATGAAAGAACTATCTCTGTATTTTCGCTCATTGTAAAAGCTAAAAGTCAAAAGCGAGTCTAAAGCGCTATATATAAAATATATATGAAAGCAACAACTTCTAGAATTTTTTTAGATTCCATCGATTAGATTAACGGTCCGTAAAAATACTTTCAAGAAGCTGAACCAAAAGTATATAGCCAAAAATTGTGGATGAGCCACGGGAGTAACAGATGAGGATGGTCTCATATTGTCGACATGATATCATGACGTCGTGCACCGAGCAATAAATGAGGGTACGGGCGAGTGAGCTACATTTTCGTCCTTCCAAGTCAGAAATAACAGCGTTTTTTTTCTCTTAATTAGTTATACATGTTCGTTTGAATTTATCGATCACAACATTAGTATCAATTATTTTTCCAGCCACGAGCCTAAATCAATTGATGATTGATTCATTTATTTAAGTTCTTTCTTTTCTGCTCTTGTCAGTATAAGTATCAATTAAGAATAATAAAGCAATGGATATTTTCCTAGAAGGTGCGTATATATAGCAAGAGGCAAATGGTGGCGCCGCGTGTTATTAGCGTAAATATATCCGACCGTGGGACCGCGGCAGGGATAGAGACGGATGACAAAGCAACGGATGCAGGAAAAAAAAACATTCACCATCCTCTTTATCAATTCAAGATTCATCTACACACAAATAAATATAATACTACCAGCATTATTATATTATATTGGTATATTATATAGTACTCCGTGAGAAGGAAAGATCAAATCAGAGATTCATTCGTTCAATTCTAATTGTTTCCTTCCATTCCAAACCACCTTCAATTCTGATTTCTGCGGGCGGATTTTCATCCTCCTCCCCTTGCCACTCCAAATCCTCTGCAAATTTCTCATGGCAGCCGACGTCTCCATCTCGACCACCCGCTAATTCCTCCTAGTTGTAGTCCCCACTCTCCTGCGCCGACTCATCTTCTTCCTCGTCTCACTCCCCTGCCGCTGCTGCTGACGCTGACGCTGCTGCTGGGAAGACCAAACCATTCCCGTCAAAGGTGCGGCCTTTTCTCCTCCCCGGTGCGTTCGTTCTTGCGCAATCTGCAAAGATTTGGATTTTACTGCTCTGTAACAATTTTCGGGAGACGCCGTCCTCACCCGATTTGACGTGGGATTCCTCCGCGGAATTTGGGGCGGGACTGATGCCGCTTTCAGAGGCTTTTTTTTTTCTTTTTTTGGGCGTGATTTCGTGCTCAAATTGCCATCTTTTAACCAGGCCATTGCACTTTTCGTACCCCTGGAGACGACTCTGGATTCCGGGCAAATTTTAGATGGGTCATCGAGTGCTCTTTTCTCATGACTGTGGAAAAGAAATCCCTCCTGCTTTTTGAAAGCAGGTTGTGTATAGAAATGAATCACTTTGACCTATGATTTTGTTATTCTAGGCCTCTCCACCACTTACTTCACTATCTGGGCGATGATAGAACTGTGCAGACTGTTAGTGTTACTGTGAAGTTACGCCATTCCTCTCTTTAATTTCAATTTTTTTTTATGTTAGTAATGTATGATTGCAGGTGTATTAGGTGATTGGTGCTTTCGACCTGGTACTCAGTGCCTTCTGTTCAATTGCTGGCTCCAAAGGATCAGGGTTCTGTCAAGATGGCATGTCCAAGAGGAAGGACATCATTTCCCCTTTGTTTCTTTCTGATGATTTGCCTCATGGCTCAGTTGGGAGCTTCCAATGTTGTACTCATGGCGAACAACACTACCTTGTCGTTCGATGACGTCGAGGCAACTTTTAGTGAGTGCTACACATTATTACACTATGTCCATGTCTCTCTGTACATGTCAATATCAATCTGGTATTCTAATGGCAACACAAGCAAAGCTAGTTAGCTGTTGTTTTTCTCAAACACACAAGTGAGTTGCTTGTCATTAAAGAAGATAAAAAGCAGTATAAGAAACCCATAACATCAAACACACACTCCAGCGCATTCTTAATTAGCTGTTGCTGTCATGTTCTGTTTTCTTTATTGCTAAATTGCCCTGTTTTTAGTGATTAGTGAATAATGGGCTGATCTCTTTTTTTCTTTAGCCCTGTTAGTTACATGGCTCTTCCAGTTTCTTCTTATATAGTAGTATCATTTTTGTATCTTTATGATCGATAATGTGCAATGTTACCTGGGTTCCTGAACAAATCTATCTGTTTATGAAATGCTTATTGACCTTTTTCGCTCTTCCTGCAGCTCCAGCAGTGAAAGCTTCAGGTGTAAATGGTGTACTTTATGTTGTGGAACCTATGGATGCATGCAGTCCATTGAGAACAAAAGCGATCAAAGGCTCTGTCTCACCATTTGCGTTGGTTATAAGAGGTGGATGCCAATTCGATGACAAAGTTAGAAATGCACAGAATGCTGGATTCAAGGCTGCTGTAGTATATGACAATGAAGACAAAGGCGTCCTTGTTTCAAGTAATGATTCAGACATCATTTTTTTTACCATAGCAGTTACATGTTATCCTTTATCAGTGCGCATAAAGGGGTGTTGCTCTATAAGGATTTGAGTATTTCTTGTCCATAATGCTGCAAGTCATTATAAACTGTTGAGAAGGGGAAAAGTAATTTTGCAAAGCAGCTCTAAACTATTAGATTAATTTCATTGAACCTAAAAGGTAGATAACTGAAGTTATCAAACTTAATGGTAAATTTTTTACCATTTAGAGTACTTGGTGAGTGCATATATTTGCAATTAATTAAGCAAGGATTATTGCAGTGGCTGGAAGCTCGTCTGGAGTCCACATATATGCAGTGTTCGTCTCTAAGGCATCAGGGGAGGAGCTGAAGAAATATTCAGGTCAAACTGATGCAGAGTTGTGGATAATAGCAACATATGAGAACTCAGCTTGGTCAATCATGGCAATTTCATTTATATCACTGCTTGCTATGTCTGCTATCCTAGCTGCTTGTTTCTTTGTGCGGAGACACCAGATAAGACGGGACAGGGCTCCACTTCCCCAAGCTCGGGAGTTCCATGGAATGAGCAGTCAATTAGTTAAAGCAATGCCAAGTCTTATTTTCACAAAAGTGCAAGAAGACAACTGTACATCAGCAACATGCGCCATTTGCTTGGAAGACTACAGTGTTGGAGAAAAACTAAGAGTGCTACCTTGTCGACACAGTATGTTTCTCACACATTTATTTAACTGATGTTTGGGAGTTTGTGGTCTATTCATTTTATATGTGAGCTGAATCTGGCTTGCTAGCCATTACTGTCCATGCATTGTTTACTACTCTTTACTATTTCCTTTGATCACAGATGTAAGTTCATCTAGGTTTATCCCAAACTTTTTTTTTGCTGGCACTACTGTCTATGCTTTGTTTACTATTCTTACTGCTTCTTTTCATCACAAATGACAAATATGACCCATTTAGGTTTGTTCTAAGCCAAGCCTTTTTAGCTTGGAGCTTCTAGATTCATCAAGGAAACTACTTTCACAATGTATAACTGTTTCTTTTCAAGTCAAGTTAATGATATATTGCTTGTCCAAAAGCGTCAAGTTAGTAATATTTGTGATAAGCGGAAGTAGGTATTACAGATGCAAATGCAGAATAGCACTACAAGAATGGTAGTAAAAGAATGCCATGGTAGAGGGCAAAAAAAATTAATCACAATACTTCTGTATTTTTTTTGCCAGCTTGAGATTTCAGCTTGGTTGTATATTATTATACAACATTTCACATGCATTCAACAACTTTATTTTGCTTTCTGATTTAGTGATGATGCATATATTGAATTTTAGTTGCAACTTTGATTCCACTATGTAACTAGTGCTGCATGCATTTAAAACATCACCTGGTATACTTGTTATTATAAATCTCTCCTTAACTCATGACCTGAGGCTTGGTTGTTTCACTTTGCACTTTGCAGAGTTCCATGCAGCTTGTGTGGACCTATGGCTCACCTCCTGGAGAACATTCTGCCCTGTATGCAAGCGTGACGCAAATGCTGGAACATCAAACCCTCCTGTATCAGAGTCTACCCCTTTGCTTTCATCATCTGCCATTCCCTTACCAGAATCAACTGCTTTGGCTTCCTTCCAGTCTACAGTAGCAGCATCTCCCCCCAGGCCAATCAGCCGGCATCCTTCATCACGGGCCATATCCTGCAATTACTTCATTTCGGGTTCCAGTATCCCTCGCACCCCTAACCCTAGGTTTTATGCAAACTCATCTCCTATCTGCACAAGCGGAAGTGATTTGGACCTTGCAAATATATCATCCTCATGGTCTCGCACTTCGCACCTTGCATCTGCTCACTCTTTGTGCGGTGGCCACTTGTCCCCACCGATTGACATCAGAAATACCTCACCACACATCTCCCGTTCAGCCTATGGATCTCCCAGTTGTTACATAGGCTCATCACACATGTCCCATGGATCTCCGAGTTACTACCTTGGATCTTCAGGGCAGCGGAATCCTTACCTGAGGCACTACACGTTGTCAGGCCCGAGCCTGTTCACCATGGTGCCCCAGTCACCGCAACAGAACCAGTTGCAGCACGGTGGAGACTCGGAAACAAATCTGTCAGCTCTTGCATCAACTCAGTCATTCCGTCAGCTCTACCTGCAGCATTGCCCTGATTCTGACACGTCATCTCAGTCGCTTCCAGGGTGTTGATTCTTGCTGCAAGATTCACCATTTTAACACTGATGGTGGCTCCAGTAAGCTCCCATGGGAAATCTTATCTGGTACCGAATTAACATGTGGATTTGAGCTCGTCAACATAATTCACCATGATGATAAAAAAAGGTGTGACAAAACTGCTTGTAAGAAGAGAGAATCGGCAACCCCAGAATGTGAGCAATTTTACTTGCTGAGTGTACAGGGAGTTTGGAGTAGTTTTGGATTTGCCTACTTTGAGGCATGTAATTCTGTCATAGGTTGCTTCTGCTCAATAGTTGATGTGTTGCTTCATCTTGAAGAAGCAAATGCGCCTGTCTGGTTTCACGAGCGTTTAGCGTGTACTGATACAGCTTTGTAGGAATCCTAGATGCTGTTTGTCTATTGAGGTTTGAGCCTGTAACATTTCCTTTTTTTTTTGAATTAGTTCATATGGGCATTGAAATCTGAATAGAATAAAGCCTTGGGGCTGAGGCACTTGTTCTCCCGTTTAGTAGATGAATTGAAGATCCTGTAGTATAGATAGATACACCCCTCTATTTCTAGGTACCACTTGTGCAGTAACAGACTAAACTGCCATGGCAGCCATGAGCTGAAAGAAATGCTGAAAATGAGATCGGTTAAATGAACTGGTATAATGTGCACCTTTCAGCTTCATTCATTTATGTGGTTGCTTGAGATCATTTTAGCGGACAAACCGAGTATGTATTCATTTTGCAACAGAAACTGGAATCAACAATGGATTGTCCAATAGGAATAGGATTAGCCCACAAAGTAAAAAAGGGTGAGAAAATATGTTTGCTTCACACGTCACTGAGCAACTGAGCATACAAATTCCTCTAACAATAGTCCACAAGTAAAAAGAGAAGGAAAAAAGAACACACGGATAAAAACACGCGCTGGACAAAGAACTAAGAGCGTATCAAGAGTTCTTTAAATCTCTTCTTAATCCATGTTTTTTTAGCAAGATGAGAAAAAACTCTAATTCAACAACTCCTAATCCATCCTCCTAATATTTTAGAACTTAGGAAAAGTCACTATGTTTCGTGTAAAGTTACGTTCTTCCGAGTCGTACGTATCTCTCTCTCCTGCGCGTGTTTGTTGGCCAATCTAAAGGTGGAAGGGCGTGGAAAGAATAAAGAGTAGAAAATGGTTTCTGATGTAAATATACAAGAGAGAAAGAATATATAAAAGTGGTTAGAATAATTTAGAAATAGTATATGATTGCTGATGTAAAACTGTCTTCTATATTTTAGAAGTGGATTATTAGGAGCTCTTAGAGATGGCTTTCTTTATTCCTTCCGATACTGTTTTAGGAGTTATAAAATTTTATATTTTTAGGAAGAAAATATTGGGTACTCCTGGAGATGCTCTGTATTTTGCCCTATCCTGAATCTGCACATGTTTGCCCGCGAAGTTATTCCTGTGGTGAACTTGAAAGTTTCTCCATCAGCATATTGGTAATGTTACCATACAAAAGTTATCCGCTGGTTGTATTGCATACCTGCCTCGTAAAAACACCTATCAATCTCACGAAAAAAAGTAGGGTTATATCAAAGCACAAGAAACTATTGTGGAAGCAGTTGATGCACAGGGAACGGAACTCACTAGATAATTATGCATGATGGTTGAATTCGAAGATGCAACCCAACGTCCCAACCCAACTGTATACCAATAACCTCCTGTTCATTTCCATAATGGTTCTGGATCTGGTACTTGGCCAACTGCAATTCATCGGAGACTTTTGCTAGTTTGCCCCCAAGGGTAAAGTTTAGTGCATCACACGCATATTGATGGTCTTAGGATTTCTGGATCAATGGATGTACTTCTGCCTAGCCTGTTCGCTTGCTCGTAAACGATCGTAAATTTTCAGTTGGAAACAGTGTTTTTCTCTCACACCAAACCAGCCAGCAGTAAATAATCCACGATACGAAGAACAGGCTTATATGGATAGTGTTTTTTTTTTCATTGGAACATATGGGCACCATTGGCTTATCTGAATACCATCTTTCCTTTACAAAAATACACGGGAGTTTCCACCATGTGTACCTTTCAACAACTTCCACTCTTCCAGTCCCAGCTGCTTTGACTTTGGCCCATTGTGCTCACTAGCAACACACAAGATCTCTTGCCAAGCAATGGGCAGTCGGCAGCCTTTGAAAGTTCAAGTTGCATAGACAGATCAAGCAGCAACTTAAAACCCTGCAGTAGTCCAGTCTCATTGCCAGCCAGCTTCTCCAAGAGCTGAACTAGTAATGAACTACAGGGAGGAACAAAACAAGGACACGTGCAACTGGGGAAAAACCTACATGTATGATCAACAGTAAGTATTTTTATTGTCATGGTAAGATAAACTTTATGGGCTAAAAGGAAATATGTAGCTTCCTCCTGAAACTTAAACAAGCAAAAACATGCTCAAACATGGGAAAACAGTAGCACAAATGATACAAGCATTCGGAAAGCACCTGGAAACAACTCCCCATACAGCAGCACTTTTGGCACATGATGCATGAAGTCCAACTGTTGTTAAGACATGGACGCAAAGCGGCGGCAACTGTGCACAACGTATGTCTCAATCTGAGTTCAAGGTTTCTTTTCTCTTGAATATGCTGAATTCAATGTACAAGTAATCACACTCCCCAATAGCTAACTGTCGGTGTTTTCGGACTAACGACGAGTAAATTTATATTTACGCGTCTGGCTCGGATGGTGTGCTCGGAGGACACAAGAGTTTATATTGGTTCGGGCGGAACGTCCCTACGTCCAGTTCGCTGCTGCTCGTGTTACCGGCACTTGGTTTGCAGTAGGGGTTATAAACATGCGAGAGAGGGAGAGGAGCCCAAGTCTCTAGTGGAAAAAGTGAACGGGTGCTGAAAGCTCGCTTGCCGCTCAGCCGTGTGCTCGTGTCGTGCTCTTGTGCTTCGATCTCTCCTGTCCGGATCTCGATCCCTGCTTCCCCTTTTATAGGCGAAGGGAAAGCGCGGGTTACAGAGGAGAAAAAAGTAGAAGAACGAGAGAGAAGAAGCCTTCCAGGGTTGTCGGGTCCTTCTTCTTCTTCATGCGGATCCCGCTGATCCTGTAGATGTCAACAGGGATGGCTCCATGTCTTGGCCCTGATCGTCACTGGCGCCATGCGCAGGAGTCATCTGCCGGTCATGGCGTTCCATTCTGTCCCGGCGGACATTGTGGTGAATGGACGCGCCTGTCAGCGTCCGTACGAGGATTAAGCAGAACAACACTGGCACGTCCGACACTGTTCTTGATGTGAATCCCTAGGTATGGTCTGTCATGGCCACGGGTTACATCGAGGCATGCCAGCCTCTTCCCTAGCGTTAGTGTTTTGACCCAGGCCCATACGCTTGGACCTAGAGTGGTTGGCGACGGTATGACCTCCTGTCGGACGAGATAGAAACCACATCCTTAGGGTCAGGCGAGATGGAGCCCGCACCCAAGGGGTCGGGCGAGACGGAGCCCGCTTCCTGGGGGTCGGGCGAGGCGGAGCTCACTTCCTAGGGGTCGGGCGAGGCGGAGCCCGCACCCAAAGGGTCAGGGGAGACAGAACCCGTGGCCTCGAGGTCGGGCGAGGCATAGCCCGTGGCCTCAAGGTCGAGCGAGATGGAGCCCATGACCTTGGGGTCAGGCGAGACCTTTTAATACGTCTCGAGCCATCCAGGGGAGTCAACATGGGCTCTAAGTCCCTTGCTTTGGATATCCCTAATATTGATACCCGACAGTAGCTTTCGAGCATGCGGAGGAGTAGAATACTCCTTTGGAGGCTTTTTTGATGGGAGGACTCTGAGGGCCTTGGCCTTCTTTTGGTAGCCTATGGCATGTCCTGGTAGGACGGCGATTCCCTTTTGTTGCGATCAGTCTTCTTGGGGTCATGTAACCGTAGGATTCAGGAGGTCGGAAAGATTTTTCTTGATTCTGGTCCCCTAGGATCTGATCAGTCCGCCGTCGTACTGCGACCTCGCGTTCGGTCTCCTTGCGAGTCTAACTTCCCTCGAGCCCCCGCGCGTAGCAGGGGTCCAGTCGAGGGCTAGCTCGTCTTTGTGATCGTCATCCCTCAAGCGTTTTTTGATAAAACGGAGGGGCTGAGCCGTGCCACGTCTTTCTTCAATGGACGAAACATGGTGCTCGGTGAGCTATTAATGGGCTAGTCCAAGTGGGGCCCCGGCTTCCTATTCGTGGGGGTCTGGCATGGGTCAGCTGGTGACCGATTCCAGACTCTTGGTGGCCAATCCATATAGTTCTTGGGTCCGGTTGGCCGGTCCCAAGGGCTTGTTGCCTTTCTTCGAGGAAAAACCATGGACTGGAAACCAACCAAGACTCGAACATGGGCCAAGATGCCTACAGCGCTCGTGTGCCAGGGTACTAACTACTAGTAGGCCCATCCCTTTCCACCCCTCGCTCTAAGGGTGCCCCGGAGCGGCTGTGAACCCATCGGCGAGGCAGCCTTCGAACTCTCAGTCCTAAATGGGCCATAGGAGCATTTTTAGGTCTGTATCCCTCTTTACATGTGACGGTTCTTGGCCCATCGACCGAACAAACCATCATCTAGCATGTCCTTTGAGGGCGCGACCAGAGATAGCGTGCGCACGATCTTCGAAGGGAGGTGATGTGACGCGTCACAGTGGGCGCGTGAATCTAGGTGGATGGTTCACCTTCTCGCCATGCTCTGTCCTATAAATAGCGGCCTCCCCCTTCATGTTTCTGCACACCAAAACCACAGCCTTACCTACTTCATTTCTCCACCACCACCGTTCCGATCTGTCGTGCTTGCTAATCCGCTGCTGGAGCCCTAGATCTGTAGCTTTCGCTTCTCCACCACCGCCTTTACTTCTCCGCAGCCACCTCCATCCTCCATGGATTTGTGGTACCGCTCCGATGTTACCCATGCACGCATGGAGGGCCTCATCAAGCGTGGCCTTCTCTGCGGGAGGACTGATGCGGTGGAGTGGCTCGTGCCCGACCATGAGGATGCACCGGCGTCGCTCGATGGCTACATCATCTCCTTTGCGCCCTTCCATGACCACAGACTCATGGTTCCTCCTCACCCATTCTTCTAGGGTTTGCTGCACCATTATCAGATCGAGCTACAACACTTGAACCCCAATGGGATCCAACACATCGTGGCCTTCATTGCTATGTGCGAGGGGTACCTAGGGATCGAGCCCCACTTCGAGCTGTGGAGATATTTCTTCTCCATCTCCTTGATCAAGAAGAAGGAGAGAGGCCGGGAGACCCTGGTGCCGATGGGATGCGTGGGCATCCACCTCTGGGGGCAGCGGGCAGCCAAGTACATGCCCTGCTAGCTCTCTAGATCCAACAAGGGGTGGCACTCGCATTGGTTCTACCTAAAGAACAACCCTGCCGCTCCCTTGCCGATCTTCTCCGAGCGCCTGGTCGAAGAGGTACCACCGTCATGGCCGTGGGGGCCACCTATCAAGGAGAAGAGGATGCGCGACCTCCTCGAGGCCATCACGTTCCTAAAGACCCATGGCCTCCACAGGGCTGGCGTCATTGGGGGGTATCACGCGAGGAGGGTGGACTAAAAAGTCATTATTATCACATCTTTATGGAAAGGTTGCTTCCTGTAGTGTTTCGTGGGTTTTTGCCAGATAATGTGTGGCATTGTTTGGCTGAGCTTAGTTTCTTCTATCGGCAATTGTGTGCCAAAGAGCTTAGAAAATATGTTGTCTGCTCTCTAGAAGAGAATGTTGTTGTGCTTCTTTGCAAAATAGAGAAGATATTTCCTCCTAGTTTCTTCAATGTTATGCAACATCTCATCATACATCTGCCTTATGAAGCACGATTAGGTGGTCCTTTCCTAGCACGTTGGTGCTATCCGTATGAGAGGTAAATCTAGAAATATTCAAATAACTAGTTTATTTATGTCACTGACCGTAAGTTAGCTATCTGTAATATGTTGCTCTCACTTCGTAGGTGTATCCAAAAACTTAGGAAAAATGTAAGAAATAAGGCTCATGTTGAGGCATTTCTTGTTGAAGAGGCTGCAAATACACTAAGTCTATATTTTAGACCCCATGCTCCATCTGTTAGAAATAAGGTGCCTCGCTATGATGATTGTGCATCTTCATTTCAAGGTACATGTGACCTTAACATTTTTAAATGCCCGGGTCATTGAATGAGCCCTAGAGGTGTTCATGAACTCTCAAACAAGGAGTACAAGGTTGCTTTTCTATACATATTGACAAACATGCCGGAGATGGATGCTTTCTTCACGTATGTTCTACCAAAAATGTCATTACTGTTCTGTTATAGATTTTTTATTATCTAGGCATAACAAGAATTTTGTTCATGTAGACACTTTGATAATGAATAGTGGAAGAGCCGTATGGCTCCCACAGACCAGCAACATCATGATTTAAGGTTAAATGGTTGGAAAAATATCAGTGGTATACAATCTGGTCCAAATTTTTTTGATTGGTTCAAAGAGCAAGTAATTTTCTCAGACACTTCAGCCTTTTTTCTATTCCAACATTGTGAATTATGATAAAAAAAACTTATCACATAATTTGTGTTTTTTCAGTGCTTGAAATCAGCTAGCATTCATAATGCTCCGTTCTAAATATCCTATGGTTACTGCCCTCGAGTTAGGTCCTATGGGTGTTATGATGACAATGGCTATAGATTTTGTTCAAAGAAATATGAGAGTGGAAGAGTAGGGTTAACAACTATCAATAGTGGTGTTTGTGTAACTTCTTTTGATGAATCAGACAATGCTCTAGAGTATTATGGAATCATAGTGTCGGTGCGAAATTTGACCAACAAGTAAATATTTATAGTTTTGTCGTGCATTGTGATTAGATGTGGCCTATCACTCAATGACATAGGATTTATACTGGTTTAGGCAATATACCCTTGGTGACTTTATTCCTAAGCCTAGGTGCTCGAAGTTTGTTGTGGGGTTATAAATGAGTAGGAATAAAAAGGGGGGAGTTAAAGGCCCAGTCGGACTCTAAACTGAATGGGCGAGAGTGATGGGTGCTCTAACGTGTGCTAAGTATTGGAGCGCATGCTCTGTGTAGCTATCGAGTTCTAGAGATATTGAGCTATTTGAGTCCTCAGGTCATTGAGTCCTCGAATCGTCTAGCCCCTCCAGTTAGGAGAGAGCGCATCCCATTTTATAGTTTAAAGGGATGGCCTTACAAGTCAGAGAGAAAGAGAAAAAGTGTATACATGTGCTACCTAGTCTTGTTGCCTACGCTGTCGGGTATGAGATGGTTGTCGGTGTCCACAATACTGTTTATGTTCAGACGCATCTGGCAGGCTCCACCGTGTTTGCTTGGTGCAGCAAACATCAGCACCTATAATATTGTTTGTGCTCTGACACATCTGGAAAGTTGTATAGTGCCCGTATGGCATGGCCTAGAAACACTATCCCGTAGGTGCGCAGGGATGGCAGAGTACGGTCCTTGGTATTGTGGTTGACTTGAGCGCCTTACCTTATCTGCTTTGCCTGATCCCCGGGCCCTCACCGAGTGGGCGTCCCCGATAGGTCATTCCCAGTTGGCCCCGACCATGTCGATTAGGAAAGAGCAGCGAGCAGAGGTCCAGCGTATCCTCAGGCGGAGAAAGTGCTCAGAGTCAGACTACGGTTCCACCTTGGCCAGGCCTTCTGGTCTAGGACTGGATCATTGTCTCAGCCTGTCATTATGTATCTAGGCCGACCTAGGCATGTGTTGTCGCTGTGCTGCCTATTGGGCTAGGTTTTGTAGGGAAGCAGGTCCATTGGGGACCCTAGGTTTATAAACCCAATAGGAGCCCCCAAGCCCCTTTGGGACTTCTATGAAGCCATGAAGGGGCTGTTCACACACGGAGCCCAAACCTGAGGGGTCGAGTGAGACGGAGCCCATGGCCTTAGGGTCGGGCAAGATGGAGTGTGAACCTAAGGGTTGGGCGAGATGGAGGTGGGCGTAGCCCCCAAGCCTACAGCCGGCTGGAGAGTCGGTAGGAGGTTGAGCACCTTGGTACTCCTTTCTGGGGCTATGGATTCTTGTGTTCCTTCCGGTCTAGGTGTTCACCCATGTCTGTTCTGACCACAACCTGTGCGGTCGGTTGGACTCCCGAGTTAGGGTCAGGTGGCTCGAGCCCCCGAGCCTCGTTGGGCTCGGTAAGGGTCGGTCGAGTTTTGTGCGTCACCCCATCCATGGTTTTTGCAACCAGAGGGGTTGAGCTAACGTCGCTTGCCTCGATGGCTCAAGTGACACGCTCGGTGAGCTTAATAACGGGCATGTCCGAGTGGAATCTGGGTCCATCGTTCGTAATGGGGTCAACATAGCCCTCATATGGTATTCCACTGCTCCTCAACCCACCTCCCAATAGATGCCTGAGCCATTCCAGAGATCGACTCAGGTGGCCCGCTGGCCTCCCCTTGATGGAGATTCTATGGGTATGGCTTGAGGTCAGGATTGAACAAGAATGTCAAGATGACCCTATCTGCTTCTAAGTGGATTGGGTGAAGGCTGCTAGGGCTCATCTGTGTTTTCTCCCCTGGCTCTATTTGATGCAAGGCAGCCTCGAGCCCTTTGCAGGCTGGCCTTTGAACCCCGGTCGGTTGTTGCTCATATTGAATGAGACAACTATCGCTTTGTGACACGATACGAAGCGGTCGTGATGCAACAATTGCATATGCAATGCTTGGATGTATGGGATGAATGTATGGATGAATATGTGACTGAATGTATGAATGCATATATGAGGTTGGATGAATGAATGCTCATGCACTGGGAAAGTAGAATGAGGGTTGGTAAATTTACCTCGATGGCTCGAGTGATGGGTTCGGGGTGCTCCTATTGGATATGTCCGAGTGGGATCCATATCTGTCGTTCATGATGGGGTCGGCATAACCCACATGGGGCATCCCACTGCTCCTTACTTGTCTCTTGGTAGCCACCCAAGCTATTCAATCGACTTGGGTGACCCATTAGCGTCTCCTTGATGGAGATTACATCGGTGGGCTCCTCCAAACCTTGTCTGGGAAGGCAAAGGGTCAATTGCTTGTGGTTGTGCCTCGTTTCCCATGACCTTTTCCTTCTTGGTTTGATGTTTTGATTGATTTTGAGTTGCCCATTTTGAAGGGACTCACGGGCTATTAATCCTGGCCGCATCTTCTAAGAGGACTGAAAGGCATGGTTTGGCAAGCTATCCAGAGGGAGGACACGCTTGCCAAGAAGAAGAAGAAAGCTAAGAAGGTCTAGAGGAGGTTCGATAAGGAGAAGGAAATCAACCGGTGGGTCTAGGAGGCGAGAGCCAAAGCGACGTGGAGGCGGAGCTTGAGTTAGAGGAGCCCACAGAGATGGGTGATGACATGAGTGCCTTAGAGGACGAAGGAGACAGTGGTGCTACCGTGACCTTGGTGGAGCACCATGAGCCCATGGCCACATCCATCGGTGGCGGGCATGGTATAGAGACGCGCAATGATGTTCCTGAATCGAGGAAGCACGCCGTGAGTGAAGACACTGCCCTCGAATGAGAGGCGAAGTGGGCGCGGTCACCGCACCCTTTGGAGGCATCATCGACTTCGTGGTCCCCTACTCCGAGTGTGGCAGAGCACGCTAGTCGGTCAGGGGACATGATCATTCCCCTACATCTTCAGGGTCAACGCATGTGCAGGACCCCCAACGAGGAGATGCCCCACCAGTTGCTCTGGTGGTTTCGCCACGAGCTAGTGGTCACAGTCATTCATGGGCCGAATGGGGACCGGCCGGATTGCCTCTTCCCTTGGCTGATGTGAGGGGGCATGGGTCGTGACCCGCGAGCGATCCTTGTCCAGTCGGCTCATCGTCAGCCAGTCGGGGCTTCAGGGTTCTACCACTTTCATCTGGGTATGGATTCATGCTCCCATTTGTTCTCATAGTTATAGTTTTTGAGTGTGACTAACCTACGCTTGTTTGACAGCGACCAGGGGCTAGCAGGACTAGGGATCTCCCCACCTCCCATGCAAGAAGAGTGGAGACCCAGCCTACAGTAGGTCGTGACAAGCGACGAAGGAAGTAGGTTGGCGGCGGCTCGACCTTCCTTAATGGTGGTTGCGTCTTCCCGGCTGGTTATGAGGACAGCGGTAGCAGCGGCGGTGGTGATGGTAGCGATCCCCATGGTGACGGTGGAGGTCGGGTCAGAGGTGACTCTTGTGGTCCCTCCCCCAATGATTGCAGAGGAGGAGAGGAGGGAAACTAGGCTCTCTGTCTCGCCCAGCGGAGGAGCGCATGGTTCGCTCGCTTGGTCAATGCTGGAGGGGTCTGAAGGAACCACAGCCAGTTTGGAGGTAGAGTAGCTAGCGGTGAGCCATGGAGTCCTGGTGGTGAACATCCCCTTCAATGGCGAGGAAGACATCGGGGTGGAGCCGCCAACCATCTCATCGTCCTAGGAGTTGATGATGATCTAGTCGTCGCGATGATACTGTGATGGCTGGATCTTCCAGCGGTTCGAGGGTGACCCATGAGCTAGTGTGGCCTTGCCCTAGCGAGCCGAGAAAGGCCCGGTTCATCCTTTGTGATGAGGAAGAGGTGAAGCTCTGGCACCTGCTCAAGAAGAGAGGCTTGTCGGTGGAGTCTGATCTTGCCCTTACCAAGGCAAGGCTCAAGGAGGCCTTGGGGTCGTTCTCAGGCTCTAGAGGATCACTAGGACCTCTACAACCCATCGCCCAGCATACTTTTTTGAATCGGTCGAAGATGCAGGGCTTGAGTCCTTGGAGGACAATGCCATTGGCCTGCTCGACCTGACCATTTGTACGTGGATGTCCGACCGAGGCCCAATTGATCTTGATGCCATATCCATCACAGAAGTCCAAGAACTTCTTCTCGGTGAAGTTTGTTCTGTGGTCGGTGATGATACAATTAGGAACACCAAATCGATAGATGATGTTAAGGTAGAACTTGACCACCTCTTCTAAGCGGATATTGGTGATGGGCTTCACCTCTATCCACTTGGTGAACTTGTCCACCACCACAAGTAGGTGAGTGAAGCCACCCAAGGCTTTTTTGAGGGGTCAAACCATGTCGAGGCCCTAGACCATGAATGGCTAGGTTATGGGGATAGTCTGAATCTCTTACGCTGGTAGATGAGTCTACCGAGCATAGAATTGGCATCCTTCACACCTGTGGACCACTTCCTCTACATCTTGGAGTGCAGTGGGCTAGTAGAAACCTTGGCGAAAGGCTTTCCCGACCAGTGACCTTGGGGCCACATGATGTTCGCAGATTCTAGCATGGACCTCGAGGAGGAGCTATTTCCTGTGGTTGGTTAGGATGCACTTCATGAGTACTCCCGATGACTATGTTTGTAAAGTTCATTACTAATGGTGATGAACGTCTTGGCGCATCAAGTGATTTGTCGCGCTTCAGTCCTTTCTGGTGGGAGAACCTCCTTGAGGATGTAGGCGAACAGTGGTGCTCTCTAGTTGATCAAATCGAGTGCCATCACGACAATGTCACCGGGAGATGTTGCCATGGAGGCACCAAGGTCGGAGCCCCCGAGCACTTGGTCAGGGTCGAGGCACGTCGAGGGGTCAGAGCCCTCGAGTGCCAAATTAGTGTTGGAGCGCATCAGGGTCAGATCCTCTCGGATGTGGGTAGACGGCTCATGGAGGTTGTTTACAAATACCTCGTTGGTGGGTGGTTCCTGTCTGGCCATCAATTTTGCAAGGAAGTTGGTAGCATCATTGTCCTTTCAAGGGACATGATGCGGTTCAATTCCTCAGAACTTATCCTCGAGCTTGCGCACCTCCTGGCAATATGCCACCATAAGAGGGCTCTTGCAGGAGGACTCCTTCATGACTTGGTCGATGACCAACTCTAAGTCACCGCAGACATATAGCCACATGGCACTGAGCTCGATGGTGATATGGAGTCCATTGATGAGGGCCTCATACTCAGCGACATTGTTCAAGGCTAAAAAATAGAGACGGATCGCATAGCGGAGCCTGCTCCCATTCAGAGAGATCAGAACCACTCCAGCCCCCAAGCTAGGCACCATGACTGACCCATTGAAGTACATTGTCCAGTACTCATGGGTGACATCCGGGGTCAGGAGCTAGACTTCTGTCCATTCATCGATGAAGTCGGCAAGAGCCTGAGACTTAATAGCAATGTGGCGGACACACCTAATGTCATGGCCCATGAGCTTGAGAGCCCACTTAGAGATTCAGCCATTACATATGACCACCCTAAGTGGGTACGAGGTGATGACCATGACCTCATGGTCAATGAAGTAGTGCAAGAGCTTCTAGGTCGCTCATCAGCATGGTGTACAGAAGCTTCTGAACCTAGGGGTAGCGAACTTTGGCATCGATGAGTACCTCATCGATGAAGTACACCGATCATTGGACCTTTAGGGGTGTTCTAGCTCCTCCTTTTCGATGACGAGGGCGGCACTAACAATATGGTTGCTTGCCGCGACATAGAGGAGGAGGGATTCTCCCCGTTCAGGAGCGACGAGGAGTGGGGCCAACGTTAGTGATGCTTTGAGGCTTTCCAAAGCCTGTTGTGCCTCCTCTGTTTAGATGAATGTGTCTGTCTTCTTGAGAAGTTTGTAGAGAGGCATCCCCCATTTGCCTAGTCAGGAGATGAACTGGCTCAGGGCGGCCAAACAGCCGGTGAGCCTCTGTACGCCCATGACATTGCGTATAGGGCCCATATTAGAGATGGCCATGATTTTTTTGGAGTTGGTTTTGATGCCGCGCTCAAACATGATGTATTCGAGTAGCTTCCCCATCGAAACCCCAAAAACACATTTTTTGGGATTCAATTTGACGCTAAACCTTCAGAGGTTCGCGAATGTTGCGGTCAAGTTTGTGATCAGGTTGCTAGCTTAAGCCATTTTCACCACCACTTCATCTACATAGATGGCGATTGTTGGTTTCGTCCGCTCAACTTGGTCAGGTTGGTCGGGTGGGTCGATTTGGTCGACGAAGCATTGCTGCATGCACCGTTGATAGGTGGCACCAGCATTCTTCAAACCGAAAGGCATGGTTTTATAGTAGTACAAACCATATGGGGTCATGAATGAAGTCATGACCTGGTCTGACTCTTTCATCATGATCTGGTGGTAAACTGAGTAGGCATCTAGAAAGGAGAGGATTTCGCATCCTAAGGTGGAGTCGACTATCTGGTCTATGCGTGGCAAAGGAAAATGGTCCTTCAGACACGCCTTGTTGAGGCCACTATCGTCAACACACATTCTCCATTTCCCATTCTTTGTTTTCACAAGAACAGGATTAGCTAGCCAGTCAGAGTGGTATACCTCTTTGATGAATCCGGTTGATAGCCAGTCAAAGCAACGCAGGCGTTGCTTGGTGGGCTTTGAGCCTAGGACAAGGCATAATGCATGCTCGGCAACCTCCCATGGTATGTGTGTAGGAAGTCGGCAAGCTCGCTTGCCTATTTGGCCAAGAGCTTGGTCCTGATCCGCACCATCTTGGTCGGGTCAGTAGGGTCGATCCCCACTGCCTTGGTTTCCTTAGTCAGATGGAAGGCGCTTGAGGAGATTGGCTCATTGCAATCGGGGACTGCTGGAGTCACCAAATTCCCCAGCTCTAGGAGCTCGACAGAGTTGATGATGGTAGTGGCAAGTTTGTAATGCTCGTGGTCGCATGTGTAGGCGTGCGAAAAGGTGCTACCCACGGTGATGACACCGTTCGGTCCCAGCATCTTTAGCTGAGGTAGGTGTAGTTGGGGATCGCCATGAACTTGGTGTAGCATGGCTGGCCCAAGATGGCATGGTAGGACCCTGAAAAGTCCACCTTGAAGGTCAGGACCTATGAGTAGAAGTTGGCTCGGCCGTCAAATGTGATGGGCAGGTTGATCTGGCCGAGTGGGTACACTTGCATTCCTAGGATCATGCCATGGAAGGGATAGCTCACTGGGTAGAGCTTCGATCGGGGGATGCACATGGCATCGAGGGTGTCGACGTAGAGAATGTTGAGGCCGCTGCCTCTATCCATCAGCACCTTGGTGAGGCACTTCTTGCGGATGATGGGATCGATGATGAGCGGGTAGCAACTCGGTCAGGCAACGTGGGAAGGATGATCTATCTAATCAAAAGTGATCAAGGAGTCTGACCAGCTAAGGAAAGAGGGGATGGCCGACTCGGCGGTGCACGCCTCTCTGTAGCGTACCTTGTGCTAGCACTTAGAGTGGATGGCATCAGACCCCCCAAAGATCATGAGGCATTCCTCAAGGTTAGGGAAGCCATCTTCATCCTTGCCTGCCGTACCTCCTTTTTTGGCCACCTCCTCCTTTCCTTTCCTTTTATTTCCTTTGGCTTGGCGGCTTGCCGTAGGAAGCGCTTGAGGAGCTCATAGTCCTTGTAGAGACGTTTAGCGGGATAGGCATGGTTGGTGCATGGACTCTCCATGAGCTTGTCGAAGTGGTTTGACTGGCCCTGCTAGGGTTGCTTGCCCACACGGTCGGCCATGGCGACCAAAGCTGGGTTGGCCAGTCAGCGCTGATCCATCTTGTTCTTCTTACCCTTTTGTGTGGAGGGGCCCTCACCTTGGTCCTCGCGCTTGGCCTTGCCCCTATCCCGACCGCCGCTGAAGAACGCCCTAACCGCCTCTATTGACACCATTTTTTGCACGTGTCAAAATGATCAGAGTGGGCTAATCAGCAGGAGGAAAGTTACTGCATACACTGACAGCCGATGAAAATTAGCTTGTAAAGATGGTTGCCGATGAATGGTGGTGATCGATGGAGAGGTTGATTTAGACTCGAGCATTGCCGATAAGGTTGGAAATGTTATTGTCGATGCCGATGAAGGAAGGCTTGAAGACTACTGCCGATGAAATAGGAAGTATGCCGATGGAAAGGAGGTCAATGAGATTTCCATCGTAATCGAGGCGGACAGGGAAATAGATAGGAGTTGATTTCCTTTTCTATGTTTGTTAGAGTATGATTCATGTGAGAGTCACGTGTTTCCTTAGATATGGACTTGGTGTCCTAGTTGTGTTTGGTTATGTCTCTTTAGATCAGGGTATAAATATAGATTGAGGGGCAATGTAATAGATATATCGATCAATATCAAAACCAATTTTTACTACTATTTGCATCTACTTACTTTTCAGCGACTTCATCAATTTGCATATTTTTTCCTTTCTTACGAGTTCTCATTGATTCGGCGAGTTGCATAGCTTTAGTGTGACCTTCGGCGATTCTCGAGTTCCGTGTGAGTACCTCTTGGCCGTGACTTTCGGGCGTATCGCTGTTGTCAGGACCAAAGTGCTCGTATTTTCATCCTTGTCGATTAACAGGTCAAATCGACTGGCACGCTTTGGATATCGATTCGGGTATTAGCCCTTTGTGTTTGCAGATCCACTTTTGCATCAACACATCTTTTGGCACGCCTAGTGGGACCCATCAATCCGATCAATATGTTCAATTCCGAGATCGATTCAGGGAACATTATCACGGTATCAGAGGAAGATCTTAAGGAAGAGCAGAGGCAGGCTATGGAAAAGGCTGTAGAAGAATACAGGCAGCTTTGTCTGAAATCGTTTAGCCTGAACAAGAGTGGACAAGTCATCCAGAAGCAAGATTTGCCGTTGCCTCGGCAGGTTACCTTTGACTCCAATCCTGGTAAACTTCAAGAGATGGTTAATTCTGCAGTAAATCATGCTTTGATTAATCATTCCAATATGCTGTCCAATACTGTTCATAATGCTGTGGTTTGAACTCTCAAAGAAGGACAAGCGTCACTGCATTACGTTGGGCCTGCCTATCACCAACTAGAGCTGGCATCTATCAATACTCCATCAGCTCCCTCGGCCGTTGTAGGTACAGAAGTTACTTCTCCTCCAGTATCGGCAGGCTTACCTAATATTCAATCTACACCGATATGATCAGATCCGGTGCTACCAGGAGGACGAGTTCAGCTTAATACAGATCTAGCGGCATCAGCTATGTCAGGCCCTGTGTCTTAGAATAGCCAGATTCCTACTAATTGGTGGGGATATGGTATGCCTCCGGAGTCATCTGCTTTCAATCCTGGGTTACCCCAAGTGTTTGATGCAGTAGGAAAAGCTTCTATACCATCGGCTATTTCGCCGATGGCTCAAGTGCCTCAATGTGCCACAGCAACTACTGTGCAACCAACTCCAGGAGGTTTCTAGATGCCTTTGGTTCAAACACCCAGTTCAAATCCATCGGCAAGCTTACTACCGATGTAGCAGAAAGCCCCTATTATGAGTCAAACTGGGGTTCAGTTCATGCCTCAAGCTGGCTATAATTATCCAACAATGTTAGCAAATTACCAGCCATCGGTAAGTTTTGTACCGATGAGTTCTAATAATGGTTGGTCAGGACAGTTACCTATTTAACATATAGTTCAGCAAAACCAGCAGGTTGCAGGGATTCAACAAGGTCATGTGCAAGCTAGTTTCCAGAATCAAGCATCGGTAACTCAGCCGATGAATCCTTTCCAGCAGGTTAATGGACCACAAGTAACGACAAATATGCCGATTGCTGGAGATCGTGGGCCACAAAGATATGTGAAGGGATATCAGCAGGCACCCCCCATAGAAATTCAGCTAGTCCGTCAGCAGGAGGCTGATGCTTTTTGGGCCGATAAGATAGCAGAGATTATGAAGGATCAGTTTGGAATAAAACCCAAGGTTAATACTTATTCTTATCGGACTCCATACCCTCCTGCATATGATTTAATTCCTCTCCCAAATCGGTACAAGGTACCAGATTTCACTAAATTCTCTGGGCAAGATGATACATCAATAATGGAACACGTCAATCGCTTCATTATTCAATGTGGAGAGGCAGCTAGCAGAGATGAATTAAGAGTTCGATTATTTTCATCATCTTTGTCTGGATTGGCATTTACATGGTTCATTTCATTACCACCAAATTCTATTATTACTTGGGTTGATCTAGAAAAATAATTTCATAAGTATTTCTTTGCTGGAATCCATGAAAAGAAGCTTACCGATTTAGTAAAGTTGAGACAACATAATGATGAATCGGTGGAAAGCTTTGTGCAAAGGCTACGAGATGTAAAAAATAAGTGCTACAGTCTGGTGCTGGATGATCGGCAGCTTGCCGATCTGGCTTTCCAAGGGTTATTGCCACATCTTAAAGACAGATATGCTTCTCAGGAGTTTGAAAGCCTCAGTCATCTTGTGCAAAGGATCTCTGATCAAGATACTAGGGTTTTTGAGCCTAAAAAGAATTGGAGTAAAAAAAGTATCATTTGTTGAAGAAGTAGGAGATTCTGATTCTGATGAAGAACCAGTTATTGGCTTAGCTGAGTGGGTTAAGAATAAAAAGCCGATATCTTGTCCCTTTGGTCAGAAAGAACTAGAAAAGTTTACCTTTGATATCACCAAGGTCGACAAAATATTCGATCTTCTGCTTTAAGAGGGCCAAATTAAGCTGTCACCTAATCATGTGATCCCATCGGTAGAAGAGTTGAAGAAGATCTTGTACTGCAAATGGCACAATGCAACTTCACACAGTACAAATGAGTGCAAGGTGTTCAGGCAACAGTTACAATCGGCTATTGAATCTGGGAGAATTAAGTTTGGTACTTCCAAGGCCTAGAAGCCGATGAAAATTGATCAACACCCTTTTCCAGCAAATATGTTGGAGGCCAAAGGGAAGACTAAGGTATTGACGTTAGAAGCTACTGAGAAGAATGCATCAGTAGATCCCCAACATCGGATAACTACCGACGATGCAAAAAGAAAGGGTTTGCTGGGAGAAAACAGTAGTTCCAAAAACCCTCCTCGACCTGGCATTGTGATTACCCATCGAAGGCAGCAGGAGGATTGGCGTCAGTGTAAGGACCGATATCAACAACAGTAAGAAGAGAGACGTCGGGAAGAATGGTATCGGCATAAAAATCATTGGAGGTGCCTGTTTTTCATCCATTGTTGGGAAGAAGGTATTAAATTGCCAACTGTTGAAAATTGGCCTGAGTGGAATGGTTATTATGGGGTCAATCGGTCAGAAAGGAGGTTTCAACCTGGCAATCGGGGTTTATTTATCAATGAGCCGATCAGAGGCAGAGCGTCAGTGCATGATCGGCTGGGGGCAGACTTAGTGTACATGAAAGGCTTGGTAAACGCGCTGGATATTTTCCAAGGAATCAAGAGAAGCTTGAGGAAATGGCAAACGCAAGAGTTCCCGATGAAGAAATATTCTATAGGGACCCTAGTATACGCCGTGTAGAATCAACTAGGACCTGTTATCAGCTGGTTTGGAAAACCGAGTTTCCTCGATGGTGCCCGGAGGGTCTGACAAAGACACAGAAAAGAAGGATGCAACGTGAGCATCAGGAGGATTTATACCGAGAGGAAAATTCCTCTAATGAGAGGTCCAGTCATCAGCAGTGGCAGGTAAAACACAAAAATAAGAGTCCATCGGTAGATGTTAATATGGTATTCATGTTGCCGATGGAGTTTTTGGCACTATCTGATGATGAGGAAGAAGTTGTTCTCTCTGATCAAGTAGCTCAGTTGACACTAGATCCAATGATGGCTGTTTTTGAGAAACCTACTGATGACGAGAGACAGTATCTTAAGGCTTTGTTTGTGAAAGGCAGAGTTGATGGGCAGCCTGTATCTAAGGTACTTATCGATGGAGGGGCTGCAATTAATATTATGCCTTATGTGATGTATCAGAAACTTGGTAAGGGAGATCAAGACTTGGCCAAAACCGATATGATGCTGAAGGATTTTGAAGGCAATGTGTCACCGGCTAAAGGGACGGTGTGCGTCGAATTGACTATCGGCAGCAAAACCTTGCCGACGACGTTCTTCGTTATTAATGGCAAGGGTGCATATAATCTGCTTCTAGGGAGGGATTGGATTCATGCTAATTGTTGTGTTCCTTCTACAATGCATCAATGCCTCGTACAGTGGATTGGGGATAAGATTGAGTTTGTCCCTGGTGATTCTTCTTATATCATCGCATCGGCAGAATCAGATACTTATGAGCGAACTAAATGCATATCAGGAGAAGTTTGGGAAAAAGAATTCCTTAGAGTGGCTGATTATGAAATTTCACCGATCCAAGCAGTCGGTTCTGAAGAAGAGTTTTAATGGATAGGTTTGCTGATGATGGAAAATTAGGTCAAGGGTTCACATCGGCAGATGATTTAGTAGAAGTAGATATTGGTGATGGCGATAGGCCAAGACCTACTTTTATTAGTGCTAAGTTAGATTCCAAGTGTAAGCAGCAAATGACTGATTTGTTAAAAGAGTATAAAGATTGTCTTGCTTGGGATTATACTGAGATGCCTGGATTAGACCGATCGATAGTTGAACATCGGTTACCTATCAAATCTGGATTTCGGCCACATCAGCAGCCAGCGCGCCGATGCAACCCTAATATACTTCCTGACATTAAGGCCGAAATAACTAAATTAATTGAGGCAAAGTTTATTCGGCAGTGTCGATATGCAGAGTGGATCTCTAATGTGGTTCCTATTTATAAGAAAAATGGAAAACTTCATGTTTGTATTAATTTTAGGAATCTTAACAAAGCCACACCGATGGATGGCTATCCGATGCCGATTGCTGATTTGTTGATTGATGCTGCAGCCGGACATCAAATTATCAGTTTCATGGATGGTAATGCAGGTTATAATCAAATATTCATGGCTGAAGAAGATATTCCCAAGACTGCTTTCATATGTCCAGGTCATGTTGGGTTGTTTGAGTGGGTAGTCATGATGTTTGGTTTGAAAAATGCCGGCGCTACTTATCAAAGAGCTATGAACTTTATTTTTCATGAATACATCGGCACACTAGTGGAGATCTACATTGATGACGTAGTGATTAAGTCTGGAGATATCACAAAACATCTAGCCGATTTACGAAAGATATTGGAGTGCACAAGGAAGTATGGATTGAAGATGAATCCTAATAAATATGCATTTGGTGTATCGGCAGGTCAATTTTTGGGTTTTATGGTGCATCAGCAGGGCATCAAAATCAGTAGGAAGTCTATTGATGCAATTAACAAGGTGGTTGCTCCTGCCAATAAAACTGAATTATAATCTTTGATCGGTAAGATTAATTTCATTAGAAGATTCATATCTAGTCTGTCGGGAAGGATTAAGGCTTTCAGTCCATTATTTAAATTGAAGGCCGATCAGGAATTTGTATGGGGAGCTGAGCAGCAGTTAGCCCTGGATGAAATTAAGAAATATTTAACAAATTCTCCGGTGCTAGTTCCACCTCAACACGGGAAACCTTTTAGGTTGTATTTGTCAACTGATGATACCATTATCGGTTCAGCTCTTATTCAAGAATTTGAAGAGAAAGAACATGTTATTTATTATTTGAGCAGAAGATTAGTGGATGCTGAGACAAGGTATTCGGCCATCAAAAAATTATATCTGTGTTTATACTTTTCTTGTGTCAAATTAAGACATTATTTGTTATCTGCTGAATGTACGGTCATATGCAAAGACAACGTAGTCAAGTATATGCTGTCGATGCCGATATTAAGTGGTAGAATCGGCAAGTGGATTTTAGCATTATCAGAATTTGAACTACGTTACAAATCGACTAAGGCAGTTAAGGGGCAGGTTATGGCTGATTTTGTCACTCAGCATTGTAATACAGTGGACTCTCTGGAGGTTGCTCCTTGAACACTTTTCTTCGATGGGTCCACATGTGATGAAGGAGCAGGTATCGGCATTGTGTTGATTTCACCTCAAGGAAGGAAGTATGAGTTTTCATTGCCGATTGTTGCTATGTCGACAAACAATCAGGCTAAATACCAAGCCTTGATAAAAGGGTTAGAATTGCTGAAGGAGATACGTGCCGATGCTGTTGAAATCTTTGGTGATTCTATGCTAGTTATAAATCAATTGGCTGGGATCTATGAATGCCGAAGTGAAGTTTTAATTTCGTATTATGAAAGATGTTTGCAATTGTTGAAAGGGTTTAGAGATTTTCGTCTTGAACATATTTCTCGACTGCATAATGAAGATGCTAATCGACTAGCTCAGCATGCTTTAGGGTATCAGCCTATTCAGGAAGTGCTAACATCGGTGGTCTATACCGATGACTGGAGAAAGGAGATTGTCGATTATTTAAAGGATCCATATAAAAAGGTTGAAAGACGTATAAGGTTTCAAGCTACCAAGTATGTGCTCCTCGATGATGAATTATATTATCGAACTATAGATGGAGTTTTACTCAGATGTGTTAGCAGTGATGAATCGAAAAGCTTGATGGGTGAAATTCATGAAGGAGTGTGTGGAGCGCATCAATCGGCTTTCAAGATGAAGTGGATGATCAGAAGGAATGGATATTATTGGCCGACTATTCTTGAAGATTGTTTTAAGTATTTTAAAGGATGTCAGGGGTGTCAAAAGTTTGGTAATATTCAAAGAGCGCCTGCATCGGCTATGAACCCTATAATTAAACCTTGGCCGTTCCGGGGATGGGCTATCGATCTCATCGGTCAGATTTATCCGCCATCGAGCAAAGGACATAAATTTATTCTGGTTGCTACCGATTATTTCACAAAATGGGTTGAGGCAATTCCTTTAAAAAAGGTGACGTCGGCTAATATGATCGATTTTGTGAAGGAGCATATTGTTTACCGATTTGGTATTCCTCAAACTATCACTACCGATCAGGGTACTATGTTTACATCGGGAGAATTTGATGAGTTTGCTGTAGGTATGGGAATTAAAGTTTTAAATTCTTCTCCATATTATGCTCAAGCTAATGGTCAGGCTGAGGCTTCTAACAAAGGGATCATCAAACTCATTAAGCGCAAAATTAAAGAAAATCCTAAGAGGTGGCATACAGTATTAAATGAAGCCTTGTGATCATATCGGATGTCATGTCATGGTGCAATCAAAGTAACGCCTTATCAGTTAGTATATGGACACAATGCAGTATTACCTTAGGAAATTAAAATTGGCTCTAGGCGAATACGTTCTCAAAATCAGCTGACAGCCGATGATTATGATACTCTTATGAAGGATGAGTTGGAAGATGTGGCGGGTCATCGGTTAAGGGCTTTAGTTAGCATCGAAGAAAATAAGAAAAGAGTAGCCAGATGGTATGACAAGAAGGTGAAGGTAAAGGAGTTTGCCGATGGAGATCTGGTCTGGAAATTAATTTTACCGATTGGGACTAAAAGTTCAAAGTTTGGAAAGTGGTCTCCTAATTGGGAAGGTCCATATCGGATAAATCAGTTTGTTCCTGGTAACGCATATATTCTAGAAACCCTCGAAGGGGTCGTGTTTCCTAGAGCATTAAATGGAAAATATTTAAAGAAATATTACCCTAGTATCTGGATGGATGCATAAAAGTATAAGTGCCGATAACAATCCTATCGGCTAGAATTATACAAGGATGTCAATGTCTCGTAAAGTGTCGATGCAATAGACAAGATTTACAAGTTTAACAAGGTTTGGATAGCCAATATCGCACGCAGGCGAATCTGGCCGGCTTCCTTCATTTCTTTGATGTCTTCATCGGCAGCACCTTCCATAGGCTTGAGTTTTTTCTTCATGGCCTAGGCTTTGCGAGCCTGGGTGTCTCTTTCTTGCTGAAGGGCCTTGATGGCATTGGGTAGCTGGCTTTCTTCTTGTTGAGCATGAGTTAAGGCTGCCTCAACTTCTTTCAATTTAGCCAATAGAGCCGTCTTCTTTGCCGATAAATCTAAGATTTTCTGCTCAAGTTCAGCGCCCGAAGTCTGCAAGTTACCGATGCCCTTGTGCTTCTCATTAGCAATTTGTTTCAGTTGTAGCATCTCTTCTTTGAGTTGAGCCTAAGCTGCTCTATCGGCAATGTGTTGAGCAGCCCGTTGATATTGCAGTTGGCGGCTTTCTAAATGGGCTGCTGGGAAGAGTACTTCTTCAACATCGGCAGGGACCTGGCCACGGATTGTTTTGAAAATTGCCTTTGCGGGGTCCGAGTCATCTACCAGTTGGGCGGTATCCTGCTGTAACAAGTTCAGAAGAGCTTCCAACTTGGACTTAGTTTCTGCCGATATTGTTCCCAGTGCAAGGGAAGAACTTGTTTCCTCTCCATCATCATCAGAAACATCAATGGCAAAGGAGAATAGGCTGTTTGGGGAGTCTTGTTCCTGAGGAAAAAAAAAGAGGTTAGTTAAGGATAAGTATGAATATTATAAATCGACTAGGTCAATCGACTTACCTATTTCAAGGCAATTTCTTGTACTTGGCTGGAGGAAGCAGCTTAGAGTATGCCGTGTGGAGAATCGGCTGAGCTTGCCGATGGGATATCCTCTGTGACCTCATTGGTGGTTGGCTCTTGGGGTATGATGACCGATGGTATGTCCTGTACAGGAGGATTAACTGCTTGCTCAGTTACATCGACTGATTCTGGGTGAATTGCAAACATTGGGGCAGATGTGGGAATCGGCATGGACTTCTGTCGTTTTGGCTGTGCCTTGGCATCTGTTAAGGCTTTGCGCTTTGCTTGGGCATCGGCAACGGTTGGCTGGGGGGCATCAGCACTTGTTGGTTGTGAAGCTTGGACATCTGGTACGCTTGTTGATGTACCCATTTGTTGCTACAAAACAAGTGTAAGGTATGATATTTAACAGATGAAATGTGAAATCAAAGGGATACCTCTGAAGGATTGTCAGAAGAAGTGGTGCTTGATATCGGAGGAATTGCCGATGACGATCCAGCAGCGGCTCTTACACCCTGATGATTAATGTTAATACAGTTTGTGATCGGCATGAGTAGAAATAAACAGGGTTGTTACCTTGAATGCCTTGACCAGGGTTGTAGCAGCAGCCAATGGAGTGGCCCTAGCTATAGCCAATTTGGACTTGGAGGTGATGGTCTTGGCACGGGTCTTCTGGTGAGTCAAAGCAGCTAAGGTGGGGGCGTTGTAGCCGATTGGTGATATCGGGGAGACAGGCCAAAGATCGAAGGGTTTTCCACTTTTGCTCATAGATGGTGCTGGGTTGTTAACCTGTCATGAGAAAATTAGTTACCGATATATGAAAGAAAAAAGCAGAAGGAAGTTAAAAGAAACTTACTGCATCATCAGGGATGGCGTACTCAGGGTCGATCATGTGCCGATATGTGTGAGCAGATGTTGCAAATAGTTGTTCCCTCCACTCTCACCACCATTGCTTATATGATTCGATGATGAAAGATACTGGTGTCCAGATGGATAGATTGACATCTATAGTGTCGGCATCGGGGGAGAGTCGCACTACCCTGCTCCAATCTGTTCCGCAGGTGATTGTTTCTCTAGGTTTGATCACATCGGCAAAACAAAGTTTGATTGGCAGTTGCCCAAAAGCCAATTGACGGGATACTGCCGATGGATTATAAAACTCATACGTGATATTGGTGTTTTTCCCGCTACCGAATGTGTTTACTGGGATTGCCCTGGGAGTAATGATGGCCATCATGAGTTCATTATCCTGATTCAGAGTGTCATCGGCAAAGTTGAAAAGAAGGGGGAATCTGTTTTCTTCATCAATATAAGGTACCCAGGCCCTATGATCACGAGAAAGACCATCGTAGAAGCTTTGGAAGAATCTGCCGATCTGGTCTTCATTGGCCTCTGTTCTAGGGAGGACAATTATGGCTTCACCAAAATTGAGGGGAGAGCGTGTTGCCGATTCCTCATCCCCAAGCACATGGTCTTCAACAATTTCTCATGGGAATTGTTGGGCAAAGAAGTCCCATTGCAACCGTTTATGCATATGGGCATTCAGCCACATGTTGATGAACCACCACGGGCCTCCTAAGTTGCCGATGGGTTCGCCAAGCAAAAGTTTCTGAGACACTTGATGAAGAAGATGATAAGTGGAGCTCAGAAGGTATCGGCCAAGAGGGAACCTTACACCATTGGCCAAGAGTTCAGCAGCGGGGAGGAAGGCGTTGGTTGGTCCTACTGATCGACCATAGAAGATAAATTTTTCTAACCACATATTCAAGAATGTGGCATGTTCCCTCTGGTTAACTGTCCCGGTCTTCTGGCATTCTTGAATGTATCCTGTCCAACCGCCGATGTTGCGGGTATTCACCCTATATTCAGATTTTCTGCCATAGATGGAGCCTTCATCGGCAGTTGAAATATCCAAGCTCGTGAGCATGTAGACATCGGCAAGTGTGGGAGTAGCTGGGCCATGTCCAAACATAAAAGTGTTTGTTGTGTCTGACCAGAAGTAAGCAGCTGCAATCATCATTGACTCATTCTTTTGCATATCGGCGATAAATAGCCTAATGCATTGGTCTAGCTTCCATTCTGCCTAGTGTACTTGCATCGACCTAATAACCCTCAAGTACCAATCTTTCCACCCTTTGGTGGTTTTGGGCCAAGATCAGAATGTATCTTTCCATAAATTCAGAGAGAAATTTTGGGCTCTAAAGGGGATTCTGTTAACCTCTGCATTAATCAGATTAGTTGGATCTGGGTTGCCCATTGGTCCTAGGCATTGGACATGCGGCTGATCGGTTGGAATAACTAATTTGTTGCGCAGTTCCTAAGTTTAGAGGATCCGGAGAACAAAAGAAAAGAAAAATTACCAACTGTATGAATTCACAAAGACCAGAGGAATCGAGGTAAAAGGTAACGGAAGTGGAACGAACCGCAGGGACATTGAAGTTGATTGCCATTATCTTGAGGTAGATGGGGGCACGAGCCGGAGACTCAAGGTTGACGCTGGAGAAGAGTTCTTGTTGGTTGAGGTCGCACAGTTGTTCGTCGGAGTCGTCGTCGGAAAGAGAAAATGTCAAAGATTGGAGTCTGAGGGTAGAAGACGAGCGTTCCGGAGAAATCTATTTATAAGCCACTTGGAGTAGGGGTATTTTGGACTTATCTCTATGCCACGCGCATGTAGGTCGAGGTGGTTCAGATGGATATGGTAACTGTTCGCACGATAATCAGGGGATTGTACAGATGAGTTGATGGCAAGTAATCATGACTTAGAAGAGATATCGGTATAGGATATTTTAATTCTAAAAGTGGCAGCATTATTATGTTAGGATCTTGCCGATGGATTATTGTTTCGGTATCTTAACCATAATCAAGGCAAGAGTGGTTGGCAATTGTGCGATATTTACTAAGGTGCGTGAATCAGGATTAGATTTGATTAGATTTGATAACAGATCAAGTTTTGGCTTGAAGGATGAGTTACGGTAATTGGGCGAAGGCAAACGTTATCTGGAGTAAATTTCGGAGCATTAATGGTTTTATACTCCGAAATTGGGGGGCATGTGTTGACACTGTTTTTTTGCACGTGTCAAAATGATCAGAGTGGGCTAATCGGCAGGAGGAAAGTTACTGCATACACTGACAGCCGATGAAAATTAGCTTGTAAAGATGGTTGCCGATAAATGGTGGTGATCGATGGAGAGGTTGATTTAGACTCGGGCGTTGCTGATAAGGTTGGAAATGTTATTGTCGATGCCGATGAAGGAAGGCTTGAAGACTACTACCGATGAAACAGGAAGTATGCCGATGGAAAGGAGGTCGGTGAGATTTCCATCGTAATCGAGGCGGACAGGGAAATAGATAGGAGTTGATTTCCTTTTCTATGTGTGTTAGAGTATGATTCATGTGAGAGTCACGTGTTTCCTTAGATATGGACTTGGTGTCCTAGTTGTGTTTGGTTATGTCTCTTTAGATCAGGGTATAAATATAGATTGAGGGGCAATGTAATAGATATATCAATCAATATCAAAACCAATTTTTACTACTATTTGCATCTACTTACTTTTCGGTGACTTCGTCAATTTGCATATTTTTTCCTTTCTTACGAGTTCTCATTGATTCGGCGAGTTGCATAGCTTCAGTGCGACCTTCGGTGATTCTCGAGTTCCGTATGAGTACCTCTTGGCCGTGAATTCCGGGCGTATCGCTGTTGTCAGGACCAAAGTGCTCGTATTTTCATCCTTGTCGATTAACAGGTCAAATCGACTAGCACACTTTGGATATCGATTCGGGTATTAGCCCTTTGTGTTTGCAGATCCACTTTTGCATCAACAGCCTCCTCACCAGAGGCATGGTTCATGGTGATATCAAGCAGGTCACGAGTGGTATGGGGTTTCACATAGCCAAGCTTGTGGATCAAGGACTTGCAGGTTGTCCTAGAGAGGAACATGCGGATGATGTCCACGTTGATGACATTAGGAAGGGAGTTGCACTGCTTTGAGAACCTACAGATGTAATCCCACAGGGATTCATTGGGCTCCTACTGGCAACTCTTGAGGTCCCAGGAATTTCTAGGATGGACATACGTTCCCTGGAAATTTCTGATGAAGACCCTCTTGAGAGCCGCTCAGTCACGAATGCTGTTAGGCGGAAGGAATCCGAGCCATGATGGAACATGCTCCCCCACGCAAAATAGGGGGGTACTGGATGATGAAGTAATCATCATCCACTCCTCTGGCTTGGTAGGCGAGCCAGAAGTCTTTGAGCCATATACCGAGGTTTGTCTCCCTAGTGTATCTGGCGATGTTGGTGGCCGGTCGGAAGCGCTGTGGGAACGACACTTTCTGGATGCGATGACCAAAGTCCTGTGGCCCTAGCCCATCTAGGCTGGGGCTCCGATCATTTGGTCGGCCACCATGCCTAGGGTGCGTGTCCCTGCACTCCTCGATGGTCAAACCGAGGCCCATGCCGCTTGCTCCCACCACCACTCGATGGACGTCATCATCGTGCCGAGCGTGGCATCGAATGTTGATGATGCTACGAGCATCATGGTTGGGCCCGAGCCATTCATGCATAGGTGGTCGGCATGGAGCAGGCGCCAGGTCAGGCTACGATGCAGTCATGGCTTCCTACCCCACGCTCGGCAACTGCAGTGGTGAGTGGACGGAGCTATTCGACTTGTGGGGCCCTAGTCCCCCAGTGGGGAAAGAGGCCATGAGCCGATGTTGAGATGCGAAGCTCTCTACCTGCCAAACGGCGGTGGTCTCCACCAGCGCTCGGAGGTTCTAGTGGATTGCATATTCCTAGGGGTTAGTATGCTCAGGGAGGACGCACAGAAGCATTGCCGCAACAACGATGTTCTGGCCATCCCAAGCAAACTGTGGGGGTCATTCCCTCTATCCAGGATGTTATGCTAGACTTGACAAGCGTGACCCCAAGCACCGCTCGCCGGGTTCCACGCATGTGGCGCAGCGTGCTACGCCGAGTGCGCCGTCGTAGGTGGTGGCTGGCTCTGCCGCCTTTGTCGTAACTCCTCGCCGTGCTCCTATGCACATGCTAGGGCCTTTGCACAGGGGTCCAGAGGGGTGTGAGTTTGCAGAGAATCCACTACCACCGGTGGTTGTCCTGGTGTGTCCGCCATAGCGCACTCTCGGGACAGAGGGTGGCCAGGTGCCATGACGTCGACGATGCTATAACCGTCGCTTTTGACCTCATCATCGTTGAGGTCATGGAAGGAGGTGGGAGCATAGCCCACCATCCCCACAAACTCAGACGTGCAAGGGGGCAGTGTCAGCATCCTTTAGAGCCCCCACGAGCACACGTCCATAGGGGACATGAAGCCATAGGGGAACCGGTCGCACGGCGGTCGCGGTGGCGACAACAGGGTCCCTTTGGAGAGTCAATGGAAGGTGCTAAATAGTGAGTAAAGAACAATATATACATTAGTCACCGTGGGGTTTAAGCCTAGCATGGGCTCGAGGCGAAGCGCGAGTGTCTCAATGTTGAGGTCGTCGAGTGGCCTGGGGCCAGTGGAGGGCGGTCCTCCTCTAGTGGACACTGGGATGAGTGCCTCCTTGTGGAGGCGGAGTACACCAAGGTGGTCGGCGATGAAGTCCAGACTCCCAAAGAGGAAGGTCTGGAGTGGCACAAAGACGGGAGGAATCCACATCCCAATAGGTGGGAGTTTGGAAAACTCCAGTGAGCCGAAGCGAATTGTATCGCTAGAACCCGTCATGCCAAAAATGGTGGAAAGGTGGGCCATCCGATTACCAAAAGCATGAACGCATGGTGTCTTCCCCACGGACGACGCCAACTGTCGGTGCGAAATTTGACCAACAAGTAAATATTTGTAGTTTTGCCATGTGTTGTGATCAGATGTGGCCTAACACTCAATGACATAGGATTTATACTAGTTCAGGCAATGTGCCCTATGTCTAGTTTTAGTCGGTCGATAACTTTATTCCTGAGCCTAGGTGCTCGAAGTTTGCTGTGGGGTTACAAACGATTAGGAATAAAAAGGAGGGTGTTAATGGCCCGGTCGGACTCTGAACCGAATGAGCGAGAGTGACGGGTGCTCGAACATGCACTAAGTATTAGAGCGTATGCTCTGTGTAGCTATCGAGTTCTAGAGCTATTGAGCTGTTCGAGTCCTCAAGTTGTTGAGTCCTCGAATCATCTAGCCCCCCAGTTGGGAGAGAGTGCATCCCCTTTTATAGTTGAAAGGGATGGCCTTACAAGTTAGAGAGAAAGAGAAAAAGTGCATACGTGTGCTACCTAGTCTTGTTGCCCACGCTGTCGGGTATGAGATGGTCGTCGATGCCCACAATACTATTTATGTTCAGACACATCTGGCAGGCTCTACCATGTTCGCCTGGTATGGCAAACATCGGCGCCTACAATACTGTTTGTGCTCTGACGCATCTAGAAAGTTGTATAGTGCCCATCTAGCATGGCCTGGAAGCACCATCCCATAAGTGTGCAGGGCATGGCAGAGTATGGTCCTCGGTATTGCAGTTGACTTGAGCGCCTTACCTTATCTGCTCCGCCTGATCCCCGTGCCCTCACTGAGCGGGCGTCCCCGATCGGTCATTCCCAGTCGGTCCCAACCGTGTCGCTCAGGAAAGAATAGCGAGCCGAGGTCCAGCATATCCTCAGTTGGAGAAAGAGGTTAGAGTCGGACTACGGTTCCACCTTGGCCAGGCCTTCTAGTCGGGGATCAGATCATTGTCTCGGCCTATCATTATGTATCTAGGCCAGCCCAGGTGCACGTTGTCGTTGCGCCGCCTGCTGGGCCAGGTTTTGCAGGGAAGCGGGTCCACCGAGGACCTCGGGTTTATGAACCCGACACATAGAAGATATAATTAAAATTGAGTGGGAAGTCAGCATGAAACTAGAGTTGGTGCTGTTTTATTGCTCCTGGTTTGATCCAACACCCAATGGATTAAGGCGTACTGAAGATCTAGGCTTGGTAGAGATCAGTCATACATTAAGATTATCAAATTTTGACCCATTTGTGATGGCTAGTTAGGTTACTCAAGTGAACTATCTGTCATACCTGTGTAAGAATAGGGAGTTGTCTCCATGGTGGGTTGTCTACCATGTTGCTCCACATGGATGTGTGCCTATGAATGAAAGCAATAGTGAAGCTATGAATATGGAAGGGGTAGTGTAGGATGTCTACCAAGCGGATGGTTTGGATGGCACCTTTGTCATTGATTTGAGTGATGCCTTGGACTCCATAATTGCCACGAGACCAGATGATATTACTGACCCAAAAGACTTGGAAGCAATACAGAAACAAGTTGTTTTGGATGAGGAATATGATGAAGAAGCTATTGAAGAAGAGAGAAATGGAAGAGAATGAAGAAGCAATGGATGAAGAAGATGAAGAAACTTATGATCCAAATGATTTTTGAATATGCAGTCCAAAATATATGTTTTAGTTATGCTATTTGTTATGCATAAGATCCTATGTAACTATTTTTTAATATACAACCAACAGTCCAGTATTATTAATATAGCAGTTTGCATGTGTGCTTCGGTATTACTAAATCTAAATTCATGTTGTTTTCTCTTCAATCCTTTATCTAATGCAATATGCAGTCCAAAATATATTTGAATATATGCAGTCCAGTATTTTTTTGTGAATATGCAACCAGCAGTCCATAATTATTAATATAACAGTTTCCTAGTTTTGCTGCCCCTCTAATAATTTGTTGTCTGATGCACTATTTGTTTTAAGATGGATCTAACATATTGTATCAACTGTAGATGGTCTGTACACGCAACAAACGTGTACCCAGTTATCGTGCAGCCCAAAGGAATGATGGTTCTGAAAGTGCAGGCGGTTCCATGGTCCATTCCATTCGACACACACGCCGTGTAGCCAACAACAGTGCAGCCCAAACAAATGAAGGTTCTGGAACTGTAGGCGATGCCTCACAAACGACAACAGTTTTTGAAGCTCCCCCAACAGATCCACCCAAAAAAAGAGAAAGGAAGCCAGGGTCCTGAACAAAATTTAAACAACCACCACGTGGTGTTAAAGTGGCTCTTAAACCAAGTGGCGACGAGTGAGTGCATGCTAATCTTTTTGGCTTATTAGTACTCTGTTTTACTAATTTATGAAAGTATGTCAATATCTTGCTGTCCACAAAGGCAACAGAACATATTTACACTAGTTCAGTGTGTTGTTTAGTTTCAGGTTTGCACTATGCAATTTGATTGAGAGCAGTAGCTTGGCATGCAATGCTTTTATTTTTGTGAAATGCCATTTCTTGCTACAGCAGCATCAACTTTTGATGGTTCCAATCCTGAACATTTTGGTTCTTTGGCTCCTGATCTTTGGTGCTAGTAATTTGTTAGCTTGATTCTTCTTTGCATAGCAATCTGTCACTGTCTCAGTTAAGTGTGCAGTTTTTTGTATCTACTAGCAGCTGCACATGATGTCCTTTTACTAGCATATGACATAATCCTTACAGCCAACCTTTTGTGCTGACTGTTACTGTATAATATTTATTTACAGGCAATTCAATTATATTTACTACCCGCTACCTTACAAATACACTACTCAGCTTGGGGTCATACTTAGAAGAGAATATCCAGGTGTGATTGTGGAGGTGGATGAGAACGGTGATGAATTCAAGCGCCCAGCTCTGGATTGGGCTGATTATTTCCATAAAAGTCCTGGTGCTAAGGGAATGACAAGGGGAGAAAATGTGGTTTCCGAATTTTGGGTAAGATGTTCAATCTGAAATTTCTGAGCAACATCTAAAACTTGAAATTTCTGAAATCTATACAATCTGAAACCTATGTTCATGGTTCTATACACATGCAGCGTTTGTTCCAAGTTGCAGCAGGAGACCAGAAAGATGCGGACTTGTTTTAGAAGGCCTTTTGAAGAAAAGGGTGAAGGACATGATGTATCAAGTCCGTGTGGATGCTGTCAAGCAGTACTACAGGGAAATAAAACACATAGAAATCAAAGATGCACTAGCGTGCCATATTGACCTTGAGTATGAGCAATACAAGCAAGGAAAGCTCAAGTGGTTGAATGATGAGGTGTGGCTCCTCCTTTGTGCTTATTGGTGCTCAGATGACTACAAGGTAAAACGTAAGAGGGGGCAAACTTCTCGCTCAAGTAATGAAGATATTGCTCAAAACCGAGGAGGATCTAGACCATTCACAGAGACACAACAAGTACTGGTATGCTTGTGTATATTCTTTAATGTCTTTTTAGGAACTTAGTAGCCTATTGTATATTCATATCTCATTTGAAAATTTACTATTTTTTAGGAAGCTAACTTTGGACCACAGAAAGCAACCCCTATTAATACTTTTGCGATGAAATCTGGCTTGAAAAGCCTAGATAGCAATGGTAGATGTGGTCCAATCAGTATCCGCAAGGCACAAACACGGATGGTATGTATGTGATGTCTCGTTATGAAAATTGACATGTGTGCTAAAAATTTCTGCTTGTACAATTCTAGTGTGTATACTACTTCGAGTATTTAAATGACATCTTTTGTGTAACTTCTTAATGCAAAAGTTGTAGATAATTCAAGTATCTTCACCGTCCTAAAATTTCATGGGAGTTATAATTTTCTAAAGTTTCCTGTCAGGTTATGTTCATATCTGCGCAACAATGCTTCTTTGTGTTTTTTCACCCTGTTAACTTAAGAACCAGGTCTATGTTATAACTAGAAAGATGTGGATAACTTCTTAAGCTTTCCAAAGTGTTAAAGAACATACTTTTCTATGATCTAGAACTCTAGTTATGATTTATTTTAGTGATTATCTTGCTGCTGTCCAGAAATTTCAGAATACTTCGATAGCATGTTTTGGCTATCTGTACATCTATAGAACATGTTTCCTTGATCTGGTCTTTGTAGGATGACTACCTTGCTGCTGTTAAGAGGATAGAATGTGCAAACGAAGAGGATGGAGACGCTGCAGACATGGAAGTGGATGGGCATGAGGTTGAGCAGTAGCAATATTTGAATGGGAAGGCACTATATGATGTGTCTAGTGGTGGCCCGAGAAAGCATGGGCGCCATGCCATAGCAAATGGTGCAGTTAAGTCTTCAGATGTCAAGGCAGCCAGAAGGGAAAGAAGTGTGCGTCCATCAAATTCAATGACTATGCAAAACATGTCTCGCGAAATAGAATAGCTACGTTGTGCAAATGGAAGGCTAGAGCAAGAGAATCGTGAAAAGGACAACGCACTTGAACAAAACAAAGTTCTTGTAGACTTGGTACTGGTATGTGCACTGCTCCTGTAAATACATCCCTAATATTATATGTGAATTATCTAATGATTTGAATCTGAAATATCTGTGCTTGCAATGCACTTATACAAACTTTATCATGACTCAGGAAGGGTTGTACCAGAAGAAGCGTTACGACGCTTGTCCGCTATGCAAGCAATTGTGAGTATATCTTCATTCCGCTATCAACATGTTTTGTAGCTGTCAGATCCATCACTTAAAGATTTTAAGATGAAAAGGAAGTAGAAACTAATTAGTATTTTGTGGGGTACTATTCAGAATGGCAACACACAGTGCAGCAGTGAGGAAGTGGCCTCATGTTGATTGTTGTATAGCTACTCAAGTGAATTTGCATGGCTATTGCAGTGAGGAAGTGGCCTTATGTTGGTTTGTAATGTTTCACACCTTGAAAACCAGCAGTTTGAATACTTTAAACCTTGTCTAATTCATGGTACCACATTCAAATGACTTCACTTCAAATTTAGAGGCTTTGCTAAAAGTGTTATATTATTGAGAGACAATTCCACTTACTGTTATATCTTTGTTCACATTCAGACAACCGGTTCTTCTCATGCTGCCTCAAAATCTGCCAACAATGCTAATGATGTTGGACACACCAATGGGGATCTTCATGCTGCAAACGTTGGCAACAATCAAGGTTCCGACAACAATGGAGATCATGCATTGATGATGTGATGGTTGTGTTTAGTTGCAAAACATGGATGTGGTGGTGGTTTCTTCTTTTATAGAGTTGTGCTTTTGCACATTAACTAGTAGATGGCTCTAATATGTTAGCTTTAGTTTTAGCTATAATATGACTCAATGATGCATGCTGGTATTTTATTCATCTTGGCTGAGATTTGAACTGCTGAGTTGAGATGGTAATGCTTTTGAATGTATTGATGCCGGACCATTTGGACATCATCTATATGTAGCCCAGATGCTATGAATGAATGTGCTAAACATTTGGATCTTTATATGTATGCTATTTATTATGTTGTGATGAAATTATTGTATAGACAATCCATATTTTAATATGTTGTTGCTACTGTTTGTATATAATTATTGTATCTAATTTGCTATATGGGTAAGTGTATTTATTCTGTCGGTGGTCCGTTAACGCCCCAATTTTTTCGTGCGTTCACTTTTAACCGACAGAAAAATACAATTTTCCTGTGAGTGCACGGGACAAACGTACAGAAAAAATCATTTTTTTGTCGGCTTTTCTTTTTTTCTGTGAGGATTAACACACGAAAAAAAATATATTTAGTTTGAGTGAACGTAATTTTTCTGTGCGCGTGAGACCCATAGGAAAATTGTTTCTGACAGCAAACCCACGGAAAAATTCAATTTTTCTGTCATTCTATTTCTGTGGGTTATTTTCTGACGGTACACCGTCAGAAAAATATTTTTCTATGGGTATTCATATTTTTCCGTGGGTTTAGTTTTCAGTAGTGGGAGGCCTTTATTTTATTCTCTTTGTACATAGTTCATCACAGTACCGCACACTGAACGTATAAAAGTTTGGCAAATAAAACCTGCCTATATATATAGAAAGAAAATGGAAACAAGACACTAGCAGAGCAGGTACTGCAGTGGTACGGTGGTAGAGTAGCGCTGGTAATCAAATCGACCACTTGTTAATAAGCCGGGCGTCCCACTCCCAAGCGACGTCCACCGGCGGCGGGCTCGGCCACGCCCTGCCGGCGGCCTGCCTGCTCCGTCGCCGCCGTCGCAGCAGGGTTAGCCTCCGCCACGCCCCGTGTGCAGTGCTCGCGGGCAGGTCGACGGGCTCCGACTCCGCGATGACGTTCTTCTTGTTGGTCGTCGTCCCCTCGCCTGCTGCTGCTTGTTCCTTCTGCTGCTGCTGCGAGTGATAATACGGGACGGCGCCGGCGACGCGTCGGGCGGCGGCGAAGAGGTCGACGGGCTGGGAGTCGGCGATCTTGCCGCCCTCCAGCGGGGTGCCGTCGTAGTAGCCCGTCCGCAGCATCTCGACGTCGCCGGACACCTTGGTGTGTGCGCCCTCCCGGGCTTGATCGTGCGCTTGCTGTGCGCCATCGGACGTCGTGTACGTACTAGCACAGACAACGGCCATGCAGACTGCAGATCCTACTGGTTTTGAGTAGTAGCTAGCTAGTGTACGTTCTTGCTGGGCGAGTGGTAGTACTAGTACTGTCTACGGTGGTGCAGGCTGCGTATTTAGTACAGTAGGTACGTTGGAGCGGTGAAGGTTCGCATCGGGAGCGACGTGCCTGCCCACCCTTGTGCTGCGCTGGCCACCTGCCATGCATGCTTAGAGCATTTTCAAGAGTTTCCTAAATATTTCTCCTAAAAAGTTTATGTTTACCAACTCATAAAAAAATTTTAAAAGAAAAAAAAAGTTCATCTCCAATAGTTTCTAATAACTTTAAAAAATCAAATGATGGTCCCATTTGACGTTTTTTTCTTCTTTTTTTCCACGCGAACCTCTTCGTCGCCGCACGTATCCACGCCACCGCCGCTTGCATCCGTCGTGTTGCCCTAGCCCAGCCGTCGACAACGAGGCAAGCAGGCCTTTCAGCCATAACTTATCAGCCAAGCGAACGGGGCTGGTGTTGGCTGATTTCTATCATGCATGTATGTATGTATACCTGTATAATACGTGTGTATAGTATTGTACTACGAGCATAGCTTCAGTTTCATTCTGATACTGTCGCTAAAATTTCAGTGCATTAATCAGAAGCGGCAGACGAAGTCGTGGAGATCGCGACGCACGTCGTCGTCGTCCCTGAGCCTGGCCATGGCGGACTTCTCGATCTTCCTGATCCACTCCTTGGACACGCGGTACATGCCGCCGATCTCCTCCAGCGACCTGAACCGGCCGTCCTCCAGCCCGTGGCGTAGCCTCAGCACGTGTCCCTCCCGCGCGGGCAGCCTGCCCAGCACCAGCAGCAGCCGCTCCCTCAGCTGGCCCCGGAACAGAACCGGCGGCATCGCCCCAAGCCGCTGGCGCGTGGACGCGCTTCTTGGTCGAGACGCGGGACGAAGCGAACACACCCGACGGCGGCGGCGGCGAAACGCACGGGCGCTTCTGGGTCGGAACGCACGCCGGCACGGCAGCATCCACCGGTGCTGCACAGGCGCGCTTCTTGACGGGGAGGCACGCGGGCGCCGTGTCCTTCGTCGGCGGCGCCAGGATGGATCTTTTCTTCGCCGGGAGCCAGAACGGGGCGTCCGCCACCTCAACCCGCGGCGCCACGATTGCTCTCTTCTTCACCGGGAGGCAAATGTTAGTGTAAACCTGTCAGTGTTGATGCTCAAAGCCTAATTCAGTCGAAGGCAAGGTGGAGAAGGCGGGAGAAATCAAGTTTGAATCCTGCCAAGTCAAGCGGGAACGGCAGTTCGCGGTCACCGCGTCCACTGACATGCAGTTGCCTGAAGAGTGTGTTTTGAAGCGTCTTGTATCGCGTCTAGCAGTTTTATTCTCTGTGCGAGTGTGTGAGTTAGGGGCTGATGTATGCTCCCTGATGTAAGAGGTCTCGGGAAGAGTCTTAGACACTTGTATCCGTGTGCTGTACTCGTCGTGGTAGAGAGCGAAAAGGGGCGCAGTCACCCTGTTGTCCTGGTGGTGGTTACCACATGTTCTTGCTGTTCTTCCACCCGATTTGATCTGTGCTCGATTCATTAGGCTAGACACTGATATTCCTATGTGTTTGTGATTGATTCTCGCCAACATTTGGTATCGGAGCCGGTCAAACACGCAAGATCCACCGAAAGCTTTGCCATGTCGCTGACGGTTGCTGATGGAGGTCAGGGGAGCGGCGATGGTGGGCACCGGCAGGTGTTCCCGATGCTGATGGCGACCAACTACACCAGCTGGAGTATCCGGGTGCAGGCGATCATGGAGGAGCAAGGGTGGTGGGAAGTGATGGAGCCGCCGGAGGGGAATTCGGCGGGAGCCCTGACAGAGGCGCAGACGACGAAGGATAAGAAGGTGTGAGCACATCTCTTCCAATGCCTGTCGGATGAGCTGCTGATGCAAGTGGCGAAGAAGAAGATGGGGAAGGAAGTGTGGGACTCTTTGAAGGCGAGGTTTGTGGGCGCTGAGCGTGTCAAGGACGCGCGCCTGCAGACTCTCAAGGCAGAGTTTGATGCGCTGAAGATGAAGGAGGAGGAGACTGTAGATGAGTTCACCGGAAAACTGACGGTTATGTCAGTCAAGTATGGGAACCTAGGCGGGACATTGGAGGACTCGGCCATGGTGAAGAAGCTATTCAACACCGTGCCTGACAGATTCATTCATGTCATAGCCGGGATCGAACAGTTCTATGATCTCAAAACTTTGGCATTCGACGAAGCTGTTGGCCGACTGAAGGCGTTCAAGGAGTGAACCAGGCGGGGAGCTAGTGGGTTGCATTCTGGTGACGGGCAGGTGTTACTCACTCAAGCTGAGTGGGAGGCACGCCAGAAGAAGTCGAGTGGAGAAGGTTCTAGAGGCGGGAGGTCTCCGAGCAATGGCGGCCGAGGTCGTGGACGTGGTCGTGGTGGCGGCCGGGGAGGTCGTGGTGGACGCGGCGATGCAGGGAAGGAAAGCACTAAGAAGCGTGACAAAAGTCACATCAAGTGTTTTAAGTGCCATTGCTATGGGCACTATGCCAATCGCTGTCCCGGTGAGAAGAAGAAGGACGAGGAGGCACACCATGCGAGGACGGTGGCGATGGAGCCGGCAGTGCTGCTCGCGGAAACTGAGAAGCAGGGACCGCTCGAGCCTGCACTGTGCACTAACCTGCATACTGAAGTGATGTTGGAGGAGAAGAAAGTGTTGCTGGAGCTGTACTTTGTCGGCGAGGGGGAGGTCATGAACGATGTCTGGTACCTGGACAATGGTGCTAGCAATCACATGACTGGAGATCGCCACAAGTTCAGGGACATGGACTAGACTGCTACTGGCAAGGTACGGTTTGGTGATGGCTCATCAGTAGAGATAATGGGAAAGGGCTCAATTTTGTTTCAAGGGAGGACTGGTGATCAATGGGTGCTTAGAGATGTTTACTACATTCCTAAGTTAAAAAGCAATTTGATTAGTTTGGGTCAACTAACTGAAATTGGGCACCGGGTAGTGATGGATGACGATGTCATTGAGGTGTCAGAGAAAAACCCATGGAGATTGATCATGAAAGTTCAGAGAACAGGAAACAGATTGTATAAAATTGAGTTAGCGTCAGTAGAGCCAACCTGTTTTTTGAGTCATACTAGTGATGATGCTTGGTTATGGCATGGTCATCTTGGTCATGTTAATTTTCATGCATTGAAGCAAATTGTTGACAAGGATATGGTTGGGGGTGTGCCACTGATTCAACATCCAGATCAGGTCTGTCAGTCTTGTCTGACAGCCAAACAAACTAGGAAGCCTTTTCCAAGGTCAGTGCTGTGGAAAGTAGATGAACCACTTCAGCTTGTGCATGTAGATCTTTGTGGGCCCATTACTCCATCCACATTAGCAGGCAACAAATATTTCATGCTTCTAGTGGATGACTACACTAGATGGACTACAGTGTACATGCTGAAGTCAAAGGATCAGGCTGTTGATGCTTTCATCAAGTTCAGAGCAGAGGTAGAGAAGAGCTCTAGCCATGAGATCAAGATTCTTAGATCAGATAGAGGTGGAGAATTTCTAGCTAGTTCTTTCCAAAATGTGTGTGAATAGGCTGGGATCAAACATTAGTTTACAGCACCTTACACTCCACAGCAAAATGGAGTGGTTGAGAGGAAGAACAGGTCTGTGATGGAGATGGCTAGATCCCAGTTGAAGAGCATGGAAATCCCTGGGATATTCTGGGCAGAAGCTGTTAGGCATTCAGTGTACCTGCTAAACAGACTTCCAACAAAGTCCATGGGGTACAGAACACCATATGAGGGTTGGAATGGAAGAAAACCTCATCTGGGGCATGTAAGAATTTTTTGTTGCAAAGGACATGTGAAAGTTGTGGGGACACATCTAAAAAAACTTGATGATAGAAGCATACCAATGGTCTATTTTGGTATAGAAGAAGGCAGCAAAGCTCATAGAATGTTCAATCCAAAAATAAACAAGATTGTGGTTAGCAGGGATGTTGTGTTTGAGGAGACAGTGAAATGGAGCTAGGAAGCTGTTAATGATGAAAATTTTTCTGAAAACAGAGATGAGAAGGATGGTCAATTCTTCTCTGGTGATTATAACTATCTTGATGGTGGTGTTGGTGTTGGACATGATGCTCAGGATGTCAGTGAGACAGGGGGAGCAAGTAGTGGTGGAGAGGAATCTGTAGTTGGAGGAAATGGAAATGCTGATGACATTGATAGTCAGTCAGCGTCTGAAGAAAATCCAACAACAGAGCAGGAGCCAGTGACTCCACATAATTCACCACATCTGTCAGGCCTTGGCTCTGATAGTATGGAAGTAGATGACACCATTGACTTGGACAGTGGCCCAATCAGGTTTAGGGATCTAAATGAAGTCTATAATGATTCCTATGAGGTGGAGCTAATGGATGAAAATGTTGAAGCACTTCTAGTTGAAATGGAAGAGCCAACTTGTTTCAGAGATGCAGCTGACAATCTAGATTGGGTTGATGCAATGGACAAGGAGATGCAGTCCATAGAAAAGAACAATACCTGGAAGTTAGTCAAGCTACCTGCAGGGAAAAAGCCCATTGGTTTGAAATGGGTGTTCAAACTAAAAAAAAATTTGATGGGGAAGTGGTGAAACATAAAGCCAGATTGGTTGCTAAAGGCTATGTGCAAAAATTTGGTGTGGATTATGAAGAAGTATTTGCACCTGTGGCCAGATTAGATACAGTAAGGGTACTGTTGGCTCTAGCAGCTAATCAAGGATGGAAGGTTCATCACTTAGATGTGAAGTCAGCCTTTTTACATGGTGAGTTGGAGGATGAAGTCTATGTTTCACAACCTGAAGGATACATTATGAAAGGGAAGGAACAGTGTGTACTCAAACTGAGCAAAGCACTGTATGGACTTAAACAAGCACCAAGGGCTTGGAATGTCAGGTTAGACAGAAGCCTGAAAAAGCTGAGCTTCAAGAAATGTTTTAGTGAACAAGCAGTTTACACTAGAGGGCATGGGACAGATGCAGTACTATTGGGTGTATATGTTGATGACTTGATAGTCACAGGAGGGAATCCAAAAAATATCAAGTTATTCAAGCAACAGATGATGAGTGAGTTTGAGATGACTGATCTTGGTCTTCTTTCATTCTATCTTGGTATAGAAGTTGATTAGAAAGATGACCATATCACTCTGAAACAGACATGCTATGCTAGAAAGGTGTTGGGGCAGTTTGGCATGGCAGAATGCAATGCTAGTAAATTTCCAATGGAGCCTAGAAACAAACTGAATGCAGACAAGGGAGGAAAGATGGTTGATGCAATAGATTATAGAAAGATGATTGGTTGTCTTTGGTATCTGCTGCATACTAGGCCTAACCTGTCATACTCAGTTGGGCTAGCTAGTAGGTTTATGGAAAAACCAACAGTGTTGCATGCTGGGGTAGTCAAACAGATCATGAGATACCTGAGAGGAACCACTGAGTTTGGATTGGTGTATGTTCAAGGTGGTGGAACAGGGATGTTGGTGGGATACACTGACAGTGATCATGGAGCTGACCAAGTGGAGAGAACTAGCACTGGTGGAATGGCTTTCTACCTAGGTGAGAATTTGGTGAGCTGGTGTTCCTAGAAGTAGAAGATTGTTGCTCTGTCATCCTGTGAAGCAGAATTCATGGCAGCCACTACTGCAGCAAGGCAAGCACTATGGCTAAGAAATCTGCTGAGTGAAATCACTGAAGAAAAACCAAGTGCAGTAACTCTCTATGTTGACAACAATTCAGCAAGGGCTCTGATGAACAATCCAGTGTTTCATGGAAGGAGTAAACACATTGATATCAAATATCATTTCATCAGATAGTGTGTGGAGAGGGGTCAGATCATTGTGAAGAGAGTTAGTACTGATGAACAAAAAGTTGATGCTTTGACCAAGGCACAGCCGGTGGGGAAACTGGTGGTGATGAGGCACTTGTTAGGTGTCAGAGATCTTGGTGCTACTGCTTGACTGGTTTAAGGGGGAGAATGTTAGTGTAAACCTATCAGTGTTGATGCTCAAAGCCTAATTCAATCGAAGGCAAGGTGGAGAAGGCGGGAGAAATCAAGTTTGGATCCTGCCAAGTCAAGAGGGAATGGCAGTTCGCGGTCACCGCGTCCACTGACATGCAGTTGCCTGAAGAGTGTGTTTTGTAGCATCTTGTATCACGTCTAGCAGTTTTATTCTCTGTGTGAGTGTGTGAGTTAGGGGCTGATGTATGCTCCCTGATGTAAGAGGTCTTAGGAAGAGTCTTAGACACTTGTATCCGTGTGCTATACTTGTCGTGGTAGAGAGCGAAAAGGGGCGCAGTCACCCTATTGTCCTGGTGGCGGTTACCACATGTTCTTGCTGTTCTTCCACCCGATTTGATCTGTGCTCGATTCATTAGGCTAGCCACTGATATTCCTGTGTGTTTGTGATCGATTCCCGCCAATAGCAAATAGCGATGCTACCTCCTCTGGCGGCTGTGGCGGTGACAGCACATGCTTCTTGGTCAGCAGCAGCACGCTGGGAGCCGACATGCCTGAATCGCTTCGATGGCGGCAGGTCACGGATGCTGCCGCTCGCAATGCCATTCTTGGCGATCTCCATGGATGACCGGCGGACGGCGAGACGGATGAGCTCAAAGACTAGGGAACGGCGTCTCCGCGCGTGGCTTCATCCGCGTAAAGTTACGCAGAAGAGGAAGGAATTTCCCAAGTCCTAAAAGATTAGGAGTAAATATTAGGAGTTGTTGGAGAGGGTTTTTTCCTCATCTTTCTAAAAAACAAGGATTAGGAGGATGTTTAGGGAACTCTTGGAGATGCTCTTACTCCCGGTGTAGACCGGGTATGCTAACAATAACCGAGTTTTATCCTGGTGTCCTGTTTCCAGAAGTTCTTTTAGTAATTTTTTATTCAATCTCCTTACCGCGGAACCGGATGCGGTGACTGTAGGTGGCAAAAGGAAATGGACAGCTTAAAATCAAGCGGCTGTGGGGCCTAGGGTGACGTGATGGCATGCGTGGGTGAGGAGAGATGTGGGTTTCGGCCGAGCCCAGACGGGGTCGGGGAGGGGGAGATGTGGGAGGGCGGCCGGGGTGGGCTTCAGAGAGGAGGAGGGAGGATGAAAGTTAGGTTACTTGGGGAAGGAAATATTATTTGTCTTTCCTAAATTTTGCAAAAATTTGGAGAAGGATTTCAGAACTCTAATCAATCGTAAGCGCGCTTTAAAATCATTTTGCACACAAACAAACACTTTTCATACGACATGAATGCAACAAAGTTCTTATACCTCTTTGCCATGTTTATTTTAGTTTTACAAAATATGTTTTCCTGCTTTAATAATTATGCGGTAGCTAATTAATTCCAAAAAAAATATTACAAAATGTGAATCAGGGTGTTACATTTTCTCGCCGCCTAGAGAGTGCCAAGAAAGGCAAGAGCGTTGGGAAGGGATGTTGGATAATATGGCAGTTTGGAGCCAAATGGGAGACTGTGGCCTCGCCATCTTGGAGCTCAAGACTTTGAGAGGAAGAAGTTGTGTTGAGAGGAAATGATATCACTAGGACAAGGTCTCGAGAAGACACTTGGGTCTAGATACGAGGTTGTGGCCTTGCTGTGGAGATGATTACATTCACTATCAAATTTTGGAAGAGCCTGGAGGGGTCGAAGCCCCTACAGTAGACCTTTGAAATCCTTCAAAAATTTCATGTTTCCCCTCCACCAGAAGCTTCATTTCATAATATTGCTAGGTAGTTTCCATTTGGGTAAAGCTTCTCTCATACCAAGTTGACCGAAGGGTTATCTAGTCTGTTAGAAAAATTGTGTGTAGGTTCTTCATCAGAAGAGCTTCATTTTGTTTCCTCAAAACTAGGACTCCCAAACCACCCTCTTTTTTAGGAAGCAAGACCATTTCCCAAGCAACTTTGGGTGGTTTTCTGTCATTAGCTTCTGACCCTCTCCAAAGACAGTGCTTTCTGTATTCGTCTATTTGCTTGATCATAGATGGTGGCAAAGTTAAGCTGCACATGAAGAAGGTTGGCATTGAGGAGAAGACTGAGTTTGTTAATTTCAATCTGCAAGCTTGGGAAAGAAAGGTTGAGACACTTGCAAGCCTTCTCTCTCATCTGTTCACCATGGGCAGTAAGTCTTCCACTTTAGACTAAGTGATACCCAAAGGCAGCCCCAAGAATGTGAAAGGTAAAGATCCCTTGTCACAACCAAATGTTCTGGCTAAATGGTCTAGTTTTTCCTCGGAAATATTAATTGAGACCATCATTGATTTTTGAAAATTGATCTTTAATCTAGTAGAAGCTGAGAAAGAGTTTAACAGGGCTTTCAGAAACAATAGTTGATTGACATTGCCTTCTAGGATGATCAGTGTATCATTAGCATACTGTAGAATTCTAAAATCCCTATTGGAGCTTAAAGGGATTGGAAGGTTTAGTATCCCCATGTCCTTTGCCTTATTAACCATGGATTGAAGAAAATTAGCTACTAAAACAAAGAGCAAAGGTGATAGAGGGTCTCCCTGTCTTACTCCTCTTCTACAATGTATTGTTTTGCCTAGGGCACCATTCAGTAGCACTTCTGAAGTTCTAGAGGAAAGAATTTGTTCCATCCATGTCGGGGTTATAACCCCTGGGCATTTCAAGGCACCGACTAGTTGGCGGGTCATGTGGCCCACAACAAATTAGCTAGCAAAGGCCCGAACGATCGAGGCCCAGCTAAGCCAAGCGAACTAGACCAGATGCCAAGGCCAGGGTTAGCCATGACACCTTCCTTCTGTCTTAGCCGGATAACGAGCAGAAGACTCATGACCTCCTCACCATCATGACCCCTAGGAGGAACGGGGAGAGGTCACACCTAGCCAAACCTGCCTGCTCTAACAAGAGGAGGCACACCGCATTGACCCCGCAAGAACTGAGGGGACAGTGGTCACCTCGGTCCGGTCAGACGCCACCCCTGCGCCGCGCATCACGAACAAGACAACACCACCCAAGGCGATGACGGCTGGTACAGAGCCCACCGTCTAGATACGGCCCAACAAGACACTTGTACGATTCTACCCACTATGGGATGGGATCCACGATGAGGGCCTTGACTTAGAAGCCATCCAACATGGTAGGAGCCACAACCCCAATGGTCGGGATCGTGGCCCTCAGCTTCTCAAGCCCACAGGGCGATCGACGACCTGGGGGTGGTTACCAACTCCTATACGATTGCCCCGGAAACCAGGAGGCGATGACGGTGACCATGGCAGAGACCACATCACATAGGATGGCTGGCGAACCACCACCGTGCCTACAATGCCGCCACGGTATAGGGTTGAGATGGTGGACTAGAGGGGGGTGAATAGTCCTTTCTAAAATTAAACGCACCGGCTAACCGAAACAAATGTGGAATTAAAACTATAAACCGAAACAAATGCGGAATTAAAACTATCTGTCTAGCTAAGACTATACCCCTCTATCTAAGTTCACAAGCACCTTACAAAGATCCTAATGAGGCAACAAAGGTGTCGGGCAAGCTAGAGTTCACCTAACAATTATAGCTTGCAAGGTCACACAAATCTATGCAACCAGTACTTCAAGCAACCGGAGGAGCTCCTACACAACTAGAGATGCAAAAGCACAAATCTCCTAAGCTCACTAGCAATGCTCAATAATAAGGCTACACAAGCCTAATTAGTGAGCACAAATTACTTAGTTACACAAACTAAGCAATGCAACTAACAAGGCTATTCAAGCCAAATTAGTTACGCAAGGGAGCTACTTCTATGCTACATAAGCAAGAAGGTAACTAGCAAGCTACACAAGCTAACTAATTACAAGAGCAACTACACAAGCACAATGTAAATGAAGTAAATACAAGCCTTTGTAATGAGGATGCAAACCAACAGGAAGACAAGGATGATACGGTGATTTTTATCCCGATGTTCACATGCTTGCCAACATGCTAGTCCCCGTTGAGACAAGCTCCAAGGTTGCCGCCGGTCCTCTTGCTAGTGGTGACCCGCATGTCACACTCTCCCATGTGGAGTGCTTACCACAAGCTCTAGCACTTGACCCGGTCAGACCACTTGTCGCCCTTTGCGTCTCGCTCTACTAGAGTTGCTCTTCGCGGCTCCCACAGGGTGAGCACAATCCCCCTCACAATCACTTCTCCGAAGCACCACACAATCTTCTTTGCATGCTTCGACAGAGACCACCACCAAGCCGTCTAAGAGGTGGCAACCTCCAAAAGTAACAAGCACCATCGGCTTGCAACTCGATCACCTAGTGCCACTCAATGCAATCTCACAATGCAATAGCACTAGAATCACAAACTCGTAATCGATTCACTCTTGCAAGCACAAGTAAGTTAGAGGGCTCCTAAGCACTCTCAAGCAAGGACACAAAGTCCCCCAATGTGCTCAACCTCAGCCCTGGCCGAGACACCCTCTATTTATAGCCCAAAGGCCAAATAGAGCCGTTATACCTTTTCTGCGTAACGACTGGACTCACTGCAGGGATGACCGGACGCATCAGGTCATCAGAGTCTGGTCGCTCCTAGGCTACCACGCGTCCTGACCGTTTGAAACTAGTCGTTGCCGTTCAACAACTCCCAACATGTGCGCACAGTCAGCAACTGACCGGACTCGACGCTCGAAATGATCGGACTCTCAAACTCTAGCGTCCGATCGAGTCTAGAGAGGATCTAGAGATGAATTTTAGCGACCAGATGCGTTCGGTCACTACTAACTGGACTCGCCAGTGCGTACGGTCGCCTCTGTGTGCAGTGCCAAACTTTACATGAATAGTAACCTAGGCACGTCCGGTCACTACTCTGCCTCAGCGTCCGGTCCTTCCGCGCCCACTCACTAGTGTGTCACGAAGCTGACCGGACTCACATGACAAAGTCCGATCACACCACCTGACCCGCATCCAGTCACTCTCTACCTCTCTCTCATACACTATTCCTCAACAAGAATTTCTTGGAGAGAAATGGTAATTGCTGGCCGAGCCTCTTCTCTCTCACTGACACCTCATTGACACACATGCAAGCTTGTCCCTGTTTACTATTCCTCAACAAGAATTTCTTGCTGAGAAATGAGAATTGCCGGCTTAGCTTCTTCTCTCTCACTGACACACATGCAGACATGTCCCCTACACTATTCATCAACAAGAATTTCTTGGTCAACATAGGGAATTGCTTGTTGAGAGTTAGCATCACTAAAATCATCATTTTATGTGCTATCTCTTCTCCATTTTCACCACATTTGCAAATGTGCTAACACCACCAAGTGTTCACCATCTTGTGCAAGTGTGTTAGTATTTTCACAAACATTTTTCAAAGGATTAGTTACTCAATTCACCACGCCACTCGATCCTAGCAACAATGCAAAGTTAGATCACTCGAGTGGCACTAGATGACCGATATGCAAACAAGTTTACCCTTCTTAATAGTACGACCATCTATACTAAACCCGGTCATAAACTTCTCTACACACCTATGACCGGTGAAATGAAATGCCCTACAAATATACCTTTGCCTTGCGCAATCCATTCTATCTCCTTTGATGTTGATGCAACACATGCACCAATCTTGATCAACAAATGATATGATCCACTTCATATCATCACATGACCATATTGGTTCATTGATCTTGACCTCACTTGCTCTTCACCGTTGTCTCGGTCCATCGGGGCCAAGTCCTCGACTTGCCCTTCAATCTTGCAACCAGTCCATCAAGCCAAGCCTCATCTTGATCTTCTCCACCTTAGTCACATGACTCCATGTCATGTCTCATATGTAATGAGCTCCTTCATCACATGTGTGAGTCTTGCAACAAATCCAAGCCATCTTCACTGTCATGGCATGAGTTGCTCACACAAGTGTTCCTGTGGACTAATCACATGTGTATTTCACTTAAATAATATATTAGTCCACCTAAGTTGTCACTCAATTATCAAAACCAAACAAGGACCTTTCAATCTCCCCCTTTTTGGTAATTGATGACAACTCTATAAGGATATGGAAATTAAGCACTTTTGGATTCATGTTGCTTGCCCAAGCAATTTTACCATGTGTAAATGATTTTGGACAAGTACCACAAACCCAATTTGGTAGTATTAGCTCCCCCTACATATGTGCTAGTGTGTTTGGTTTAAGCTTGCACATATGTATAGATTAGAATTGTGGGAGAGTAATTTCTACCGAATGATGCTAAGGTGTATAGACTAAACCTTTGAAGCGTGATACCAATTGGAGTTGCACCTTTAAGTTCATCCTTAGCACCATGGTTAGCTAGATACCACTTGGAAACAAAACACTAGATACCTCATGAGATCAACATTAGAAGCAAGGTACTAGTATTACTTGAAAAACATACCAAGTGTCTAGCTATCATCCTATGCGTGCTAGTTATCAAATCATCATTCAAGTTCTATAACTAGCATACACCACACAAGCATGCATATTAAATTTAAAACTTATGCAAATATAAGCAAGCATATGAATATGCACATATCAAATGCAACCAATCAAAGTTCATGTGCTTGCTCTCCCTACTTAGGTGCTTCTCTTATCCAAGAATTTTGATCCTTCTTCATTCTTCAATGTTGCTCCCTCTTTGTCCATGTCTTCTTCATTCTTCAATGTTGCTCCCTCTTTGTCCATGTCCAACTTCTACTTCTCCTCATGATGCATTTTTATATCTTTGTTCCAACTTCTCCCCCTTTGTCATTAATTTCCATAAAAGGTGTGCTTCTCATTGATACAAAGGATTGCATTGGGGTAGATGGTTGACACTTGAATTTTGCATTTTTTATGGACACCACAAATGTTGGAATGACACCACTTGTAGCTCATGAGATACCTCATGTAGGATCTTTGATCTTGATACCAATTGGTGGCGCACATCCTCCTATGTCATAGCACGGGTCATCCATTTGATAAACTTGAGCTCTTGTATGTGAGGGAACTTTCTTCACTCGATGATCACTTAAAGTTGAGGATCACTTGTGGAACCACCATTTGATGTGCTAGATACCACTTGTATGAATGCTACTAGTAACAAGGTGATAATCTAGATACCATGTGTAAGAACAATTATGGAACCACTTGTAGGGTTTGTCAATTGTAATTATTTCTTGAACAGTTGCCATCTTCATGAGCTTCTAGTATTTGACTTGAACTAAATTGATCTGCCTAAGTTTTCAAGTCCAGTTTGAACCCTCTCTAAGCTTCTTCACACACATTAAGCGGTTATCTTATCAAGGTTGTACTTGTCACTTGTTAGCAATCCAAAATAAATTAAGTACTTGGGTTCACTAGCTCATGAACAAACTCATGTACTACCACTAGGGATGAAAACAAATTGGATACGGTCAGATATCACTGATATTACATTTGTTTTCATAATTCTGGTTAGATTCGGATTCGAATACGGATACTGTGAGCCATGCCGGATAGGATACAATTGGATGTCGACATCATAAATATGTGATTTAAGTATTTGGATACGGATACGGTATCGAATGTTAAATATCCAGACTCAGATACGGACAGATCTGAACCCCTCTAAATGGATTCGATCTCGAATATGGTCGGAAAATATCCGTACCGTTTTCATCCCTAACTACCACTAGATTCAAATAATCATTCAAGCAATAGTGGTAGGCTATGAATTTTAAAACTTCATTTGTGATGCATGATCCTAATAAGCTTGTACTATATGCACTATCCGCATACTAGTAAGGGATAAAAATGATCATGCATATTACAATGATACCTTTCCTATGTTGGAGTATAGGATAGTCATTAGTTTCCAATTAAGTTCTGCAATAGCAATGTGAAGTCTAATTTATAGCTTGATGAAGACCAATTATCAATAACTGAATTCCATTCTTCACCCATATGATTTGATAACCACTTATGATCAAGTGCACTATCTTGAGTTGTGGTTGGTTTGCTTCTCATCATCTATCAATGCTTGCATGAGAGCACCAAATGTGAGAATAGTATTTGAATTCCAATGACTAGCTCTCTTTTGGGTGTTGCTTGCTTTCTAGATCAACCTTTTTGATTGCCTCAACTAAGCATCTCAAATGTCCCTTAGATTACCACTTCTATGTTAGCCTTCCAAGTACCACACTTGGTTTACCTATAAAAGGCGGCAAGCCCCTACACATAGGGAGAAGTGATCTCTCCAAAGAACCATTCTTGACACTCACTTGAAATGACTTGATTGATTGATCCAAGTGATGGACTTAATTTGATGAGTAACCTTGAATTCTTCTTTAAATCCTTTTCTTTCTACCAAATGATTTCCAAGTGTCACTAGAACTTAAACTTCATCTTCATCTTGAGTTTGATCTTGATCTTCAATTTGAGTACTAAATGTATGCCAAGTATACTCCACAATCAAATGGCCTTATACGCTTTGCTTGTCATGCTTCTAGATTATCTCAAAACCAAACTTAGGTACCTCAATCTCTTATAAACATGTTTCCAACTTGAGAACCTTTCAATCAAAGTGACTCTTGATCAATCCAATAATTATCACTTTTCTGGCAGATTTTGTACCCTTCAAAGATTAATCCATAACTCCCAATGTACAGCTATAAATACCACGAAATTTGGTGGAGATGTGATTCACTAAGTCATATACCATTTGTACAAATTTGAGATTCATTTAACTTCTAGATTGCTACCAGATTTCATATCTTTCTATACTGCTACATGCTGAAAACTGTCGCACAATAGCTGACAAAATCTACTCCAAAACCGAAGCATCTCTTATCCAATTCTCATGAAATTTGTACAAAACTAATACCATATGTCTAGAGCCTACATACCAAATTTCAAGCCAATCCAAATAGATTTGATCTCTCAAACTCAGACTTAATCACAGCTCACTCAGATTTTCAATAAAGGATAGATTTCAATCACTTGAGCTATTCTTCATCAAATTGAATCGAACTTGAAATCGACTTGTTTGAATACTTTCACATGACATATATCCATTCAATACACTTATTAAAAGTCATTTTATGAACTTATCCAACATAAATCAATCCAAACTTGATTACTAATCAATTAATCCATTCAATCCACTTATAGCAAGCAACGTATGCATATTTATCCAATTCAATCAACTCATATGTACCCAAATCAATTAGATCAACAAGAAAATATACCTTGGTTAGCTCATAATCATCCATAGCAAGCTTTAACTCAAACATTTGCAAGCCATCAAATGTATCCAATAAATCATCCACAACTTCACAATATCACTTGTATTGTTGTAGTACTTGGACTTCACTTGTTTTGACTTGGCATTGGGATGGGATATGCAATAAGCTTCTTAACTTGACTCAACTCATGATGAATAATATGAAACCAATTGAATTAAGCCTCCAATGCCAATGGTACCTACAATCAATCATCCACTTTTTGATGGTACCCAAATTAGTTTGGGTCCTCTCAAGTTAGGTGCAGCATACTTAGGCATTGCCTTAGTATGGATAGCTAGATATTTTGCAATAGCAACCAAAGAGGTACCATTACCATCCTTCCTAAGCACATTATTATCATCAATTGAAATAGACTTAGAATTATTACCTAGAGGACATGAATTTGTCATGTGTCCCATTTTTCGACATGAGTAGCACTTTCTCTTTAATTGAGCCTTCTCTTCCTTGCTCATGTGGTGCTTCCCATTGCCTTGCTTTTCCTAGTTTTCTTGAGCCTTCTTTTCAAGCTTGTTTGGACAACCCAAAGCTAGGTGGCCCAAATCATCACAACTATGGCACTTGATGTGAGCAACTTCCTTCACCTTCTCTTCTTTGTTCTTGCTTACTTTCTTTGCATCTTGATTCATTCTTGGACGCATTGCTCTTTCTCTTACTTTTTCACCCCTTCTTGTTTTCTTCTTCTTCATCATCAAATCACCATCATCTTCATGGTTGATCTTAATTTGAACTTGGGGCTTCTCTTCTTGCTCAACTTATGGCTTTGGTTGAGGCTCTTCTTGTTGCTTCACCACTTGCTTGGTTGGGCACATAGAGGTAAGATGACCCCATGTATGGCACTTGAAGCATTTGACATGCTTTAGCCTCTTTTTCTTCTTTCTTCAACTTGAGCTTTTCTTTATTTGGGCAACCATTGGCAAGATGTCCCTCATCATGGCATTTGAAGCATATGAAATGAGAGAGCTTTTCGTGTTCTTGCTTATTCATCTCTCTTTCATATCTTTTCTTGCCCCATCTCTTGCCCTTGATCTTGCTCTTGTTAAAGCCACTCATGTCACCGTACCTTCTTTGAGTCTTCAACATATGTTCTAAGGTGACTTTAGAGTTGTAGCACCTCTCTAACTTGTTGCTCAAATTCTTGACTTGTTCATTGAGCTCATTGTTCTCCTTCAAAAGGTTAGTCTCACAAGATAAGGAAGTAGAACAAGCATCTATATGTGAAGAATATGGCATAGCTAATAAATCATCACAAGAGGTGGATACATGCTTCTTGCCTACATCACAAGGGTTAGCAACAATAATATGTGATTGATCAATTGAGCCATGTGATGAGCTCTCACTAGTTTTAGATTTTTCTTTTAAAAGCTCTTTAGTGAGAAGAGCATGGTCTTGTACTAAGTCATCATGAGCAACACTAAGTTCCTCATGGGCCAATTTTAGCTTCTCATGTGAACAAGTAGTGACATAAAGTAGATGTTTTTGTTGTTCATATGTGTGATCTTTAGAAAAGAGTTTTTATTTTTCAATTTCTCTATTTTAGCCATCTCTTTTTCTAAAGCCTTAATTATCCTACCAAATTTATCTAGAAGCTCTTCATATGAATCAAGATCAATCACATATGCATTAGATACCTTGGTGTAACCTTGTGACATGAAGCAATGAAATGTAGCAGATGAGCTTGTAGAGACATCACTCTCATATCCATCATCGTCATCAACAAGTGTGTATGGAGTAGCATCATCATTTACATCACTTGTGGCATCATCATTAATCTTGTCAAGTGATCTTGTGGTATGATCATCATCATCATCACTTGACCATGAGGTGGAGCAATCTTCCACAATCACTGAATTGTGGCTGTGATCAACATCCTCATGTGCCTCCTTCTTGGGCTCATCATCATCATCGGAGACCGTCCCATACTTCTCATTGAGATGAATCCAAATCTCATGGGCGGTCTTCATGTTAATGATCTCTTCAAATATGCTATCATCCAAAGATCTATACATGATGTCAATAGCTTGGGTGTCGAGATCTAGTCATTTCTCTTGTGCTTGAGTTAGATTATTTTCATCTAACATATGAGAAAAGCCTACATCTACCATCCACCATATTTGAGGGCAAATAAACTTAAAATTGCATATCATCCAATTTTTCCACCGTGCAAAGTGCGTGCCATAAAAAATATGTGGACAATCAACATCTAGCCCATAAGTCACCAACCTCTCGGGTCGGTGAAGACCACAAATGAGAGACCTAGCTCTGATACCACATGTAGGGTCGAGATGGTGTACTAGAGGGGGTGAATAGTCCTTTCTAAAATTAAATGCATCAGCTAACCGAAACAAATACGAAATTAAAACTATCGGTCTAGTCAAGACTACACCCCTCTAATTCACAAGCACCTTACAAAGATCCTAATGAGGCAACAAAGGTGCTAGGCTAGCTAGTGCTCACCTAATAATTCTAGCTTGCAAGGTCACTCAAACCTATGCAACTAGTACTTTAAGAAACCGGGGAGCTCCTACACAACTAGTGATGCAAAAACACAAAGCTCCTAAACTCACTAGCAATGCTCAATAACAAGGCTACGCAAGCCTAATTAGAGAGAGCAAATTACTTAGCTACATAAACTAAGCAATGCAACTAACAAGGCTATTCAAGCCAAATTAGTTGTGCAAGGGAGCTACTTCTATGCTACACAAGTAAGAAGGTAACTAGCAAGCTACACAAGCTAACTAATTACAAGAGCAACTACACAAGCACAATGTAAATAAAGTAAATACAAGCTTTTGTAACGAGGATGTAAACCAACGGAAAGACAAGGATGGCACGGTGATTTTTATCCCGAGATTCATGTGCTTGCCAACACGCTAGTCCCCGTTGAGATAAGCTCCAAGGTTGCCGCCGGTCCTCATGCTAGTGGTGACCCGCAAGTCACACTCTCCCATGTGGAGTGCTTATCACAAGCTCTAGCACTTGACCCGGTCAGACCACTTGTTGCCCTTCGCATCTCGCTCCACTATAGTTTCTCTTTGTGGCTCCCGCGGTGTGAGCACAATCCCTCTCACAATCACTTCTCCAGAGCACCGCACAATCTTCTTTGCATGCTTCGACGGAGACCACCACCAAGTCATCTAGGAGGTGGCAACCTCCAAGAGTAACAAGCACCACCAGCTTACAACTCAATCACCTAGTGCCACTCGATGCAATCTCACAATGCAATCGCACTAGAATCACTCACTCATAATCGATTCGCACTCTTGCAAGCACAAGTGAGTTAGATGGCTCCTAAGCACTCTCAAGCAAGGACACAAAGTCCCCCAAGGTGCTCAACCTCAGCCATGGACAAGACATCCCTCTATTTATAGCCCACAGGCCAAATAGAGCCATTATACCTTTTCTGCGTAACGATCGGACTCACTGTAGGGATGACCAGACACGTCAGGTCATTAGAGTCTGGTCGCTCCTAGGCTGCCACATGTCCTGACTGTTTGAAACTAGCCGTTGTCGCTCAATGACTCCCAACGTGCGCGCACAGTCAGCAACTGACCAGACTCGACGCTCGAAATGACTGGACTCTCAAACTCCAGCGTCCGATCGAGTCCAGAGAGGATCCAGAGACAAATTTTAGCGGCCGGACGCATCCGGTCACTACTGACTAGACTCGCCAGTGTGTCCGGTCGCCTTTGCGTGTAGTGCCAAACTTTACATGAACAGTAACCTGGGCGTGTCTAGTCACTACTCCGCCTTAGCGCCTGGTCCATCCGCGCCCACTCACTAGTGCGTCACAAAGCTAATCAGACTCGCGTGACTGCGTCCGGTCACACCACCTGACTCGCGTCCGGTCACTCTATGCCTCTCTCTCATACTCTATTCCTCAACTAGAATTTCTTGGAGAGAAACGGGAATTGTTGACTGAGCCTCTTCTCTCTCCTTGACACCTCGCTGACATGCATGCAAACTTGTCCCCTTTTACTATTCCTCAACAAGAATTTCTTGCTGAGAAATGAGAATTGCCGGCTCAGCTTATTCTCTCTCACTGACACACAGACATGTCCCCCGCACTATTCATCAACAAGAATTTCTTGGCCAACACAGGGAATTGCTTGTTGAGAGTTAGCACCACTAAAATCATCATTTTATGTGCTATCTCTTCATTTTCACCACATTTGCAAATGTGCTAACACCACCAAGTGTTCACCATCTTGTGCAAGTGTGTTAGTATTTTCACAATCATTTTTCAAAGGATTAGTCACTCAATTCACCACGCCACTCGATCCTAGCAACGATGCAAAGTTAGATCACTCGAGTGGCACTAGATGACCGATATGCAAACAAGTTTGCCCCTCTTGATAGTATGTCCATCTATCCTAAACCCGGTCATAAACTTCTCTACACACCTATGACCAGTGAAATAAAATGCCTTACAAATATACCTTTGCCTTGCGCAATCTATTCCATCTCCTTTGATGTTGATGCAACACATGCACCAACCTTGATCAACAAATGATATGATCCACTTCATATCATCACATTACCATATTGGTTCATCAATCTTGACCTCACTTGCTCTTCACCGTTGCCTCGGTCCATCGGCACTAAGTCCTCGACTTGTCCTTCACTCTTGCAACCAGTCCATCAAGCCAAACCTCATCTTGATCTTCTCCACCTTAGTCACATGACTCCATGTCATGTCTCATATGCAATGAGCTCCTTCATCACATGTGTGAGTCTTGCAACAAATCCAAGCCATCTTCACTATCATGGCATGAGTTGCTCACACAAGTGTTCATGTGGACTAATCACCTATGTATTTCACTTAAACAACATATTAGTCCACCTAGGTTGTCACTCAATTATTAAAACCAAACAAGGACCTTTCACACGGCCGACATAGTAGCATCACGTCACACCATGCCATGACGTGGACACAAGACCATGATAATAACCACGTCCAGACATGCTCCACAAGACAGCATAGCTTGCAAGCCAAGTTAGTTAGGACCTCCCTCAAGCTCACGACCCTTTGATCGGGAGAACCTCCTTCTTTGTATACACCCTGGCCCCGAACTTTATATAAGGGCAGTCAGGGCACCCATCTGGGGGATCTGAAACCATTTGATCCTCTACCATTTTACTCATTCTCCATCGTAGTAGGGCTCCTAGAGCTTCCCTTTAGGCAGTCCATCTCCTAGCTGTAGCTCTCCAACCTCTTCCACCATTCTTGCACCCCCATTGTAAGAATTTCAAAGCATTCAAGCGAGGAACACGCACTTGATCATCTCTGAGACTGGACATAGGGCTCCGGCCTGAACCAGTATAAATTCTTGTGTCTTTTGGATGCTACCATCATCTTCCTAGAGCAGCGCAGCAATCGTATAAATTTACTAGTTCGGTTTACAAAACACCAACAATCCAAGACAACCATTTTTCACCACCGGCACTGGCCTGGACGGGAAATGGACCATCCTAAATCCTCCAGTGCCTAAGCTATCAGTTATGTGAATAGTGACATGGGGGGCGAGCTACCAGGGGCGTCTCCTCTTATTTATAATCGCGTTGTGAGCCAGGGTGCCGAACCCTAGAAGTCTAAGGATTGCCGTCGATCACGGTAGATCTTATTTAGTTGGAAATAAATGACAGGTGGGTGGACCAAAAACCTAACGCTTAATTAACCTCATAATTAAGTTCGGGGTTAGCTGAAACGATCACATTCCAACAGAACATACCTCATCTCTCTCTCTTTCTCTCACACACATCAGGAGCGAAGCTATGTATAGTGCTTAGGGGTACAAATACACCGCCTCAAAAATATAAAACAATCGTTATGACTAAACTTTCACCTTATGTATGTATCTCTTATAGCACAAGCCTATATGCACCACAAAGCAAGTGCACCCCTTTCAATTTTCTCTAGTTTCACCACACACTTTTCTACCAACGTAACCCACCACTAACTGATTCAAGCACGCCTTCTCCCTTTTGGATGTTTTCCGCCACTGCTACCGTGGCTGTCGTCCCCCCCCCCCCCCCCCCCCCCCCCCCCCCCCCAACCATTGTCATTGTCGACTGCCTTTCGCACATACCGTTGCTCTGTGGCTCTCATTCACACACAGATCGAGCTTGAAGCAACCTCATCATTCATCAACAACTGAAATTTGGGCGAGCTGTGTGATTAAGAAACCGACGAGGACAACTTGATATTGGTGAGCTCAAGACATTCAATAACCAGTCTTGCTTATGCATGAACAAAAAAAATAGCATGCAAAACAAGATTATTGGACAATTAGGCCATATATTAATTAACAACTCAATATTGCAAATATAAGCACACACGCACAATGGTAGGGCGTCTCTCCGTGGATCGGATGAAAACTCAACCCTTACATGAGTTGCAAAACCAACAAGCAACAGCAGTGTACGCGCGTAATCAATCATAACACATGATTAGCCGGTGAGCTCGTCCTCCAAGTGCGTCGCGATGACGACGTCGGAGGTGGGGTAGGCGTGGCAGGTGAGCACCCAGCCGGCGGCGATCTGGTCGTCGTCGAGGAAGCTCTGGTCTGACTGGTCGACGCTGCCGGCGATGACCTTGCCGGCGCAGGAGGAGCAGGACCCTGCGCGGCAGGAGTAGGGCAGGTCGATGCCTTCCTCCTGGGCCTGGTCCAGGATGTACACGTCGTCGGGCACCTGCAGCTCCACCTCCCCCTCCGGCGTGACGAGCTTCACATTGTAGGTGGCCTGCGCGCGCAGCCTGGCGCCACGGGCCATGGGCACCTTGGCCGCAGGCAGCGCGACGGTGGCCGGCGCCGGTGCTGGCGCAACGCGGAGAGAGGAGGGGAAGGCCGGCGCGCGGAGGCTGCTCAGGACGGTGGCCATTGTTGTGGTGCCGGCCGGTGCGGGAGCTGCTAAGAGACGCTGTGTGCGCTAGGGGAGAGCGGCTGCTGGAGTTGGGTCGGAGGAGGAGGCGGCAAATACATAGATAAACGAAGGGATGGCGCGAGTGCAGCGTGTAGGCTTATCTTTTTGGTGGGGCCTCCAGCAGAACGGACGTACTCTAACCTTTCATGTGATAACGTCCCCAACAATTTTGGCCACGAATTTTACCGGCCCTCAACATCACCGGAAATTCACATTGTTGTGTAATGTGAATAACGAACAACGTATATACTCCCTCAATCCCAAAATACTAAATTTGACCAAATACATACAGAAAAGTACTAATGTTTATTATCTCAAACAAACATCATTAGATACATCACATCATATATTTTCATAGTAAACTTATTAAGAGATACAAATGTTAACATTGTTTTCTAAAAATCTAGTTAAGTTTGATAATATTTGACTCCTCAAAGTACGAAATGTGCACTTATTTTATGACAGAGAAAGTATATTTATTAGACAGAGCAAGTATATTTATTAGACAGAGCAAATAAAGTAGTGAGTCTCAGTACATGGAAAATAATATGCGGAAACCAATTGATGCATGGCCACTGATTGGTTATTGTGCGGGTGGAGGCCAGAAGTCATGACTGGGTGTACTCTGGCCATGTATATAGTTCTAATAATTTGCATGAGAATCGATTTCTGTATTGTGCCAGGATATACGCTGCTCTAACTTATATGGGAATAGGAGGGTTGTAGATTTATCAATTATGATGCCATAAATTCCAATTCATTTTAGGATTGACCTCGATCCACACCATGTCTGAACATATATTGTGCGTTTGGTTTGAGGATAAGTGATGTTGGATGGGTCCATCCCATTTTAGACGGGGATTGATTCAGGGTCAACGAGTGAAGGGGGACACCAGCGAGGGTGTATTCCTTCATATTGGGGGACGCAGGATGCCATCCCTACAAATCGAGCGGAGGGGGCAGCCGCTCGTCCATGGTGTCACTCTTCTGCCTGTGGTCGTCGGAGGCAAGCAGGGTCATCAGAGACGCGGGAAACACGGTGCGGCTGCATGAGAGTTGTTAGTGGTGCGGGTCGAGGCCCACGGACAGCTTGACAAGAGGCGTGGGATCTTGTGAAGTCATTTGCACCACTGAGTCGGATCTTGCAGCAGAGAGGGCGGGTTCCTCCTCGCGCTAGGGATCATGGATGCACGGACGAGAGCTCCTTAGAGGTCATGGGGTCATGGTGGCTGGGGAGACCTCCTCACTGCTATGGGGAGGTAGGGGCAGGCGGGCAGTGGTGGTGCGGGGAACATGCGACACCGGCACCGGAGTGGGCAACGAGTGGCGGTGGTGTAGGGGGCCAGCAATGGCGGAGCGAGGGGTGTGATGAGGACAACACTACTTCAAGTACAATCCAAAGAGACTAGGAGAACCAGCGTGGGCATCCAACTCATCCACATCATGGTGTGGAGTCCCAGTCCAACTAAAGTTGGACTCCATCTCGGATTTTAGGAGCAATCCTGGGTAAAATCGACGTCCAGGACGTATACGGACTCCGTTCTTGATGATCCACATATGCATGGAAAGATAATTTGATAAGATAACCAATGGCTTTTGATTCGTCCTAAGTCAACAGGAATCGTCGAAACAATAAGTCAGTGCTCAGAATCTGTCAGGGTATTGCGACACCGTTTTTGGTCCGTTGGGCCGTATATCGTATTAGGGGCGCATCCAGGGGTGATGACGCCCAAGACCCTTTAATTAGCCGCCGTCGCTCTTATTAGGGTTTGGGTTTTGTTGCGTTCTTGTTTTCTTCGTGAAACAGACATTGTACGCTGCACTTGTATCGTCAAGATCGACTGTTGTGAACCAGACCCCTATTCTTGATCATGTTTGTCTATGTCGACTAGTCCTTTTGAATCAAGATTTGAATCTCTTATCAACTCATATACTTCATTCATACTTGCAATTATTTAAGATTGTGTTCATCCCGCTCTTACTTGAGTTCTTCATTCGCTTGTAGGAAAGCCTCCTCAGCACATCAGTCGTGTTGCGTGGCTAATAACCAACAGAGCAGTGGTGTAATGGTTGTGGGGTCCAAATCAAACTTGGTTCGAAGCCTGGATCGTGAACGTCGAGTTCTCTACCCATCGAAGTTACTACCTACCGGAAGATCGAGCCGCGTGACTTGCGAGGGCGTTGGCGTGACGAAGAAGAGATAAGGTTGGTAGGGCGTCTCTCGATCCACGGATGAAAACTCAACGCTTACATGAATAATATAATTGCAATTGCAAAGCAACAAACAGTACGTACGCGCGTAATCAATAAGAAGCTAACAACGAACAGAGATAAGCATGATTAGGCGCCGCCGGTGAGCTCCTCCTCCAAGTGCGTTGCGATGACGACGTCGGAGGTGGGGTAGGCGGCGCAGGTGAGCACCCAGCCGGCGGCGATCTGGTCGTCGTCGAGGAAGCTCTGGTCGGACTGGTCGACGCTGCCGGCGACGACCTTGCCGGCGCAGGAGGAGCAGGACCCCGCGCGGCAGGAGTAGGGCAGCTCGATGCCTTCTTCCTCGGCCTGGTCCAGGATGTACACGTCGTCGGGCACCTGCAGCTCCACCTCCCCCTCTGGGGTGACGAGCTTCACGTTGTAGGTGGCCTGCGCGCGCAGCCTGGCGCCGCGGGCCACGGCCGCCTTGGTCGCTGCTGGCAGCGCGACGGTGGCGAGCGCCGGCGCCGGCGCGACGCGGAGGGAGGAGGGGAACGCCGGCGCGCGGAGGCTGCTCAGGACGGTGGCCATTGTATGTTGTGGTGCCGGCCGGTGCGGGCTGCGGAGGAGGAGCAAGCTAAATGATAGACTGGAGTGGAGCGGCTGCTGGAATTCGGAGGAGGCAGATAGATAGGTAGCGGCGCTGCCCCAGGCCCAGATGAGAAGGAAACGAAGGGATAGCGTGAATGCAGCGTGCAGGCTTATCTTCTTGGTGGGGCCTCCAACACAACGGACGTACTCCAACCTCTCATTTGATCACGTCCCCAACAATTTTGGCCATGAATTTTAATGTTGTGGAAATTCACAATCACTTTATATATATTTACTGAGAGCAAAAGTAGTGACTCAGTCATGGAAAATAAAATGTGGAAACCAATTGATGGCCACTGATGATTGGTTATTGTGCGTGTGGAGGCCACGAGACCATTCATTGAATGGTTGTGAAAATATTGCTAGCAAACATAGTCTTGCGTTGCAACGGGAGTTTATATTGTTGCGTATATATACTTGAGAGACTTGCGTCTCACAGACATCATGCGCTTCAATTTTTCTGGAAATTGAACTCCAGTCTATTGTACCTAGACGTGTGTTATTCTAACTCGTACGGGTACAGAAGGTTCAAGGATTAGGCATATATTAAGACTGAATTTTGGTACGTTCAGTTAAGTATGTAGTAAATATACAGCAGCATAAATAAAACTGAAGAGGAAAAAAACATTTTTATTTGATTTGGTTGAGCAGTGAAACTCATATAGCATATCATGCATCCGCAGTAAAATTGGTAGAGACCAATAAATAACAGAGAGCTGCTGTCATGGATGCATGCTAGCTAGCTTGCTTGGCCCATACATCGATCTCATGATGGCATGCATAGCGTGGTGCATATGCTCTGCTTAGCCGACGAGGTCCTCCTCCTTGTGCGTCTCGATGACGACGTCGGAGGTGGGGTAGGCGGCGCAGGTGAGCACCCACCCGCCTTCGATCTGGGAGTCGTCGAGGAAGCTCTGGTCGGACTGGTCGACGGTGCCGGAGACGACCTTGCCGGCGCAGGAGGAGCAGGAGCCGGCACGGCAGGAGAAGGGCAGGTCGATCCCTTCCTCCTCGGCCTGGTCCAGGATGTACACGTCGTCGGGCACCTGCAGCTCCACCTCCCCGTCCGGCGTGATGAGCTTCACGTTGTAGGTGGCCTGCGCGCGCAGCCTGGCGCCGCGGGCCGGCTTGGCCGCGGGCAGCGCCACGACGGTGGCCACCGGGGCGGCGGCGAGGCCGAGGGAGAAGGCCGGCGCGCGGAGGCTGCTGCTCAGGGCGGTGGCCATTGGACTGTAGTGTGTGATTGCTATAGCTGAGGTAGCTGCCGCAGCAGAAGCTGGGCGGGTAGCGACAATGGAGTGTTTTGTTTGCTCTGCTACAGCTAGCTAGGGGACAATGGAGAGTACGTATGGCTGCCGGCGATTTATCGTTGGCGGGCGAGGGAGGAAGGGGTGGCGGTGAGTGCTCGGGTTATCTGCGGAGGGATATCGCTTTGTGCAACGAGGATCACACGTTGCTCATCGTCGCTTCCAGCCATCCATCTATCTATCTATCTATCTATCTACATACCTCAGAGTGTGTCTGTCGATGGGCGTGTGGAGGCCATATGCATGCAGCACATACCACTACAAACGCATATACCAAGTCTTCTAGGCTAGCTAGTCGCTGTGTATGTGCGTCCTCTTCCGGTGTTTTTGGTGGCTCTTGGTGCTCCATCCATCCTTATCTATCCATCTGCTTTATTTAATTTTGAGCAATCATATATTTATATTTATATATACATATATATAACCACAACATATACATATATACAAAGGCAATGCGTATAATAAGGTACCTAGAAAAAAAAATAGTCTGATATAGGTGTATATGCTTGTGGTATGTGTGTTAGTCCACACGACCACACCACACATTGGATGCAGCTGGCTGGATTGAGGTTTTAAGGTCACGGGATCCTTGGCGGCCACTAGCTTAGCTAGCTAGGAATGTAAAATCTGGAAGCTTCGCGAGTACTTCAATTTAAGTGGTGGTAGATATTCATTCTCCATATATAACTGTAATAACAAATTCATAAGCGCTATATATATTGTTGGTGTGACTGACATCGCCATAGAGACGCTATCACCCACCAACCATCTCTCATCGTTTGCACAGCGGCTCCCATTGTTCCCTTCTTTGCCTCCAATTTTTTTCGTGGCTACGTACGTACTGTTGCAACGGTACGTCTACGTGCAAAGGTGCTTAGACACCAGTGATTCATTAAACACATGATGTAGACAGGATGTAGGATATATATTATGTTCTTCAAGGGCTTAAACCTGTATAAAGTCCATATCATGTGGAACTGTCTTGTTTAATCTCGTGGATATAACCGTATAGTTGTTTTATTTAATTTGCGGATCAACCCTATAGTTGTATTACTGGTAACAAAACACCGAAAGTTGGCACTCTAGATAGGGGAACACACGCACTGATCCATCTGCAAAGGCTATATGGCTCCTATCATGATAGGGATCATGAATCTACTTCATCTCATGCTAGGTTCTTCGCTTCTGAAGTCTAGACTTTGTCGTTGACTCGGCGGGCAACATATATCCCTTATTAGGGCATTCACTGTGGACCAGGAGTTCCACTTTGAAACCTTAGACTTCATCATCAACAAGTTTAGCAAGCTTTATCTCTACTACTCGGTTAGTCTGTGGAGAAGTTATCTTCACCTTTGCTCGAGCTCCCATTAAGGATTAGGGACTCGGTCACCATCACCCAGCAGTTAACACCTTAGCATGCGGATCTATTACCCAAACATGGCCCTGAGTCCCTAAGCTAGTTGGAACACATTCTGTATGGTCGACATTGTCGTCGAGTTTCTATTACCTATCCTCGAGCATTAATAATATGTGAAGTTATTACCTCTTCCAGGACATTACATCCTCGACGATGGGAATTCAAAGTAGTGACGGCAAACAAAGCTTAATGATGAGTGCAATTATCTATAGGCCGAGTGCCACCGATGACTTGAAAGGATCATGCACGACCTATAGAGGGGTGAATAGGCATGTACAAACTTAAAAATCGATGTGGCAGATTAGCAGTATGCAAAAGTTCCAGACAAATTTGTGGAAGTTTTGCTGGTCCTAGTTGAAAACAACTACAACTCAAATTGACAAAGAGTAAACTTAGGTTGAGTTAAATACCAAGATTTGTGAATGTATTTCCTTCCTTTTGCACCACAGCCAGCTAGAACTTAGAGGAAAATTAGATCAAGTGTAGAAATGAATTCAAATATGAAAGTGAACACCACCACAACAACAACAAGGGGCAAGACACAGGATTTAACCTAGACTAGGTTCAACCGGAGCCACCAAGACTTGTCTATATCCTCGTTGTTAAGGAAGCCACAAAGGCTTTGGGTCTCTTCCAACCCTATCCTCTTATCAAGATAATCACAAAGCTCAAGGTTGAGGTTTCCACTAGCTTCTTTGGGGCAATACAAGCTTCACAAATGATGAGCGCTCAACAACAGGCAACCCTAGTCGTCTAGCTAGGATCCAAAGCTCCAAGATTAACAAACACAAATTCAGCAGCTAGAGGATGACCAAGTGCTCAAGGTTGGATCTCTTGCTCACATGCTCTCTAACTCACTTTTAGCCCAATCTCACAAAGTATTTCACCAAGAATCAAGGGAGAGGTTGGTGAGCCTTCAGTGGAGTGAGTGGAGCTTGTCCCTAAGGCAGGTGGGAGAGTGAATGAAGAAGATGATCATTGGGGGAGTGAGAGAGAGAGAGCACAATCTAGCCTTTGGTTTGTTTAGGTGGATATCTGGACTTTTGGGTAGAAGTTGAGCACTTGATCACCTTAAGCTACCAAATTTGTGTTTCCATTGATAGTATAGCTTTTCCTATACCGAATTTCCAAACATAAATATAATTAATCCATCATTTATCCTTTTGCCCACTGTTGGTATAAATTAATGCACACAGAATAATTCGAAAGTGCACGGATATTATACCGATGTAGCACTTCATCGGGAGTACCCAGTTTTATATCGAAATTGAGGAAACGTGTGTGAGAATAACCAAATCTAACTTATCCCAACTTCACAATCAAGGCTAGATAATAGGAGCGTAGAGGAGACTACAAAAGTCTTCTAGTTCTAACTTCGGTAAGCTTTGTCTTCTATTGTTCAATTATGAGGATAAGACTAGAGAAAACACAAATAGAGTATGTTTCCTATAGCAATACTGTCCTGCTAGGCCTACTAACGGGAGGTGGACTACAGAGGATTCAACGAGGCTACAAGAGTCACCCTCGCGAGCTACCACCGATCCAGAAAATAGGGTACATCTATGAGTAACCGAGTCTAAGCACCACGCTTACACTATGAATACTACTTTAACCTAGGAGTTACTAGGATTAAAGTACTCAAAAGAGAATCACAAACCGGAAGAACAATATGAACAAGATGCTTACTTGAATTAGAAGTTGATTACCAGAGAAATTTTAGAAGCAAGCTTAAGAAGAACTTGATTCCGCCAAGTACAAGCCATAGAGAGAGCACCGATAGGTTGAGACACCTCCAAAACTCTTTCCTCTCACTCTATCTCTCTATCTCTAATGCAAGACTAGATCCTATCGAGGACTAATCTTCTCTTGATTGCTAGCCTGATCCTGGTGGACATATGAATTAGGGTTTCTGGCTTCTCAGCTCTCAGGATCAAACGAGGCTTATGCCTGGGGGAGAGGTAGGGGCTGGATTATATAGCCCTGAGGGTCCAACGTGAGCCCTTGGATCAAACCGACTTAAGCAATGGCCTAAATGCATCCTCAAAGACGGTGGAAAACCGACGTAGGAAGCTAGCTAACAAGTGGGCCCACCAGGGGCCGAGCGGGCTGACAGTGGGGCCAAGCGGCCCCACATGTCATCCTCTAGTCCTCTGCTTCTATGATGTGGCTCCCGGATCCTTCTAGAGTCTTCCCATGTAAGTACCGCGGCGGGATTCCGTGTTTTTCTTTAATGATTAGGTCCACCTTGGCGGTTTTCTGATTAAATCCTGCTGAAAATACAGATTCACCAAAACTCATAGAATTTGTCAATTTAAACCCCTAAGTCTACTTTAGTGATTCATTTATACCCTTATGCATGTTTAATTGATGGATAAAATATGTATGATAATTACCGTCAACACCAACCAAATGAATTTGGAGGTCTCCTTGTGTTGTCATGCTCCCACAATGAATTATAACATGTTATCATCTTGTAGATATCAATAGACCCTTATTTGTGTGGTTATGAATACACCAAAATATCTTAGAGGCTTGGATGTTCTTTCATGACTAGAGGAGTAATCCTAGCTAGATGACGAGCACAATCGAGGGCAGAAAACGGAAAGCCTTGAACGGAGAGGCCAATGGGTCCATGAGCAAATTCTCGAACACTAGCTAGGGGGGTGAAAGGTCCTAATGGCTAGAGGGGGGTGAATAGCCTATTTAAAATTTTTACAACAACACTTAGCAAAGATGTTAGACAATTAAATGGCAAAGCGAGTGTTGCGCTAGCCTACTAAAAATGCAAGACACCTACCATAATTCTAGTGACTACAATCTCTAAGCAAACAATGGCTAAGTCACTACACTAAGTTAGTGTGCTCTCAAAGGCTAACTAAAGAGACACACTAACCATTAGACCCGACATAAGCTTACTCTCAAAACTAATTACACTAAAGAGCGAAGTAACACTAGAAATGTAAATGCAAGGTAGGGGATGTGATGATTATACCGACGTGTCGAGGATAGAGCCAATCACAATATGATGGAGCCAATCAATCACAATCAATCAATGAATACCAAGAAAACCTCGGATAAGGTGACACAAGTTTTTTACCAAGGTTCACTTGCTTGTCGGCAAGCTAGTCCTCATTGTGGCGATTTACTCACTTAGAGGTTCACGCGCTAATTGGCATCACACGTCAAACCCGTAACCGGGTGCCGCACAACCAACACAAGATGAGGATCACACAAGCCATGAGCAATCCACTAGAGTTGCATTTGACGCTCCACCGGGGAAGGCACAAGAACCCCTCACAATCACAATAATCGGAGCTGGAGACAATCACCTTCCTTCACTTGACAATACACCAATCATCGGGCCATCTAGGTGTCGGCAAACACCAAGAGTAACAACAACTCCACCAGCCCAAATCGCCCAACTAGTGCCACAAGATGTTAGAACACTAAGCAATGCACTAGAGGCTCTCCAATCTCACTCAAGATGATGAAATCAAGTGTGCAAGTGAGTGAAGTGGTGTGCTCAGCTCTCAAAGGGTGTATGCAGTTGTTAGAAGTGCTAAGAGAGTGGCCAAGGCCGGCCACCCCTCTATTTATAGGCCCACAAGCAAATAGAGCAGTTACCATTTGGAGTCAACTTATGCGGGGGCACCGGACATGTCGGTGTCGCACCGGACATGGGGTGGTGGTGCCCCTCCAACGGTCATCCAATGGCTAGGGGCACCGGCTAGGGGGTGGTGGTGCCACCCCAAGCCAACCCCCCATTTTCCCTCCTCTCTAGATAAATGGGACAGTGCACCGCCATGGGGTGGCGGTGACCGCGGCGGTGCACCGTTGCACCAGAGGCGGTGCACACCGCCATGTGCGGTGCCAGCCTCCACAAGCTTGCTCTCGGTTGAGTCCAAGTGGGCACTGCCCTAGGGGTGGCGGTGCCACCGGACAAGGGGTGGCGGTGCCAGCCTCCACAAGCTCGCTCTCGGCTGAGTCCAGGTGGGCACTGCCCTAGGGGTGGCGGTGCCACCAGCTAGGCACCTCCCTCTTGGCCTCCTCTGCCGGTCACCGCCATAGGGGTGGCGATGCACCGGACAGGGGGTGGTGGTGCCCCCGTGGTAGCACCCCGAGCCCGGCTACGCCTCCTTCTCTTCACCTTTTTCACCACCTTTGCAAATGTGCTAACACTCCAAGTGTTTCACCATCACGTGCAAGTGTGTTAGCATTTTCACAATCACTTTTCAAAGGTTAATCACTTCTCACCGATTGTGCACTAGGCCTAAAATGCAATGCAAGTATTCCAACACCTAGTGGACTAGATGATCGAGTTGTCCGATAAGAGCTCCCCTCTTAATAGTATGATCATCTATCCTAAATGTGATCACACTCTCTATAGTGTCTTGATCACCAAAACAAAATGGCCCTTTGGATTTCACCTTTGCCTTGAGCCCATTTGATTTTTCTCTTTCTTCTTTTCCAAGTCCCGGAGCTTGATCATCATCACATGTTCATACCACCACCATGGACTTCATTTCATGTGGCCATCTCCCTCGATGAGTGCCACTTAGCTCCTTCACTTGGGTTAGAACATCCTATCTAGTCACACACTTAGATGCAAGGATTAGTTCAAATAGGTTTCATCAATTAGCCAAAACCAAACTAGGGCTTTCAGGGGGCATACTCTCCGCCCTAGTTGGGTGGATATATATACATATATGTGTGTAAGAAAAAAACTTACCTATCTGGTTGAGAAACGGTCATCGCTCGCACTGCATTTGGCCTTCTCGATTGCAATCACCCTGACACTCGTAATGTTTTCGACCATAGGAGCATGGGGGCGTATATGCCATAGGGGACAACGACGTCTCGATTTCATGGTGTTTACTTGTTATCAAAACGTGTGTTGACGCCACGCCGGCCGCACTGTCCCTATGTGCGGTTTCCCTAGACCTATGGCCTTATCGCCAAGCGATCAAGAATGGTCAAGCCGCTATGGTGAGAGGTTAATATGTAATCATCAACTCTCATTCTTTGTATAGAAAAACTCTAGGTACTTGTATACTGCTTTATTCAATTGTCGCTAGAAAAGTCAGACAAATAGTATTTAGTCTTTTTTGTTCTTATAGTTCGAACTGTGAGTATGGTGTTTGAACTATTTATATATTGCGATTTATGGAAGTTTCGAACTTAATCTTCCAATTGAATACTTGTCATATTATTTAGTGATTGTATATCGAATTGTGTTGTAAATTTTATAATTGTTTATCAAATTAGCACATACTCCCTCCTTTCTAAGTTATAAAACCTCTTGGTTTTTCTATGTTACTGCTTTTGCTATATGTATCGGGATATAGTGTAGTGTATATCTAAGTGCATAGTAAAAGTTTTGTATATACAAAAAAAGCTAAAATATTTTTATTATTTATAATAGAGGAAGTAGTTTTTATCGTTTTTTTGTGCGGTATACCCTCCAAGAGAGAGGGTGTGTGCGACGTTGATGTCTTTCAAAGGAAGGGCCGGTGACACCCGTACGTATCCAGCAAGTCTAGAATACGAGAACACCACCACCGCGTGAATGGGCCAAAAGCCCAAAAATCCTCCTGGTACCTCCCAGCGGTAGGACGGTTATTAGTCCGCCGGGGCCCACCGGGCCTGCTAGCTGAGGCCACCAACGCATGGCCGCATGGGAGTCTTACCTTTTGTATGTCGGGCCGAGAGAGGACCCTGGCCTCTTTTTCTGTTGATGGGCTTTATTTGGTACTTGCAGCTAAGGATGAAAACGGTCAGAAACGGTCGAAAAACTCCTAAATTGTTTTCTACTTTTACATTTGAAATACGAAAACGAAAGCGAAAATGGTAAAACCGGACACAAAAACGAACGCGAACTTACGAATTATCGAGAATTTCGAAAACGAACCAATTCAAGCGGATTTATGTCGAACACGGTCAATATACGAAAACTCAATACGGAATACCGACCCGTAGACCAAGTGCATGACTAAGTGCATACATGATCAAGTTCAAGTGCATATAATAATTAACAAGTGCATATTATAGAAACATGAACTCGAACTGAGTCAGAATAATTTTATTAATCTTTTTAGAATAGATGTAGTATTTTATTTTAAAGATTTATTCAGATTTTTCTTTTGAGTAACAAAGATTTATTCGGCTAATGCAAAAACTATCAAATGATTGACTTTGCAGGTGGGGGTTAAACTGATGAGCTTGATGGGCTATGGTCAAGGTGGGCTTTCGTGTAGATGCTGCTGGTTTCCTGACATTTAGCACCATCTCGTGAGGTGAAGAGAGATGAGGCTGGGCGCCGTCTATAAGAGAGGACAGCTGGACACCGGTAGAAAGAACGCAGCTGCATGGTGAACAATCCGCATTTTCAATTCGGAATATTTCAAATTAAAAGTAGAAAAGTAGAAAACGGTCGAAAAATGTCTAAACCGTTTTCTACTTTTACATTTGAAATACGAAACATCTGAAATGCGAAAGCGAAAACGGTAAAGTCGGACAAGAAAATGCGGATTCGATCGGATTAAATATAAAAAACGATACGATTCGGTTCGGGATATTTCCGTTCCGTTTTCGTCCTTGCTTGCAGTGCGTACATACCCAGCCCAGCCCAGTACGATGCATACCCAAACGTGACTGCGACTTGTGTCCAGGTGCAGGTGCAGATAAATGGGAGGAGCGAGAGGAATATGCCATTGCCATCGTCTCTCTCTTTTTCTCCTTCAATTCATTCACGCGGAGAAGAAAGGAAGGAAGAAAATGACTCGCTATCAAGATGATCTAGCTAGCTATGCGATTGCGAAGCATGTTCTTTGTTCTGACTTTTTCTCTCTCGGATAATAAATAGATAGATATTTTGTGCCGCAAGCTGTGCGTGCAGACTTTTCTTTTTAAAAGCCAGCATTTCATCCGTTTCCACGCATCCTTCAGTAATTCTTGTCACCAAAACCAAAAACTGTCTTATATATCATCGCCTCGTCTATAGAAAAAAAAAGAAGAGCAAGGGATTATCGAATACAAAGATATAGAAAACGATTTTTACTCGAATGACTCTCCAAATAATAATTTAGCGAATAGGTTTTAGAAATGCTCTTGGATATACTCTTATATGTCTTTTTTGTTTTCCAAAAACAGGATCTCGAGTACATATTTAATTTAGCTAGGCTATCCTTAGTGGGAAGTTAATTGTTTCCAACAATGCCATGTAGAGGGTATTGAAATAATGATGAAACAAAATAGCTAGCTCCTGCAATAATGCATGACAATAGGCAAACTGTATTGGAAACATTTAGCCTGTTCAGTTTGCCGGATCAATCAGTCTAGATTGAGTTTGAACCCATGACAAAAGATGTCCGCCAATTTTGCATCACATGACTCGGTCTCAGCGGATGGATGCCTAGTCCAACTCAAGCTGCAATCCATATCAGATCCATCGATGGAGATCCATGCTGCATGGTTGTACAACGTGCCATCTCATCTGATCTGATCAATCACCATGTACATGCTTGCCTTCCTAATCAGGACACTTTCGTTTTAATTCATTTTCATATTGCCGCTATCTGTCTACCACGTATACACGACTACATAACCACCTGCGGGTTTTGTTTTACCACTTCCTCATTCCATTAAAAAAAACATCAGTTTTAGTGAGTCAAAATTTCTTAAATTTGATAGATTTTTATAGAAAATAGCATCGATATTTCACTACAACAAATGCTTTAATCCATGACGGGTTCAGATATTGTCACTAACAATGAATCACCTCTAACAATGCACCAAGGTATAGTGATGGATACATAGCCCAAGGCCCAACCTCTATTCGCGTATATTAAGGAGCAAAAAAAAGGACGAATGCCTCTCGCACCAGCCGCCACAGCCTCCCACCCCAAACAATCCAAACCTGTTAATACATGACAATATTTGAAACCGTCACAAATATTGTTTCATGATGGTTTTTAGCGATCTGTGACGGAATATAACTGTCATGTATTAACAGATTTGTTGTAGTGTTTATATCTCTAACTAAATCTATTATAAAAACACCTTTAATATTCATCTGATGTGAGCATCATAGTATCAGTAATTTTTTATATTTTCTTCAAAGTTGAGACAAATTAACTCCCAAGAAAAAATTAAGAATTGTATATTTTTTTAGTCCGAGGGAGTAGCTTTTGCTTATTTCATTTGTTTATGGCTAATACATTACGTGTGTATTAATGTGCTTCTCTTTCTCCATCCGGACCGGCTGCTTTTCTACGGTCATGTTCCCTCCTCTACCAGCAAATCAAATTAGCACCGCTTTTCTACGCGTAAGCAATGGATCGGCAAAATATGTACTCCACTGTATATATATCAGTGCTTCTAGCCTGAGACATTAGCAACCGATTATCTATTAGAAAAGGGATTAGAATAAAAGAAAAAACAGGACTGGATCGGAGCAGCAAAGAGGGAAGAAGAAGTTTGTGGACAACGAAGAATCTTTTGTACGAGACGTGAAGATTGCTCCAACACAGCACAGCAAATGAATTGAAGCAGCACAGCCGACACAATTGAAAATGGTCTCCCTCAAACCATGCTGTGCATGCCATATATTATTGCTGTTTCCGCCGCCCCTGTTTAATATACACCTTTTTTTGGTCTCTACTACCTCAGTTCCAAAAAATAATAATTTTACGTCATTTCTAGGATTATAAGAAATGGTACCAAAGTAACAACATTTGTATCTCTAAATAATTTAATATAAAATATATGTTATGATTAATAATGTAAAATGATATTTGATATTAGTTGCTTTTCTTTTTGTATATAGTTTATCAGAATTGTGATTGATAGACATTTTTCAGACTTATTTTGTTGGCATACACTCATGCTTCGAGTACTAATTAAGTTTTCTAGCTATTCATAATTAGCTTTGATTATATTTCCTTTTCTTCAACTAGCTAGGATGTATGTTCCAAGGAATATTCTTGCTCATGTCAAAGTGGTTGGCTGATAAACTAATACATAATAGTTAATCCCCAATACGAGTGTTTAAGCACCACTCGCCTCCATCCGTACTTGAGGTATTGGCCGACGGTTGAATCATTTGCTCTTTGCTTATAAGCAACACATCGACGATCACTTGGTGCTTGCATTGCTTTTCTTCTTCTTCTTGGCAGACAAGTTAATTGTTGTTTTTCTGTAAGTTTTTCTTTTTGTAACCGCCAGAAAAATGTAGGTTACATAGATATACATGAGAAAGTGGCAATTTCGTTTACACACATGGTTTTATCGGTCTATTTTAATTTCCTAAGTCACACTTTAAACATGTTTTCATAATAACTAGTTTGCTTATTATCTGCAAGGCTAGCATATAAAAGATGCATCGACTGGATTAACATTTTCTCAAAACGATGTTTATTTTGAGTAAATTTTTAGTACACTGTACAGGGAGACTGTACTATTCTAAAATAAATTTAGGAAAAGCTAAATATGCTCTTGAAGGCTTTGTCTAAACAAAAGTACACGTTATAATTGATGGGATTGGGAAAACCCTATTTCATATCCAGTTTGATGGCTAAGATTGTTGCTTAAACGAGCCTAATTCATCTTCTCTTGGGCCACCCGACCGTTACATACATACCTTCTAATAGGTGATTGGATAGTTGTTGGTTGAAGGTGTATATTAACTATTAGCACCTCTTCACCAACTAATGAACTAGCACGTCCATTTGCTAATAGTTAGCACGCCCATTTGGATCCTCTCCTGGTAATGTTTATCTACTAACTATTATCACTAAAAATGGTTCCAAATAGACCCTAAATGTGCTTTGTTGACAAAGTGAAATAGATTTTTTTTCTTTGCTGCATTGTGCTTGAGTGTAATTTTTGTACGAATCGCAGCATAGACGCAGACGCGCACATATATATATATATATATGGATGTGTACTTGGCTCTCTATGAATGCATAACTTATCTTTACGTGCACACATCCAAAAAAACTGAGAGACAGATCTAGAGCGATGGAGCCCACATTTTTCTAATTTATTCCATGCATGATTTAGTGACACAGTTGTTTTAATGATAGACGATATGCTCATTGACATTGAGGCACCATAGGTGCCTGAGTATCATTTTGTCATGCCAAAAGAGATGATCGTTTTGTGCCGGACCTAGTGGTGATCACTCTACCACCGTGCACCTTGACGGTAAAAAAAATCATTCATATTTGCTGATTTGTCATCGGTGATAGATCCTTTCAGCTTATATATATCCAGAAAGCAGAGTAGAGTGGATAAGGTTATCATACACACTTATCACCATGCATTTCCCTAGGTTTAGATGCAAAGATATATTGTGTGTGGTGAAGTCAAGTGGATGATGATGGAGAACAAGACGAGCATGATTGACATTTGTCACCGGTGATAGCTTATAGCTAGCTAGGGTGAATGATTTGATTACTAGGGTCTTAGCAGGGCGTGACTTGTTAGTAGTGGATAAAGTTAGATTGGTCATATTTGGTAATATGCATGCATGCTTTGCTTAATAATGAAGAGTAAAGTAGTACGTGTTGGTATTTTTCCCGCTTGGTGATCCATGATTGTTTGCGTTTGCTTGGTGGTGTGTTATTTGTTGCATTGGTTGGTTGTTCCAATAAGAGAATCGAAGCGAAGGTACATCACATCATCACATCTATGACTTTGTCGCGGAGCTGGTGGCCTGTTAGGGACGTTGTAAACTTAACGCCATGGATTAATTAGCTAGTCGGTGCCGCAAAGCAACTAACTGATCGAGAGTTACAACTTTTTTATATGTTTATTTATTTATACATATATATATGTATGTACGATGAAAGACGAAGGAGGAGGTGATAAGACAATAGGAGTCGTAGTACAATAGACAAAGATCGTCCTTCTCTGTTTGATAGCGGTCTTACTGTAAAAAAATAAAGAATGCAAGGACATGGTAATAGGTAGGAAAACTGAATGAGAGTTGTCAACCGTAAAGCGATAAAGCAACGAACACGTAAGACAGGATTTTTAATTGGCGGGATGGGTCGTTGAATAGGTTTTTCTTTGACAACACACTAGATTTAGATATATTTAAAAAAAGGGAAATATGAATGGGTCATGGAGTAGATTTCTTTGGCAGCATTAAATTTATATTTGGAAAAAATTGGAAGAGACGACAACGATCGTGGTATCCCATCTATAGCAGCATAGGCAATAAGAATAAGGGTTTTGTTCAGCATCCTGACACCTCCTCAAATGGAGCACTTGAGGAGAAGCCTTAAATTATAAAGTGTTGGGTATAGCTTTTCTACCGTCTGTCAGAGGTGGAGCAGAATTATGTCAAATGGGTCCTAAGACTAGACGCCTATTTGATAGAGCTACTCATGCTTCGGATTACACGTGAAAGTTGATTCTATGATAAAAGTGCTTGTCTAACCAGATATTTTGTTACGATAGACAACGACATTACGTGAATTCCGTCCGGCCAGAATCTACTCCATCCGGTGGTGTTACGATATACATACGGGGCATACTCCTACGGCTCAGGCAGTAGATCGAGGGAGCCGAGTCAGCCCTGCCTATCGTGGTGACGCCATCTCGAGGCCTTCTTGTTGACCTGACCGTGTCGTCGTGTCGGCGCCCGCCGCTTACCAATTTTATTTTTTTATTTATATTTTGTCTGTCTGCAATTACTACTACGCACAGTACTAATGATCGTATAAATACATAAATCAAAAATTAAAATGAGATATGCTCCGTACAGGAGAATTTAATACAGTAATTATTATAATTCTAAGTTGCGCGTACAGTATTATTAATTAATTCCAAACCCAAAAAGAAAAAGGGAAGAAGATAGTTGTGCGCGGGCCCCACGGCACTCGAGGCAGGTGGGGCCCAGCGGCGACCAAGGGAGAGCGTTCCTCACCTGCCGTCGTCTTCCTTGCTCGCCTTCCTCCCTCTTTCTTCTCGTTTCTAGACTAGACTTGGCTTGGCTTTGTTGCCTTACCTTGGACTCCCCCTCTCCTCTCCTCTCCTCTCCTGGTGTGCCTGGTGTGCGTGCTTCTGCTACCTAGCTACCTAGCTGGTCCAATCGCTGCGGCCAGAGCCCCCGCGCAAGCTACCGGGGAGGATTCCAGCGCCGTCGAGCAACGGGACTCTAGCGCCCGACACCGAGCACTAGTAGACACCTCCACCACCGGCTTGGTATCTCGGGGTACGGGACGGAGGAGCAGAGAGATCCATCCGCCGAATTGCTTGCAGGCACCCCGTACCGTACCATTGGGATTCCGATTCCAGGATCGATCGCTCGGGGGTGTGCGCGCGGCCGCCCTCCTCGCTCCTCATCCAATCCACACGATTCCGATTGGATTGGAGTTCAGCTACCCTTCGCCCCACGTGCGCAAGCGCTAGCTCCTGCCGCCAACCGCAACCGGCCCACCGCCGCCCTCCCTGCGCCAGGTGGTGCCCAGGTCTAGGAGGTCCTTCGCCGGCGACGAACACCCACCAGGTCCCCTTCTCTTCCCTTCCTTTATGCATTCGGATTCGGATCTGATCTGCTCCAATTCCTTAAAGTTACGAGTAGTAATTTACAAGTGTATTATGCCTGCTACTAACTTGGGTTTTTCCCCTTTTTCATTGGCCCATAACCAATTCCAGCAGACCAACCGCAAGGGCATGTGACAAGCTGCCGCCTGCCTTCGCCACAGGCAATGTGCTCCGACATGGATCAGCGCCACCACCACGCAACCAGGTATTTCAGTTCTCTTCTCTTGCGTCGAGCTTAATCAATCCTCAGCCTCCTCCTCCGGCTTGGCTCAGGTTGCAACCAAACCAATTCATCAGATTAACAAATCCACTTTATTATTACTTTGCTTGCTTCCATGTTTAACTTTCCTCCCCTCCTCAATCAGGTCCAGGTGTATCATTCATGTTACTGGACCGTTTGCAGAATACTCTCCCCTACCTTAGCCTTTTTGCAGAATACTCTCCCCTACCTTAGCCTTTTTATTTTTACCACCACCACCAACAGGCTATGTTATTATACAGCATCTATTTCTTAAGCATATGTCCCTTTTTTTTCCTGAAAACTAGTGTTGCAGAGCTTGAATCTAACTCAATTATTCTCTGGCACTCTATGTGTTGGTAACACTGAATAGGGATATTTTTGTTTCTTTGCCTGCTAACAACTAGCTAAACCTGTACAGCTTTAATTTTTTATTAACAATCCAGTGTAAAAGCACATAGATATGTATGGAGGCCCCCCATCCTCACCCTTTTCCCTTTTGCCCAACACAACAGGGAGGATGCACCAGAGGCTAATGGTTACCATCGCAGTCCCCATGGTGGGGATCATCACGAGCAGAGTCAGGCTGCGGATGCCGATAAGCATATAAATCATCAGTCCACAGATGACAACAATGTTCCCCCCAGCGCTTCAGGCCACAGACAAGGTGGTATCAGCCGTCATGCATCCACATCTTCTGTTGATGACCGCTCCATCAAGTCCGGTGACGATTCTGATGGGGCCGAGAGTACCAATGGCAGAAGCAGTAATACAGAGATCTCATTTCTAGAAAATGAGACAATCTGGATACCACCTCAAGCGGCAGATAAGGAGGATGAGGCCCAGAGTTTTGCTACAAGCATCGCTTATGACGACGACGACGATGATTATAGTGACGGGATAAAGTGGGGCCAGTCAAGTTTCCCATCCCCTGGTAAGCAGCATGACTCCGGCACTAGCAATCATAGGGAGGAACGAGAGAAGGCGATGTTAGAAGCTATGAATGGCCAGCTGAAGATACTTGTCAGTCGGTTTCTCGCATCTGCTGGCATTCCGTCTTCCAACGAAGAGGGTAGCGATAGCTGGCTTGACATCGTCACCTCCCTGTCATGGGAAGCAGCGCTACTTATTAAACCTGATGGTAGCATGGGAAAGGAAATGGACCCTGGCTCTTACATCAAAGTCAAATGCGTAGCATCTGGTACTCGCCGGCAAAGGTGAAGCAATAATTTGTCTTCACATCAATACATAGGAATAGGATTTCTGTTTCTGTTTCAAACTATATCCGTTAACCTGTGGCAATGTTGGTTTGGTTGCAGTGAGGTGTTCAAGGGGTTAGTCTTCAAGAAGAATGCTGCTCATAAGCACATGCCGACAAATTGCCACAATCCTAGGCTTCTACTTCTCAAAGGAGTCCTTGGGCATTCTGATGTCGGTTTGTCATCATTTAATTCAATGGATCAGGTTAGATGCTACATATTTATATATGTATGCAAATATTAAACCTCGGCTTCTGTTTTTTTTTTCACGGAGGAATAATACCTTCTATTTTCTATGCCTCTAACAATCAGGAAAAGGATCTGTTGGAGAGAGCTATTGGTAAAATGATGGAGATATGCAGTCCCAATGTTGTTCTGGTCGAGAAAACTGTTTCACGAAACATTCAAGAACTTCTTCTGAAAGAAGGTGTCACGCTAATTCTTGATATGAAACTCAACCGGCTACAAAGAATTGCACGCTGTACAGGCTCTCCCATAATATCGTTTTCAGAAGTTTTGGATAAACCAAAGCTGAAGCAATGTGACTACTTTCATATCGAAAAATTTATCGAGGAGCACAACAACGCCAGTGAGGGTGGGAAGATGACATCTAAAACATTAATGTTCTTGGAAGGCTTTCCACGTCCACTCGGTTGCACGGTATGTATAGTTCATGCTCATTGTATACTGGAAATAGTCTATTCCATGCGCACTAATACCATTTATTGAATTAGTAGCAAGTCCCAAACTGATTGGTATTCCATACCTTTTGGATTAATATTTACAGTTAGAGTGGTTTTCTTTCTTTTTCAGATACTGCTAAAAGGAACAAACAGTGAAGAATTGAAGAAAGTCAAACAAGTAATGCATTTTACGGTCTTTGCAGCATATCACTTGATCCTTGAAACATCTTTCTTTGAAGATCAAAGGGTTTTTCTAAATGATAAAAGTACCCCAAAAGAAACTTCTGTTACTGCTACAGAAGGGACATCACCAACTGCTTATGATGTTGCTGCTCTTAGTGGTGCTATCCCTAGCTTTCCTTCACATGATGACTCTCCAGCACTTAGACTGTTCCATGCCACTTCTAACAGCTATGCTGATGTGAACAAACCTTTGACATCTCCAAGAAATGTGGATGCATTCAGTTCAGTATCCAGCAGCTCTGCAAATGACCTTGAACAAGGTGCAAGGCTCAATACTACTGAGAGGTTAACATTACCAGTCCAAGGGCCACTAAGGAAATTGTTCGCTGACATGTTACACCAGAATATTTACTTACCTGTTACTTCATTGCAAGAGGCAAATGATAATAGGAAGGAAGTCAGGGCTGAATCCGGTCAAGAAACTGTTAGTAATGGTTTCCATAGGCCAAAGATAGAAGAGTCTGCGGTTTCCATTGAAAATGGGGAGTCCATAAATGATGCCCAGAAACAAGAAATTACTCAAGCGATAATGCCGAGTAGTTCTTCTGTAAGTGGTAAAAATGGAGAATCACCTGTTATGGAAGACAATGGGGCACATAGTACTACAAGTATTGTTATCAAAGAGAAATATGTCGACGATGATCAAACTGATGATGCACTTGATTCTCACAGCATACTGATTTTGATGTCTAGCCAGTGCACGGAAAAGCAGGTTATCTGTGAACAAAGCCATTTAACCCGTATAAAATACTATGGGAGTTTTGATGTGTCCTTGGGGCGATATTTGCAAGACATTCTGCAGAATCAGGTGACACTATTTCATAACCTTCTAGTGTTTTGTTCTTACGTGAAATATCTGTGTTTTGTGTTTGTAATACAATTTGACTCGGTTGCTGGAGGCTCAGCTTTTAATGTTTCCCTTGCAGAAACTGAGTTGCTCCTCATGTGGAGAGCCTCCAGAGTCGCACATGTACTCCTACACGCACCGAAATGGAAATTTGACCGTTCTAGTGAAACGTTTGGTGCCCCAACACCATTTACCAGGTGAATCCGAAGGAAAAATATGGATGTGGACTAGGTGCTCAAGATGTGATCATGAACATGGGGTATCCAAACCAACTCCAAGAGTACTAATATCAGCTGAAGCATGCAACCTCTCGTTTGGGAAATTCCTTGAACTCAGTTTTTCGAGCCACTCTGCAGCAAGAAGGTTATCCATATGTGGACATTTGGTCAACAGGGATTGCTTGCGCTTTTTCGGGTAAACTTCCTGCTAGCCATTAGGGTTTCATATAACAATTCCATGGAAACTACCTTTTTTGCAGTTTGGTGATGAATACTTCCTCATTCTTACTAATTTCAGGTTGGGCTCTAAAGTTGCTATGTTCCGGTACTCATCAGTTGAAATTTACGCTACCTGCAAACCACAACCTACTCTCCAGTTCATCAACCCCATCAGACAGGATTGGTTTGAAGGACAAAGGAGAAATGTATGGTTCATTCTCTTGACTGTTTTTTTCATTACTTATCTTCAGTTATTGTACAATGGTGCCTGACGATTATGCTCCATCTCTCAAGATTCATGCTAAAGGTATGGCACTTTTCTCTGGGGTTGCAAGATTTCTACAAAACTTGAAGAATGAACATCCTGATGCAATAACATTAGCAATCAATTGTGGCCTCGCACTCCCTGTTAAGGACTTCACTGAACTAGAAGAGTTGTTGATAAAAGAAAAGGCCCAGTTTGAGGTGGGTATATGCATTCTATTTGCCTCGGTGTTTGTTCTGTTTATTATTGTTGATTGAATTTTTATATCTGTGTTGTCCTGCAGAGTTCTGTGGACAAGGCCGCTGATCAAAATGGGATACTCTCGTCGTCTGTGCATGAACTATTGAATATAAATTGGTACTATCAGGACCTTCTACTTAAGCTTTACATTTGGGACCACCGTCTACATCAATTATTCTACTGTAAATCTGTCCAACTAGAAAGTGTTGCTAATTACAAGAATCCTGCTGACACTATTGATGGGATCTATGGCGATAACTCTGGTATTGATAAAAAAATCAGTGAATCTACATATGACAAAACTACAAAAGCTTTGGGGGTAGCCAGTACCACGGAGTCTGCAAGTAACAAACTTGATCCTCAATCATGTGATGCTGCAGCACCCTTGCTTGATGAAAGCCAGGAAGCTGGGCACTCGGAACTAACTTGCAATGGAGGTAGTAAAGCTGAAGAATCATCCATTGCTCATGGTCAAATAAAGGTAGATGGCACAATAGAAAGCACAAATGATCCTTGTTCCGAAATATCCAATGATAATGAGGTCCAGGTCAATGACACAGTAGCAGATCCAATACCCATGGAACAGGAGCCTTGTAGCACTCCCCAACAGTTCAAATATCCTTATTGGGATGAAAGGGAAAGGTGGATTTGGAATTCAATTGCCAAGTCTCAATTGGCTTACAGGAATGACATTCAAATTGGATATTTGGAAAAGTTTGAACTCATTAACAATTATTTGCCACATTATCTTCCTCCCTTGTTTGAACAACATGACAAGGCATACGCTCCGCAGTTTGCGGTAGGTCCAGGTGGTAATATTTTGTGCATAATGGAAGATGAGATATCCAGCATAATAGCTCGTGCTCTTGCCATATCTGATGAACGCCGCCATTTGATAGATTTAAAATTTGAGAATGGAATGGATTATTCCAAGGGAGAGCATGCTAAAGCAATGGAGAAATCTTATAGTTTTCTGTCTGAAAATTCTTTCAGCTCGTCGTCATGGTCATCTACAGATTCTGAAGCAAGCTTGTCATCTGTGTCTTCATTTTCATCTGATGACTTTTCTGGTTATGATAGCTCATCTTTATTGTCCCCGATGCATCCAGAAATGACTGTGAACGGGAAAGTGACTCTCAGAGGCAAATATTCGGTCACTGTTGTATATGACAATCAATTCTTTGCACTCCGAAAAAAGTGTTGCCCATCCGAGCTTGCATATATTACTTCCTTAAGCCGCTGCAAGAAGTGGAATGCTCAAGGTGGAAAGAGCAAGGCCTATTTTGCAAAGACGACAGATGACAGGTTCATCATAAAGCAAATCAAGAAAACAGAGTTCGAGTCATTTATTACATTTGCCCCTGATTACTTTAAGCATGTTTACCATTCTCTGGACACTGGAAGCCAAACTTGCCTTGCCAAGATATTAGGAATCTATCAGGTAGTTATATCAAGAGCTCGAGTTTGATTTCGATTCATTTTCCTGCTTTTTTTTTCATGTGGACTCACTTGCCTGTTTCAGGTTAAGCAAATTAGGCATGGCAAAGAGGTAAAGATCGACTTGATGGTGATGGAAAATCTTCTCTTTGGCCACAATATTTCACGAATTTATGACCTCAAAGGTGCTACTTTTTCGCGACGCGTCACTGACTCAAATGATCATGATACTGTTTACCTGGACCAAAATTATGTTGAGGACATGGGTTTTTCTCCAATCTATATTGGTGGAAGAACAAAGCATCTTTTGCAGCGCGCAATCTGGAATGACACAGCTTTCCTCACTGTAAGCATAAAACACATCTTTGCCACAGTTACTGGCAGTTATGTTTTTTCAATGATAACATTTGTGAACATAATTATTGTACTTGCAGTCAGTGAATGTCATGGACTATTCTCTACTTGTGGGAGTGGACAAAGAGAAGCACGAACTTGTGTTTGGCATCATTGATTATCTGAGGCAATATACTTGGGACAAACAACTGGAGACATGGGTGAAGACTTCTCTGGTAGTACCCAAGAATGTTTCACCAACTGTTATTTCCCCCAAGGAATACAAGAAAAGGTTTAGGAAGTTCATGGCGAAGTACTTCCTGTCAGTTCCAGACACATGGAGTCCTGATAATTCTTCTAAGCAATGCAAATCCCTTGGTCAGAGCAATCACAACTTGGCGGAAGTCCAGAATGGTGATAACCTGCTTCAGCACCTAAATGAAACTGAGGGGTGTACCTAATCCTGTGCAGGACTTCCTGGCAGTTTTGTTGAAGTCTATCCCATTGTTGTTTGGCTACTTTTCACTTTGTAAAATGGTGTACATAGGAGGACCTCACTGTTAATCTATCCAAAAGTTTGCGGTTTTTAGGCAAATTGTTGGGCAAGTGAGGTCTACATGACGTGTACCTATACAAATGTTCATTGTTAATTTCATAATTATTATAGTGAAATTAAGAATTCATATGATCATTTTTTGGACGTACCACTTGTGTGACTGAAGCAGTCTATTCTTCACTTATGACTAACTGTCCAAGATAGACATTTCCCACCTCTATTGAAATTAGGTCAATTTTAGTATTATGTTGTACTATGTACCCCCAGTGTACTTGCTGGGATCTGAAAGCGGCGCCGTATAAAAGCCTGCCCTCTGATCTTGTTGCACACAGCACAATACAGATTTTGTGTTTGATGGATACTGTCCAGTTTCGGTATGCCCCCTTTCACTTCTTTTTGGTTCTCCACAATGTACAGCTTTTTCAGATCTGGTATAGAACATATTGCAAGCTACTCTGTATTTTCTTTTATAAACGGAGTTCCATTGTTACTTAGAATGGGTAATTAAGTTTAATTGTTCTGTTTCTGGAATTTCACTCAATATGCATGTATGCCCTGAAACCATTTTTATACGCATTTATGCCTTTTTTTATTTTTCAGATATCTTCCCTGTAGATGAGGTTCTGCATCAGGCAGTACAGGCCTGGTGATGTGCCTACTGATTGCTGTTCTATGTGCTAATTTATTGCTATACAGGTATGCCTGGACCATTGATGAGGTAATTTTTTTGTGACAATTCATGACTGAGTACAAACTTCACTGATCAGTTCAGTACTTAATTATATGCTACTTTCCCTTCTTGAGCCAAAGCACATTATCATCTAAGTTGGAGCTTGTAATATAATTTTTGCTTGACCAGATAACTGATACCAAGAACTTTTCTTCTGTTGGCTCAGCAGGTTGACTGAATATTAACCTGACCTTTTTCTAATCAATCAGTATTTTGATTTTTCAGTTCAGTGTGAATTCATGATGAGCAGCTTATATTTTGGTCAAGCGATTCTGATTGCTGCTTTAAGAGGTGATCATTGTGTCTGTTTGAGGAAGAGATTGGATTTGGTGGGCTGATGAAGCTCAGCTTTTCCCACCAGAGGCAGAGCCCTAACCCAAAGTATGGAATATGGATTGCCCTGCTGCTTACCGTGATATCGCTTGCTTTTGGCCCTGCAAGGCAGCTCAATCAATTTGGCATTGCAAACTTTGCCGGCAGTGGTTCTCTTCATAAGATTGAGGTCCAGAGGATGATTCTGGCTCAAAAGACGTTCACAAAGTGATCATTCTGTTCCAATTCCAGAAGGCTGTTCCTCATGATTATACAACCAAATGGTGACTGGGGTCAGATATCAAAGAGAAGCATCACAAGAAAAGAATCTCACAAAAGCGGCCACAAAGGTACCATCCCTCCCTTAGGTCGTTTGTTCATCTTCTCTGTTTTGTTAAAACGACAACCATCCCTCCCTTAGGCCGTTTGTTCATCTTCTCTGTTTTATTAAAATGACCGGTCTTTTTTGTACCATTCACCATATTCTTGGGCTGGTGGGAAGCGACGATACGGTTCAATGGACGAAAGCATAAGCCTACCACCAAAAACAAAACGAACAAGCAAAAAAGAATAAGAACAGAAAAGTCTAGTTTCTTCTTCCTTTTTGTCTCCCATATATGTCCAACAAGTTGGCCGCACCACCACAGTGCTTTCCCAGTTATAGAAAAGGGCGAAGAGTTGGTTTTCCTTTTTCGGAGGTCTGATTGGTGGCACTCGCGGATTCTCCTTTTCAGCATCAGCTGTGATATTATTACCATATATATATAACTATATACTATAACTAAAAGTACGTCTAAATCTGAAGTATATTATGTTGAAAAGAATGCTAGAGATATGTTCTGGTTCTGATTCTGACAATAGGCAGGCACAATAGGAAGTGGCAGTACCGCCGTTGATTGGGAAGCATACAAAGAGGATGATGATTCTGCTGCTACATGCATGACTTAAAGTATGGACACCCTACTAGAGTGGTTGCTAGCTTGCTAAGCTAGCTAGAGAGTAAACAGCACGTACTGCACTGCACTGCACTTAACGAGAGAAGGGGAGAGGAAAACAAATTAAACAAACAAACAAAAAGCACCTTTTCTTGGGTTGCCTAGATTTGTTAGCCTCTTGTTGGAGTATCTACTAGTACTACTAGGGTGGCATAGAATAGAAGAAGTGGAGCTGCCTGCTGAAACCGTTCCTCTGAACAACTCATCTTGTGATTGTGAAGTTTAATTTTGTTCCAGCTGATAATCTAAGGACGGGAGGAGCTAGCTAGCGATGGCTGCAGAGGTCGGAGAGCATCTTCCTGCCCTCGACGATTTCGTCGAAGAAGTCATCGAGCTCAGCGATGACGGCCTCGGCTCCTGATCGCAGCATCCCAACCCAGCCACTGATGATCTCGGCTCTCTGGCCGAGGCTGTCGCTGATGTCGTCGCGGTAGCCGCCCATGGCAACGACCCTGTCGAAGTCCTGCTTGAGGCCGTCAATGGCAGCCCTGGCTTGGCGGAACTCGTACATCATGATCCCGCCGCCAATGATGCATCCTTCCATCTCCTGGGCGACGCGCTGTCGCAGGTGGGCGACGGAGGCAACGTAGCCACCACCCGAGGCGCGGAGCTGGTGGTGGGTGACGGAAGAGCAGCCGGCGGTGAGGTCGGGGAGGCAGGTGACGGTGCCGGAGACGAGGAGGACGAGGAGGAAGGAGGTGGCGTTGCGCAGCGCGTAGAGGACGCCGCGGAAGCCGTTGAAGGCGTTGAGCTTGAACTCGAGCGGGGAGCGGTCGTCGAGCAGGAGCGAGGCCGGGTCGAGCCTGGCGTCGGCGAGCGCGCGGTTATCCTGGTGGAGCGCGACGGCGTGGCGCCTGGGCGCGGTGATGGCGCGCTGGAGGTGGCGCACGGCCGCGGCGTGGGAGTGGGAGCCGCCGGAGCCGCTGGAGCCGTAGAGCCAGTCGCGGAGCGCGGGGGCGACGCGTGCAGCGGCGGCGCAGTATGCGTCGAGCCCCGCGGCTCCCGCGCGGGCGAGCTGGCAGGCGTCCCACAGGCGGGAGGTCTCGTCCATGTACTCGTCCAGCCAGCTCTCCCCCGGCGGCAGGTGGAGGCGCTGCACCAGGTGGAGTAGCTGCGAGTGCAGCGACCGCAGCAGCGCCGCCACCTGCTGCAGGAAGGCCGCCGATAGGCACGCGTGCTGGCTGCGCTGCAGCGCGTCCAGCCCGTGCGCCATGGAAGAGTAGAACGCGTTCATGCTATTGCTATTGCTGTTCCTGGCTGCTCTGCTCAATGGTGGTGGCGGTGGCTGTGCATGGACAGATAGATGTTGGACAGATGGACTATGGACAGGAGGACACTGGTGCGGTGTGCGCTGAGCCTGCCTCTGCCTGGTCGCTGGGTTTTATAGGCAGGCAGCCGCAGCGCAGGCACACACGACAGACTCCCTGGGCCATCAGAGGAGAGGTGTCAGAGCTGGGAGTGAAAGCAATGCAGGGGAGGGGAGGGACTATGGTAATGGGTAATGATGGGGTGTCTGTTGCGCAGGGGGAACGATGATTGATTCATTTCGATGCTGCTGCACCAGTCTCACTCTCACAGTCTGGCTTCAATCCATGGCTTCCATGCCAGAGTACTCCGTATGCCGGTTGCCAGATGCCCACTGCTTCTTTCTGCTTGGGTGGTCGCCTCGCCCTGTGAGCCAACCTCCGTGCTTCCTTGCTCCCAGTCAAGAACAAGTGATGGCATGCAGGATGAAGGAGCAGAGCAGCCGTCCGGCATCGGAAAACCCAACAGCCTAGTCTACTCTTGGCCTGCAAGGCTGCAACTCTGAATATGAGACGACCATGCGTATCGTATCAGAGATGAGATGAGACGACCGTAGCAGTAGCAGCTGCAATTCACGGCTGGCTGCGCCCTTCATCCCTGCATATACGTATGGTCTCTGAGCTGTGCTGCCTCTCCTCTGTCTGCCCTTGACCCCCTGCCATGTTGGCGTCACAACTCACAAGGCCGGCCATGTTGGAGCCCGTACCATGGCCTCCGTCGCAGCTGCAAAATACTCCGATCCTGCGGTACATACATGCGCTTGTCACCGTTCAGCAAGTATTATACGCGTCTTCGTTTCAGAAATTACTGAGCGTCTAGTCTAGTGTAAAAAGCATCCCCTTCCACGTGAGATTATCTAGATGTCCAGTTCGTCGCTAGTGATGATTAGCAAGAATGTCTGTTTCCAAGACTACCGAGAGGATGAGAAGGAAGAAAGACAGGGTTTCAAAGGCGGGCAGGGAGTACGAGAGATCTGTCTTTGGGGAGAGAGGACACAGGCCCGGTCTCTACTCTCTAGGGGGCTGAGGAGAGTATATTCAGGGAATCCAAGTCCCCATGGCACAGGGCGGGAGGATGATGGATGGCCTGGAAATGGGCATCAGTTTGAGGCTGCGTCGCTGCAACCGGAATGATGGGTTTCCTTGTACCCGTACAAATCTCTCTGGCCGCTACAACGCAAACCGCCTTTTGAGGCAGCCAGCAAGCAGGCACAGACAGCCTCTCCTCTCACCCGGGCCAGGGCCGGGGCTCCCCATCATCCCCAAGAACCAACCGTCAACCCAACCAACCCAGCAATCATGCCTCCTCCTAGCTCCTTGTTACAAGCAGTTTCTATGATGGACTGCATATGTTAATAACCCTACTGTCTAGGCGCTCGTGGGGTTTAGGAGAACGAGAGTGTGATTATATGTGTTACTAGGATTGCATTGGTTGGGAAACCGTACCAATGCAAAGAGCTAGCATGTTGTATGTTATTGTTTGCCTTTGCCTTTGCCTTTGCCTTTGGCCCTCCCAAACCCAACCCATGACAAACCAAGTACTCTCTCTAGTCGCAAATTAAATACATATCTTGGCCATGTTTGGGATGAGGGGATTTTTACTTCAGTCCTACATTTTCTGTTAAATTGAACTGATTTCGATAAAATTTCTTTATAATTCTTGTGAAATAATTAATGCGTTCCAGACAGACCCTAATAAGGCTCTATTATTTGGCACATCTCTAACTTTGAGAGGGCCATCCGTTCTAGAGTATATGTGTTTGAATCAAAGCATATTTAAACTAATAATTCTGTCTTGAGTAGAAAGGAAATAGATCAACCAAACACCTAGGTGTACCCATAGGTCCAGTATTGGATATAGCATCACAGTATAATATTGGGAATTGCCTTAATTAGGACATCAGCACGGTCTTCAATGCCGCACTTTGACTAATAATATCTATCTATATAAGAAAATAATTCTTTTACTATAGAGTTATATACTATAAGAATACATCGACACGATCTTCAACAGTGCACTTTGACAAATAATTTCTATAAGAATATGTTGCTTTGAATAGAAAAGGATATATATTACTCCATGAAAGTATGTTCCATGATAAACAAAGATATAAACATCATCATGTTATCGATTTATATAATTCTTTAGCCACTAATTGTCAAAACTATCACCTTATACATATTTTTTAGCCATTAATGGTCAAAACTAAAATAAAAGTTTAGGACAAAGATAAGTGGACTTATGTAACACCATCGGTGTTACCCCATTAATCATCTACTAAAACATGTCATGAGCATCATACTCTTGTGTTAATGCATGTGGTGAAGTATGTAGATCAATTTCTATAACTCAAAATGATCAATAAAAATGCTAAACAAAAGTTGGTTCGATGGTTCATGCATATCAAGTATGGTTTCAACCAATTTTTATTAAGCAAAAATACTATAGAACATGTGTGTGATACTTAAATAAAGTTGAAGTACAAACTTTGAGGGCGTTCGGTTGGTCAGGTTTTGGCTGGTTTTGGATGATTTTGGATGGTTGAATAGTATTCTGTGAGAGAGAATAAGCTGAAACAAGCTGAAACGAGCCGAGACCCTACCAGCCGAACGCTGTGTTTGTAGATGACAATGAAATATTTGCTTTTAAAAATAATATTGCTTTGTAATATTTTCAATAGCCTAGAAATCGCAAATTGAAATCAAGTTCAGAAAATTTCCAAGTCTGTCAACAGCTAGACGCTGCTATGTTTAGCAATTTATTTGGAGAGATTGGGTTAAGGATTGTTGTAGTGCTATGATTCGATTTAGTAGTTCCATATGCCATCTTGAGTGTAGCGAAGCCGGTTTAGGTTTAGGAGCAACGGTTTGGTCGTGATCAGCGCTTTAAAATTCGTGCTCGTGCTTGTCTCGGGTTGGTTGGCGCCGGGTGCGCGGTCACCGCGCGGCCTACCCACGTAGCGCACATGGTCACGTCTCGCGCGGTCACCCTGCGCCGCCACGCTATGTCGGTCGGGCTGCCTGGGCTTGGCCAAGGCCGGCCGCAGCGAGTCGTTGGCCCCACGCCCTACTGTCCTACCCCGCGCTGCTGCTGCCGTCACGTCCGCCCACTGCTACCTCATGTCGCGATGCTGTCGCTGCCGTCGTGTCACTCCCATACTCATGTCTGCTCGCTGCATCGCGCTGCCCCCTCCCTGGCCCGGTTGGGTGCCGTCCGCACATGGCTGTGCATGCCGTCGTCACGCTATTAATGGCACTGTGGCGCGCGGGCCATGGCCGATCACGAACGCTCGCGCTCATCCCCTCGTGCTTGGACGTAGGTCCCTCGGCCACAACCGCTCACGTCCCGCTAAGGCGAGGACAAACTGAGCCCACCTGTCGTGCCCTGTTTCTCTCTTTCTCCCGCTGCTTTCCGTCGTCGTCGAGTCGTGGTCACGGTGAGCCAGAGAGCGAGCACCTATCATCAATTCCTCGTGCCCACGTCTCTGCCTTTACGTCCTCTTGTCGACCACCCCCACCCCACCTTGATTACGGCCAGGCTAAGCTCCAATTTTGGAGCTTTGCTCCCACCGTCGTGCCATTAAGGCCCAGCCTGCCTCATCGTGGCTAGCTCCAACCTCGCCATCTCATGTTGAATTGACCACACCACTAGCCCCACCTAGAACCCCTCTTCGTCGTGCGCACGCTAGTCGCAGCTCTAGTGCTGCCTCCTCGCCGCTGACACGGCCGTGCCTTTGCGGTCCGCCGTTCACCTCGCAGCACGCAAGTGGCCAGCCTTGCTTGGGTCATCTCTGGCCGAGTCGACACCTCGGTTAGGTCACTGGTGAGTCATCGTTGCTCACCCACTACCCCTACTGTCGTGTTGTTGCTGCATCTCACTTGAACGCCGTCGCTATTGCCGTAGGGTGCCTGCCGTCATGGAGACGTCCTTCTACGGCGTCCTGACTCATGCAACTGCTACACATCGCCTCGCGTCGAACCCTTGATGAGATTTGGCCTCTTAGCTAGGTTAGCATGTGTCCTGGGTGGCCGGCGCTATCGCTAGTGCCACCGCTTGCCACGCCGGAGTGTGCGGGGGAGGCCAGGGACCATGTCATTGTAAAAGAGGAGAGAGTACAAGGGTCTTTTTGCATAGGTGTTGTCTCTAGCAATAGTAACATGGACTCCGGTGTAAGGTCCTAATAGCTAGAGGGGGATGAATAGCCTATTAAGAATTTCTACAACAACACTTAACAAACCGGTTAGACAATTATGAGGCGAAGCAAGTATTGCGCTAGCCTACTAAAATTGCAAGCCACCTATCACAATTCTAGTTTATATAGTTTCTATCCATACAATAGCTATGTCACTACACTACGTTAGTGTGCTCTCAAAGGCTAACTAAAGAGCCACACTAACCAAACTAACAAGCTCTCACAACTAGCTACACTAAAGAGCTTGACAACTAGTTTGCGGTAATGTAAAGAGAGTGAGCAATTTATTTATACCGCCGTGTCGAGGAGTGAACCAATCAATCATAAGAATGAATACCAATGAAGACCAATCACCTCAAAATCAAATGATGAACACAATGATTTTTTATCGATGTTCACTTGCTTGCCGGCAAGCTAGTCTTCGTTGTGGCGATTCACTCACTTTGAGGTTCACGCGCTAATTGGCATCACACGTCAAACCCTCAATAGGGTGCTGCACAACCAACATAAGATGAGGATCACATAAGCCACAAGCAATTTACTAGAGTACCTTTTGGCTCTACGCCGGAGAAAGGTCAAGAACCCCTCACAATCATCACGATCGGACCCAAAGACAATCACCAACCTCCGCTCGATGATCCTCGCTGCTCCAAGCCGTCTAGGTGGTGGCAACCACCAAGAGTAACAAGCGAATCCCGCAGTGAAACACGAACACCAAGTGTCTCTAGATGCAAACACTCAAGCAATGTACTTGGATTCACTCCTAATCTCACAAAGAGGTTGAATCTATGATGGAGATGAGTGGGAGGGCTTTGGCTAAGCTCATATGGTTGTTATGTCAATACAAATGGCCAAGAGAGTGAGCTAGAGCCGGCCATGGGGCTTAAATAGAAGCCTCCACGAAATAGAGCTGTTGTATCCCTTCACTGGGCACAACACGGGATGACCGGACGCTCCGATCATATCGACCGGACGCACCCTGCCAGCGTCCGGTCAACGGATGGCCGCCACGTCATCCCTCTCTTCAAATATTGTGCGCCCGATCCCAACGATCAAGTGATGACCGAACACAGCATAGTGCCACGATCGGACACAGGACCCTAGTGTCTGGTCACTTCCACTAAGGTTCCAGCTATGACCGGACGCGTTAGTTGGATCACGACCGAACACAGGACCCCAGCGTCCGGTCATTTCCAGTAAGCCTCCACTCGTGACCGGACACGTCCGGTCATGCTCGACCAGACTCACCTAGCGTCCAATCATATACAGTCTCCTCTGTCTCCTCTGTGCACTGCCACATCAGCAGGACCTGACGCACACATCCAGCATTCGGTCACTCTATAAAATCCTATCTTTTTTTGTATAGGGTGCCGGTGGCACCGTCGGACTGTCCACACTCTATAGGCGAACACTTTGTCGGTGAAGTTTCTTACCCTTGCTCAAATGTGCCGACCACCAAGTGTATCACCTTGTGGACATGTGTTAGCATATTTTCATAAATATTTTCAAGGGTGTTAGCACTCTACTAGATTCTAAATGCATATGCAATGAGTTAGAGCATCTAGTGGCACTTTGATAACCGCATTTCGATACGAGTTTCACCCCTCTTAATAGTACGGCTATCGATCCTAAATGTGATCACACTCACTAAGTGTCTCGATCACCAAAACAAAATGGCTCCTACCATTTATACCTTTGCCTTGAGCCTTTTGTTTTTCTCTTTCTTCTTTTCAAGTCCAAGCACTTGATCATCACCATAGCATTACCATCATCATGTCATGATCTTCATTTGCTTCACCACTTGGAATGTGCTACCTATCTCAAGATCACTTGATAAACTAGGTTAGCACTTAGGGTTTTATCAATTCACCAAAACCAAACTAGAGCTTTCATCTGGGTTGTTTTGTTCATAGTTCAGGGGCGTTTTTGCTAATATGCCAGCGCGCGAGGGATTCCATCGCCGTGGGCCGCCTCGGGCTGTAGGTCGGCCTCACGTGGGCCGCACGTGCTCGTGCTCGTGCGCTGCATCGCGTGGACCGCACGTGTGGGCCACGTGGGAGAATTCGTTTTTCTTTTTCATAAGGAATTAGAAATAGTTTTCTGATTTAATTTTAAGCTGATATTTGATAAATCATATAAAATCATGTAGGTATCCAAAAATTATGTAATAAATTTTGTTAAGTTCTTAAAATTGTGCTCTATCTGTTAGTGCATTTAGTTCATATAAATATATGTTGATACTAGGAGCTATTAAATCATTTGAGAGTGCTTAATATTATTAGATTAAATACTGTAGGTATTTTTGTGGTAAATTGGTGATAGCTTTACTCCTGAAATTTTTATGGTAGTTTTCTGGTATTATTATGTGCTCACTGTATTTTGTAGCCCTAGAATAGACTACTTAATATGGTAGCTAAATACCCATTAAGGCTAAAGGAATAATGGCATGATGTTGGTTTATAAAAGTTAAGCACTTATAGGGTAAGCTTGAAATCTATTTGGTAGAGATAATGATTAGTTTAGTATCTTAGTCATTAGAGCTAGCTTAGTAGCTTAGCATGTGTATTCTTATTTTAAGTGTTGCTGTTGCCAAAATAATAAGTGCTGCATCATCATTGCATGCATGCAGAGAACGAGTTGGTGGAGTTCGTGACCGCCGGAGAGCAGGAGTATGAAGAGGTGATCGAGGAGTAAGAGGAGGAGGCCCTCATGCAGGAGGAGGTCCCAGAGATGTCACTGACTGACTTAGCTGACACCCTGCCAACCCAAGGCAAGACCCGGTGCATAACCCTTATTTTAAATGATCACTGGATATATATATATGTGATGTGCATTTACATTACAGGATTTATATTGAAACTACATGCATAGATAACCTACCTATGAGTCCTACTTGCATAGGTCGAGTAGCTGCTATGCTTGGGCTATCGGTAGCGTGAGTAACCTACCGTTACTCATAATAGGTGATTATTATTATTACTCATGATAAAATGGTGAACGGAAATGGAGACCGGGCAGGGATATGGTACGGGTATTGGTGGGTGTAATAGGTTGTGTCCCGTGGTCACGAGGCATAGCTTGGTTACACTATTTTCTCTATCCGTGTCGGTTAAGGACTGTCCATTGCTGTGGATGGTAGTCAGGTCATAGACTTATTATCCTAAGCACATACTTGCTTATGGGAGCAGAAAGACTCATTGCTCTCTTGTCATGGGTTTCGGCTCTTTTTAGACCGACTGATTAGAGGCGGGGATGGTGGAGGTCTAAGCACCACACTAAGTCCGGGACTCAGGAGTGGGGGCTTGGAGTCCAAGTTTGGACGAGGACCTGGACCCCTTGACAGGAGAGTGGTGGGTTGGTCTTGCTTGTGCCTAGGGTACAAGCGGGGCGTGTATTTTGGGGTACCCAGCTGTGATACATTGGTTCATGAATCGCCATGTGATATGGTACAATTTGGCTATGATTTAGCACCGTAGTAAGAACTGAAAGATGAAAGGGGATGAATGGATCTGATCGCTCAACTCTTGCTTGAAAGTAGAACAGGAGCTTACATAGAATGGTTAGCTAATGAACTAATCATGACTGCTAATAAAATGCATACATAAGGATTCACTACTAGTAATGCTTTTCGCAAAAAGGAAACCCAGCAAACCATAAAGCTTATCATATCCTTTGGAGTCGGGAAATTATTCTCACTAGTCGGGTAAGTCTTGCGAGTACATTGTGTACTCAGGGTTTATTTACCCCTGTTGCAGGTATAGCTTGAGGAGTGACTATTGTGTGGAGGATTCTTCTGGTGGGCATAAATAGATCCTTGTATCTTATCGTTAGATGTTTATTTCAATTCCACTGTTTAAATTCCGCACTTTGAACTAGGTATTGTAATAATGTATTTCTGAGAACTCTTGTTGTATGAAATGGACTAAGTATTGTAAGCTCATACTCATTATTGGATCCTAGGTGAAAAACGTGGATTGCTCGAGTTCTCCCTTGGGGTGTGCTCGACGAAACTGTCCGATGTAGTATGTATGTTAATATAATAATTGTTAGCACAATGTAATTATAGTAGGCTGATGTAATTATAGTAGGTTGTCCTTGATTGATTGTGCCTGTAATCTTGCCTGTGTGGTTGGCTGCATGCCACCCCGACTATATGTACACCTGTACAAGATATGAATGACAAGGTATTCTAATCATACTTACATGGTATCAGTCGTGGTTACGATCTGCTTCCCTTCTGCAACGCTAGCCACTGCCGCCGATACGATCGCCTGCCTCGCCGTAGACTCCATCGTAGGGGGCCGTCACTGATCCAATCGCTAGTGCCCTTGTAGCCGCTGGTTCGCCACGCTGCCCTTCCCCATCCTGATGCCGGACGATGATGACGCTGCGGCCGCCATGGTTGCCACGCTGCTGAAGACCGCCATCTCGCCAAAGAGGCCAAGGCCGCCCGTCGCGTCGAGGAGGCGCGCCTCCGCACCGCCGCCATGGATGTATACGAGTCTGCCCACGAGGCTCTCTGGACATAGGCCACCGCCGTCATCAACGTTCGCACCCTCATCCCCATCATGCTCGATCAGGCTGCCAACAACTACACCAAGTGGCATGGCTTGTTCCTCACCATCCTAGGCAAATATGCCCTAACTCGCCATGTCCTCAAGGACGCGTCCTTCCCCACGTGCCCCGTGTGGGTGCAGACAGACTGCGTCGTCTTGACGTGGATCTACGGCACCGTCTCCAACGACCTGCAGCAGTCCTCAGCTCGCCATGTCTGGTGCTATCTCGAAGGCAAGTTCCTTGGCCATAGCGAATCTCGCGTGCTCCTCCTCGAGATGCAGTTTCACAACCACCGTCAAGGTTCTCTGAACATCACCGACTACTGCCATTGTCTTGAGTCGATGGCCACCTCGCTTGCCGAGTACGGCGATCGATAGCTTGTCCTCACACTTCTCCGTGGCCACAACGACAAGTTCCGCCACATGGTCTCCATCCTCAAGATGCGTCCATTCCCGACCTTTATGGAGGCTTGGACTCATCTCTTGCTGGAGGAGATCGAGAACGATGCACGACCACCTTCGTTGTCCTCTACCCTCGTCGCTATTGCACCTCGCCTGTCGGCTCTAGGGACTTCAGCACCACCGCGCTAGGGGCCGCCCACACCTCTCCCTGTGGGCCCTCCTAGTGTCCCATCCCCGCCTACCACTGGCAGCGGCGGACAGCGCAACGACCGGTGGTGTGGCCGTGGTGGTCGTGGTGCCTCAAATGCACCTGCGGGTGGCTCTCCACTAGGACTTCATCCGTCCTTCATGCATCCGTGGTCGGGTACCGTCCATATGTGGCCATATGATAGGTATGGCCGCCCTCTGCAAGCTCCACCTGCGTTCGCCGTCATACCACACTATGGCGACAACCACGGTGGCATCTACGACAGCACCTACGGCGGCGTCTATGGCCCTGCCCCGTACAGTTCGTACTATGGGGAAGCTTCACCACCACCACCAGCCTTCTAGGGGGCCTCGCCAGCCTTCCAAACTCCATCGGTGGTGCCCTGGTCGATCCTAGTGACACCCTAGAACCCTATCCAAGGGGGCTCCTGGAATCAGGACTCACTGGCGCAATCGTTCAACACCATGACACTCACTCCGCCAGCGCCCTCCTCTGATTGGTATGCCAATTCTGGTGCTGGTTCTCATATGACTACGAACGCTGGTAAACTCTCCACCATTTTTCACCTTCATCAAGTACTCCTTCATCTATCATTGTGGGCAATGGGGTGCTCCTTCCTGTTACTGCTACTGGATCACACACTCTTTCTTTTCCGCATCATAATCTGGTTCTTTACAATGTCCTGGTCTCTCCAAACATAATTAAGAACCTAATTTCCATTCGTCGTTTTACCACCGATAATAATTGTTCCATTGAGTTTGATCCTTTTGGCCTTTCTGTGAAGGACTTGCACACCAGGAATGTGATCGCTAGGTGCAATAGCTCTAGCGACCTCTACCCGTTCTACCCCACCTCCACTAGCGCCACCGCGTTCCTCGCCGCTCCCACTTCCCTTTGGCATCGTTGTCTTGGGCATCTTGGGCGTGAAGCTCTATCCAAACTTTTTAGTTCCAGTGTTATTTCTTGTAATAAGGATGATCTAGACCACATATGTCATGTGTGCCAACTTGGTCGTCATGTGCGTCTTCCTTTTAGTTCCTCCAGCTCTTGGCATGTTCATAATTTTGATTTAATACACTGTGATCTCTGGACATCTCTTATTGTTAGTGTGTCAGGCTATAAGTATTACGTTGTTATTCTCGATGACTGCTCGCACTACATGTGGACCTTTCCTCTTCGCCTCAAATTTGAGACTTTTTCTATTCTTTCTAATTTTTTTGCTCATATTCGCACGTAGTTCGGCACCACCATCAAGAGCGTCTAGTGCGACAATGGCTAAGGATTCGACAATTCTCAGGCCCGCACATTCTTCCTCTCCCACGGTGTTGCACTCCGCATGTCGTGTCCATATACATCCCAACAAAATGGAAAAGCAGAATGTTCTATTCGCACCATCAATAACATTCTGCATTCCCTTTTGTTTTAGGTGAGCCTCCATCCGGTTTACTGGGTTGAGGCCCTTCACACCACGACATATCTTGTGAACTGGCTCCCCACTAAAACCCTTGCTTTTTCAACCCCTCACACCTCTCTTTGTTCCACTCAGCCCTCTTATGCCCATCTTCGGGTTTTCGGCTATGCCTACTATCCCAACACGTCATCCATGGCACCTCACAAACTCAACCCCCCCGTTCCTCTTTATGTGTTTTCCTTGGGTATTCCTCGGAACACAAGGGCTATCGGTGTCTTGAACTCCAATCCAATCGCATTCTCATCTCTCGACATGTCGTTTTTGATGAATCTTTTTTTCTTTCCCTACCACATCCACCACACCCATGGCATCCTTCGCCCTAGATTTTTTAGTTGATGAACATGATTTTACCGCTCCCTTCCCTGGAGCCCGTGTTGGCTTGCAGGTCTTCCACTGTCAGCTGTCGGCGTGCCGCATGCTATGCATGGCCCTGTGCACGTGCGTGGCCCTATAGCCGCACCTATAGGTTCACCACCATCGGCGCCGCATGCTATGCATGGCCCTGTGCATGTGCATGGTCCTGTAGCTGCTCCGGAGCATGCCCCTATGCCACAGTCGCCCGGGCCACTACTGCCTAGTTCTACTGTGTTGCACCAACCGACCAGCGCTGCTACCCCTATGCATCCCGCACAGGCTGTTGCCAGCCGCGCTGGCGGCTCGTCCTCCACGGCGCCTCTGAGTGCTGCCGGTTCTGCTACCCCTGACGCTCGTGTGCAGGTTGTTGCCAGCAACACTGGCCGCACTGCTACCACCAGGCCGATCTCCATCACCCCGGTCACCAATGCGCACGCACGGCAAGGCTGACATTACGTAGCCCGTGGATCGTCTAAACCTCCACGCTGTGCCTATGTCGCCATTGCCACGCTCTGTTTGGGATGCTCTGTCAGATCCCAATTGGCGTGCTGCTATGCAAGCTGAGTATGATGCATTTCTCGCCAATGACACCTGGAGTCTTGTTCCTCAGCCCCCTGGCGTCAATCTGGTAATCGGCAAGTGGATTTATCGTCATAAGCTGCTCGTCGATGGTTCTCTTGATCACTACAAGGCTCGCTGGGTTCTACGGGGTTTCACACAGCACCTCGGTATTGATTATAACGAAACTTTTAGTCCAGTGGTCAAGCCAACGATAGTTCGGGTGGTTTTGTCCTTGGCCATCTCTTGGCATTGGCCTATTTATCAGCTTGATGTCAAGAATGCATTTTTACATGGCACTCTGACAGAGATAGTCTACTGTGTCAACCTTCCAGTTTCGTTGACTCGTCCTGTCTGGATTTTGTCTGTCGACTCAACAAATCTATTTATGGTCTAAAGCAGGCTCCTCGTGCTTGGCATACCAGGTTTGCCACACACCTTATGTCCCTTGGGTTTGTTGAGGCCAAGTCAGATACTTCATTGTTTATATACCATCGGGGCTCCGACACCGCCTATCTGCTATTACATGTTGATGACATTGTTCTCACTACCTCCTCAGTTGGGTTTCTTCAACATATCATTACCTCCTTACAACGTGAGTTTGCTATGACAGACATGGGCCAGCTTCATTATTTTCTTGGTGTTTCCGTCGCATACTGTGACGATGGTTTATTCCTCTATCAGCGGTAGTATACTTTGGATATTTTGGAGCGCGCCGGGATGAGTGCTTGCAAGCCTTGTAGCACCCCCGTCGACCTACACTTCAAATTGTCTGCAGATGGTCCTCCAGTTGCTGACTCCACACACTACCGCAGTTTAGCTGGTGCTCTCCAGTATCTGACATTCACTTGTCTAGACATTGCCTATGCCGTCCAGCAGATCTGTCTCTATATGCATGATCCTCGAGAGCCACACCTTGCTGCTCTCAAACAGATCTTACGCTACTTACAGGGCACTCTGTCACTTGGCTTGACTATGTGCCCCTCGTCACCTGCTGAGCTTGTTGTCTATACTGATGTTGACTGGGTCAGCTGCCCCAACACTCGTCGATCGACCTCTGGCTATGCAGTGTTCCTCGGGGATAATCTGGTGTCCTGGTCCTCCAAGCGTCAACACACAGTCTCTCGGTCGAGTGCAGAGGCCGAGTATCGCGCTGTGGCAAATGGTGTCGCTGAAGCTTCTTGGCTGCGTCAGTTACTCATGGAGCTTCGCCACCCACCTCGCCGAGCCATGTTGGTCTATTGTGATAACATTAGTGTTGTCTACCTCTCCACCAACCCAGTCCAGCATCAGCGCATGAAGCATGTTGAGATTGATCTCCATTTTGTTCGGGAGCGAGTCGCCCTTGACCAAGTTTGGGTTCTTCATGTCCCAACGACATCTCAGTACGCCGAAGTCTTCACCAAGGGTCTCCCAACCTCTGTGTTTCAGGAGTTTGGATCCAGCCTGAATATTCGTTGTGCTCCTGTTCCGACTGTGGGGGAGTGTTAGGCTGATGTAATTATAGTAGGCTGATGTAATTATAGTAGGCTGCCCTTGATTGATTATGCATGTAATCTTGCCTGTGTGGTTGGCTGCAAGCCACCCCGGCTATATATACACCTGTACAAAGCTGTTCGGCTGGTCATGTTCCAGCTTGTTTCAGCTTATTTCAGCTTATTTCAGCTTATTCTCTCTCATAGAGTACTATTTATTCATCCAAAACAATCCGTTTTTCACTGTACCGCGGACCAGCCGAACGAGGTGAATGACAAGGTATTCTAATCATACTTACAATAATAATAATAACAACAACAACATTGCATCGTCTAGGTGTTCCTTAGTACATCGTCTAGGTGTTCCTTAGTACACCTACAACTCTCGCGAATTTTCGGTGCTCGGTCCTGCGACGCATTGGCCTTTGGCACCCAACCTCACCGTCACGTCGACACTAGTTTGAGTTGGCAGACTCGTCAAGCAAATGCCACTATTCGATATAAACAGTGTCAGCGGCTAGGGGAGTGTTCGGTTTGCCCTTATAAGCCGATTTATAAGTAAGTATTTTTCTCTCCCAACCGTATAAATCAGCTTTACGAGCAGCCCAAAGGAGCCAAGAACGAAGAACAACACATGGCAAAAATTAAAAAACACGAGTATATAATGATACGACATGTTAGGCCTGTTGTTCTATGTGTGCGTAGGTCGGCTCGGCTGGTTCTTGAGCCTTGACTAACGAAGGAAAGTTTTGGGGCCGATGGTTGCCTGCTGTCTAGTGTCTGTGTCTAGCAGCATGCATGCATACGGAGTATATGCTGTCCTATGCAGCTTTGGTGTAGAAGGCTGCAGCTAGCTGCAATGCAAGTGAGTGAGATAGATACTCCTCCTACACTCTTGCAGTAGAGTAGTCCAGCTGCATGCAGTAGTACCATGCATGGCATGGATGATGGATGGATGGATGCAACAGGAAATTAGAGAGTCGCTAGCCGTAGCTGGCCATGCATTCATGCTGCATGCATAAGGCTGCCTGCACTGCCATGTCGTAGGAGTAGTATCATGGAGTGGCTGCACTGCAGCTGCCAAGCCCAGCTCATCAGCTGCTATGCTAGCTAGGCAACGATCGATCGATTGCATACTACATGACGAACATACTCCCTCGGTACGATCAAGTATAGTAGTATAATACGTATATGGTATAGGACGACGACGGAGCTCAGTGAGTCCCTCTGACTGTCTGAGTCGTATCGTATCATTGATATGATCGTCCAGCGCAGTAGTAAGCCCTTGTTTAGTTCCGTCCCAAAATCCAAAAAGTTGCTACAGTACCTGTCACATCGAATGTTTGCGGCCCGTGCATAGAGCATTAAATGTACATGAAAAGAAAAACTAATTGCACAGTTTGGTGGGAAATTGCGAGACGAACGTTTTAAGCCTAATTAGTCAATGTTTGGACACTATTTGCCAAATAAAAACGAAGATACTACAATGGCCCCAAAATCCAAATTTCGCGAACTAAACAAGGGCTAATTTGGTTTTGCATTGCTAGGGAGTATCTGACCTAGGTTTGCGGAAAACTCATGATGCGTGCCTCTGCTATATATCTGCTAGACGTACTTTGCAATCGATCGATATAGGAGTACGTATACGACTGCATTCATGAATAATGATGATCCATGCTAGCTAGCTGCGCCCGTCAATCAAGATCGGCTGCCCTGCAATTGCAAATTACAAGTTACAAGGACTGCATTTTTCATGTTGTCACTGCTCACTGCTGACAGATCGAGCGGTGTGGATCATCATGCAGTCAGAGGATACTCCTTTTCGAACAGCACGTCCATGCCTGACGAAACAAACTGGCTGACACTGAATGAAATTCAAGTTTGAAAATGCCTTGTTTAGATTGTAAGTTTTTTCACACTCTCTCCATCACATTAAATCTTTGAACACATGCATAGAGTATTAAATGTAGATAAAAAAATAACTAATTACACAGTTTGATTGTAAATTACAAGACGAATCTTTTGAGTCTAGTTAGGTCATGATTGGATAATAATTGTCAAATACAAACGAAAATACTACAATGCCAAATACTAATTTCTAACCTCAATCTAAACCAGGCGCCGGAGGAAACAAAGACAAACAGAGGCCAGCATGACTCCGAACATATGGACTGTACGTAGCATCACTTTTTGACGCCCTTTGCAAGTTGTAAAGATCCTCTCTCTATCTCTCTATCACTCCTCTATATGAAGAAAGATTAAAGATGCACGAACGAGAGATGGGGGCTAGCGGCGGCACTGCAAAGTTGCCGCGCTTTTTGCAGGATCTAGCTAGCTGCCTCATGCATTTCTTTTCACTTGCTTCGATCGATTGCCCAGCCAGGAAAGCAGAAGCAGGCATATGATAGGAGGCATCCATCGAATCACTCATCATGCTGTCATATCTGCAGCTAGCCGGCTAGCTCATCGGCATCATCGTCTTTTCATGCTGCTTCCATCGATTGCCATGCATGCCAGCTCGAACGGAGATACGGAGCACTCTCTCTGTCAGCGAAAGAACGTAATTACCGGAAGCACGTCGGTCAAACTAGTACAAATTTGACTAAGTTTATAATAAATAATAGTAATATTTATGTCTCTAAATAAATTTATTATAGAAATATATTCTATAACTAATTTAATGATACATATTTTATATCATGAATATTAATATTTTTATATAAATTCAATCAAGTTTAAATAGTTTGATTTCTCGATAAACGATAATTATATTTTTTTCGTGGACGGAGGGAGTACTACCGTACCGCAGAAATCAGAAAATGAGCTGCACCTGCTTGTGGCATGGATTGTATTGTTTGCCCCTGGGCCCGGCCCGGCCAGGACAAAAGGACACGCGCCGGCCGGTGCAATCCATCGATTGCCATGCGAGTAAGTCGTGTCTCCTTTCAAACGTCTTACTCCTCCATCCTCTGCTTTCTTTCTTCCTACTCTCGTACTCTGCCCTTGTTTAGTTGGAGAAATTTAGATTTTAGAGTTTGTGTAGCACGTTCGTTTTTATTTGGTAAATAATGTTCAAACATGGACTAATTAGATTCAAAATGTTCGTCTCGCAATTTTTCATCAAACTGTGCAATTAGTTTTTCTTTTCGTCTACATTTAATGCTCCATGCACAGGCCGCAAACATTCGATGTGACAGGTACTGTAACAATTTTTTAGAAGTTAAGGTGAAACTAAACGAGGCTCTACTCTATTTTGCATTGCCGCCGCAGATCATCGATGAGATGCCGCCAAGACTCGACAACCATCATCATCATGTCGCCCCCTGCTTAAATTCAATTCACTCGATAGGGGCGAAACTAGCACACCAAATTTGAGTGACGGTCTCTACTGATAGACCTCTGTAGTTATAGGAAAGAAGATATGTTTTCCTTAAAAACACATAATTAGGTGGCGATCCGTCCACTCTCGCCCCTTGTGTGTTGAGTCCACCCCCGACGGGTGCTCCATTTGGGGTAGCTAGTCAGAGGATACTCCTTTTCGAACAGCACGTCCATGCCTGACGAAACAAACTGGCTGACACTGAATGAAATTCAAGTTTGAAAAACAACCTAGAGAGGAAACAAAGACAAACAGAGGCCAGCATGACTACGAACATATGGACTGTACGTAGCATCACTTTTTGACGCCCTTTGCAAGTTGTAAAGATCCTCTCTCTATCTCTCTATCACTCCTCTATATGAAGAAAGATTAAAGATGCAGGAGCGAGAGATGGGGGCTAGCGGCGGCACTGCAAAGTTGCCGCGCTTTTTGCAGGATCTAGCTAGCTGCCTCATGCATTTCTTTTCATTTGCTTCGATCGATTGCCCAGCCAGGAAAGCAGAAGCAGGCATATGATACGAGGCATCCTCTGGTTACCTTCTCACTGCAAAAGCTTCTTGTGGGCCATCGCTACCTTGTCCTCTCACAATGAGGAAGACGAGGAGGATGTCCAGCCAGTGCCGCAGCACACGGAGGAAGAGACCGATAGGCGGAGGATGAACCGGCGGGGCGGATGAGTGGTGTAGTATTGATGGGGTGGGGGAATGTAGGGGAGGATGAGTTGGCGGTGGCGCGGAGGAGGATCGTGGCAAGGAAAAGCTAGGAGCGGACCTTCATGGGGAGAAGCTCTTTTCATGTTCTGCCGAGGAATCGATCTGGCCATGCGGTCGTGGGAATTGCCTCCGAATTACAGCATTTGGGGAGCGTGACTCACTTGTTTTCGTTAGAATCAGTGCCAAAGCTGTCCCAAGCAGACTCATTGTTCCCCTAATCAATCTCATGCCTATCTTATCGAGGTCCCTCTGGAACACATGCATTTCATAGAAAATAAATAGTACATTAACTCAAAGGATTCCGTCCAACTTTATAAAAAAAAAAAGAGTCTATCTACCCGACAATCATATGTTTCAACAAAAAGTAGCACATGATTATTTGCTAGCTACAAAACACATAATTTATAACAGAGGAAAAACCATGTGTTTTAGCACAAGCTAGCACATGGTTGTTGGTTGCTTGCATAACGCATAATTTTCAAGAGAGAAGAAATCATGTGTTTTAGCATAAGGTAGCACACGTTTTTAAAGAAGGCCCACTTAGAGGAAATCTGTTATAATTTCTATGCAACCAAAATTGGCCCATTAACTAAAATGACAAAATGACCCATTAAGTTGGTAGCTATCAACACCCTAAACTGAATATCTATGCATTTAGCTGTCATAACTGAACTAACCATATGCGCGGAATGAAGAATATTCAACATTTCAGCAACGATCATGTCTTTACTGGTCTAAGACAAGTAAGCTTTGGCCATTATAAAACATTACAGAACTATTATACTAATGAAAGTACATCTCAAATAAGATAAAAAGACAAGGACTCATACCTATTATACACCATATATTCATATGTGATCCCTACTCCAAAAATTCTTCCATAAGACCATATAGTAAGTTCAACATCATATTATTACCAAAGAGATAGTGAAAGGACATCACAAAGAAACAGACAGCAAACCTGTGATATAATCAATGACAGAGCACCAGTATATTGACTTCAAACAAAAAAAACCCAGATTAAGACAGCAGCTGCGACACACGCCTCCCATACAAAATAGTGCCAAAGTTATATATAAAGACTGAATATTGCACATGTTAAACACCATAATTACAGTATTTTAAGTGTGTAATTTATTACTTATAAATATGCAATCAAGAAATGGATAATAAACACAACTTTCTTGTATAGTGTATACGTATATGCAACACACAATTAAAAGATGTGAGCTCCTACTATTCCACTACAACAGCCACAAGACAGCCCAGCTATCCAAAACTACAGGAGGATGAGGCTATACACAAGCAGTATAGGGTAAAACAAAAATGTTTCATCAATGTCATTGTTAGTAGAGGGACCGAGCTCAATTAGGCATGATGGCTACTACAGCTTAAGCAAAGAATATGCATCAATTAGGATTTAGAGGCAAGCAAACCGTGGTAACACTGACACACCTGTGCCTCCTCTACACACACAAAGACACAAGCAAATAAACAAACAAAGTACAACATAAAAGCACTCAACTGGTCTACCTTTACTGGCTCCATAACCAGCATTCCACAAAGAAAGCTTCACAAAGTACAAAGTACAATCCGGAGCCACCTCCGATGAAACTAAAAAAAAGGACTCACGGAAGTGAGTCTGTGACCGTATCACAAGATGGTTTTGGATACACCTGAAAAACCCAGGGCCTTCAGCCACATCACATAAGCAGCTTATCTTGCTCTCTTTCACTCTCTGTCTTATTTGCTCAGTTCTGGTTGGTATGTGCTCACCAGCCTCCTCCCAAATACAAAAAAACCAATTAGTATCGTGGATTGTGGTGTGCTGCAGGGACAGAAGTGACTATGAATGAACATAATCTCACACACATCCCAACAAAAATGACAAGGAGAAAAAATTAATTTGGGTAGGCACAAATCACAATAAACAGAGTTGAACCAAAGTACAGTTATGTTCAAATGAGGTGGAATTTCACTGACTTTGTCTGGTGCAGTTAGAAATATTGCTTATGATAATCTTATATAGTTGCACTCCAAAGAACCAAAGTACAACTTATGTTCAAATGGTTCACCCTTGATTTTATGGCAGTTGGATGAGCCTTTGGCGTTCCAGCTTGGCTCACTGCGGACCTTTTGAGAACCTCTAGAGATGGGAATAGTGGAGTTCCTGGTGGTGTCATAAGCCTAAAAGTAAACAACTTCATTGTGAGAACAGTTATATAATAACTTCAAAACTGTAGTTCAGAAATGACCTCTAATAAAATCTATGATGCAACATTATGAACTTAATGCTGAATTTAGAGAATACAAACAAAAGAAGTGCCAAAATATTTAGGATACCACCTAAGTCTGAAATGACATTAGATATCTATCTCATACAGAGCTTATGATATTGTGCACTCTAGATGAATAACACATAAACCCAATAAATTAGTTTATTTGAATCACTTCCCTACCCATTTCAATTAACTTTGCCCTAACCAAATCAAGTAGCTAACCCAGCACTTCTACAAGCACGCACGAACCAAAAAAAGAAAATATCCTATGAGCTTAGTTAAATATCCTGTGTTAACATGGTCACCTATAATCTACTTACTTAGGATCCTATCATCTATCAACTAGAAAATGTCATTCATAGTCAAATAGCTTTTGCATAAGTAGTGATGTCAACAATACTAGTGCAACTACATGCAGTAACAATCAGTTATCAGCCAGCTAATCCCTAGGATGAAAATCCTAGTCCACAACCATAAAAAAATGTCTTTGTTACTGCATGTAGTTAGCATAAATCACAATTAACAGAATTCAAGATGTGTTAGCACAAATCACAAGAGACAATTTTTTATATGAAAGGACAAGAACAAATAAGAGGGGTGTGCTAGCACAAATCACAATTAACAAAGTTTAAGATGTGATAGCATAAATCACAATAGAAAAAAAATCTATGAAAGGACAAGGACAAAAACTTGGTGTGGGCAGGCACAAAACACAATTAACAGATGAACTACAACAACTCCAACACCACCAGCGAACTATAACAGCTATGGACAAGAAGGTCCATGAACTAAAAACAACTTCATATGTCAACTCGAAAAACAACAACCTCACCTGAAATTTTGCAACAGTCTTAGATGTCCTGAAGAGGCCCTACAGAGACTACAGGCAACTAAGCTGGTTAGCAACTGCATTCTGTATTGATTTCTCATAATTTTCAAGCACACCTTCAAAGCCAACCAAAGTAACCGCGGCCAGGACAGGCTTCTTTCCACTAAGCATGATTGAAGCAGATTTCTTCATCAACATGCTATCTGCAGCCTATAAGATACACAATTGATACAATGAACTTAGCCCGGCATGTAAAGAGAGAATATACAATCCTAACAGATGCTAAAAATGAAAGAATTATTAAAATAAAAATGCACTTACATAGACAGTCAAGCCCTTGTTTCTTTAAACAAAGAACCATCTCATTTTCTAGTGCACAAACTTGGTCCAGTACATAGACAACCTGGACAGCAACAAAGTAAACTCATGACTTTCAATAAGTGTAGGATCAGAAAAATAGTTGGTTCTTACACTGAAGCTACAACTGCAACGTTAGACCCAAATTAATTATCGTGCGTTCAGATTAGCTGGAAAATGTTCAAATTAAAAATGTGGAAATATATGTTGGGCCTCAGATTAGCATTTTGGCACCACTACAAAGTTTTTACCCTACCAGCTTCACAAATGCATTCTAAAGACACAAACACACACTAATTCTCAAGCTAAATTAGATCCATTCCTTAAAGAGACGACTTGTATTAAAATAGAAATAAGATGCACTCCTTAAAAATATACTGTCTAGTGCTTACACTGAAACAAAAGGCCCATTTCTAGTCCCAAATAGCCCATCCAGAAGAATATCGATGCCCTAAAGTAAGAACAATTGCATGCTCTAAGTTAACTAAAATAATAACAAAGTTATTTATAAAGACCAGATATTGCACATGTTACACACCATAATTGCAGTAGTTGAAGTGTGCAATTTACTACTAATAAATGTGCAATCAAAAAAATTGTATAACTGCATCCATTTAGCACGAAAAACCTAACAACACTATTTGGGATCTTAAAAGCTCACTATCATAAGGGGTTCAACTGCTACAACTCTGAAAAAAATTGGAATTCAAACATCAAAAAATGAGGATTAAATAAGATGTGTGGTAAGATATTGATAGGAGTAAGTCCATGATCATGGCACTAACATTACAGTGTTCCACCAATTAAGACAAAATAATTTGTTTTAATACATTGTTTAGTCAGAGAGAAAGAGAGGTGCCATTAGAGCTAAGTAAAAAATCAACAGAAAGGCTAGCACAAGGTAATATACTTAATGTTGTTTTCCCTAGCCAAGTGGCCATGGATGTTCAGGCCATTCTATATGAGAATGCATAAAGGTGTAAAAACCTGGATGATCCCCACATTTTATGCAGAATAGAATAAGATGATCCTCGATATCAATATAAGTGTCAAGGTAACAACAGCAGACTTACCTAAGGTGTTCTAATGTGCTCTCTCCCACATAAGCAACAGCTGCAAAGTGCATCACAGCATCAAATGCATTTTCAGCAAATATCTTGTTGACCTAGGAGCCAGTTAAGTGAAAAGAAGACTTTGGATGTAACTCTCCATAAGCAGAAAAGGCACAAGCAAAGCAGCTTTAGAAGCATAAATGAGGATACAGATTTCTTGTCCCCTAGATCAGCAAAGATGAATTGTAGTCTCTCAGGCTACGGAAATAAGCCCTGCAGAACCTTTACTGCTCCCATGTTTCCTCTAGATAGATTATCCTACAAGATGAACCAAACTGTGCATCAGCAGAACGCTTAAATAACAATTAGTTCACACATTTAGTATAAAGAAAAACTTGATTACCACAATGGTAACTCGATAGTTATCCTTTAAGAGCCTTAAAGCGGCATGTGAACCAATATAACCAGCTCCTCCTGTAACTAAGACATGGGTAACCCCAGGTTCATGGCGAGAAAACTGTAGGAATATACACACCACAGTCAGCTTTAAAGTTGGGAATCAGAGTACTATCAAATTCATCTAAGTTTTGTATACAAAGCACAAATCAGCATTAATTATCCAGATTGCTTGGGTGCCATGAAACAAAACACCAACTCTAGGCAGATAGCCAGATAGCTGAAATTGTCATGATGTCACTTAGGCCTTAACTGCCACAACCAAGCAGTGGCAACAAACACATGCATGAAAGATCAAGTTGGAACATGGCCTAGGGTAAAAGGAACTGCAATAACAAAGACTATCGGCTGGAGGGATGTCACTTTCAATCTTTCATCATCTGCTCGCTAGCACCACCACAAGAAGGTACGGAGATATGTGAGGGAAACGAGTAGGATGGTGCTCTTCACTTTTGTTTTCTCATTACCCAAGTGCGTATTCCATGACAAGATACCAGGCAAGCTTTGCTGCATGTTCTAAAACTTCTTCAAACTAACATATCTAGTTGATGAAGTGCATTGCAAGAAAACAAAAGGAGGGGGAGTCTCAGAAGAGGTTACAAAGTTACTACCTATAGGAACATTAATTGATTTGTAATTTATGATATGAAACATGAGTAGAAGGTGGGTTGGAAAAGTTTATTGAAAGGAATATGATAGGATGGAAAAGTCTTAACACGCTATTGCCACCAAAACCATGAGATTGCTTTAGAACATCATAGTTTACCCAGGACATCATAGTTTACCCACTTCGGTTCGTCGTTCTTCTCACCAATGGTCCTTAAAATGATATGATCCGTGACAACGTCTACACACCCTCCCCATCCTTCTTCTACAACAAACACGAAAAGGAAAAAACAGAACACCATTAGCGACAGTATCTGGCGGCGCCCAGCCACGGCCACCACCGTAGATCCGTGCCCAGGCTCATATCTAGGCCACCAGCTAACTTTATTGTTGCCGGCAGGGTGGACCCCCCGCCGCGACGTCGTGAAGGGCGCGTCCAGGTCTAGCTCCACGGGCTCCAGTTCATACAAGCAGCCCAAACCAAAACCTAGAACAAATCACACCTGAAATCCGAGGGAGGCCGTGGCGTGCGAAGGTAGGTCTCGAGCTTTGGGAATGGCGGGCGCGAGCGAGGCTCCGATTCGGCCGCCAAGGCAGAGGCGACGCACTGGGACGGGCCGAGGCGTGGAGGTCACTAGAGGAATCACCGCAGCGTAGCGCCACTCGCCGTCAGGCCGCTACAGCTCACCCCGCGCGCTCTCGCCGTCCCGTAGCCGCAGAGCCCCTCACCGTTCCACCGCTGCAGTGCGCTCTCGCCGTCCCACCGCAACGCTCCACGCGCGTCGCTGGGCCTCAAGAAACAGATGAGGAGCACAAATCTAGAACTGGGCAAAGCAGACAAGACCGACGGCAAACTAAAGGGAGCAAAGCGGTGAACTCACATACCTCCACAGCTCCAGCAATGGCAGACGAGACTGAACAATCCGAGAGAGGGAGCCGACTCGCAGAGACGGGGAGGGGCGAAGCGGCGAGGTCGCCGGTAGAACCGCTGCGACGTCGAGACAATCGCCGGTCGCCGGGACGAACCCCTTTTCCCCTCTCGCCGGGACGATGGGGAAATGAGACAGGAAGAGCGCGACTTCCGATTTTAAGCGGTAACGCTCAGAGTGGGCCCAGCGAATCAGCGTCACAAGGCAAATGGACGTAACCAGACGCCGATTCTTCATTCAGCGGACAGAAAATTCATGTGCTAACAAAGCAAGAAACACACATGTGTTATATAGCATTCCTAAAAAAAACACAAAATCTAGAGAGAGAAAAAGTCTAGCATTAGCCCCTCGGTAAATTCAGGCAAGAAAAAGATACAAAACAATGATATCCACTTTAGGTGCTTTATCAGAGGGCTATAATTTTCATGACAAAGGTATCACAAATCTAGAACTCAACACTGCTAGCTGGATTTTTTTTTTTTTTTTTTTTTTTTTTTGTGTGTGTAAGGCGTCCATCGGGTTCGTGTCTCTAACTTAGTCAGCCTGACCGACTGCCTCTTTTCTCAGGTTGTTGCTGCATGCTACGGCTTCTGCAGTGTGTTGGTTCACTGTTATGCCGCTGCTGCAGCCGCTAGATGAAGCCATGAAGGGGAGACGCTAGATTTTTGTGTGCTTGCACTTACGGCTAATATTCTTTCGCCCGTTATAAGGCAAAATGTGTGACCTCACCGGTCTCAAGATGCGCTAACCCAGCCTTTCAAATGGTCTATCGGGACAATTAAGGTACACGTGGTGTATATGAGCATATGCGCGTGTACGGTGTGTTTTGAAAAAGTAGTGTCACGCGGCATATAAGAGCATCTCTAGTATTCTTTTTTTAATTCACTCTATAAATCATCATTTAGAAAATTATTTGAATAAAAATCATTATCTATATCTTTTCACCTTTTAATAGATTCTCTATATTTTAGTGTGTCCTTTAGAAAGCCAACACTGCTCTCCTTTGGTTAGTGAGAAAATAGAGGATGACAATATTTCGAGGTCTAATTAAAAAGCTATCGAAAAAAAAAAATCTCATCAAAACCTCTGTTCGTATTGGAGTTGCTGTAAGATCTCATCCAAAAGTTGCTACAACCCTAGTAAGATCTACAGTTAACTAGTTGTGGCTTTATTGGTTGCTAAGGTAATATGTTTTTAGTTAAGTTTAAGCGTAAGTCACGTTTTTCAAATACTATATATCAGAATCATCTTCAAAATCAAAGCACCGCACATGCATCAAACTTGGGAAAAGTCAACTTAGTAAATGAAGATAAGTAAACTCGAATATGCACAACATAGGTTATACGTGTATACGTATCACACTAGCGCTCGTGGCCTAATGGATAAGGCATTTGACTTCTAATCAAAGGATTGTGGGTTCGAGTCCCACCGAGCGTGTTGCTTTTTTATGTTTTTCTTTTTTTGGTCCTCTGCTTCTAACGCCCTCACCCAGTCACCCTACTCTGTTTCTTTGAAATTCGTGCGGCAGCTTAGCTTTTTGAATCCAAACATAAACAAATTTGTAAGGAACTCATTCTTTTTTTCATTCTATCTAATTCTGACGAGAACAGGGCTACATATGATTCGACGAAGATATATCATTCCAAATCTTTTATAGACCTGAAATTTCTCTTTAAGCAACACTGACAGGTCACACTCCAATCAGAATCTGGCTGAAAACAAAATCATTTCAGGTTGGAGCTGGAAAGACGGTGAAGATAAAATTGACAGCGAAGTAGTGGTTGTAGCGACACTGACAATACCAAAATCTGGTGACCAAATTTTATCATCATCGTCAATCAATACAAACACAGAAAAAGAGAGCAAAGATGCTCCTAGTATGTATGACAGTATGAGCAAAAAGAATTGGCAACTACACCAACTCGGCTTACATCCATTTCTCTAACAACTCAACTATTCGGTAGGAGCCCGTCCTGTCATCTCTGATGATCGATGGATTCTGAAACTGAAACGGCTGTTAGATCGATCAGATCAGTTGTGTATATCTTGTTGGTTTATTCCTTTCCTTTCTCTATTACTAATATTAATATCATCGACGATAATGACATGACCAAGAAGAAGAAGAGCTGCAGCAGCATCTCCATGCAGCAGCAGCAGCAGCTATATCTTGTCGCCTTGCTTCTCGGCGGTGAGCGGCAGCATCTCCATGCGGCCTCTGGGCGTGCACGGGCCGCCGCCGCCAGTCGCCACGGCGGCCTGATGCTGCGAGATGAGGTGCCTGACGTAGCCGTAGAAGGTGCAGCCGACGAGCGTGACGGCGCAGCCGACGGCGTTCATGGCCGAGATGGGGTTCCGGAAGATCATCCACGACACCAGCACCGCCACGGCCACCTTGAGGTTGCCGGCCACGTTGAACGTCACAGCCGTCGTCGAGTGGATCACGTAGAAGATGGAGAAGTTGAGGCAGAAGGCCAGCACCCCCGACGTGAGGATGATCGCCAGCGCTAGCCCCACCGACTCGTACGTGTAGAGCCAGCTCACCACGCCGCTGCCCTCCAGCACCATGGCCGGCACTGACAGGATCATCGTCGCAAAGGGAGCCATGTAGTACACCGTGTTGATGCTGCACACAGTCACACACACATACAAAAACATTTTAACCTTTTATTCTATCCATGGAAACTCTATCAAGCAGTAAATATAAATCAAGATCATATCTTTTACTTACAATAACCTATACTATACCTGTCGAATTTGTATCCATGGAGCAGCGACTCTGCCAAGATGGTCTTTGTGGATGTCGCCAGGCAGCCCACCATGGCGGCGCAGAAGCCAAACGTGTTGAAGCTCAGCTCCGTTACAGAAGTCAGAAGAATGCCTCCCACAATAGGGACCAAAGAAGCCCAGATGCGCCATTCGAAGTATTTCCTCCACACCAACCACTGAAGAATCACTGCATCTCGTCTCAATGGAAGAGATTGCTTTGGTCAGAAACTATCATCATTCTGCACGAACTGCAGAACAGGAAAATATAGGATGACAAGATCGTCATATATAAAAGAAAAGAAACTAACCTGTGGTTGCAGGGGTGAAAGACTTTATGGTCTGCATGAAGGAGACTGGGATGTACCGCAGGCTCACATTCCCCAGCACAATGTTTATGCAGAACACGAATGACATTGGGAATATCCTTCTCCATCGATCCTCAGAGGCAACCTCAATCAGCGGCTTTGTTTTTAGAACTTTGATTGCGATGTAGGCTCCGATAGAAGAGCATATGAAGTGGACGCACGACACCGTCAGAGGGAACTTGAACTCCAGTTTCTGCAAAATTTGGCCTCAAGATCATCAAGTACATGCCTTTGTGCCAAGCAAGCGGCAATGGCAACTACTAGTATCATTAACTTTCCCTTTCCAACATCAGAGCAACAAAAGATAAGAAAGGGCGAAACAGAAAGCTTCTTCTTTAAGGGTCTCTCTGACAGAGAGCACATGTTAGCAGAGGGGTTTCTTAAAGAACACAACAAGCAGATTTCTACTACTACCTTCTAGGTATATATATTTACAATTGTGCTAGTTCACAAGACAAATCATCTCATAAATACAGAATCAATTAATCCATCTCATTACCAAGCCAGCATGTCAAGTCAAGAAATAAGCAAAATATTTCAAGAGAGCTCCTCCTCAAGAAACAACCTCAGGAATTAGAAGCTTGAAGAGAAATGTTTGGATCCTAAATATCAAATATCAATCCTCAGATTAGATTTAGATAACATGGAACTGGCAACCAAACATGGCAGGGCATTTGTTACTAAGGCCGGCGAAGTCAAAGATGATCCTATACGGTGACACTCCATCAAATCCATAGTCAGCTTGACAGAAAAAAGAACCTTGCTGCTCACTTCAACAACTTTAAGTAAACCACAATCTAGAGGAACATGTATGGTTGCAAACTATAGTACATACTATATACCTACCTCTGGTCTAAGAAATTAGATAACTGCACATAGGTGCAGTCTGAATGCTATTGTTAACCCTGCATCCATTTCCATTTTGCCTTTTGGTTTTTGTTTACGATGGAAAAATGGCAGGATATACATATAGGTCACAAGGTTAGTGCTATGGTTTTCAGAAATTCGATTGCACAAATGTTGTTTCCTGGACTAAATCTGGAGATTGGACGCTAAACTTATTTTCTTGATTGAGGAAAGCTGTTTCAGCTGTACCATATGCTAGAATGACTGTCAACAAGAAAAAGGGCCCTCATTTGGGCCATTTTCCCAGCACGGTGTTTAAATTCTGACAGCTCTCAGTTAACTCTGAAATTCATCAAGACTGTGAACTCTGAAATTTATCAAGACAGTCCCTTAATTGTCCATTCCCAATCGGAAAAAAAGAAAACCCTACTGTTCTCCATCATAAACATCCCAAACCAATCTACAAACCACCAGTTAAAGTAATTCCCAGACAAACAAAAAGATGATTCCTTTTGGTTTCTGCCAAAACACTAGACAAGACGACATCATCATGGGCGATTAATCTGCACCCATGGAACGATGGGAGGAAGACGAAAACTAAAAAGAGGCAAAAATCTCTTCTGGAACGAAATAAAGGCGCTACCTTTCGTCCTGTACACACGGATCCACCCTAAATTCCCTTGAATATAACACAACTATATACACGATCATCTCTGGGAATTGAATTGAAACAACAAAAAAAATTGCTCATCGGGAAAGAAACCCCAAGAGCAAGGGATGGTGGGCGTGACGGACCTGGAAGATCCACTTGTTGATGATGATGACGGTGACGTTGAATCCCCACCACTGGAGGATGGCAAGCACCGCGCGGATGGTGGCGGCGTTCCGCATCTTGGCGTCCTCCATGGGAAGGGAAAAGGGAAACGCCCGAGCCCGGCCGGCCGCCGAGGCAGGCAGGGAGGGATCGGAGGAGGAAGGAGACAACTGAAACCGGCCGGCGTTCCTCTTCTCCTCTCTTCTCTTGGCGTATATATTAACTATATATTTAGTATGTATTAATTAATCGATCAATCCGATATAAGAAACTGCTCCGCCCAGTGATCCAACCATCCATTAACCACAAAGGCTCTTCTCTTTTCTTGTATCTATCTAGGGTCCGAGCAGAGGAGAAGATCGAGGTGGCTTAGAATAGAAGATATAGATGGATAGGAGGCGACATGAGGAGGAAGACGAAGAAGAAGGCAAGAGGAGAGCGGAGGGAGGAGGAAGACGAGTTGAAAGGGACCGAGGGGAGGCGAGGGGATATTCTGTTGCTTCCTTGGTTTGGTTTTAGGTTGGGAATTCAGTTGGCGTGATGATGCGATTAATTTTTCGATTTCTCAACACTCCGTCAACTGATGATGTGAGGCGACAAAAGTCGAAGGTGGTGCAAGTGCAGAGACTTGCCTGTTGCCACGCGTTACGTGTGCCTTCTCTGCCCTCTTCTGTCCCCTTTGCCCTTTGCTACTCCTGCAATCAATCCTGCTCCCTTGCCTTCTCTCTTTTTAGAGGGGGTTTTTTTTTGGACGAAAGTGAAAGCTGCAGCAGCTCATCTCATTTGTCTCCGTAACTGTTTTGAAAAATGTTGACAAGAAGACTCTAATCACAGTTTTGCTAAAATTTATGCCAAATTTGTAAAGAGAAGCAGGGAAAAAATCACGTTTTCACGGCTCCACCCATCGAGTAGGAAAATGACTCTGGCTCCTCAAAGCTTTTTCACATGGAGCCATTTCTTAGATGAGGATTTCATTGGGCTTCAACCAAAGTCGGAGCCGCTACATAATAAGCCTTGCCAAATGAGAACTTACTTTTGTCCCATTCGATGTAAAGAACTTGGGCGGGCGCTTCGTTTGGACTAACGACTATATTATTTTATTATTATATATATTGTGGTTGGCCTTCCACAAGCGCGCGCGCACACACACATGATGGTACATGCACACCCAAATTCTCTGAATTCAGGCAACAATGCAATGCAAAGTCTCGGTACCATCAACGGTAGTATGACTACGAAGGAAACCATTCCCGCCATCTCCTCTTGTCTAACTAATTTAGGCACAAGCAGGGTACGATGCATTGACACCAGGGTTCTCAGGCCTTCTGGGTCACCATACTACCAAAGCCATCACGATTGAAACAAATCCACAACATGAATATGACACTTCAAAAAAAAAATGAAGATGTATAATTGTTCAGCTATCACCCAAGTTCTCTGCCTTACGGGTTCAATCAGAGAGAGAGATAATAGCAGTAACAAACTTTCAGACATCGATGACAGGCTATGCAAAAGTATGTAAGAAGAGCACACATTGTTTAACAAAAACAAAACAAGTAACAGACATGTACATATCATCGATTAGCGATGTCAACATGGGTGGGTGTCAGTGCTACCACTTACCATCAGGTAAAGGGCAGACACAACATAACAGACGACATCAACTTAATCACTCGGAATAGTCACAAGAATTACAGGAAGGAAATAACAGGACAGGAAATCAACATCAGCAGTTCATCCGCTGGGACAAAAGTGCGCTTCCACACGGATGCCACCATCTCGTCTTCACCGGCCAACAGGGCATTTTTCCCCATGTATAGACAACCCATCGTCCGATTATTCAAGCTGTCAATAGTAATGTATACCCCTTCAGAGGGACCAAAGAATCATTTCCTTTCTTTTACCCTAGTAAGGAGGTGTTTGGATTCAGCTACTAAAATTTAAGAGGTGTGTCGGAAGGATGTTGCATGGGGTATTTGGATACTAACAAAAAAAAATAAATTACATAATCCATCAGTACTCCACGAGACGATTTTTAAGCCTAATTAATCTGTCATTAGCATATGTTTACTGTAGCAAAACATTATCAAATCATAAGCTAATTAGGCTCAAAAGATTCGTCTCGTAAATTAGTCACAAACTATGTAATTAGTTTCGTAATTAGTCTATATTTAATACTCCATGCATATGTCCAAACATCTGATGGGACAACGACTAAAATTTAGGAGGGGCAACCAAACACCCCCTAAGCATGTGAAACCTCATCCACACCGCTGCTACTTATTTTTCTGGAGCAGCAGCTGCCTGCACCTTTGGCCTTTAGGCATCAGGAACACACTTGGCTTTCTGCAGGATCGACTTCTCATACCTCTCCATCCCACGTGCCGACCTCCGCGCATTACACAACATGCAGTACCAGTTACCTCTCGGGATACTTTCAAGCGGCGGAGTCATGCAGTAAATGTGATAAGCATCATCACAGCCATCACACAACACTATTTCTTCATCATCCTTGTTTCTAAAGCAGCATCTGCACAGGCAAGACGGGCAGTACCAGCATGCTAGATTCTTCTGCCTCTCACTTGCAATCTGGCTTTCTTTCATGCACAGGACATGATAGAACTTGTAAGCACAGTAAGGATGGCCGCATACCAAGAACTTCTTGTTCTCATCTTCACATGTGCCACAATGCTTGCACAAGTTTGCTAGAGCAGTTGTTGAGAGGTCCGGTTCACTGTCTTCATCCATGCTTGACACTGAGCTCTCCTGGGTTTTGACGGCCAATTCAGGTTGGATAACATCTTCAGCGGGTTCTTCTGGCTTCTCCACCACGAGCCACTCGCATACATCGCAGCCTTCATGTGATCTGCCATTATTGTTATTCTTTGAAGGTCCGTCTAATCCAACACAGCTGGGACAGTACCATTTTGCTGGGGCCTCTTCATCAATGGCAAGCTTGAGACATGAAACATGGTATGCAGCTTCACATTTATCACAGATAATTCTTCCTTCGCTGTCTGCCTTTCTGCAACAATCCTTGCAAATTCCATCCGATCCAGATGTCCCAGTTTGTTTGGGTATTGTAGAATGGCCAGAATCGCAAGGGGGAGTCAACTCCCTTAGGGCTTTGTGGGCGCCACCAACCAAACTTGTTTCCTAATAAAGGGTGCAGTTATTAATGAATGGGGTATAACAAATCCTAACAACGAAACAATGGTCAGCAGAAATGTTCATAGCACACCACTCACCTCTATCCTGTGTTCAGCCACATCAATTTCTGAAATGCCAGAAGCCTAAAAAAATATTTCTATAAGCAATGACCAACATAAATGGAATGATATCAACAATACAACGCCCTGAATCAAAATCTATGGCTATCACCATAAATTATGCCAACGAAGCACCAACAGAAAACTCATGTTACCTGCTTTTGATGAGAAGCCTGTGAAATCAGTGAGAGACTGCTTGCCAGACCAGCCATTTGTTGGCCAACATGTTCAATCTTCTTCCATATCTAGATAATAAACAAATATGCATACATATTAAAAGAAACAAACAGCATTGATGGTATGTTTTCAACTGCATGTTTATGTTAACTTCTGGGGGTGTTCCGTACATGAATAACAGCAAACAAAAGAATTTACAGATGAGAGAAAAATGGAAAAACAAATATCAGAGGACCTCTTTGGCCATTGAGATATATAGGAGGTACTAACACAAACCAAATCTAATTGCTTATTCCTTGGCCCCAAAAATATTAAGATAACTTTCCTGTTTTTGCCTTCTTTCATTTAAGAACAGCAGTGAACAAGGTAAATAAATGCTTCCTCACAATACATGGATTGAAACATACTTATTGAGTAGTTGCGTATGGCAGCGTGACGCAACCCATGTCCGATTTATGTGCATTCATGACTACCATCACCTTGTGATTCACTTCAAGAGAGAATTCCAAGGGAGTTGGCAAGGTGAGGTCAAGGGCAGCGAATGACACGGGCGGCGAGGAACAGAGCACAGATTCATGAAGACCAAGACAGCGGATCCCTTCCCACGAGAAACAGCTATTAGATGTCCTTTATTGGAAAAGGAGGCAACAGATCTCTGATTGGCCTCAAGCCAGTAGAGAAATATGACTATGAGGTTACATATATGCCCTTTTAGTTGAGCATACCTATTCCAGCTACAGTGGCATTGGAAAATGATTCTGATGTTTGGAATTTGGATGGTTATTAGAAGAATTTGCAAGGGCCAACCCATGCGCTGGAAAAAGGGACCGAAACAGGCAGCGAACACAGGAAGGATCATTCCTAACTATATGACCTTTTGAATCTATGTAGTCAAACAGACAAGCAAAAGGGACAGGTTTCAAATTTGAGCATTGATATAACCTACCATAGGCTCTCAAGTAGAACCACAGCTACATCTTTTTCTATATCAGAGAAAACAGCACAGGAAAAAAAAGGAATGAGGCAAACAAACAAACAGGTACCTGTTTGATATCATGGTCAAGCAGCGCAGGGTTCTGTGCATAATCCCCATTTCTCATCTTGGCATCAATTATTTGCAAACCAATCAGGTCATCAGGCTTATTGACATGGAATGTTGCAGCTAGCAGATCACACAGCATGGCAAACTTCTCGGAGATTAGAATGTCAAAGAGAGCTTTATGGCACATCGCCTTGTTGGCTTCCAAAGATGCAGCTGTTCCATCTTCTAACTGAACCAAGGCATCACTATTCTCTTCGGAATGTACAGCTCCAACAGGGTCCTCTCTTCCTGCTCCTCCGCAGTCAGCTAAGTTCCCCTGGTAGATCAAGAAAACAAAATAGAAGCTTTTGTTAGTGGAAAGAGAAATGGAACCATTACACAAGGTGGGCATGCACATGTTATGTTCAATCTGAAGGACTGGATGGATTACTAACATGTTCTGTGGGCTGGCAACCATAATATCTGAGCGCATCTCGGATGCAGCTCTGAATCCCTCCGGAGGCCTGGTTCACAGCAGCGGATTGTAGGACGCCCTCCAGCGTGTCCCTCCAGCTTCTCCAGTGCCTGTCTAGCATTTGACGCCCACCTTGCTGGGAACTGATGGCGTGCACCACCGCGCTCATCTTATTCTGCACAGGGGAGAAAGCAGGGGAATAAATGACAAATCTCGAGAAGCAAAAGCCACGACTGACCGATAATTCCGCACCCAAGAAGACGTATGCACGCCCAAGAAGACGAGTGGCAGCATTACAAGACACCCTAGCCTCGAGAGCAAACGTTGCGAGATGGAAAGGGGATCTTTGCAAGACGGAACCGAAATCTGGCGGCGTATGAAATCTACGAGTAACTGAAGGCACCGCGAGGCTGGAGAGACGCTCGTAGTAATAAAACCCATGTCGTCGTCGTAGCAAAGAACGACGAGTTGGGGGAGGGGGGAGCTAGGGTTTGGAGGGGAATGCGTACCTTGACGGGGTCGGGGCCCGGCGTGACGGCGCTGTGGCCGGCGTTGGCGCCGGTGCCGCGGCGGCGTCTCTTGTAGGTGAGGACGTTGGATGGGTCCAGGCCTTCCGAAGCGGGGAGCTTGGGAGGATGGCCTCTGGCGGCGCCGTCGGAGGCCATACGCGGGCAGCTAGAAGAGCATGTCCCGGACCCAAGAAACGACGGCGAGATGGGGAAGGGGAAGCGCGAGGAGGGAAGAGGGTTGGAAGGCGGTGCGAGGAGGTGGAGAGGGCTAGGGTTTGAGGGGAATTTAGAGATCTCGGTCAGGCAAGCCGGGGAAGGAAACGCACGCCGGAGGGGAGGAGCGGGACGAGGGTGGGGTGGGACTGTGGGTGGGAGGGGGGAGGATGAAGCGAAGCCGAAGAAGCGGTTGTCCAAAAATTGGAGGAGCGGGGGAAAACTAGCGAGGGAGCCAAAACCTTTGTCATCACAAAAATAGGTCTAAGTTGTAGGAAAACTTCCCCTCCTCTTCTCTCACGAGTCATCACCGCCACATAGAACCTCCTAGGTCACTAGATTAAGGTTTGATGATACTAAATCAAGCTCTGTTGTCATCGAATTAAGGTTCACTGACGCTCTGCCGCCATTGGGTTGAGGTTTGTCTAGACGACACCACCAATGGCGGATGAACCTCTGCTGCCGCCACAGAGCTATGGTGCAAGGAGAGCCGAGCACCAGCAAGGGAAACAAACACCCCCTTAGAAGGTCACCTTGTGTTGGCGGAAGAGGATCCAAACATCCCTAGGTTTATGGAAGAACAAAGACAAGGAAAGCACTTGAGTGAAGCAACGACCAGAGGTGCAAGGAAGAAGAAAGAGGAGGGATGGATAATGTCTATGTTTGTTTTATCTTCCTTAAATGTTAGCGAGCATAACGACAGTTAGAATTTAGGTTCAATGACAACATAACGACAAACGACATATTAGGCATTAAGGATTGTATACATAATGGAAAGGGCTCCAAGTCGATAAGGAGAAATCGGATGTGCAAGCTGTATTCATAATGATTACCGTTACAAAGTGGACCCACGATGATGTACTCTCTTTTTAATTAATGACTACTAAATGTTCGGGCGAGAGAGTCCGAGCCTTGGTGGGTCGTCCCTTACAACAAGGTGAGGTAATTGCCACATCTACCCCTCCATTCCGAAGAGGAAGAACTTTTACCATATTGACCATGAAAGCATCTAGGCCCCCGGTTGGGTTTCGGTGATTAATAACGACACAAGATTACTATGACTAACGTGTGTTTTGTAGAGGCAATTTGAGTTATGTCATGGTAATGGAAATTGATTGGGCAATCATGGTTGTCATGCCCCTGTCGATGGAAATCGTTTCAGTTTCCAAAGAATGGACGACAAGGTTAAGGACGGACTAGTTCTAAGTGTCGTTTGGTGTTGGAGAGACACTTAGAGTAGTTTAGGACTTTGTTTTTCCTTTGACCGTACTATTAAGGGGGGTATGGACTAGTAGTCTAACTAAGGTGAGTCTAATGGATTAGGTGTGGTGCACACTTGTCAAACTTAGCACTAGGTAGCTCAGGAATAGCCCTAAGATCGATAGAAGTCAACTTCATTCACAAAGAATTTTGAATTGAAAGTAAATGGAGAGTTAAATGACTAACCGGACGCTGGTTTGGTTGTGACCAGACGTAGCTTGGAGAGTCCGATCAGTTCATTTGATCGACAGCAGCAGTCAGAGTGCGACCGGACATTGGACACCAGTGCTCACCAGACGCGACGCTAGCCATATCTGTAGCAGCGTGGACAGGCTGTTGACCACGGACCAGATGCTGAACAGAGAAATGATCGGACTCTGGGTGCCAGCATCCGGTCAACAACAGTAAGGTTCCAGAGAGTGTTTTTTAATGACCGGACGCGTCCGGTGGGTGCTGACCGGACGTAGGCCAGAGTCCGATCAGAGCAAATAGCTCTTTCTGATACACTGACGTATTACACTGATCGGTGCATCTGGTCATCCCGATACTTGCTGAGTTGGACCTCAACCGTTATGTTTTGAATGGGGGTATAAATACATATCTCACTCGTCCATTTAAGGTCTCTTGCCTATTTGTTCAGCTGAGAAATACCTTTGGAGTACAAGGGAGAGCAAGAGCCTAGTGGGGTGATTGAGATTTGATAATTCAAGATTAAGGACCTCATTAGTGCATAGAGAGTAGCAAGTGTGCATCCATCTTTATCATTAGGCTTGTCTTGATCAAGTGAGAGTTTGTGCTTGTTACTCTTGGTGATTGCCATCACCTAGACGGCTTGGTGGTTAGGAGCTTGGTGATCATCCGGCAGAGCTTATGGATGACTCAAGTCATGTTGTGAGCGGTTGTGGACGATTCACTATGACGGAGTGTCAAAGAATCAACCCGTAGAGAGCACTTGATCCTTGTGTGGATCAAGGGGGAGCTACACCCTTGCGCGGGTGCTCCAACGATGACTAGTGGGGAGTGGCGACTCTCCGATGCCTCGGGAAAACATCGCCGCATTCCTTTCCCTCTCTTTATTTTGAGCATTTACATTTGAGCAATTTATTTTATATCTTTACATTCCTAGAATTATCATGCTAGAGTAGAATTGGAACCTATGATGTAAAACTTTTGTACGGCACAATAATAGAAACACATTCTAGACACAAGGGGTGAAATGGGCTAAGTGTAGGGCTTAATTATTACAAAAAATTTAGAATTAGCCCAATTCACCCCCCCCCTCTTGGGCATTTTGATCCTTTCAATTGGTTTTGGAGCCTCGTGCTCCCTAAATTAGGCTTAACCGTCTAGAGTAAGATGTCCCACGGGGATGAACCCCCTCCTATCTTTGAGGGAGATGATTTTCCTTATTGGAAAATTCGCATGAAGGCATACCTAGAGGCTTTAGATGTTGGAGTTCTTAGAGCCGCCTCACAAGACTTCCCAAAACCTAAAGATCCCGCCAACCTTTAAGGCGATGAGGTTAACTATGAGAAGTGGAATGCAAAGGCTAGAAACACCCTCTTTAGAGGCCTTTGCAATGATGTTTTTAATCGTGTGTAGAACCACAAAGACGCCCATGCGCTATGGTCGGACATTTGTGCGCTCCATGAGGGAACCAAGAGTGAGCGTGAGGAACGCTACCATCTTATGATGAAAAAGCTTAATTTATTTGAAATGCTTCCTAGAGAAAGTGCTAATGAGATGTATTCACGCTTGAATGTTCTTGTAGAGGAAGTCAATGGGTTTGGGCTCACACAGATGCAACCCTCCAATGTTGTGAGAAAGATCTTGAGTGTCCTCCCATTGATAAATATGGGCATATTGTGATGGTGTTTCATCAAGGTGATCTTTCCACTGCTACACCAACTCAAATATTAAGGAAGATCAATGCACATGAGATGTACATGCACATCACTCCACAAGATGGCTCTTCTTCCACCAAGAAGAAAGATTTGGCATTCAAGGCTAGCTAAGAGAAGAGGGACAAAACAATAGTTAATCATGATAGTTCAAGTGATAATGAGATTGATGATGTCAGTCTTGCTCTCATGATGAGAAGAACTGTTAAGATGCTCAAGAAGCTAAACAAGAATGGTGTCAAGTTTGATGGCAAGAAGAAGAAATTCTTCACTAGTAATATAAGGAAGCCCATCTCTGAAATGGATTGCTATAATTATAGAGAGCTTGGTCATCTAGCTCATCAATGTCCCAAACCCAAGAAAGACAAGTACAAGAAGAAGTACAAGGGTAAGAAAGATGACTCAAGTGATGAAAATGATGAGAAGAAGAAGAAGAAGAACAAGCCATACAAGAAGGATGGCAAGAAGAAAGAATTTTACAAGAAAAAGAAGAATGGCAAGATATACATTGTTGGTGATTGGCTCATGGACATTGAATCATCAAGTGACTCATCTGATGATGAAAGTGAGAATGAGAAGGAGAAGGTGGCCGCTCTTGTGATTGATTCTTCACTATCTTCACCAACACCACCGTCATCATCCTCTACACACCTATGCCTTATGGCCAAGGGTGAACGAAAGGTACAAAATGGTGATGATAGTAATGGTGATGATAATGCTAGCAATGATGAAAGTGGTAGTGATAGTGAAGAATTTGAATCACCTTCTTATGATGATCTTGTCAAGTTGCTAAACCAATACACTAAAATCATTAGAAAGACAAGAGCTAAAAATGAAAAGCTAGAACTTGAGAATGACTCACTCTTAGCAAAGTATGACATAGCCAAAAAAGCTAGTGTTGAGCTTAGAAAAGAAAATAAAAGTGTGTCATCCAAACTCAAGGAGCTCAAATCCTCTAAAAATGAGCTTAGAGAAAAACATGATAAACTTGAGGGGATACATAATGAGCTCACCACTAGTTACAATTTGCTAAAAGAAGAGTACACCAATCTCAAGATTAATCATGACAATCTTGTTCTTTCTCATGAGTTATTCAGCCTGTTCGTTTGTTGGTTTTAGCCAGCCCAAACTAGCCAGCCAACAGTGTTTTCCTCTCACAATAAACCAGCACCAGCCAGCTCAAACCAGTCCAGAAACCAACTAGCGAATAGGCTGATTATTCAAAGAGCCACATGATGCTACTAACAATGTTGTTAAGACTGATATAGCTACATCATATGATGACTTAATTGTTGAGAGCATTGATCAAGGTTCTAGTAGCAAAGACAAGAAAGTGGTTGAGTCCGACAACTATGATGATTATGTCAAGCTCAAGAATAAGAATGAAAAACTCAAGAAAGATCTTGAAAAGCTATCAACCACCAACACAATTGTGATAGAGAATCTTGATAATGATTATGATATAGCTCTTGAGAATGAGATGCTTAAAGAAGAGAACAAGAGACTCAAGATGGAGAAAAATCATGATAAACTTAGAGAAGAAAACAAGAAGCTCAAGTTGGAGAAAGAACATCTCAAGACCAGTTTGAGCAAGTTCACAAGAGGCCAATATCTTTAAAGTGAGCTACTCATGAACACCGTGATGAGGATGGATAGAAGTGGTATTGGGTACTTGGCAAATCAAGAGAAGAAAGCTCCAGCTCAACATCAACAACAATACAAGTCAAAGACTAAGCCAAAGAGATGTTTTGAGTGTGGACAAGAAGGTTACTTTGCTCATGAGTGTCAAACTCCACTACCACAACCCTTACCCAAGCATGCTAGACCCTTTGCCTTCAATGCTCACTACATGCTTAGAAAGGATTCTAGTGGAAAATGAAAGTCATGTTCTTAGGTCCACAAAACAAGAATAGGCCTAAGCAAATTTGGGTTGCAAAGTCACTTATTGAGAAAGTTAAGGACCCTCATCAAGTTTGGGTCCCTAAACAACAAGCTTGATCTCTTATATGTAGGTGAACTACAAGACCGATGGAAGTCATTAGGTTATTAATAGTAGTTGCACTCAACATATGACCGGTGATCCTCATATGTTCACCTCACTAAATGAAGAAGTAGATGGTCAAGAAAGGATTACATTTGGTGATAATTCAAAGGGCAAAGTTCAAGGATTGAGCAAAGTTGTAATATCAAATGATCATTCAATATCAAATGTGCTATATGTTGCTTCATTGAGTTTCAACTTGCTATCCGTTGGTCAATTGTGTGATCTTAGCTTTCAATGTTTGTTTACCGAGAAGAAAGTGGTTGTGTCAAAGAAAGATGATAATCAAGTTATATTCAAGGGTTTTATATACAACAACCTATATCTAGTGGATTTCACCTCTAAAGAAGCAAACTTGAAGACATGCTTATTCACCAAAACATCACTTGGGTGGCTATGGTATAGAAGACTTGCACATGTTGGGATGAACTCACTCAAGAACTTAATAGAGAATGAATTGGTAAGAGGTTTGAAGGATGTGAAATTTAAGACAAGCTTTGTAGTGCATGTCAAGCCAGCAAGCAAGTTGCAAACAATCATCCAACAAAAGCTTACATGTCAACAACAAGAGTGCTAGAGCTTCTTCATATAGATCTATTTGGACTAACAACTTGAAAGGTCCTAATGGCTAGAGGAGGTGAATAGCCTATAAAAATTTCTACAACAACACTTAGCAAACCGGTTAGACAAATATGAGGCGAATCGAGTGTTGTGCTAACCTACTAAAAATGCAAGTCACCTACCACAATTCTAGTTTATATAGTCTCTATCCACACAATGGCTAACCAAACTAAGTTAGTGTGCTCTCAAAGGCTAACTAAAGAGCCATACTAACCAAACTAACAAGCTCTCACGACTAGCTACACTAAAGAGCTTGATAACTAGTTTGCGATAATGTAAAAGAGAGAGCAAGATGGTTATACTGCTGAGTCAAGGAATGAACCAATCAATCATAAGAATGAATACCAATGAAGACCAATCACCTAGGAATCAAATGATAACACAATAATTTGTTACCGAGGTTCACTTGCTTGTCGGCAAGCTAGTCCTCGTTGTGGTGATTCACTCACTTGGAGGTTCACGTGCTAATTAGCATCACACGCCAAACCCTCAATAGGGTGCCACACAACCAACATAAGATGAGGATCATACAAGCCACGAGCAATTTACTAAAGTACCTTTTGGCTCTTCGCCATGGAAAGATCAAGAACCCCTCACAATCACCACGATCGGAGCCGGAGACAATCACCAACCTCCGTTCAATGATCCTCGCTGCTCTAAGCCATCTAGGTGGCGGCAACCACAAAGAGTAACAAGCGAATCTCATAGTGAAACACGAACAGCAAGTGCCTCTAGATGCAAACACTCAAGCAATGCACTTGGAATCACTCCCAATCTCACAAAAATGATGAATCAATAATGGAGATGAGTGAGAGGGCTTTGGCTAAGCTCACAAGGTTGCTATGTCAATGCAAATGGCCAAGAGAGTGAGCTTGAGCTAGCCATGGGGCTTAAATAGAAGCCCCCACGAAATAGGGTCTTAGCTCCTTAGTCTAATGAAAATCGAGGTGACCGGATGCACCGGTCGGTTTGACCGGATGTAGGACCCTAGCATCCGGTCCTCAGATTTTTGCCACATGTCCCCTGCTTCAAATGTTGATCGCCCGATCTCAACGGTCAATAGTGCACTTAAGTTGTGACCGGATGCACTGCTCAAAGTGACCGAATGCACCATCACTGGCATCCGGTCGTTTCTAGTAAGGTTCCAATCGTGACTGAATGCGTCCGATTATAAGCGACCGGACGCAGACAAGCCAGAGTCCGGTTGTTTCTAGAGAGCTCTCTGAACCTCTATTTTATGACCGAATGTGTCCGCTCCTGTACGACTGGACACAGCACCTGAGTCCAGTCATTCTCCAACTACCACGCGTCACTGCTATTCCTCACGCTACTATGTCAGCGTACGTTAGTACTGACCAGACACAGGCCCTGAGCGTCCGATCACTCTTTTGCGCAAGTGTCCAGTCATGAGACCAAGACCACATGCTCATAGCTGCTACTGACTGGACGCAGGGTCAGAGTTCGGTCACTGTGTGACCAGCGTCTGGTGCACTCTGTGAGACCCTATCTTTTCTGTATAGAGCACTGATGGCACCATTGGACTATCTGCACTCTACGGTAAAGATGGCAATGGGTACATCCCTGACGGGTATCAAGAGAACGTTCTCATCCCTAGCACAGCAAGATTGTCCCGCTCCCCGTCCCCGTCCTCGGTCTCGGGGATAGATTTTACCCATCCCCGTCCCTGACCGGGGAAAACATACCCGCCGGGTACCCCATACCCGAGTACATGTCCTCCTTGGTGCTCGAGTACAAGCACTTGAATCAACAATCCAGAAGAAGAAATGTGGACACAAAACGAAGAAATATGGACAAAAAAACGGATCTTACAGCAACATGAAATAAACTCGCTTAGTTGACAAATCACAGCTCCCTTGCATACCAAATTTGCAAACAAAACGCAAAGAAAAAATCTCACAAATCTACTAGTGCTTGTGTTAGGATGAGATGTATTCTTGTGTCAGGCAAGATCCACCTCCCATTGTCCCCAATCAGGTTAAGAAACTAGAGACGCAAGATCATCTTCCTTGTAGACCAAAGTACAAGCAGATGCCCAATCACGGCTGGTCTCCTATGTCGGCGCTGGGAGCACAGGCACAGGGCATGCTGCACGCGAAGGGGCAGAAGACTTCGGCTGGGGGCTTCGGTAGATGGCCAGCGCAGACGCACGGTAGCGCTCATGCGCGTGACGGCACGAATCACGCGCCAATGGCAGTGGCCTATGGGAGTGGCCAAGAGGAGCGAGAGACAGAGGGAGATGGCGGTCGGTAGCTGGATAAGACTTGAGCGCGAGAGCATGCGGTGGCTGAGGATGGGGAGGGAATAAAACCTAGGGTTTTTGGGGCAGTATATATATATATATATGAATGCTAATACTTGGGCCAAATTTCCTATTGGGCTTCTTTGGGCCTATATTCGCGTACGCTGCAAAATTGTCGGGTTCCCCGATGGGTAACGGGGACGGGTACTAGTAGAATGTTATCTTACCCGCTTTACCCGATGGGGATCATTTTTTGCCCGTTAAGAACCCCATAGGTACTGATTTTGTCCCATCCCCATCCCCTAATGGATCAAATCCCCGTCGGGTATCGGGTATCGGGGCCCCATTGCCATCTTTACTCTACTAGTGGACACTTCACCGGTGAAGTTTTGAACCCTTGCTCCCAAGTTCTAAACATAATGTGTATCACCTTTGTGCATGTGTGTTAGCATATTTTCACAAACATTTTCAAGGGTGTTAGCACTCCACTAGATTCTAAATGCATATGCAATAAGTTAGAGTATCTAGTGGCACTTTGATAACTGTATTTTGATACGAGTTTCACCCCTCTTAATAGTATGACTGTTGAACCTAAATGTGATCACACTCGCTAAGTGTTTTGATCACCGAAACAAAATGGCTCCTACCACTTATATCTTTGCCTTGAGCCTTTTGTTTTTCTCTTTCTTCTTTTCAAGTCCGAGCACTTGATCACCACCATGGCATCACCATTATCATGTCATGATCTTCATTTACTTTATCACTTGGAGTAGTGCTACCTATCTTATAAACACTTTGATAAACTAGGTTAGCACTTAAGGTTTCATCAATTCACTAAAACCAAACTAGAGCTTTCTAAACTTACAAGAGTTTGGGAGGAAATCTCTATTGTCTTGTGATAGTTGATGACTACTCTAGATATACTTGGGTGCGCTTCCTTCATAACAAAACCAAAGTGGCCGCATATTTCAAGAAGTTTATCAAGAGAGCACAAAATGAATTTGAAGTGAAGCTCAAGAAGATAAGAAATGACAATAGAAAAGAATTTGACAACACAAACATTGAAGCATATTGTGATGAAGTAGGAATCAAGTATGAGGTCTCTGCAACATACACTCCTCAATAAAATTGTGTAGTAGAGAGAAAGAACCAGACACTTATCACCCTTGCAAGAACAATGCTTGATGAGTATAATACACCCGAAGCTCTATGGGTGGAAGCTATCAACACCACATATTATGCATCTAATCGCCTATTTCTTTAAAAGTTTCTTGGCAAGACCCCTTATGAGTTGCTCAATGAGAAGAAGCCAGACGTATCATTCTTCCGGGTGTTTGGTTGCAAATGCTACATCTACAAGAAGTGACAACACATAGGGAAGTTCCAAAGACGTGATATTGGTTTTCTTGTTGGTTACTCATCAAAGTCCAAAGCATATCAAGTATTTAATCATGCCACCGGCTTGGTTGAAAAAACATATGATGTGGAATTTGATGAATCTAACAGCTCCCAAGGAGCACATGAGAATCTTGATGACGTAGGTGATGAACCATTGAGGGAGGCCATGAAGAACATTTTGGTTGGAGACATCAAGCCCAAAGATGATGAAGATGATGTACAAGTGATTAATCCACCTTCTTCATCAAATGTGCCACAAGATGATGATAAAGATAGGAGAGTAGAAAATGAAGATACTCATGTCTCCCATGATCAAATGGTGGCACAAGCTCAAGATATTGATGCTCCACAACCTCCCTCTCAAGTGGTTGATAGAAGAAATTCACCCCTACTACAAGCACATCCATAAGATCTCATCATTGGGAGTCCTTCAAAGGGTGTAATGACTCACTCTCAAAAACTTGCTTCATTTATTGAACATCACTCGTTTGTTTCTTGCATTGAGCCTAAAAATATAGAAGAAGCTCTTCAAGATTTGGATTGGATAAATGACATGCATGAAGAGTTGAACAACTTTACCCGAAATGAAGTTTGGACACTTGAAGAGTGACCACAAGATGCAAGAGTCATAGGAACAAAATGGGTGTTCTGCAACAAACAAGATGATCAAGGCATCGTTGTGAGGAACAAGGCAAGGCTAGTTGCAAATGGGTTATCCCAAGTTGAAGGGTTGGATTTTGGAGAGACCTTTGCATCGATTGCAAGACTTGAAACCATTCGTATCCTTCTTACATATGCATCCCACCATGAAATGAAATTATATCAAATGGACGTTAAAAGTGTATTTTGAAATTGTTTCATAAATGAACTAGTCTATATTGATCAACTTTCTAGGTTTAAAGACCCTAGATATCCTAATCATGTCTATAGGTTGTTCAAGGCGCTATATGGGCTTAAGCAAGCCCCAAGAGCTTGGTATGAGCACCTTTAGGATTTCCTCATTGAGAAGGGCTTCACCATTAGGAAGGTCGATACCACACTATTCACCAAGAAGCTTGATGGAGAGATCTTCATTTGTCAAGTATATGTTGATGATGTCATATTTGGCTCATCAAATGAAGACTATTGCAAAGAGTTTGGTGAATTGATATCAAAGAAATTTGAGATGTCTATGATTGAAGAGCTGACATTCTTTCTTAGTTTTCAAGTCGAGCAAATGAGAGAGGGGATTTCCATCTCTCAAGAAAAATATACCAAGGACCTTCTCAAGAGGTTCAGAATGGATGAATGTAAAGCAATCAAGACACCAATGCCATTTAATGGACATCTCGACCTAGATGAGGGAGGTAAATCAGTTGATCAAACTCTCTACTATTCTATGATTGGTAGTTTATTATATTTGACCGCATCTAGGCCCGACATCATGTTTAGTATGTGTATGTGTGCTAGATTTCAAGCTAATCCTAAGGAGGCTCACATGGTTGCTGTTAAAAGAATTCTTAGGTACCTTAAACACACACCAAGCATTGGTCTTTGATATCCCAAAGGAGCTATATTCCAACTAGTTAGCTATTCTAATTTGGATTATGCTGGTTGCAAAATTGATAGAAAAAGCACATTCGGAGGGTGCCATTTGTAGATCACTAGTGTCTTGGACCTCAAAGAAGCAAAATAGCATGGCATTGTCCACCGCCGAGGTGGAGTATATTGCCACGGGTGCTTGTTGTGCAAAAATTCTTTACATAAAGCAAACTCTTCTAGACTATGGTGTAGTTCTAGAAAAGGTACCTCTCTTGTGTGACAATGAGAGCATGGTAAAGCTTGCTAATAATCTGGTTCAACACTCTCACACCAAGCACATAGATATCCACCATTATTTTCTTAGAGATCATGTTGCTAAAAATGATATATCACTAGAAGGTGTAAGGACCGAGGATCAATTGGCGGATATCTTTACTAAATCGCTAGATGAGGCTATATTTTGTCGGTTGAGGAATGAGCTAAATGTGCTTGACTTTAGTAACTTCACTAAAAATGAGCTTGTGTTGTCCCTTGCATTGCATTATAATATAAAACATGTTTAATTTTTAGTAATGCACTTAGGGCTTTGTCTAACAGGGTTAAGATAACCACCAAAAACGTGTGAAGCTTAACCATGGATCAAACTTGAAAGGTAACTAGACTTACTTTCAAGTATTGCATTGCATGTGCATGTATGTTGCTTTGTTGTTTCTTTTTGGTTATCTTTTAAGCACCCGCTGTGTTTATCCACAAATAGGGAGAGCATTTGAAGCTCCTATTGGTCATAAAACCCTCTTTGTGTGGTCACATGGTGCTCTTTGCCCCTTTTGTTGCCTATTTTCTTAAAAATAATTATAGCCGAAGGCAAATTATTTAGAAAAACTTGAGGGTTTGAGAGAGGTCTCTCATATCAGTCTCAATTGGTGTTTATTTAGGTCTTATTGAAGTTTGAGACTTGATTGGGAGAAAGCATCGTGAAGAAAGGAGGAGAATTTGCTGTTGAAGTGGGACCAGACGCAGGGACTGGACTCACCTATTGCAGCGTCCGGTCAGTACATCAAGAGGAGATACAGTTGCTAAAGAAAGACCAGAAAATGAACAGTATTTCACGCGCGTCAGGTGTGAAGTTGAATCCACATCTCATCAACACGAGGAAGTTAATAGAAAAAGGATCAAACTCAGATCTGTGTTCGATCACAGTGCATAGGACGCGTCTGCTCGCCATTTAGGCATTTTTGGACCTCTCTATACTTGACTGAACTCTGGTTTTCTGCGTCTGGTCATTTTCATCAGCGCGTCCGGTCACTTCAACTCTTGTGGATTAGATCCATTTCTTCTGTAACTGTTGCGACACTACTCGCCGTGCCCATGCTCGGCTCGTCACCACCGCTGGACTTCTTCTCCGCACCGGCTCACTGTCGTCACCACTCTCTCCTGTGCTCCCGCCCCAGCCTTGCTCGTCCTCTAGAGTAGCTGCTCCAGAAAATTCATTGGTCGATAGTGCCTTTCCCTTGTATCCATGTCGTGGCCTTGTGGTGCCCCATTGTGCTCAGTATACTCATCTTTTCACAGGAGTTTTTCTAGGTAGCAAAACATTCTTCTATCTCTTACCCAATTGCTTGCTCTAATAGTATTACTCTCTTATCTCTAGTTACATAATGTTCTTATTTATATCCATCTATTCCATCTATGTAGTGAGTTGGTGTGCTTGAGGTTGCTTGGTAGTTGATAGTGGCAGCTTTCCTCGAGTCCAAGCCTGCGAGTACGGATTGAGGCCAAGCCTCATGAGTGTTAGTTGGCAGTTGTTTCTTGTCAGTGGTAGTGATTCTTGTTAGCTTTAGAGATGGCACATTGCAAGAATGTTGGAGGTGGTCTTGGCGATGAGGATCCAATGCCTCCACCTCGCCTGACTGCTTAGTAAAAAGGAAAGGCAAAAAAGACTACAAAGAAGAAGCGCAAGAGAGATGATGTTGAGGTAGAGAGAGCAGCAGCAGTGGCAGCCGCCGTAGAGCGAGCCGAGATAGCTGGATCTGGCAGCGGCATTCACATAGGCGATCAGTTGTCACCGGCTTAGAGGGCCGCCATCGAGAGGAATGAGGCTAGTCTTGGTAGTCTGCCTAGGACCATCATGCTTGGAGGATGACATGTCTCTTTAGAGAGAGTCAGACTCAAGGGGTGACTGAGCATCAAACACAGTCGACAGAGTAGACAGAGGATGCTCAGCAGGGAGAGCAGGTTGAGGAGGTAGAGCAGGCAACATAGCCACAACTTCGACGCTCTAGTCGCACACACACTCAGGTGTCACCGAGGCCTCAGACAGAGAGGCGGGGCTCTCATCCACCTCCTAGACCATAGGGTCCACCTCTAGTTGTTCACCTTGACCTGAGGGCAGCCACAGCCAGACAGGTGCAGTAGCTATGGTTCGTATAGTTTGAGGATTGGTTTCTGCCGAGGTAGGATGAGCGTGCCTTAGAGCACTTCTACACTGTGTTACAGGAGGACTTCTATAGTGCATATCTCAACAGCGGTGTTGCCTTCAGATCTTAGCGAGTCTGCTCCTTAGAGTCTCTAGTTGCAGCTGTAGGTGAGTAGATCCATCCTTATCTCACTTATCTGCTAGGCTTGTCAGATCTTCTTGGATGGACTAGTCGGTATGTTCCATCTTGGGTCCGTGAGTTCTACTCCTCCTTGTGGATTGACCCGAGACACATGTTTATTCATTTTGTTTTCTGAGGCCATGACTATAGGCTCTAGAGCTCGAGGGTCAGAGAGATACTGAGGATTCTAGAGTCACCTATTCATCTTCATGAGGCATGCTATGGACAGACAGAGCCTTCGAGATGCCCTCACGGCAGACTTGTGCCACCTATAGATCTTGTCATACCGTGCTTTATAGAGCCATTTGGCGAGGGGTCGAGCAGGACACCACGTGACCTTACACCTACAGCTCGGCTCCTTGATGCTATTATGAGGAGGACTCTGCTTCCGAGGATGGGCTACCATGAGGGCCTGACTCGAATTCAGCTGTGCCTAGTGCATTACCTAGTGTCTCAGACTGTCTTTGATATTTGGGATGTGATGCTTTCAGAGATGGAGGACACACTAGCAGAGGGCTTCAGAGGTCACCATCAGTTGCCTTATGCTTATTGGATCACTTTCTTACTCTGAAAGGCAGTTCCACACAAGTCTCTAGAGACAATGGCAGAGTGGATAGGTGCTACTACTGAGTTTTCACAGTATGATATGAGCCAAATGCTACATCACAGTCGTGCTAGGACACCTCGCTAGCTGAGTCACCGCCCAGAGGTACCAAAGACAATAGCTCAACAGGATGAGATCATCAGGGGCATCGTAGAGATAGGAGGATGAAAGCTCTAGTTTGGTTTTGGTGAATTGATGAAACCCTAAGTGCTAACCTAGTTTATCAAGTGATCATGAGATAGGTAGCACACTTCAAGTGGAGAAGCTAATGAAGATCATAACATGACAATGGTGATGGCATGGCGATGATCAAGGGCTTAAACTTGAAAAGAAGAAAGAGAAAAACAAAAAGCTCAAGGCAAAGGTATATTTTGTAGGAGCTATTTTGTTTTGGTGATCAAGACACTTAGAGAGTGTGATCACATTTAGGTTTGATAGCCGTACTATTAAGAGGAGTGAAACTCGTATCGGAATGCGGTTATCAAAGTGCAACTAGATGCTCTAACTCATTGCATATGCCTTTAGGATCTAGTGGAGTGCTAACACCCTTGAAAATGTTTGTGAAAATATGCTAACACATGTGCACGAGGTGATACACTTGGTGATTAGCATAATTGAGCAAGGGTGAAGAAGACGAAGGAGATGCTAGTGTCGATCTAGTGACCGGACGCTGGATCTAAATGCACCAGATGCTGACTGCCTGCGTCCGGTCATGCTGACCTGGCGGTACAGTAGCTAGGGTACTCCACCGGACACTGTGCTGTGTCCGGTCGAGGTGGACCGGACGTGTCCGGTTGAGGAAAAATAGATTTGGACCCTTACTATACTTGACCGAACACTGAGGCTCCAGGGTCCGATCAGTTTTGCCGGAGCATCCGGTCGGCACTTAGCCGTTGTGATCTGACGATTCAGTTTTAACTCAGAATGACACGTGGCATAAATCAATGGACTGGACGCTGGGTCCAGGGTCCGGTTAGTATGACCGGAGCGTCTAGTCAGAGCATAGTGTGCCTAGTAAAGGGGTACAACGGCTCTATTTCATGGGGGCTTCTATTTAAGCCCCATGGCCGGTTCAAGCTCACTCTCTTGTCCATTTGCATTGACATAGCAACTTTGTGAGCTTAGCCAAAGCCCTCCCACTCATCTCCATCATTGATTCATCATCATAGTGAGATTGAGAGTGATCCAAGTGCATTGCTTGAGTGATTACATCTAGATGGCTTGGAGCAGTGAGGATCGTTGAGCGGAGGTGGTGATTGTCTCCGGCTCCGATCGTGGTGATTGTGAGGGGTTCTTAACCTTTTCCCGGCGGAGCGCCAAAAGGTACTCTAGTGGATTGCTCGTGGCTTGTGTGATCCTCATCTTGTGTTGGTTGTGCGGCACCCTATTGAGGGTTTGGCGTGTGATGCCAATTAGCACGTGAACCTCCAAGTGAGTGAATCGCCACAACGAGGACTAGCTTGCCGGCAAGCAAGTGAACCTCGGTAAAAATCATTTTGTTCATCATTGATTCCGAGGTGATTGGTCTTCATTGTTATTCATCTTTGTGATTGATTGGTTCTTCATCTACACGGCGGTATAACCTTTTTGATCACTCTCTTTACTTTACCGCAAACTAGTTGATAAGCTCTTTAGTGTAGCTAGTTGTGAGAGCTTGCTTGCTTGGTTGGTGTAGCTCTTTAGTTAGCTTTTGAGAGCACACTAACATAGGGTAGTGTCATAGCTATTGTGTGAATAGACACTATCTAAACTAGAATTGTGGTAGGTGGCTTGCATTTTGAGTAGGCTAGCGCAACACTTGTTTCGCCTCATAATTGTCTAACCATTTTGTTAAGTGTTGTTGTAGAAATTTTATTAGGCTATTCACCTCCCTCTAGCCATTAGGACATTTCAGAGGAGCAACTTGATGCACAACGGGAAGATGAGGTCGAGAGCGACCCGAGTGACAGCTCAGACGATGACTATCAGCCGATTCCATAGATGGCATCTCGTCCACATGATAGAGAGGCCAGTGGCTCTAGCTTAGCTCCACCATAGCCACCGTAGACAGACCCGACACTCCTAGCTGTACTTGAGCGGATGAGGCAGGACTAGGCATGCTAGGCACAGGAGACTGCAGCTGCACTTGCTTAGGTTCAGGCACGATAGGATGAGTTTCAGCGACAGCAGTAGGCCATGCAGCAGCAGCAGCTTATGATTCAGCGACAGTTAGTTGGCTTCATGCATCATATATTCACTGCTATTGGGGTTGATCCTCAGTAGTCTACATTTTAGATAGGACAGCCTGCCACCACCACTCCAGTGACTCTAGCTGTATAGCCCAGTGGGCTTCTGAGTCAGAGACAACTAGCTCCTCAATTTGCCTTACCTACAGAGCATGTATCTCAGTTGTTTGCTTCACAAGGGACAGCTCATGGTCCGCACTTTACTCCTATTGTTACGGGCTTCACTCTCACTCAAACTTCTTTGGCATTAGTGATGGACACCCCAGTCTCTAGGAGTCTTGGTGCTACCTTCAGTGAGCTTACAGGGCAGCCTACACCTCTAGTGTTCTGAGTCTCTGTGCCTACCACAACTGCTCTAGTTACTAGGACTACCGAGATGATTCCGTCATCTGTTGCATCATCCGAGCCACCTTAGACAGTCACTCCTACACTTGAGGCTTCAGCGATAGCAACAGTGGCAGATGTGGCTCCCCTTTCTATAGTGACACCTGTAGAGTTACAGGCCACGCTAGTTACTGACCAGACCCAGACTACTTCAGCTTCACTTCCAGCTACAGAGGGTTAGACCCCTCAGAGTTCAGGGTCAGAGGATGATGCAGCTTAGTTCTAGGTCTCTCACCATACCTTAGCTCTAGACCCGACTGCTCCTGTCCCACCGTCTGACCTTTAGGTTTTGGTGCTTGTCGCCAAAAGGGGAGAGGAACCGAATATGTTGGGGACCGAGTATGTTAGATTTAGAGGGAGCGTGTGAGATGGACTCGATTCTTTTGGTATTTTGTGTGTGATACTTCGTGCATTCACGTTTTCTTTCATGCATTGTATTATATACATGTGATGGTGAGACTTATGTGACATGTGTGCTCTCTACATTGTTTTATATATGTCATGTCACTTGGTTATGCTCATTGGCTTTGCTTCCATGTTTTACTCCGATTCAAATGAGGTTTACTTCATGTACTCATACTTAATTCATATCTTTTGAGTACACCATGTTGGCTTGGGTTATATAAGCATGCCTAATTCTTTTGTTCTTATTGTCAAAAGCTTATATGAACCAAGCATGTTGAAAACCTCACTCATCTCTTTTACACACTCAAGGTTGTGTTGTCATCAATCACCAAAAAGGGGGAGATTGAAAGCATCTAGGCCCTAGTTGGGTTTCGGTGATTAATGACGACACAAGATTACTATAACTAACGTGTGTTTTGCAGAGGCAATTTGAGTTATGTCATGGTAATGGAAATTGATTGGGCAATCATGGTTGTTATGCCCCTGTCGATGGAAATCATTTTGGTTTTCAAAGGATGGACAACAAGGTTAAGGACGGACTAGTTCTAAGTGTCGTTTGGTGTTGGAGAGACACTTAGAGTAGTTTAGGACTTTGTTTTTCCTTTGGCCGTACTATTAAGGGGGTATGGACTAGTAGCTTAACCTAGTTGAGTCTAATGGATTAGGTGTGATGCACACTTGTCAAACTTAGCACTAGGTAGCTCAGGAATAGCCCAAAGATCGATAGAAGTCAACTTCATTCACAAAGAATTTTGAATTGAAAGTAAATGGAGAGTCAAATGACTAACCGGACGCTGGTTTGGTTGTGACCGGACATAGCTTGGAGAGTCCGGTCAGTTCATTTGATCGTCAACAGTAGTCAGAGTGCGACCGGACGCTGGACACTAGTGCTCACCGGACGCGATGCTAGCCGTATCTATAGCAGCGTGGATAGGCTGTTGACCACAGACCAGATGCTGAACAGAGAAATGACCGGACTCTGGGTGCCAGCATCTAGTCAACAATAGTAAGGTTCCAGAGAGGGTTTTTAATGACTGGACGCGTCCGGTGGGTGCTGACTGGACGTAGGCCAGAGTCCGATCAGAGCAAACGGCTCTTTCTGATATGCTGACGTATTACACTGACCGGTGCGTCCAGTCATCCCGATACTTGCTGAGTTGGACCTCAACCATTATGTTTTGAATGGGGGGTATAAATACATATCTCACTCGTCCATTTAAGGTCTCTTGCCCATTTGTTCAGCTGAGAAACATCTTTGGAGTGCAAGGGAGAGCAAGAGCCTAGTGGGGTGATTGAGATTTGATAATCCAAGATTAAGGACCTCATTAGTGCATAGAGAGTAGCAAGTGTGCATCCATCTTTATCATTAGGCTTGTCTTGATCAAGTGAGAGTTTGTGCTTGTTACTCTTGGTGTTTGCCATCACCTAGACGGCTTGGTGGTTGGGATCTTGGTGATCATCCGGTAGAGCTTATGGATAACCCAAGTCATGTTGTGAGCGGTTGTGGGTGATTCACTGTGACGGAGTGTCACAGAATCAGCCCATAGAGAGCACTTGATCCTTACGTGGATTAAGGGGGAGCTACGCCCTTGCGTGGGTGCTTCAACGAGGACTAGTGGGGAGTGGCGACTCTCTGATACCTCGGAAAACATCGCCGCGTTCCTTTCCCTCTCTTTATTTTGAGCATTTACATTTGAGCAATTTATTTCATGTCTTTACATTCATAGAATTGTCATGCTAGAGTAGGATTGGAACCTATGATGCAAAACTTTTGTACGACAGAACAATAGAAACACATTCTAGACACAAGGGGTGAAATAGGCTAAGTGTAGGGCTTAATTATTGCAAAAAAAATAGAATTAGCCCAATTCACCCCCTCTTGGGCATCTTGATCCTTTCAGACCATACATATGAATCAACAAGCATCAATAATCTAAACCAATATAAGATGCAAGGGTGAGTGTAGATTCTCGAATTTAAATGCTTGTTTTTAAAAGCTTTAGAATGAAGATTGGTTTTCGGACGAGCTAGAGAGCTCACTATTTTCGCCATTTGAATCATATAGGTGGGGTTTGTTTGGTGGGGATATGATGTAATGGCATGATAAGAATTAGATAGTGACTCATATATCCACAATGTTATTTTCCTTTTGATGTGAGGGCGATATGGTCATCAAATAAGTTCATATCCCATTCCAAAGGGCCAAACCTTACAATAGCATGCACTTCCAACTTTTCTAGTCAATGGAAAATAAAGGAAAAAGTCTTATCTTCTTGAACTATATGTCACTTGAGTCTAACTTCCCTCCTTGAACTCCAAAACCAAGCATATATTAAACACCCCCTCGGCTCTCAAAATCGATTAAATTACATACATGCCCTGATTACAAGTGGTTTTAAGGCAGTTCCACCCTTTTTTACTTATAAAAAATCTAGTAAATATATAATAAGATTTTTAATCAACGAAAAATGTCTTGAGGCTTCTAAAAAATTCATGAAAAATCTTAGAGATAGATTGAGACACAAGAAACCGAAATGAGATATTTAGAATTTGTGAAAAATATCTAGAAGCTTCCAAAAATTAGGCTTAGCTATAGGAAAATTGGAAAATACCCAATAAATTTAGAAAATCGTTGTCTAGATGTATTTTAGAAAACTTTGTACAACAAAAAAAATGTGGATACAACTAGCATGAATGCCTTCTACATTAATGTATGTTGTATGCATCAATGTCTAGTAGCATGAATGTCTAGATGCGTTTTAAAAACTTCGCACAACCAAAAAATATGTTGCATTCATGAACGTCTAGTAGAATGAATGTCTAGATGTGTTTTCAAAACTTTGCACAACAAATATGTCGCATTCATGGTTTTCTAGTTTACTAGTTGCATCTCGTGTTCATGTTGTGATAAGTTTCCAACACATTTAGACATCAATCCACATGTTTTGGGAAATTTCTATTTTCCTAGAGCAAAATATAATTTTTGTAAGCTTCTAGAGATATTTTCACGGTTTAGAAGTTTAGATATAGTTTTCATGGTTTAGAGCAACTCCAAGAGTCTCTTTATATCTTTTCTAGTAGATAGAAATAGAGATCTTTGTGAGAAAATACCCCCGACGACTTTTTTTAATTAAATATTAAAATATAGACATCCTATATTCTGGATTTCTCGTTAGCAAAGATAGAGAGCGAGGCTGAGTCTCTAAAGTATGGACAAGATAGAAGTTGTTGGAGAGTGAAAAAATATAGAGAACTATTTTTATTCAAATGAATATCCAAATGATGATTTGGAAAGTGAGTTTGGAGATGGTCTTAACCGTTTAAGAATTTTATCGGACGTTTACTGGACTTTTCTTAAATACTCCATCCGTTCTAAATTATAAGTCGCTTTGACTTTTTTGTACATCTAGTTTGCTATGTATCTAGATATAATAATATGTCTAGATACATAGCAAAATAAATGAAAACGACTTATAATTTAGAACGGAGAGAGTAAAAAAGATGAAACCGCCTTAAAAACCACTTCTCAATCAGAAAGGAATATAATTTGAATGGTGTTGACAAGGAGATAAGATGTCCTACACCGTGAAAACATTCTACGTAGATGACAGAAATCAAGGCTTTTGCTCGTTAATATAGTCCGTACGATTCCAGATTCGTTCGAGAATAAGATACTGGGCCCCAGAAAGCAAGGCCCGCTCGTTAATATAGTCCGTACATAGGTGCAAAACTGTGACGGAAGACGATTGACCATACATGGACCTTATCGGGCCTGTTGAACCAATTTAAGTAAAACAGTGACTCAGCTTTTGCTTTACTTTTGACACACAAAGGTCATGCACAACACTGATGATGAATGCATCAAAAGAAACACATTATGTCAACTGCATCCAAAGAAACACTTTATGTCACCTGAGCTATGCCAGTATAGGCTTTGTATAATCACCTTCATTACAGCGAAGAAATGTACAGATCTCAAACAAATTTACACTCCATATGGTTTTCATTTATAGCACAAACATGAAAAATAGCTGTAGTAAGGAATATGGGGTGTGGTTGCTATTTTCTTCAGGACAAAGTATTTGAATTCCTAAAGTATTACGGCTGCTGCTATGCTCCTTCAGCCACTAGGTATGGATTATGGAAGCATCGCCAGGTGACTATCACCCGGCAAGCAAGAAGAGCTAAACTTGATCCTTGAGACCATTTCTCCGTTGTCTGCGTCAGGTGATCATTTGATACATCCTCCTCCTCTCATGCCTTTTACCTGAAGAAAAGGTTGTCCATCTCGTCAGATGACGACATATACTCTGAGACGCCAAATGACTCGGAAGTTAGAAAAGATAGATCGGGCATTGCTTAATTCATACCATATAAAGTCAGTCAGTACACAGTGGCATTTCATAAGCATTTATGTAAATCAAATGTTTCAGAACAAAATCTAACTAGCCAGTCACAGATGCATTTTGTAGACCACTCAACCTTCTGAAATACAATAAATTGAGCAGAAGTTTTGCAAAGACTAATATTTTCAACAGAAAAAAAGAAAAGCCTAGGAGAATACTGAAGGCGCATTGTTAGCCAAGTTGAACATACAGACCTCACCAGAAATATACATATTTGGCAGTGTGTTTAGTGCAGTTTTAAAACAGAAGCAAACTAGTACTATTGTAAGTGTTGTATTTTGCACTTGCAGAGTACAGTGTTCAGTAATCATAGCTCACCAGATAGTTAACGCTTGGAGTACTTACATATAAAACATATTAAACAACATACAAGAATTGCAACAGCCACAGGGATTAGGCATACTCTGCGTGCATAGTCCAGTAAGGAATCTAAAATGGTTTGACCCCAAATGGCTTAACAATGACAAGAATCATCTGTTAGGAATTTGGGGCCTAATTAATTAGGTGTTCCTTCTAACAAATTTGTCCAACTGAACTTTCAAAATCGATATAAGCCTGAACAACAGGACAAAACACAACAACAACTGCAGACCATGAGCTAACCAGGACAGAATGAAATGGGTAACATGTATCTCAATATATTCCCGTGGCAATATGGAACTGGAAATATACCTGGGAGAAGCCGAGCTGCCAGGGAAACCGGTGAAAACATTGGAGTAAGACTTTGTCAGGTAAGCAAAGTTTGGCACCGGCTGCAATGCAGGCACACGCTCCCCTTTCTTCAGCAACTCCTCCAAATCCAGTCTTTGCAAGGTAAGCACGGCCCCGGTCTCTTTCCAAACAAATGCAAGCAGCCCATCCTGGAGGACAAACAATGAACCAGGCTTTGAGCCAGGGTATCTGAAGCCATACCCATTTGCAATGCCCTCTCCCGCGAAGCCTCTCTCGACATCAACATTTCGGGACTCCCCATCAGTCTGCCATGGAAAAGGCTCTGTTGATGGCTCGCCCATCCTCGCGATAAACATCGAAGACCCATTGGGATGGACAACATAGTGCGTTCCCTCCAACACCTTGGTCGCGATCAGCTGAAGCTTCCCCTCACTGTCCTCCTCGTATGAGAGGAGCAGGAAGAAGAGAGCCTTCTTGGGCTTGCATTCATTGTTTGGCCGCCCTGGCGGCCACCCGAATGTGCCTCCCCACAGGCCAGCGTACTCCCTTCCCGGCACGGGCGCCTGCACCGTGAGCTTGTAGAGCGCGAACCGGTTGTCATGCATGCTCGGCCACGCACGGTAAGTCGACAGCCGCATTCTTGCGCCGCGGAGGCTCAGCCCGACAGTCTCACCGTCGTGAAGGAAGTCAGACAATGCGAGATGTTTGGTGTCCACATAGTCAGTCCTGGAATTTGCTGACACTGACCGTGTGACCATCTGGCGCAGGCCGTTCCTGAAATAGCCCGCCACAGCTGAGAGGCTCCTCCGCAGGGGAATCCTGCGCCCACCGTCGGTCGGCGACGGCGTCGTCGCCTTCTTCTTGGCTTCCAGAAGGAGGCCCTGGACCTCCGTTGTGCGCACCATGCCCCCGGCGGCCTCCCTGTGCAGGCGCAGCATGGCCTCCCGGCGCTTGGCGAGCAGCGGGAGGTCGTCGTCGGAGCACGCGAAGAGCGGCGCGTCGACGAGGTCGGGCGGCAGCGTGACCCGGCAGGCGGCGACGAGGGAGTCGAGCAGGCGGCGGCGGTCGCCAAAGGAGAGGCGGGCGAAGCGCTGTAGGCTGGAGGAGGAGGAGGAGGAGGAGGAGGAGGAGGCGAGCGGATCCCGGGCGGTGTGCGCCTCGAGGAAGATGACGTTGGCGTGGGGCTGGAGTGAGGCGAGGAGGCCAGGGAAGAGGTGTGCGTGGTGATGGCCGTGGAGGAAGAGGACCGCGGGGCGGCCGTGGGCGTCGGCGAGGAGCTCGAAGACGGGCGCCCAGCGGAGGCGCGGGGAGAGCTCCTGCGGGATGGCGCGTGCGGCGACGACGGAGAGGAAGCCCGGGACGGCGGCCACGAGGTTGCCGAGCTCCGGGTTCTGGTGCGCCCAGAGTCCCAGCAGCGGCGCGGCGGAGTGGAGGAAGCGGCAGACGGAGAGGGAGTCGCCCGCGGCGGCGGCGCGCCAGGACAGGAGGTGCGCCGGCGACGGCAGCAGGCGGCGGCACTGCGCCAGCCACGCCTTGTCGGCGGAGAGCGCGCGGCGGAGGCGGCGGGACGCGACGGAGAGCGCCAGGAGGTCGCGCGGCCGGAGGTGCGCCGAGATGAGCGCCAGCACGTCCTCCGGGAGCGAGAGGATGAGGTCCGCGCCGTCCCTGGCGACGGCGGCGAGCATCGTGGGGATCGGGGGAGGGGAAGCTGCTCTGCCTCTGCTCTGCTCGCCTCAGATTTCTTCTTCCTCGCCCACCACGATATTTCCTCCTCGTCGACTCGTCGTCGTCGTGGTGGTGGCGTGGGACCGGTTTAATTAATTAATTAAAAATAAATGAAAAAAATTATTAATCCGGACGGCATCAGTCTCGTGTCCACTACTTACTGCAGTGAGCTCCACTCCAACATCGAATGCACACACACCGCTGGAGCTGCCGTCAATAAACCCTGCCTTTGGAATGGGACTTGATGCTGTTTAGTTCTCTCCATTTTACAAAATTTATCAAGATTTTCCGTCACATCAAATCTTTGACACATGTATGAAGCATTAAATATAAATAAAAAATAAAACTAATTACATAGTTTAGACGAAATTCACGAGACGAATCTTTTAAGCCTAATTAGACTATGATTGGACACTAATTACCAGATAAAAACGAAAGTGCTATAGTACTATTTCGTCAAAAATTTCGTCAACTAAACGAGGCCTTGCTTTCCTTTCACTTTTTGGTTCCTTATAAGCCAGCATTTTTTTTAAAAAAAATTATTGTTACCAGAGAAGTCTAGCAGTAAAATCAAGTACTATAATATTTTTTTTATTATTATATGGTTCTATTTTGTCACATCTAATTTTAAAGATAAAATTGAATGCACAGAATTTGTGTGTGCTCAGGAATCAATCACACACACAAGCTGACAAATTACAATAGTATCATCACGGTGTCTCATACATCAGAGTTATAATAAAACTTAGTCTTATACATTACAGCGGAATAGTAAAAAGATAATAAACTCTCGTGGCCATCATCACAGGGAAGGTCAACTGGTTGACCACAAGCCTAATAATCCTCCGGAAAATCCTCATACCCGTTGTCATCTGTTACCCATCCGGGATTTTTATCCAAGTAAAGAAAATAAACAAGTGTAAGTACATTCCGTACTTAGCAAGTTAACATGGGGTTATGAAGCTCAAAAAGGATAGACTCTGATTTACTGCAGTTAGCACTTTTAATAGGTCAAGCTTAAGGCTGGATAACGAGCCAGCTCGGCTCGTTTGGGCTCGGCTCGTTCTGGCTCGTTAAGATAACGAGCTAGCTCGGCTCGGCTCGTTATCCTAACGAGCCAGAAAGCCAGCTCGGCTCGGCTCGTTAAAAGCTCGAGCTGGCTCGTTAAGCTCGCGAGCCAGATATAAAAAATACACAAAATATAATATTTGCATTTATTTAAAGTTTGAGAATAATAATAATACAAAAGAAATGAATCTAACAACCTTAAATCAAATAAAAAAATTAATATGCGCTAATATATATACAAGTATAATAAAATACTATAGTATTCATGCATCTAACTACCTTAAATGATATTTTTTTCCTGGAAGCTTGGCTCGTTTAGCTCGCGAGCTGGCTCGAGTTGGCTCGTTATAGCTAACGAGCTAAAATCTTGGCTCGGCTCGGCTCGTTATCTTAACGAGCCGAGCCGAGTCGAGCCAGCCACGAGCCGAGCGAGCTAACGAGCTTCGAGTTTTTTGTCCAGCCTTAGTCAAGCTTTTATTCTCAATTATTATTAAATTATGCTTAAGCTCCCATTTAATTCCCATAAGATCATATATCGGGGTCAAGTTTACCATATTTCATCATAGAACAACTTAATTGATCATTATCAAATATCCAGTTATTCTATGAGTTTTCCGGGCCGCTCATAACCGCGAGCACGGCTGTTATAACAGTTTGTTACCCTCTGCAGAGGTGGTGCACATTCACCGCGAGTTGTGATCCCCATATGTCCGGGTTAATTACTCCCATGTCACTATCAAGGTGAGCGGGTAGGGTACATTATGAAGCCATTTCATAGGTTTCTCTAACAAGTTAGGGCCGCTAGGTTTCCTTGGCAGGCAGATATAGGGACCCCCTTTCCTATGGCATAAATCCGTCGCGGCTATACTCATAGGAACAGAGGCAGCCCTATACCCAAAGTGGCAAGCCTCATTTACGCCAAAAAGGTAACCTCTAACCAGCTAGAAAATGTCCTATTACTGAGCTAAAGTCAGAGCCATATGACTTTCCCCGTTACACTGTCAGTCCCAGCTTTTGCCGACAGATAAGTCCTTATGGAGGGCCGGGAGCAACATGAATAAAGGTCATTTGCACTTTCGCCCTATAGAACAGTTGTTATAATTCATGTTACTCACTTTGTTCCATAGTATCATTCATCAATATGTATGTCAAATTCAGTTAGAGCACTAGCAATCTACCCATATGCATTTAACCCATAGAAGACAAGGAACAGGATAACAATCACTAGGATGTCCTTACGGGTATCAAAATTAGACACATGCAAATGAGTAATTGCTTAAAGTGAAATAGGACATCAAGGAAGGCCCATGTTATACTTGCCTTGGTTCACAAACTCGTGCTAGTCCTGTTGGTCGTCGAAGAGTTCTTGGTCTCCAACGTTTTCCTCACCGTCTGAACGCAACCAACACGGCAACATACAACATTCCAAAAGCATTCATGCAAAGCAAACATCCTATCATTAGAACAATACACCAACAGTATTGAAATCAAGATAAAATGTTTGTAAAACTAATCTACGTTTCGCTACGATCACGTCAACGCGAAGCTCACGAAAAACGGAGCTAAAATACGAAAGTTATGATTAAAACGAGTTTTCCTATAGCCCTATATTTAATTAAATCTAATCATGAAATTAAAAAGTTCCAAACTTGACTAACAGTAGCTCCAACATGTAGCTTATGAAATTATGAAGCTAACGTGATTTAAATGGATCAATTCGGAGTTAAAACGATAATTCTATAAGCAAAACAGTTCGAATGGCATTTCTGTAAATACTGAAAGCGTACTTTTGACTTAAACAGTGAAGTTTACGCTTTCCAAACGGGATTGCACATTCGGGGAATTACGCCTTGGACTGCGGGTTCTATTTTCTGAAAACCGAGGGGCTCTTTAGCATAATCACCCGCAAAGGGGTATCTTCTAACGTGAGCCGTCGGATTTGAAAAGAACGGCCAGAAATCGATCCGGGGAGAGAGAAGAAGAGATGGCCGGCCGGAACAGTGACTCCGGTGAGGCTTAGCCATGGCCGGTGGCAAAGAACACGCCAGCGAGCTCGGTTAGGGGGCTAGGGTTCGCCAAACGGGAAACCGAGGGCACCCGAGAGCTCGGGGGGAGAAGGGGGTCGCGGCTATGCCGTTTTGGTGGCTGGGAACGGCGGCAATCACGGTGGCCGCCATGGCTGGCGACCATGGCCCGCGGAGCTTGCGGCCAAGGCATGGGAAGCCAACAAAACGAGAAAGAGAAGAGCATGGGAGGAGAGGGAAGAGTACGGCGAGTCTCACCGCGGTGAAAACCGGAGCGGAGGCGGCTCGGTGACGGAGTTTCGCGCGGAGGCGGACGGCAAAGCTCAGAGATCCCGGCAGCGGCGGTTGCGGGTTCCTCGGTGCTTGGCGAGCTAGCAAACGAGAGTGGGGAGGGCAGCCGGGTGCGCGCGGGGGTCCGGCTCCCTTTAAAACGAGGCCGAGGAGCGGGCGATGCTCCCACGTCGTGAGGAGCAGGCGTGGAGCAGTTGCGGCCTCGCGACATGGCCGGGTGGTTCCGAGGGCGCGGGACAGAGGTGGGGGACGTGCTAACGAGCGGGGTCGGGCTGTCAGCGGCTGGGCGCGGGAAACAGGTGCGCGGTGCTGGGCCGGCGGTTGCTTGGCCGAGCTGGGCCAGAGCACGGGCGGTTGCCTGGCGCGGGCGTAGGCGCGGCTGGGCTGCGGCTGCTGGGCTGGCGACGCCGAGGCACGCGGCTGCTGGGCTGAGAGCGGCGGCTGGGCTGGGCTGAGCGGCTGGCGGGCCGAGCGAGGAAGAGGGAGAGGAGAGTGAGCGTGCCGCGAAAGAACGGGCCTGCAGGCCAAAACCGAGGAAGGGAGGAGATATTCATTTTCCTTTTTATTTTCCAACAAATTTTCCCAAAAGCATTTTCAAATTATTTTTGAACTCATTTGAACACTAATTTAAGAACAATCATCACATGAATAAATAATGCAGCAGCATGTATGCATTCAAAAGTTTCAAATCTTATAATTGATTTTAATTCGCCAAAAATTATTAATTTTCTATAACTGAATGCACACTTAATAACATAATAAATCAAATTTACTTATTTAAAAGAATGAAAAAGTTTGGGTGTTACAATTCTACCCCCTTAAGATGAATCTCATCCTCGAGATTCGGGTGATTGCTTACTCAAACAGTTGGGGATAAGTCTTTCTCAGATCCTCTTCTCTTTCCCAAGTAGCCTCATCCTCTGTATAACGATTCCACTGTACCTTGCACATCTTTACTGTTCGACTTCTCGTAACTCTTTCGGCAGTTTCCAAGATCTTTATCGGATACTCTTCATAAGTAAGATCTTCCTTGACAACAAGTTCTTCCAAAGGAATTTGTTCTTCTGGTACCCTCAGACACTTTTTTAACTGGGAAACATGGAACACGTCGTGCACATCGGACAAGCTCTCAGGCAATTCCAACTGATAAGCTACTTCTCCACGTCTCTCTAGGATCTTAAAAGGTCCTATATACCTTGGGGCTAACTTTCCCTTCATATTGAATCTTCTCACACTTCTCATTGGTGACACTTTCAGGTACACATAATCACCAATCTCGAAAGTCAGCTCTCTTCTACGGGTATCAGCGTAACTCTTCTGTCGAGATTGAGCCACTCTCAAATTGTCTCTAATCATTCTTACTTGTTCTTCCGCGTCTCTAAGGACATCGAGACCAAACACTTGGGTTTCTCTAGTCTGATTCTAGAACAAAGGCGTTCTACACTTACGTCCATACAACGCCTCGAAAGGTGCCATCTTGAGGCTCTTTTGATAACTGTTGTTGTATGAGAACTCTGCGTAAGGCAGACTCTTATCCCAACTATCTCCATACTGGAGTGCACAGGCTCTCAACATATCTTCCAAAATCTGGTTGATTCTTTCAGTCTGTCTATCGGTTTGCGGGTGGCAAGCAGAACTGAAATTCAACTTTGTTCCCAAAGATCTATGTACTTTATGCCAGAATTACGATGTAAATTGGGTGCCTCTATCCGACACAATTTTCTTGGGAACACCATGTGAGCACACTATTTGTTCCATGTATAACTCTGCTAATCTTGCACCATTATAAGTAGTCTTGACTGGTAAAAAGTGAGCAACATTGGTGAGTCGATCCATTATTACCCATATAGAATCATAACCTCTTTGAGTGCAGGGCAATCCTACAATAAAATCCATACCAACTTCTTCCCATTTCCATTCAGGGATCTTCATTGGTTGTAGTAACCCTGCAGGTCTTTGATGCTCAGCTTTCACTCTTTAACAAGTGTCACACAAAGCCACATATTCTGCCACATCTCTCTTCAAACCATACCACCAATACTTTTCTTTGAGATCCAAGTACATCTTGGTACTTTTGGGATGTATAGAATAAGCAGACTCATGGGCCTCTTGCAGAATTGCATCTCGGATAGCTTTCACTTTTGGTACACATATCCTTTTCCCAAACCAAAGAGTTCCATTCTCATCTATTCTGAATCCGGATGCCTTTCCAAGCACTATATTCTCTGCTATCTCCTTAAGTTTTTCATCTTCCAATTATCCTTTGCGTATCTCCTGCTTCAATGTAGGCTCTATCACCAATTCCATGGCATTAGTGACCAGGCTCAAGTTGAGATACTCCATTTCAGCACACAACTCTGCTGACATAGATGTTGTCTGAATTCCATTGGCATAGCTCTTTCTGCTAAGTGCATCAGCCACAACGTTTGCCTTTCCCGAGTGATAATGCACTTTCAAATCATAGTCTTTAATCAATTCCAACCAATGACGTTGTCTTAGATTTAGATCTGATTGGGTGAAGATATACTTCAAACTCTTATGATCAGTATAGATATCACTCTTATGTCCAATCAGATAATGTCTCCAGATCTTCAAAGCATGAACCACAGCTGCCAGTTCCAAGTCATGAGTAGGATAATTCAACTCATGCTTCCTTAGTTGTCTAGATGCATATGCAACCACTCTTCCTTCTTACATAAGCACACATCCAAGACCCAAACGGGATGCATCACAATATATAGAGAAGTTCTTGTTTAAATCGGGCAAAATTAATACTGGAGCTATAGTCAATCTCTTCTTTAGCTCTTCAAAGTTTACTTAGCATTTATCTGACCATACATACTTAGCATTCTTTTCCAACAAAGCTGTCATAGGCTTGGCTAGCTTGGAAAAGCCTTCAATGAACCTTCGGTAATAACCAGCCAATCCCAAAAAGCTACGAATCTCACTTACAGTAGTTGGTGGTTTTCAATTCAGTACATCTTGCACTTTGCCTGGATCCACTGCTATCCCACCATTGGAGACAACATGACCTAGAAAAGAGACTTCCTTTAACCAAAACTCACACTTGCTCCGCTTAGCGTACAACTTCTGCTCTCTAAGCTTTTGCAAGACCATCCTTATGTGTTCCGCATGTTCTTCTTCAGTCTTGGAGAATATTAGTATGTCATCTATGAATACTACCACAAATTTATCTAGAAACTCCATGAACACCTTGTTCATCAAATACCTGAAGTATGCAGGTGCATTGGTCAATTCAAAAGACATAACGGTGTACTCATATAATCCATACCATGTAGTAAATGCTGTCTTGGGTATATCCGAGTTCCGAATCTTAAGCTGATGATAACCAGATCGGAGATCAATCTTGGAGAACACATGAGCTCCTCTCAACTGATCAAACAAATTATCTATCCTAGGCAAAGGGTATTTATTCTTGATGGTAACCTCATTAAGTGAGCAGTAATCCACACACATCCGTTGACTACCATCCTTCTTATCCACAAAGATCATAGGTGCCCCCCATGGGGAAGAACTGGGGCATATGAAACCTTTTTTTTGCAACTCTTTTAGTTGTTTTTTAAGCTCTTCTAATTCATTAACTCCCATTCTATATGGGCATTTAGCTATTGGTGCAGTTCCAGGTAATAATTCAATAATGAATTCAATGTCTCGATCAGGTGGCATACCTGGCAAGTCATCGGGAAAGACATCCGGGAATTCCTCCATGACATGATCTTGTTCATTGATTTCACCATCTAGCTGATTCACTATGGCTGTAGGCTGAGCTTGCACTACTACTTCTATATAGATTCTATCCCCATTGAGTGATGTCACAACCACAGATTTCTTCTGACACTGAATCACTGCCCGATGTTGTTTCATCCAATCCATTCCCAGGATAAGGTCAATTCCCGCTGTTCTCAACACAATAGGCTTCACCTTGAAGTCTACCCCCCTTAAGGAAATGCTAGTTGAGGGGCTCCAATAAGAAGCGGGCATACTACCTCCCGGGGAATTCACTAGTATTGGGTTTTTCATGGCACACAAAGGTATGCTATGCATTCTAACAAAAGCTTGGGAGATAAAAGAATGCGAAGCACCAGAATCAAAAAGTACGGTAGCAGAAATAGAGTTGACACTGAACGTACCCAACATGACCTCAGGTGTCTCCTGAGCTGCATCAGATGACACATAGTTCACCTTTGCTGTGAGAGGTGGTCGGGCGTTGAACTTCTGATTGTTGGCCTGATTCTGAGGTGCTTGTTGGTTCTGCTTCTTAGGACACTGATGAGCATAGTGCCCTACTTCTCCACATCAGTATTAGGCATTAGGATTATTGGGTGCACCACTCTTCATAGGAGCATTGTTAGGCACTCCCTAGCGTGTTGCAAGATTGCTAGTCTATTGCGGGGATGCTGATTTCCAAACTGTTGCTGATACTGAGGGCGTTGCTGGAACTGGTTCCGCTGAGGATACTGACCACGGTTTCCCTGATGAGTTGGTCCTTGATTCCTCTGCTGGAAACCTTGCTGGGGATACGCACGTGGGCGGATGTTGCTTCTAGAAGCTTGCCCTTGGAGCCTTCTCTTCTTAGCTCCCATCTCCTTGTGCTTATCATCAATCACGATTACGCGATTCACCAAAGACTGGAAGTTAGGATAAGTATTAGACATCAGCTAGAGCTGCAGTCCATCATAGAGTCTCTTGAGGAAACGGCGTTGCTTATCCTTGTCATCTGCCACATCATTAGGAGCGTAGCGAGATAGTTGCGCGAACTTGTCCCGATATTCCACCACAGTCATTGATCCTTGCTTGAGAGATCTGAATTCTTCCTACTTCAGTTCCACTAGTCCATCAGGAATATGGTATGATCAGAAACTGTCCTTAAATTCCTGCCAAGTGATATCATGAGCATTGTTGGGATGTCCAAACTGGAATGATTCCCACCAATCCTGAGCAGCTCCTTGGAGTTGTCCGGAAGCGTACAACACCTTCTCCAGGTCGTTGCATTGTGCTATGTTCAGTTGTTTCTCCACAGCACGCAACCAATCATCGGCCTCCATAGGGTCTGTGGCATGTGTGAACACCAGTGGACGACCTTTCATAAACTCTCCATGCTTATCTCTAACCTGGACAGGCGGTGGACCTCTTGCAGGTTCATTATCCAAGCGCTGCATCATAGCTTGCATCAACTGCGCTTGCATTCCTAATATCTGCTCCATGGTCACAGGTGGCGGTGGTGGATTCATAAGGGCATCACGCCCATGACCACGGCCTCTGCCTCTTCCTCCTCTTGCGGCCATCTATTTTCCAACAAATGTGCAAAATTTAGAGATTTTTTTTCCAATTATAGAGAGCTTACAAAAGATAAGAAACAATGCTGAAAATTTTCTGGGCAAGATTCAAATTCAGCAGTTCAGTAAAACTATTGTAACTCGAGTTTCAGAGATCCAACAGAGGTGCACCAAGATTCATTAGAAAGCTTAGGACATCAGCTACAACTTTCATTAAGACCACTTTTACAGATTCGAACTCGCACATAGTCAAAAATAGAGCTAAACCGAAACTGTTCTGAGTTCCAGACAGCGCAGGAACATCAACTCGTACCAGCTAGATCTCCCAAACCTGAATAGCTATTGACGTGATTCCAAAGACACTTGAAAGATACAGAGGTCTAGTTATCTCCACAAAAATTTCAGAATTTTTATCATCCCAAATTTCGAGTTACCAGATAAAGAACACAGGCTGCTCCATAAATCAGCACAGCAGAGATAAGATAAAATGATACTTCTGCATTAAGATTTCATTCTAAATTTAAAGTTCCAATCTAAGGAAGTTATGGACATGCCCACAAACTTCCAGCAATCAAGCAAAATACCAAATCAACCAAGTTCACAAATCAAACATCTAATCAACCAAGTTCACAAGACCAACAAGACTAAATAAGGACACGAACTAACGACATGATAATCTAGATCAAGGCACCTAACACCTATGGAGCGGTGTCAATCATGGTAAAGGAACGGCGCTTCTTCTTGTAGATGGGTGGCTGTCCCAGCTGCGCTCGAAGTTCATCCACTTGTTTCTGAAGACGTCTCTGCGCCCTCTGAGATGCACGCAGTTCTCCTTTGACCTCATCATTCACTCCCTGCATAGCGTGGACATGCTGCACCATTGCCTCCAGAGTTGGGTTATTCTCTGGTGGAGCCAAAACTTACCAAACACCCTCATGATCATTTCGAGGAAGGAACCTAAAACGATCCTCCCTCATGGCCTCGAAACGACGACCATGGTAGTAGATGTAGGCATTCTGTGCTGCATCCTCCATGCCATCCAAAGCATGGGCTCTCCTAGCAGGGGCATTGTGGATAGTCTCCACCTCATGTCCATTAATGATATCATTCCATGCGGTGACCACCAGCTCTACCTTCCAGAAGGTAGCCTCCAGTGGGTGCTTGTACTCGGTGCAGTGGTAGCTGATGGAGGCGTGCAAGTCGGGGAAGTAGTCGTCCAGCACGTGGGTGAGGAGAGTGTGGTAGTAGGCTGTCTCTGGAGCTGGCTTGAAGTAGTACTTGCACTTCTAGCCAATCTCATCGTCCTCCACGGGGGCAGCTGGGGAGGGTGCAGGTGTAGGGGAAGTAGCCGTCAACTCCTCAGGTGTAGCTACCACAGGGTAGACGGGCACGGCGACTGGTGTAGGAGTAGGTGTAGGCGTCGGTGTAGCCATCTCCTCGTCGTCGGAGATGATCACAATCTCCCTCTCTGCCGGTGGGGCATGCGGGGTGAACATGGCACGATAGCCGACGGTGCTGAGTCGAGCAGTCTTCGGATTATGAGATATCTATAGATTTAAAGTGAGATAGAAATTAGAATCAACAATTTTAAATAATAGATTAAGGTATGAAAAGCATAAATGTTTTAATAAAATAACAAGAATAAGTCAATAAGCAAGAAACCAGAGGAGCAAAGATGCTAAAACGACCTTTTTCTAACTAGACTTGCGGCCTACAGTCAACACGGCTCTGATACCAATTTATCACACCCAATTCTAAGGATAAAATTGAATGCATAAAACTCGTGTGTGCCCAGGAATCAATCACACACACAAGCTGACAAATTACAATAGTATCATCATGGTGTCTCATACATCAGAGTTATAGTAAAACTTAGTCTTATACATCACAGCGGAATAGTAAAAAGATAATAAACTCTCGTGGCCATCATCACAGGGAAGGTCAACTGGTTGACCACAAGCCTAATAATCCTCCAGGAAATCCTCATACTCGTTGTCATCTGTTACCCATCCAGGATTTTTATCCAAGTAAAGAAAATAAACAAGTGTAAGTACATTCCGTACTTAGCAAGCTAACATGGGGTTATGAAGCTCAAAAAGGATAGACTCTGGTTTACTGCAGTTAGCACTTTTAATAGGTCAAGCTTTTATTCTCAATTATTATCAAATTATGCTTAAGCTCCCATTTAATTCCCATAAGATCATATATCGGGGTCAAGTTTACCATATTTCATCATAGAACAACTTAATTGATCATCATCAAGTATCCAGTTATTCTGTGAGTTTTTCGGGCCGCTCGTAACCGCGAGCACGGCTGTTATAACAGTTTGTTACCCTCTGCAGGGGTGGTGCACATTCACCGCGAGTCGTGATCCCCATATGCCCAGGTTAATTACTCCCATGTCACTACTAAGGTGAGCGGGCAGGGTATACTATGAAGCCATTTCATAGGTTTCCCTAACAAGTTAGGGCCGCTAGGTTTCCTTGGCAGGCAGATGTAGGGACCTCCCTTTCCTATGGCACAAATCCGTCGCGGCTATACTCATAGGAACAGAGGCAGCCTTATACCCAAAGTGGCAAGCCCCATTTGCGCCAAAAAGGTAACCTCTAACCAGCTAGGAAAGGTCCTATTACTGAGCTAAAGTCAGAGCCATATGACTTTCCCGGTTGCACTGTCAGTCCCAGCTTTTGCCGACAGATAAGTCCTTATGGAGGGCCAGGGAGCAACATGAACAAAGGTCATTTGCACTTTCGCCCTATGGAACAGTTGTTATAATTCATGTTACTCACTTTGTTCATAGTATCATTCATCAACATGTATGTCAAATTCAGTTAGAGCACTAGCAATCTACCCATATGCATTTAACCCATAGGAGACAAGGAACAGGATAACAATCACTAGGATGTCCTTACGGGTATCAAAATTAGACACATGCAAATGAGTAATTGCTTAAAGTGAAATAGGACATCAAGGAAGGCCCATGTTATACTTGCCTTGGTTCACAAACTCGTGCTGGTCCTGCTGGTCGTCGAAGAGTTCTTGGTCTCTAACGTTTTCCTCACCGTCTGAACGCGACCAACACGACAACATACAACATTCCAAAAGCATTCATGCAAAGCAAACATTCCTATCATTAGAACAGTACACCAACAGTATTGAAATCAAGATAAAATGTTTGTAAAACTAATCTACGTTTCGCTACGATCACGTCAACGCGAAGTTCACGAAAAACGGAGCTAAAATACGAAAGTTATGATTAAAACGAGTTTTCCTATAGCCCTATATTTAATTAAATCTAATCATGAAATTAAAAAGTTTCAAACTTGACTAATAGTAGCTCCAACATGTAGCTTATGAAATTACGAAGCTAACGCGATTTGAATGGATCAATTCGGAGTTAAAACGACAATTTTATAAGCGAAACAGTTCGAATGGCATTTCTGTAAATACTGAAAGCGTACTTTTGACTTAAACAGTGAAGTTTACGCTTTCCAAACGGGATTGCGCATTCGGGGAGTTACGCCTTGGACTGCGGGTTCTATTTTCTAAAAACCGAGGGACTCTTTAGCATAATCACCCGCGAAGGGGTATCTTCTAACGTGAGCCGTCGGATTTGAAAAGAACGGCCAGAAATCGATCCGGGGAGAGAGAAGAAGAGATGACCGGCCGGAACAGTGACTCCGGCGAGGCTTAGCCATGGCCGGCGGCAAAGAACACGCCGGCGAGCTCGGTTAGGGGGGCTAGGGTTCGCCAAACGGGAAACCGAGGGCACCCGAGAGCTCGGGGGGAGAAGGGGGTCGCGGCTATGCCGTTTTGGCGGCCGGGAACGGCGGCAATCGCGGTGGCCGCCATGGCCGGCGACCATGGCCCGCGGAGCTTGCGGCCAAGGCGCGGGAAGCCAATAAAACGAGAAAAGAAGAGCATGGGAGGAGAGGGAAGAGTACGACGAGTCTCACCGCGGTGAAAACCGGAGCGGAGGCGGCTCGGTGATGGAGTTTCGCGCGGAGGCGGACGGCAGAGCTCGGAGATTCCGGCAGCGGCGGTTGCGGGTTCCTCGGTGCTTGGCGAGCGAGCAAACGAGAGCGGGGAGGGCAGCCGGGTGCGCGCGGGGGTCCGGCTCCCTTTAAAACGAGGCCGAGGAGCGGGCGACGCTCCCACGTCGCGAGGAGCGGGCGTGGAGCAGTTGCGGCCTCGCGACATGGCCGGGCGGTTCCGAGGGCGCGGGACAGAGGTGGGGGACGCGCTGACGGGCGGGGTCGGGCTGTCAGCGGCTGGGCGCGGGAAACAGGCGCGCGGTGCTGGGCTGGCGGTTGCTTGGCCGAGCTGGGCCAGAGCACGGGCGGTTGCCTAGCGCGGGCGTAGGCGCGGCTGGGCTGCGGCTGCTGGGCTGGCGACGCCGAGGCGCGCGGCTGCTGGGCCGAGAGCGGCGGCTGGGCTGGGGCTGAGCGGATGGCGAGCCGAGCGGGGAAGAGGGAGAGGAGAGTGAGCGGGCCGCGAAAGAACGGGCCTGCAGGCCAAAACCGAGGAAGGGAGGAGATATTCATTTTCCTTTTTATTTTCCAACAAATTTTCCCAAAAGCATTTTCAAATTATTTTTGAACTCATTTGAACACTAATTTAAGAACAATCATCACATGAATAAATAATGCAGCAGCATGTATGCATTCAAAAGTTTCAAATCTTATAATTGATTTTAATTCGCCAAAAAATATTAATTTCCTATAATTGAATGCACACTTAATAACATAATAAATCAAATTTACTTATTTAAAAGAATGAAAAAGTTTGGGTGTTACATATTTTTTTTTATCTATGCTAGTACTATGATAAATTTTTTATTGTTATATATATGGTACCACTTTTTATCTATGCTATATATTCTTTTTTTTTCCCATTTCTTCTCACCTATATTTGTTATCTAGGCAATCACCACGTAGATTTCAGTGTCCGACTTTGTTTTTTTGAGACCGGACCTCCTCTCTCGCCTCCTTTCTCTCCAGCAAAAATACTGACTAATTTGGTTATCAAACCATTATTAGACTTATGTTCGCTTGAATTTATCATCCAGAATCAATGTTATTTTTCAGTCATGGAACAATATTTTTCTTTCACAATAAATCAGCATCAACATCAGCAGCAACCGCAGAAACCATCAGCCGAACGACATTTACTTTGGTGGACTAATTATAAAAAAACTTTTGTAATAATAACAATGTTTGGTTGTAAATATCTTGATTCAAGAACGAAACATTTACTCCAAAATTACGAAAATTGCTTCACAAAGGCACAAAACGAGCTTTAGTTTTGGAGTAGCTGGCTCCCTAGTATGCAATATCATTCATTTAGAGTCTGACAGCATCAGGTCCGTAGTTATTTTTGTTGCCTTGGATTATAATGTGCTTTTATTGTGTTTCATAGTGAATTATTTGAGTGCTTTGCTCTAAAATGTCTATAGCTGACCATCATTTGACTTGCTCTAATAAATTGTGAAATTAATTGATTATTTCGTTGTTGCAGTTATATTTGTAAGATGGCTCCTTGTCAGAGCGAAACTATGTTTTCATGTTCAGTGAAATGCATCTTGGGCTTTTGAACTATTTTCAAGTGATTTTATTCTAAGTTCACTTCATGTCCAATCTTGAACCTATATTTTCACTTTGAATGAACCATTTGCAAAATCGAAGGTCCTAGTCTTCTAGACAATCACTTTGAGAACTCATAGACCGATAAAAATACAAGAAAAGTTTAGAGACCTGTGATGCATTTCACTCCTTTATGTTTCATCCCAAGCTAAAGATGTTGCCATGTACCTTTGGATTCAAGCTGGCCCCATATTTGCAATTGTCTTGCTCTTACTTGGTCCTAATATTAATGTTCATATTATGAACCATAAAAATGTACTGAAATGATACGAACGCACACATATGGTTCGTTTTGCTCCTCCTTTTTGAAATACATATTCATATATTCATCGCTATGAACAATTTGTTGGATAATACCTTTGACCAATTATTATGAATTTTTTTAATATATATATATGTATATATATAATCTTTAATGCATTCTAAAGTAGCAACATAAGTTTAATTTGCGGCTTATATATACAAAATGTGTTGGGAGTCTTTGTTCACGGACTAGCGCTGTAGTTGCTGAAATTTGTAGTTGCGGAACACACAGAAGCTAATTTTTTTAGTTATATTTATATATCATCAACTGTACTATTTTGAATATTTTGTTTTTTAGGAAAATTTTGAATATTTTGTAGATCTCTGAACCTGTGAGACGCCATGATCGAGCATTGGTTGTGAATTAAGGCCCAGAGAGAGCCCACGCGACTTTTCCAAGTGGCCAAGTTGATACCCGGGCCCGATGGGCCGGCCCACCTCGCCGCTAGTTCCTTCCTTTCGTTCTCCCCTCCCAGGCCCCGGCAGCCTCCTCTCCTCTCCTCGCTTGTCCCCACCAGCCGCCATGGACGCCGGCGACGACGAGCCCCCCGTTCTCCTCGACCGCACCGCCCGCGCCACCCGAGGCAAGAGGTCAGGCTCCCTCCCCGGCCCCGATGCTTATTTCCCCCCCGGAGGCTGGCTCCTGATAGAGATCGAAATCGTTCCTCTTTTTCAGGATAACCAAGCTCCTCGAGGACGAGGTCGACCAGGACGAGGCTTTCTGGAACCAAGAGGCCCTCAAGGATGTAGGTCGCAGACGGTCCCCACTCGTTCTTTTCTTTCCCTTCTCTTCGCAGCACTGGATTGGTGCCGCCGCCGCAGCTACTGGGGGATTAGCTTAGGGTTTCTCATTTCTGACTTGTGCAGTTTTGCGAGTTCCTTCTACCATGTACATACATACCGTTGTAGCGTGCTGCACTTGTCGTTCCTGATGTGTTGCCATTTCCTCGCAGGAGGAGAACGATGACAACTACGTGGAAGAGCAGGATGCTGGTGACGAATTCGACAGTGATTTTGGTGAAGATGTGAGTTCCCTTCATTGTCACCCTCCTCCTCTCCTGTTGGCATATTCTATTTATGTTCCTGGCTGTCATTTGTGTACACAGCTCTTCCCTTTCTTTCTAGTTTAGCATCTCACTGAGTGTTCGAGTGCCTTATGTATGCCCATCTAACATCTCTGTATCTGCATAGGAATCTGAACCTGATGATGAGCCGGAGAAGGAAGAACGTGAGAGGTACACATGTTTCTTGCTGATAACCATGTTGGTAGATTTCATCATGTAAACTTGTTACCAATTCCCCTCCCATCTCAACTGCCAATCAGATTACCTATCAAGAAACGGCTAATGTTTCCTGGCAAGACGCTGAGGAAGACCAATGTCAAGAAGAAGAAGGTGACCCCAAAACTAGAAGATGACGCAAAAGCTGACAAGTCTGCTGATAAGCCGAGTTCGTCCACACAAGCAGATGTTCCTGATGAACTGGAGGCTGAGAAGACCATCCGGAAATCAACCAGAACATCGGTCATCGTGAGACAAGCCGAAAGAGAAGCGATACGTGCTGAAAAAGAAGCAACGGCCAAGGTATGTACCTGTTTGCAAGCTCTCCACCGCTGGTATCAAATGTTGTAATTCCATTGAGCATTTGATATACTTGTGTGGGACAAAATCTTATGCTACTTGGATTAGTTTGTTGCTGTGGCATTCTTTGTAATTTGTGTTGGCTTATTTTTTACTCTCTGCTGTACCTTGCCAGCCAATTAAGAGGAAAAAGGAGGGAGAAGAAAAGCGGATGACGCAAGAGGAGATGCTTTTGGAAGCAGCTGAAACAGGTTTAGACTACGTTTCCCTTTTACCTTATCCAGAAGTACATGGATGGAGTTTGCCAGCATCGGTTGTGTTGTGCCTTTTACATTTTATTCTTTTATTGTCTATGTTTCCAGAGATCATGAACATGAGAAATCTAGAACGTGTACTGGCAAGAGAGGAGGAAGTGAAGAAAAAAGCTGCTGTTCATAAGGACACTTATGAGGGTCCTACAGTGCGTTTTTTCTCAAAAGATGGTAACTTCTTTACTGGATTATCATCACTCACTTGTTTGCATATGAATTCTGAATTTAGAAAATTAGGAGTTCCTTACTTGATTATCAGTATTGTGCTCAATTAGGGGAATCACGTCTGGAATTCATAAATGGGGCAACATTTGGGTCTGAACTTTGTACAACATCACCCCCTTGTAAGTCCCCACAGTTTTGTCCGTACTATATTATTTTCTTTGTTGCTAGCAGTTCCTTTAAAATGTATGTGTTCTTAGCAGTTTTGATTCAAATTTCTGTACAAGCCTTGGTCTTTCCGTAATACTTCTGTTTATCACAGATCCAGAGAAACCTGTTTGTGTCGTGACAGGACTTCCAGCCAAGTATGTTTGACCCCTGTTTATGGTATCCCTTCTTTGATCCTTGAATTCCGCACGAGCCCACCCCCCCCCATGCTTTATTGTCTCTCTCTCTATATATATATATATTTCATTTCAGTACAAGTAATAAATTAGACAGACATGCATCCTTTAATGTTTTTGTAGCTGCATTATCTTTGAGTATGGTTTTATATGTTCTGGATCACTCAGATCCTACCACTACCAGTGCGTGTATGATCTGAAAACCTTGAGACATTTGTATTAGATATTTTCCCGCTAACCATGCAAACAAGTTCAAGTGAGCTACCTGGCTGTAGTAGGGTGCTCTTCATTTAGAATTTTGAAATGCTATGGCAGAAGTAAACTTGAGGCAGGACTACATATGCCTACATAACCAATTTAAGTATTATAAGCAGTTTACACTAGACTCTTGAGGACATTTATGCTTATCTGAGGCTTACTTCCTGTAGATACCGTGATCCGAAGACAGGGCTGCCTTATGCAACTATGGAAGCATTTAAAAAAATCCAGGAGAGGTACAGGTTCTTTCTTCTCTTAGATTCCTACTTTGCTCTGGCAGCTAGTTGTTAACCACTTGCCTGCTATGTTTCTGAAGCAAAATACTGCTTACTATCTGAATGTGCAATCGAAATATGCTAACATCTCTTCAACTGATCCATGCATTCAGTTTCCTGAAAGAGGAGGCTGATAGAAAAAGGCCGAACATGTCGAATATGGGAGAGCTTTTTGAATCAATAACTGGTGAACATTTGATGCCTAAGAAGAGAAGGGTTCAGATAAGGTCTCCGAACATATCAGGAGGCTCGAGGCACGGAGGGCGCTTCTGGCGTATACCTGCTCTTGATATGGTGGATGAGGACTAACGAGACAGATCCTGTGACTTCAGATGAGTCTGATAGAAAGAGGCCCAATATGTCGAATATGGAAGAGCTTTCTAAATCAATAGCCGGTGGACATTCGACGCCTATGAAGAGGAAGAGAACGAGAACGAGAACGGATGGGATGCTGTATTAGCGTTAGATCTGGATATACTATGCTTGCAGTTATGTTGATGTATTTTTGTCAGTTGATAAATTTTCAGAACAATGACCTATTATGAACTTGCTGATCTGGGCTACACCTGGTAACCTATGTGCTGTTGCAATTGTGTATCAACTTATTCGAGCAACATGAATTACTGTTGGGTAGCTCTTGACATCCAAAGTTTTAAATTGTCCGGCAACAGGCAAAACTGTAGAAGAAGCAATGCTGCTGTTGACATGTGTAAGCAGAAAGTTGGGGCATTGAAACCATGAATTTTGCTTTCCTATTGAGCTTGTATTTGGCATTTTGGCTCACTACAGTACTACTTGCATTTGATTGTTTTTATGTGATGTTTCTAGAGTGTATGGTTGATTGGTGGTTGCTGAATGATGCCGCAGCTGTCTATTGCTGAATGTTGCTAGTTTGCTACTCTTTGATCGACTTCTAGCTCGCAGTGGTCCTCGTTGTTGGCCTGAAGTAGAAGCATGTATTTGTACATTTTTTTCATCAGCGTATTATTTCACCACAATCTGTTTTTATAAATCGTTTCTTCTTCTTGTGCTAAGTTTCTTTCCATCACACATTAACATTTTTAATAGGAACTCTATTCAAGGTTAAGAGCAAAGTACATGCAGGAGTTGAAACTAAGTTCCTTCCAATTATCAACATTTTCTAATAGAAACTTTATTCACGTTTAAGAGCAAAGTACATGAAGAGTTGAAACGGCTCAGTGCATAATAGAGTTCTAGAATGCATGCCCCAAACCCTAGCCAAGCGTGGCCCTCCCTCGGCTACGTGCCCCCAAAGTCCCAATTTGGTTTGGTTTTGACCCGTAACAATCGCTAGGGCCAAAAGGGTGTGAACTTTTTATCTAAAACCTAAAAAATCTTAGACCCACTTTGATAGGTGGGTAAAAAAATTACTAAGATGTTTTGAATTTTTTTAGATGCATTACTTTTACTATGCATCTCGAAAAAGACAAAACATCTGATAATTTAAAATGGAGGAAGTAACTTCAAAATTTTCAACGCAACATGATAGACATAGGCAAAAAAAAAAAAAAAACTCAATATTAGATTCAGATTGAGTTCAAACCTAAACAAATATTGAGGTTTTATGGTCCATTGACATTTGTGTATTCAGGTCTAAATCCCCCTGAAATACAGAAACTATTTATGTTTTTTTTTGTTTTTATTATGTAAAAATAAACCATCTTAAGCCCGTTTGATACGCATGCCTAGTTACTACTAGTTAGCGCTAAAAATTAGCTAAAATTAGCTTGAATTGACTTTGACTAGCTAGTTGATTATTAACTATTAGTTGAAGAATTAGCTAAAAAATTAGTCTATATGTTAGCTCTCCTATTTATATGCACTAGGGCTAATTTTTGGATAATTTTAAGGCAGCAGCCAATTAGCCCTTGTTAATTCCGTAACCTGCCATTTAGCTTTCGTTCTCCGGTTCGCCGCTGGCGCGCACTCTCTCTCTCTCTCTCCCGTGCGGCCGCCGACTGGGCCAACGCCCTACGCATCCCCATCTTCGGGACCTTTGGCGGCGAGCGGCGACGAGCACCGACCAGGTACGCCCGCTCCTTTCCGTTCCTGCTGTGCGAAACGGAGCACCCAGACCCAAGCTATCTGTTTTCCGATCTGATCTGATCCAATTACAAGTGCAGTATACATGTATTACGCTTGTTAGGTTCTTAACTCCAGCGCCATTAGTTATTAGGTCAATAGAAATGCCAAATATTAAAGAATGGAGGTAGTAATCACTAAAAGCTTGCTATTTTCACACAATTTATGGACCCAGCCTGATAAAAGCAAAGGTGCCTGGCCAGCTGTTAATAAACCACTTTGTGCACCATGCCAACTTCGATTTCACTATTCAATCATCAGAGTATATTTTGGTTCTTGTGTTTTACTTTGTATCTGATTAGTGTTTTCAATGCAGCATACACATTTAGGTAGCAGCTGCTTTGTGTGGATACTGGATGTGGAATGAGACCTGAATGGTTTGAATAATAAAAACACAGTTAGGAGTCTGCCACTGATTGCTTTGCAATTACAGTGGAGCAAATTCATTTATGCTTGATGCATTGAAGTTTCAAGAAGTTTTGGAAAAGAAAAATATTTACTTTGCTATGTTTCATGTCCTTATAAGCAGGGTGGCTACTTGGACTAGTGTTGTCACAACCTGTAACAGGGTACTCATGAAAGAACCCCAAATTTGACAGAATGTTATTTTGATGTAAGAGTCAAGAAAGAATGCTAACCACTCAGGTTAGCATAATGGCTGTTTGGAATCTTACATAGTTAACTGCTTTAAATTGACAAAGAACTATTTATTTTTTATGTTTTACTTGTTCTAGCTGGTTGGTCTTTGCTTAATTGAAGATTTATTCACTATATTTTATTTATTCTAAAACTGCCTGATTAGTAGTTTTTTGTCTGTTTCTATCGAACTAAAACCATGCTATACGATCCAAGGTAAAAAGGAACATGTTAACTAGATTATTTCTGGATAATTTTGTGTTCTTTTGGTCCTTGCTCGCTCACTAAAAAATGGTAATTTTGACATCTAATTCTGTGCATTTTATATTTGACTGGAATTCGCAAATATTGATTGGAACAACATATTAGGAAACAGAATCAGAGTTGTTTCAAAGGCAAGTGCAGTGGAGGAGGTCTTGAATTGTTCTGTTTTTCATCATCACTTTGAAAGTGTTCAACTAAATGAATTGCTAAGAAAATAATACACTAGCATATGAAAGCAAAGATGTGTAAGAACCTTATTCCATGTACAAGTAGTATGGCTCCTTCTACTACCTATTTTCTCCATTATCTCAATTCACCGATTTTTTCGTGGCCCTAGTTTGTCTTAATGATGGTAATCATGTTATGCATTGCAGGTTTAGTTATGATTAATAAACATAATGTATTAATGTACTGAGGAGCCATGCAATCTAGTGACAAGCAAGTAGCATTACCGGCGAAGAAAACAGCAACAACTGAGTCGCCAAAGAAAGGTGAAACAATGTAAATATGTCTCAAGGAACTTCTTTTCTGCCAAAAGATAAAGGACCTACCGCAGAACCTGGAAAGGCTATTGGCGTCAAACGGCTGCAGACCGATACTTCCTCAGGTCCTGTGTATCATAATGTTTATGTACAAAGGAGAGTAGAATCTGAGCATAGTAAAGTGAACCCTTCTCAGGAGTTGAAAGGTAATGGAAGAGACAAAGCAAAAGAGTTGGAGGCACGCCAAGGTGTTCAACATGAGGAGGCCAATAAGCCCCAAGTGGCATCTCCTGTTGAATCTGTAGAACAAGTATAATCTCCTGAAAAAACAAATGCAGAACTTGTGCCAGAGAAAACTGAGCCACCAGTTGCTTCTAGCACTGGCATTCAAGAGGAGGTGAAACGGTCAAGCATAGAATACTGGAATGAGAGATTTAATAGGTTACAGACATATTTGGAGAACTGTGATCATTCAACCCAGGAGGGTTATTTGCGAAGTAAGAAGTTTGTTGACACCACTATAATAATTGTAGTTTTTTTCCTGCTCATAGAATGCTGATTCCCTCAATAATTTCAGAGCTTAGGTCCCTTTCGGCTCCTGGGCGAAACATGCATGCAATTGAGCTGGAGAAAAGGGCAATACATCTCTTAGTGGAGGAAGGTGATATATGACTGTCGTTCTTGCTTCCTTAACATATTGAAGGTTGTGTTTGCTTCAATTTGGACTGTCTTGTCTTGCAGAATATGTATGCTCTGGCATCTCATAGCTTTCCCCTGTACTAAAACCCTTGTCCTGTATGTGGTGCCTCATTCTCCCCATTGTATATACTTCATCCATTGAAATAAATACATTCTTTACACTACGCTGCCTAGCCTCCCTCCAATTACCATTTTCCGTTGCGTGTACCTTGAGCTAATCCAGAGTTTAAGCACAAAGGGTTGCATTGTTGCAAACTTCCGATCCCATATGTATCCAAGATTGAATAATGCCTTGTATCCTGTCTAAGCCATTTGAGCATCTCATGAGGGATTCACTGTCTGTGTAGCACCTTGCAAGTTGCAGCCACAAAAGGTACTTGTATTTATAGACATCCATGCACCTAAATAAATGAATAACATCCATGTTTACACTTCATCCGTCACCTAAATAAATAAAAAAATAACCGTTGTGACTTTGTTTTGTTATTTGTGTGAATTAGTGAATATACTGACAATTTACTTTAGCACAACCTAGTTCAAGTTTTCATTTTCATAACGGTATGCAATTTTGTAGGGAAAGAGCTGCAGCGGATGAAGGCTTTGAATGTTCTGGGGAAGGTTACCCCAAATGCTTCATCGAAGCTGGCACCTTTGCAGCGATAGTCTCTGTACTGAGATGACCCTATAACATCAATCAAGAGAGCTGTAATGCTCAAGTACATTGCAGAAAGACATGTTCCGCTTGTGTAGCTCCAGTTTCTCCAGGAGCCTCCTTTGCGAGCGTTGCAATGCTTTCTTTTGATGTAATTAGCCGTACAGATATATGATGAGGACATCCCTTCCATTGATACAACCACACCTGCTGCACAACAAGGTCCGATGACAAGAGCTCCAGCACGACAACTTAATTATCAGGTAAAGTCGTTCCTCGCTGTTCATACAAACTCGTCTCAGAATTGGATTCTACTAAATCATGGTGATGATTGTCTTATTCTTAGGAATGTTGGTCAAGACTCCATTGCCTCATGTTTAGACCCCATGATGAGGATGGAGCAGCCGAACAAGTGGGAATCATCATTAATGGGGCGCACAGCTCATCTCGAGACAGCAGGGGACACTCCATCAAAAGTACCATAACTCCTTGATACGAGATCCAATGAAGCTGGTTTTTGACTTGTTGGAAAGAGCGCGTCGTCCTCTTTCACATGGGTCCAACCCCACTATCAGAATCTACCGAAGCTGTGTGCAGCAAGCCAAAGGACGCAGAGACCTACAGCTTGGGCCTGGGCCTTGTACTAACTACAACCCTTTGAGGGACGCCCAGATTAGGGTTTCCCACTCCCCCTTGTGCTCTCCTCCTTATAAATAGAGCCAGCAGCCATCAGAATGAGGGTGGGTTTTGTTTAGATGCAAGATAGCTGCTGCTTCTTCCTTGTAAACGCGTGTGTCGGCTAGACCACCCGATTTGCTTGTTTCAAGACCCCAACTTGTGATTCAGATTCAGCCTTTGGCTTAAATCCGTGAGTTATTTGCTTGTTCATCTTGTTCTTGCTTGTTCTCGGTTGCTTGCAGGTTCTTGGTGTTCTTGGCACGGCAAGAACATCACAATCGGAGCCGGTGTACCTGTTGCTAAGGCGCAGCAACCTTGTGGTCGTTGTAGTCGGACAGTCAACGTCGAATCCACCCCAAATCGAGTTTATTCACACTCACAAAAAGATTAGGAACAACCCCTAGTCCCATCATGTGGTAATCAGAGCAAGGTTCTTTGGTGAGTGATTTACCGTTCATTACTTTACCTATGGTCTAGAAATATAAAAATAGGATAGAACTGAAATTTCAAATACAAGTTTGAGCCTTGCTGATCTGCTTAGTTCTTTGCTTGTTGAGTTTGTGCTTTACATCGTGGTGTCAAGTGCTGGTTCTTAGGTTCTAATCCTTTAGAGTTTTGAGTTCTTGTCACGTTTTAGTCACCACACAATCCGCTGTTGCCTTCCCCCCCCACTTCAGCCGCTGCTCTCTCCACCTTTTCGCTGAAACCCTCACCACCATCACCTTTAGCCGCGCCTACACAAACACTACCTTATGCACCTGTCCTTTTGGTGCAAATCTGAGTACACTCAGTTCTGAAAATAAGAGAGTTCAAATTGCATATTTGTACTACTTGTTGCAATCCTTATCCCTAGTAAAAGAAAGTCTATGCTACTTGCTGCATTCTTGTTATAATCATATTGCAAAAGTTCAGTTTGTGCGCTACTTGTCGAAAAGAAAAGAAAAGAAAAGAAAAGAAAATAGAAAAGAAAAAGAAAGGAAAAGGAGGAAAGAAAGAAAGAAAGAAAAAAAGAAGGGTTAAGTTGATGCTATTTACTCTCATCATTTCCATTGTTTGCTACTGTCCGGTGACAATATTTGTGTCTAGGCTCGCGTCTCTAGCACGGGTTAGCCTAGGACTAGCACGATACTATCTTTGAACACTTATTCAACTTGCATTGACTAATGTGGTTCCAGTTGTACCTTGATTTTTTTAAGCCACCTACAGCTCCACAAATTATCTACAACGTCACAGGGTTCTACTTGCTACTACTTGTGTTGTTCTTGTCGTCGCCAACACCATCTGCATAGTAAGGTAAGGACATGTAAGAACTCGGTTGCACATGCTGAGAGAATGAAAATTGTTGCCACCTAATTCAGTTAGTTGGTAGGACATATTTTCTTGTGATTCCCTTGCTACATACTAACCATGGCAGGAGAAGGTGAAAGGACCCCTCCACAATCACCTCGATCAAAAGCCTTGCTGCAACACTTTGAACGCAAAGTGAGGCTCCATGCTGAACACCTTGATGAGGATGTTCGTGTCACCAATGAGCACCTTGGTCAATTGGAGATGGCTCAGATTGAGACCAACACCAAGTTGGCTTCCTTGGAAGGCACTCTTGGTTCTGTTAATACATCTCTTGTAGGTGTCTTGGAGCGATTAGAGAGGATGGAACAGAATCGCTGTGATGGTTTCGAACGACGCAATCACAACAACAACAACACCATGGGCAGTGCTGCTGGTCATGATGAAGAAGAATATGCAGCGGACACTGAGCTTGATGAGGAGCTGAATGGTCATCAACGCATCGAACAACATCGCCGCCACCATGAGACAGGTCCTCGCCGACCACGGCAAGAGGTACGTGCCGATGACTCATTTGGCAAGATTAAATTCACCATACCTGCTTTTGATGGGAGGTATAATCCTGATATGTACCTTAGTTGGGAATTAGCTGTTGATCAGAAATTTACTTGCCATGATTTCCCTAAGGACAAACGTGTTAGGGCTGCAACTAGTGAGTTTACTGACTTTGCCTCTGATTGGTGGTCTGAATACCATCGTAAGAACCCAAATAACACACCAACTTGGGATGCTTTAAAACGGGTCATGCGGGCCAGATTTGTTCCTTCTTATTATGCCCGTGATCTTTTACATAAGTTGCAACAATTGAGGCAAGGATCCAAATCTATAGAAGAGTACTATCAAGAGCTACAAATGGGTATGCTTCGTTGCGGGCTAGAGGAAAATGAGGATGGTGCCATAGCTAGATTTATGGGTGGGCTGAACCGGGAGATTCAGGACATTCTAGCTTATAAGGAATATAATTTTGTCAATCGTTTATTTCACCTTGCTTGTAAAGCTGAACGAGAAGTGCAGGGACGACGAGCTAGCATGAGGGCTAACATTCCTGCAGGTCATGCTAGCCCGTGGACACCCTCCAATGCTGCTGCACCATCAACGCGTGCACCCCCACAATCTTCCTCGACCATCAAGCCATGCTCCTCTACAACAAATTCTGTACCATGCCCAAGTGAACCAACTAGAGGAGCAACGACTCCATCTGCCAAGAGTTCATCCTCGGTGGTATCCACGGGGAGAATAAGGGATATTCAGTGCCTACGCTACAAAGGATATGGCCACATACGCAAGGACTGCCCAAGCACATGTGTGATGATTGTGCGAGCTGATGGTGGGTATTCCTCTGCTAGTGATTTTGATGAAGAAACATATGCTTTGCTTGCTGCTAACAATGTAGCGAAAGGAGATGATTTCCAACAAGACGAAGAGCACATTAGGGCTGAAGCTGCTGAGCACTATGAGAGCCTCATGGTGCAGCGGGTGCTAAGTGCCCAAATGGAGAGGGCTGAACAAAATCAGCGCCACACTTTGTTTCAAACCAAGTGTGTGATCAAGGAACGCTCTTGCCGTGTGATCATAGATGGAGGAAGCTGCAACAACTTGGCAAGTGCTGAAATGGTGGAGAAGCTTTTATTGAGCACAAAACCACACCCGTAGCCTTACTACATTCAGTGACTTAACAACAGCGGCAAGGTGAAGGTAACCCGATTGGTAAGGGTAGAGTTTGCCATTGGTTCTTATCATGATTCCATTGACTGCGATGTTGTGCCTATGCAAGCATGCTCTATGTTGTTAGGTAGACCATGGCAGTTTGATAAAGATTCCTTGCACTCTGGTAAAACAAATCAATACTCTTTTGTGCATAATGACAAGAAGATTGTGTTGCACCCCATGTCCCCTGAGTCTATTCTAAGAGATGAACTTGCTAGATCTAGCAAACTTAAGAATCAGGCTGTTGCTAGTGAAAATCAGATTATCGCTAATGAACTTGAGAAACATAAGAAGAAGTCTAGCAAATCTGTTCATCATAATAAAAATGCGATCAAGCTGAAAGGCTCTTGTTACTTTGCCACCAAATCTAATTTGGATGAGATTGATGCTAGTACTACTGTTTGCTATGCTTTGGTTTGCAAAGAAACTTTATTTTCACTCGAAGATACATCTATTTCTTTGTCTCCTGCTGTCACTAATCTTTTGCAGGAGTATGCCAATGTTTTCCAAAGGAGGTACCACCAGGGCTGCCACTAATTCGAGGGATTGAACACCAGATTGACCTCATCCCTGGGGCTTCCTTGCCTAATCGTGCGCCGTATAGGACCAACCCGGACGAGACAAAAGAGATTCAGAGACAAGTACAAGAATTGCTCAACAAAGGTTATGTGCGTGAGTCTCTTAGCCCTTGTGCCGTTCCCGTGCTTTTAGTTCCTAAGAAGGATGGATCATGGCGCATGCGTGTTGATTGTAGAGCGATAAACAACATCACAATCAGATATCGTCATCCTATTCCAAGGTTAGATGATATGCTTGATGAATTGAGTGGCTCAATTGTGTTCTCTAAAATTGATTTGCGTAGTGGTTACCACCAGATTCGTATGAAGCTAGGAGATGAATGGAAAACAACGTTTAAAACTAAGTTTGGTTTATATGAATGGCTTGTCATGCCCTTTGGATTGACTAATGCACCCAGCACTTTCATGAGATTAATGAACGAGGTTTTACGCTCTTTTATTGGCAGATTTGTAGTGGTATACTTTGATGACATCTTGATATATAGTAGATCATTAGAGGAACATCTTGATCATTTGCGTGCCATTTTCAATGCTCTTCGGGATGCACACTTGTTTGGCAATCTTGAGAAGTGCACCTTTTGCACAGATCGAGTCTCTTTTCTTGGATATGTTGTTACACCGCAGGGAATCGAAGTTGATCAAGCCAAGGTTGAGGCCATACACAACTAGCCTGTTCCCTGCACGGTCACACAAGTGCGGAGTTTTCTAGGACTTGCTGGTTTCTACTATCGATTTATGAAGGACTTCAGCACCATTGCAGCCCCACTGCATGAACTCACCAAGAAGGGTGCAACCTTCACTTGGGCTGTAGCCCAACAAGATGCTTTCAACATGCTCAAAGATAAGTTAACTCATGCACCTTTACTCCAACTTCCTGATTTTAACAAAACCTTTGAGCTTGAATGTGATGCTAGTGGAATTGGGTTGGGTGGTGTGCTGTTACAAGAGGGAAAACCTATAGCGTATTTCAGTGAAAAGTTGAGTGGCCCTAGTTTGAACTATTCTACTTATGATAAGGAATTGCTTGCTCTAGTTCGGACTTTGGAAACATGGCAGCATTATTTGTGGCCCAAAGAGTTTGTCATATATTCTGATCATGAATCATTGAAACACATCCGTAGTCAAGCAAAACTGAACCATAGACATGCCAAGTGGGTTGAATTCATCGAGTCCTTTCCTTATGTCATCAAACACAAAAAGGGGAAGGAAAATATAATTGCTGATGCTTTGTCTAGACGTTACACCATGCTTTCACAACTTGACTTTAAAATCTTTGGTTTGGAAACTATTAAGGAACAATATGCACATGACAATGATTTCAAAGATGTATTGCTGAATTGCCAAGAGGGGAAAACATGGAACAGATTCGTCCTCACCGACGGATTTGTCTTTAGAGCTAACAAGCTATGCATTCCAGCTAGCTCCGTGTGTTTGTTATTGTTGCAGGAAGCGCATGGAGGAGGACTCATAGGACATTTTGGTGTGAAAAAGACAGAGGACATCCTTGCTGGTCATTTCTTTTGGCCCAAGATGAGGAGAGACGTGGAGAGGTTCGTTGCTCGCTGCACAACATGCCAGAAAGCTAAGTCACGCCTTAATCCTCATGGTTTATACATGCCTCTTCCTATTCCAAGTGCACCATGGGAAGATATTTCAATGGACTTTGTTTTAGGACTGCCTAGAACAAAGAAGGGGAGGGATAGTGTGTTTGTTGTTGTGGACAGATTTTCTAAAATGGCACATTTCATACCATGTCATAAGAGCGATGATGCTACACATGTTGCTGATTTGTTCTTTCGTGAGATTGTTCGATTGCACAGTGTGCCTAACACCATTGTTTCTGATCGGGATGCAAAATTTCTTAGTTATTTTTGGAGAACTTTGTGGGCTAAGCTAGGGACTAAGCTTTTTATTTTCCACTACTTGTCATCCCCAAACTGATGGACAAACTGAGGTTGTCAATAGAACCTTATCTACATTGCTTAGGGCTGTTTTGAAAAAGAACATAAAAATGTGGGAAGAGTGCTTGCCTCATGTTGAGTTTGCTTATAATCGTTCACAGCATTCTACCACTAAGAAAAGCCCTTTTGAGATAGTTTATGGGTTTGTGCCACGTGCTCCTATTGATTTGTTACCTCTTCCGACCTCGGAGCGAGTGAACTTTGATGCTAAACAACGTGCTGAACTGATCTTAAAATTGCATGAAACCACTAAAGAGAAAATAGAGTGCATGAATGCAAAGTATAAACTAGCTGGTAGCAAAGGGAAGAAACATGTCATTTTTGAACCTGGTGATCTAGTTTGGCTCCATTTGAGAAAAGATAGGTTCCCTGATTTGCGAAAGTCTAAGTTGCTGCCTAGAGCCGATGGTCCTTTTAAAGTGTTAGAAAGGATTAATGATAATGCGTACAAACTTGAGCTACATGCAGCTTTTGGGGTTAGCCCCACATTTAACATTGCAGATTTGAAGCCATATTTGGGAGAAGAGGATGAACTAGAGTCGAGGACGACTCAAATGCAAGAAGGGGAGGATGATGAAGACATCCCTTCCATTGATACAACCACACCTGCTGCACAACAAGGTCCGATGACAAGAGCTCGAGCACGACAACTTAATTATCAGGTAAAGTCGTTCCTCGCTGTTTATACAAACTCGTCTCAGAATTGGATTCTACTAAATCATGGTGATGATTGTCTTATTCTTAGGAATGTTGGTCAAGACTCCATTGCCTCATGTTTAGACCCCATGATGAGGATGGAGCAGCCGAACAAGTGGGAATCATCATTAATGGGGCGCATAGCTCATCTCGAGACAGCAGGGGACACTCCATCAAAAGTACCATAACTCCTTGATACGAGATCCAATGAAGCTGGTTTTTGACTTGTTGGAAAGAGCGCGTCGTCCTCTTTCACATGGGTCCAACCCCACTATCAGAATCTACCGAAGCTGTGTGCAGCAAGCCAAAGGACGCAGAGACCTATAGCTTGGGCCTGGGCCTTGTACTAACTACAACCCTTTGAGGGATGCCCAGATTAGGGTTTCCCACTCCCCCTTGTGCTCTCCTCCTTATAAATAGAGCCAGCAGCCATCAGAATGAGGGTGGGTTTTGTTTAGATGCAAGATAGCTACTGCTTCTTCCTTGTAAACGCGTGTGTCGGCTAGACCACCCGATTTGCTTGTTTCAAGACCCCAACTTGTGATTCAGATTCAGCCTTTGGCTTAAATCCGTGAGTTATTTGCTTGTTCATCTTGTTCTTGCTTGTTCTCGGTTGCTTGCAGGTTCTTGGTGTTCTTGGCACGGCAAGAACATCACAATCGGAGCCGGTGTACCTGTTGCTAAGGCGCAGCAACCTTGTGGTCATTGTAGTCGGACAGCCAACGTCAAATCTACCCCAAATCGAGTTTATCCACACTCACCAAAAGATCAGGAACAACCCCTAGTCCCATCAATATACCTGCCATGCTTAATCCTAAACCTGACTATTTTCTGTGTGTTCCTTTGTCATGTGATTGTGATTTATGTGATGCGAGTCTCAATGTGAACAGTTGTTCACAGTTTTGTACGCTTTTTTGGAATAAAAAAACAATATATTTATACTTGATACCCAACTATGAGCCCCCTTGATGGGCTTTTAACTTTGAACGTTTTGGTCAAGATTCAAAGTGGCTTTAACTCGGCTTATTTCGGACAGCTCCATCAGAACCACAAAATTCAGATTCAAATTCAGTTTTTTAGCCAAATTCCTCCAGCTCCACTAGTTGATCCGCTTCACTAAATTGGTGGATCTATCTTAGATTCACCAAATTGGTGGATGTCACCGACCTTAATCGAATCCAAATCGACTCTCGAATTCACTAGAAGGTTCTAAATACATGGATAGAAGGAAGAAGGAGAAAAGGGACAGGAACTCTAGCCGCAACTAGCTTACTAAGGAGCACAGTCCTTACCTTCTCTTGGTCTAGGTCCAGCCCATGTCCCTTGATCGGCCCAGCCTACAGTATTATCCTGTTTGTTTGTTTTATAATTCGTACTTTTTAGTTTAATTTTTTAGCTAAAATAGTGTTTTTCTCTCACGATAAATCAGTCGAAACAATATTTCGGCTTGTTTTTTCATCGCAAAGCGAACGGGACCTATAGACAGCTAGTAAAGGGCTGTATAATTAGCTTTTGCTTTCAACAGCACGTACGCGTCTACACGACAGGCAGACTAGGTTATTTGCCGTAGGGACGCAGGCACAGGCTGGGCTATATATCGCCATTGGTTGGACAGGGAAAATATGCAACATTGGAGCCCACTAAAATTTTGGGGGCCCTGCATATATATATACACACACACACGAGGCAGCATGCATATCACCCGCTCTGCCAAAAGAATGATACGTCACTGAGGCAATAATTAGTGTTGTATCAAAATTCAAAAGGATGAAAATGACATTCCCCAACGCTCTGTCGACACGTATGATCAGGCAACAGATGATCGACGAAAAGAAACAAATTCCCTCCATCCCACAATAATTGTATTTCTAGGATCGAGCATGAATACCAATGAAGCATGTTAAATTACCAAAATGCCCCTGTAGAGTCCAATAGCATGAGACCAAAGGAACGCGTGAACGAGGAAAACGAGTGGACGGGAGCTTCTGGAGCCTCCCAGTTTTTTTTCCCTTTTTTTCACAAGTTGTTTTTATATTTTCTTGGACCCACACTTTTCCCTTTTTTTTCACAAATTGTTTTTATATTTTCTTGGACCCACACGGAGATGAGAGCTTGTGGCTGGTAAACGCTGCAGCACGGCAACACGTACGGAGCTGCAGATGTTGTACTCTGTACATGCATGTTAATTTGGGAAAAAAAATCCAAATGACGGATGTGCAAATATTATGGGATTGAAGGAGTAACAAAGAAACAAGAGGTAGACTAGATACCTAGGACCTAGGAGGAGAGGGATTAAGGTACTGTTCGCTTCTCTTATAATCTGTATTTTTCAGTTTTTTTTTTAACTTTTTCTCTCACAATAAATCGGCCGGAACAGTGTTTCGGCTTGTTTTTTTTCAGCGAAGCTAACGGGGCCTAATTAACTACTGCTTCCTCCATCTAGATATTTAAGGTATCAAAGGCTTCAAATTTGTCGTTTCATGAAGTTAGTTAAATTACTACTCCCTCCATTTCGCTTTATCTGGCGTGAGGAGCTTGATTTCAGATACCAAGGTATTTCACGTATTTCACGGAAGGACGCGCTAGTATTAATTTAGCATCTGGAATTGGTGCATGCAACAAGGTGGAGGAGAGAGAGAGGAGAGGAGAGAGAAGAGAAACACGCTGTAAGCTTACATTCAGTTTAGGCACAAGAATCAATAAACTTTATGAGAGGGATAGGTGGGCCATGTATTAATAATGAGAATGAGAGGCTAACAAATCTGGCGATAGCAGTGGAGCAGGTCACTCACCATAGGGAAATCAGGCTGCAAATATGTCGTAATCTACTTCCTTATTATTGAATTAACCCTAGAGCATGAATTTCAAGTGTTGCACTCTAGTCTGTAACAGTGTGAATTTCTGAATGTAGTGAAATTTCTCCTATATTGTTCCTGCATTGTTATTTTTTTATGAAGAATGAATCTGTAACCATGTGCATTTGTGAATTGCAAATGTGTTGTGAGCTGAGCCACTCAAACAAGAATATTTTGTACCTACAGGATTTTGCAATTTGTGTGTTTAGTAGATTATGTGCAGTAAGGCTTTCTGAATGTGTTTGGTAGATTATTGACCTGTCAATGGTGTTTGGTAGATTATTGACCTGTCAATGGTGTTATTGATTTCAGCAACTTGGTACTAGAATATGCTTGTACCTGCAATTTAATCAGATTCATTTGATATGTTAGGGGATTTCCGCAAGGTGGATTTGTAAATTTTATGAATCAAAATCAATTTCCGGTGCCGTCTCCATCTACTGGTGAAAATTTTCACTTTGTTGGACTCACTCAAGGCTTCAATCCATTCTGTCCACCACCACCAACACCATACCCCAAAGGGACGACTCCGCCACCACCACCAGCGGCCAACATTGTCAGCCTCGACACCGAGGTGGATGTTGTTGTTGACGAAAGTAGGACAGCAAAGAAAAGGCATTGGACACTTGATGAGGAAGAAAGATTGGTAATCACATACATATAACATGTTCTTATGTTCTTATTGCATAAGCAGCTTTCTTATGTCGAAATGATGATATATTTTTTTTCAGGCTAGTGCTTGGCTGAACACTTCTAAAGACCCGATATATGGGAATGATAAGAGCCGTGATACATTTTGGGGTCAGATCAGCAATGAGTTTAACAGGAACATTCAGGAACATCTTCAAAGGGACATTAACCAACTGAAGATCCATTGGACACGCCTGAACAGAATGATCACTGAATTCAATGGTTTTTTTTAGCTCAGTAAGTAAGGTCAATAAGAGTGGATACTCTGATGACATGCTGATGGATGAAGCACAGCAGATCTATAAAAAGAAATATGGCAAACGCTTTGCATTGGAACATTGGTGGAAGAAGCTAAAAAGGGAACCAAAGTGGTGTGCATCTGCTGCCCAATTGGAGAAAGAGAAAAGCAAGACAGTGGATGTCGATGCTACAGATGATGGGGAGGAAGCACGTCCTATCGGGAGAGAAGCAGCCAAGGCACAACGCAAAGGGAAGCGAAAGGTTGAAGAAGTTAAGGATGGTATTTCCATGCTAGCTGACAGCATAAACAAGATGGCAGAAATTACATAAGAGCTTAAGAAGGAGCGTGAAAAGGTGACAGAGGCGCAGCTTGAGATCTCTAGAAGTAATCTTCAGACTGCAATACAGCAAAATGAAGCAAAGTTGCTCGAAGTTTATACTTCGCTCTTGGTTCAAGACAAAAGTCAGATGACTCACGAAGCGAAGGTCGGTCGAATCTGATGGTCTCTGTGGTTTATTTTTGGGCTGCAGCTGGCTGCATGGCGAAGGACAGCATCCTTGGTCCCTGTGGTCTTGTTGCCCAAGGACAGAACACCCTTAACTAGCATCTTAACATCTAAGACAACATCTAGGACTAGTATCTAGAACAGCATCTAGGACAGCATTTTAGACTAGCATCTTGGCATATGCTTGGCTGGCTAGCAGCCTATAAATATGTATCCCCAACCCCTCAGGTTGGTATGACATTTGAAAATAAACCAGAAAATTACCCTAACTCCTAGTGTCATCCTCTCTCGATGAGAGTAAGAATTCTGCTACTACTAAGAGTAAGAATTTAACGACTAACAACTGGTATCAGAGCCGTATTATCCTGTAGCCTGAGCATCTCTTGCTCATCTTCTCTTCCAGCCCCACAACAGCCCCAGCTGTTGGCAGCAGTAGCTCCTCCGGCCGCTCCTGTCCACTCCTCTCCCTCTGCGAGCTCGTCTGAAGCAGCCCTCTCCCCACGCAGCAGCCCCCCCGGTAGCGCGTCATGTCCACAGGGTAGTCTCAGTGCTCGGTCGCCTCGAGCACGCGGCGTCGGCAGGAGGCCGAACTTGCCGCGGCAGAGGAACACGAGTGAGCGGCGACAGAGACCGCTGCGGTGGCGGCAAGGGCGTCGAGGCTGGCAGCAGCCAGAGCGGAGGCGGAAGCAGCGGCGGTGGCGGATGCAGCGCGTGCGGCAACAGCGGAGGTCGAGGCTCTGCGCGGCAGCATCGGTAGCTCCATTTCCGCTGACGACACCGCCGACGCGGACCTCGAGCTGCTAGAGAGGGGGCAGCGCGAGCGCGGGCGCGCAGTGGGCAGCCGCGCACGCCCACGAGCGTGGCGGCAACCCAGACAGGCACGGACACGCTGGCGGCGCTCCTGGAGGAGGCGCGCACGGCGGTGGCACTCCTGGGGCAGCCGCGCACGCCCACGAGCGTGGCGGCAGCCCAGACAAGCGCGGACGCACTGACGGTGCTCCTAGAGGAGGCGCGCACGGCGGTGGCACTCCTGGAGGAGCCGCGCACGCCCATGAGCGCGGCGGCAGCCTAGACAAGCGCGGACGCGCCGGCGGCGCTCCTGAGGAGGCGCGCACGGCGACGGTGGCGGATGGGTCGATGGAGAGCGCGGCCTTCATAGGCAGCGTGGCTCTCTCTCCCTGGATCGGTACCATGGTTACCACGGGCTCTAGGCTGTCATCAGGGACGTCGGCTCTAGCGGTGGGTGGCCTACCCTCATCAAGACCAACTACGTCGAGTGGGCTGAGGTGATGAGGGTAAAGCTCTAGGTGCAGCACATGCGGGAGGCAGTCCGGTACTGCGACATCGACTACGACCTAGATCGACGGGCGCTGGATGCCCTCATCGCTGCAGTCCCGCCCGGGATGCAGTTCTCGCTTACCAATAAGCGGACTGTCAAGGAGACTTGGGACGCCATCGCTATAGCACACATCGACAGCGACTACGCCCGCAAGTCTACACTGCAGGCACTTCGCAAGGAGTGGGAGAACCTGGCCTTCAAGCTAGGTGAGGACGTTGATAACTTTGCTCTCCGTCTCAACACTCTATTGCAGAAGATGGTGCAGTTCGGCGACGACACCTACGGCGAGGAGAGAGCTATCGAAAAGCTCTTCCACTGCGTCTCCAAGAAGTACAAGCAGATGACTCACTCGATCGAGTCTCTGCTGGATCTCTCCACGATGTCGATCGAGGAGGTGATAGGTCGCCTCAAGGTCATCGACAGCGATGAGCCATAGGCTCTCTTGGGGCCCATCACCACTGGCAGGAAGCTCCTTCTCACTCGGGAGCAGTGGCTTGCCAGCCAAGGTGACCGGAAGAAGGGGGAGCCTTCTTCCACGACAGGCGGCCATAAGCATGGCAAGCCGCGCAAGGCACGCAGAGACACCTAGGCCGGGGCATGAGGACGTGCCGAGGGTGATGCCCGCGGAGGCGCCCAGGGCGCCGCCGCCGGCAGGCACAAGCCGGCACGAGACGACGCCTGCTGCGACTGTGGCCAGCTTGGCCGTTGGGCCAAGGACTGTCGACAGCCACGACGTGGCTAGGCCCACATCGCATAGGCAGAGGAGGAGGAGCCGGCTCTATTCATGGCACATGCAAGCATCGAGCTACCTCCAGCGGCATCGGCCGCAGCGACTCTCCTCCACCTTGACGAGCCAAAAGCACACACCCTCCTCGGCGATGGCTCAGGCAATGACAAGACTGACGGGTGGTGCCTCGACACCGGCGCCACCCATCACATGACCGGTCGACGAGAGTTCTTCACCGAGCTTGACTCTAGCGTCCGAGGCTCCATCAAGTTTGGGAATGCCTCTGGCATGGAGATCAAGGGTGTCGGCTCCGTCATCTTTACCGCCATGTCTGGTGAGCACAGGCTGCTCACCGGAGTCTACTACATCCCCGCGTTGAGGAACTCCATCATCAGCTTGGGACAACTGGATGAGAACGGTTCGCGCATGGTGGTTGAGGATGGAGTCATAAGGATTTGGGATCGCCGTCGTCGCCTTCTTGCTAAGGTAACCAGAAGCGCAAATCGACTCTACGTCCTCAACGTGCAGGTGGCACAACCCCTCTATCTCGCTGCTCGTCGGGACGACGAGGCGTGGCAATGGCACGAGCGTTTCGGGCACCTTCACTTCGAGGCCTTGAAGCGGCTCAGTGCCACGGAGATGGTGCGAGGCCTGCCGTGCCTCGACCATGTGGAGCAGCTTTGCAACATCTGCGTGTTGACGAAGCAGAGGCGACTCCCCTTTCCTCAGCGGGCGAGCTTTTGAGCCAAGGAGAGGCTCGAGCTTGTGCACGGGGACTTGTGTGGCCCGGTGACACCGACCACACCGGGAGGACGATGCTACTTCCTACTGCTCGTCGATGACCTCTCCCGCTACATGTGGGTGATGGTCCTCGGCAGCAAGGGGGAGGCTGCGGACGCCATCAGGCGCGCGTAGGCTACTGTGGAGGCGGAGTGCGGCCGCAAGCTACGCATACTACACACCGACAATGGCGGTGAATTCATCACATCGTACTGCGCTAATGAGGGCATTCAGTGCCACTACTCCACGCCGTACAGCCTATAGCAGAACGGCGATGTCGAGCGGCGCAACCAGATGGTTATGGGGATGGCTCGGGTCCTTCTCAAGCAGAGGGGGATGCCGGCTGTCTTCTGGGGAGAGGCGGTGGTGTCGGCCGTCTACATCCTCAACCGCTCGCCTATCAAGGCGCTCGATGGCAGGACGCCGTATGAGGCTTGGCATGGGCGCAAGCCAACGGTCTCCCACTTGTGGGTCTTCGGTTGCCTCACGTTCACCAAGGAGCTTGGCCACATCAGCAAGCTCAACGATAGGAGCACTCTGGGAGTGTTCATCGGCTACACGGAGGGCTCGAAGGCCTACCACATCCTCGACCCGAAGACACAGCGTGTGCGCACGGCGTGCGACGTTGTGTTCAACGAAGGGCAAGGATGGGCGTGGGATAAGGCGGTGGACGACAGCTTAGCTCCGACGTACGACGACTTCACTGTCGAGTACGTCCACTTCGAGGGAGCTAGGGGAGTAGGCAGCTCTTCTTCGGCGAGCGCGTCTACCCCAGTTCCTGAGCCTCCATCGACCCCGGCATCTGCTACTCCGACAGCACCACACTCTCTAGCTAGGACCTCAGCTGCGATGAGTTCTTCGCTGGCTCCACCACAGCTAGCACCAGCATCGACAGGCACCTCTACGGGCACGTCTACTCCAACACTAGCTTGTATCAAGCATAGCCTGGTTGAGCTCACCACTCCGCTCTCTCACGACAAGGAGCACATCGACGTGTACCACAATGGCGAGCCATTGTGGTACCGTATGATGGAGAACCTTCTTGGCGACCAGCCGGTGCCGGGACCAGTGCCTCACGACATGGAGGCATAGTTGCACCTTGCGTGTGATGATAGCGAGCCTCGGTCGTTTGTAGAGGCCGAGAGACACGCGGCATGGCGCGCCGCGATGCAGTTGGAGATGGATGCAGTTGAGAAGAACCGCACCTGGGAGCTTGCTGACCTTCCTCGTGATCACCGCGTGATCACCCTTAAGTGGGTGTACAAGCTGAAGAGGGATGAAGCCGACGCCATTGTCAAGCATAAGGCTCGCTTGGTGGCATGAGGTTTCATGCAGCAGGAGGGGGTCGACTTCGATGACGCCTTTGCTCTCGTGGCATGAATGGAGTCCGTGCGACTCCTCCTTGCGCTAGCTACCCAGGAGGGCTGGCGTGTTCATTACATGGACATCAAGTCGGCGTTTCTTAACGACGACTTGAAGGAGGAGGTCTACGCACCAGCCGCCAGGATTTACGATCCTCGGCAAGGAGGGCAAGGTGCTCCACCTGCGCAAGGCTCTATGGCTTGCGGCAGGCACCGAGGGCGTGGAATGCCAAGTTGGATTCCACTCTAAAGGGGATGGGCTTCGATCAAAGCCCGCATGAGGCGGCCATCTACCGATGGGGCAGTGGAGGAAATGCTCTGTTGGTGGGTGTCTACGTCGACGACTTGGTGATCACCAGCACCAAGGATACGGAGGTGGCGGCATTCAAGGAAGAGATGAAGGTCACCTTCTAGATGAGTGACCTAGGGCCTCTCTCCTTCTACCTGGGAATCGAGGTGCACCAGGATGACTCCGGGATCACGCTTCGACAGACCGCCTACGCCAAGCGCGTCGTTGAGCTAGCTGGGCTCACCGACTGCAACCCAGCTCTCACTTCGATGGAGGAGAGGCTGAAGCTGAGCCACGACAGCACGACGGAGGAGGTGGACGCTATGCAGTACCGGCATCTTATGGGGAGCCTTCGCTACCTCGCCCACACATGGCCGGACTTGGCATTCTCCGTCGGCTATGTCAGTCGGTTCATGCAGCGACCGACAATGGAGCACTAGCAAGCTGTGAAAAGGATCATCCGCTATGTTGCTGGGACTCTCGACCACGGCCTCTACTACCCTAGGTGCCCTAGGGCGACACACTTCGTTGGGTATAGCGACAGCGACCACGCCGACGACATCGACACCAGCAAGAGCACGAGCGGGATCCTCTTCTTCCTCGACAAGTGCCTCGTTAGCTGGCAGTCGGTCAAGCAGCAGGTGGTGGCCCTGTCCAGCTGCGAGGCCGAGTACATAGCGGCCTCCACCGCTTCGACTCAGGCGCTCTGGCTCGCTCGACTGCTCGGTGATCTCCTCGGTAGAGACACTAGAGCGGTGGAGCTCAGGGTGGACAGCAAGTCCGCTCTGGCCCTGGCAAAGAACCCTGTTTTCCATGAACGGAGTAAGCACATCCGGGTGAGGTACCACTTCATCCGAGGCTGTTTGGAGGAAGGGAGCATCAAGGCGAGCTACATCAACATCAACGACCAGCTTGCGGACCTGCTTACCAAGCCTCTTGGGAGGATTAAGTTCCTTGAGCTCTGCTCCAGGATCGGGATGGTTCAACTTTCCCACAAGACGACGCACAAGACTTAGTCGGATAATGATGGATAAGTCTCTGTGGTTTTTTTGTGGGGCTGCAGCTGGCTGCATGGTGAAGGACAGCATCCTTGACTGGTCCTTGTGGTCTTGCTGCCCAAGGACAGCACAACACCCTTGACTAGCATCTTAGCATCTAGGACAGCATCTAGGACTAGCATTTAGGACAGCATCTTAGACTAGCATCTTGGCATATGCTTGGCTGGCTAGCAGCCTATAAATATGTATCCCCAACCCCTCAGGTTGGTATGGCATTTGGAAATAAACCAAAAAATTGCCCCAACTCCTAGTGTCATCTTCTCTCGATGAGAGTAAGAATTCTGCTACTACCAAGAGTAAGAATTCAGCGACTAACAGAATCAAAGCATTGGCTTTGACGGAAAGGAAGCTGTTTGGGAACCAGCAAGAAGCCACATGAGTTATCTGCAACTTAGTGTCATTTATCTGAAATAGTCTCAGTTAGCTGCAATAGTCATCTGTACTCATTAGTCTCAGCTATCTTTACTTGGTCTCAGTTATTATCTGAAACTTGCTATCTTTACTTAGTCTCAGTTATTATCTGAAACCTGCTATCTCAGTTATTATCTGAAACTTGCTATCTGAAACCTGCTATCTTTACTTAGTCTCAGTTATTATCTGAAACTTGCTATCTTTACTTAGTCTCAGTTATTATCTGAAACCTGCTATCTCAGTTATTATCTGAAACTTACTATCTGGCATTTTGGTGAAAATTCTGGTGTGAAACTTAGTTGTGACGCTATCTGAAACCTGCCGTTGAGTTTCTGCTGCTGCATCATTGCAGATATTTATAGTGTGAAAGCCTGATATGTCTAGTCTGAAAACAAATTCATACGTGAAGGTGAATGATGATTATTTCTCTGAAAATCCTGTTTATTCTTCCAATATTTTTCGTCGAAGATTTCATATGTCTAGACCCCTTTTTCTCCGTATTGTCGGGGCTTTAGGCCAATGGTTAGATTATTTTACTCAAGGGTGGATGCGACTAATCGCCAAGGACTAACTCCATTGCAAAAATGCACTGCGGCTATTCGACGATTAGCTAATGGCAGCGCCGTGGATCATCTAGATGATTATCTGAAGATTGGAGAAACTACTGCAATGGAGGCAATGAAGAATTTTGTGCAAGGTGTTATAGCAATATTTGGTGAACGATATTTGAGGCATCCGACTGTGGAGGATACTGAGCGTCTTCTCAAAATTGGCGAGAAACGAGGATTTCCTGGTATGTTTGGCAGCATTGACTATATGCACTGGCACTGGGAAAGATGCCCAACTGCATGGAAGGGGCAATTTACTCGTGGTGATCGGAAAGTGCCGACGATAATTCTTGAGGCCGTGGCATCACATGATCTCTGGATTTGGCATGCGTTCTTTGCGGTCGCGGGTTCTAACAATGACATCAATGTTTTGAACCAGACTACTATATTTATTGAAGAGCTAAAGGGACAAGCTCCTAGAGTCCAATACATGGTCAACGGGAATCAACACAACATAGGCTATATCTTGCTGATGGAATATATCCGGATTGGGCTGTATTTGTGAAGTCATTATCAATGCCCATCTCCGAAAAGGATAAGTTATATGCACAAGATCAAGGAGCAAGGAAGGATATTGAACGGGCCTTTGGTGTATTGCGCCGTCGATTTTGCATTTTAAAACAACCAGCTCGTCTATATGACCGGAATCAGCTCCACAATGTTGTGCTAGCTTGCATCATACTTCACAATATGATAGTTGAAGATGAAAAAGGAAGATGACCTGGAAGAGAATCTTGATTTTAATGAGGCTCCAAGTACAGTGATTGTCGAAGAACCGGAATTCTCTCCCGACCAATATGTTACATTTGAAAGAGTTTTAGAGAAAGATAGTGACATTCGGGATCATTCGGCGCATCATCGGTTGAAGAAAGATTTGGTGGAACATATTTGGAACAAGTTCGAACGCCGTCGAAATATATCTTGAGTTTGAGATGTAAAATGTAATCCGTTTAAATTATGTGGTCGTTTTAATATATGGGTATGCACTCATGAACGTTGAATTAATTAATATATTTTATTTTATATGATTATTATTTGCATAGATATATTGTAGTTACGATTATATTTAGTTTAAGATATATTTACGAATGGCTACATAGTTTACGTGGTACATAGGATCACAACTTCATGCACATGTTAACTCCTGCAGCTTGTCTTGGAAACAGTAAACTAAAACTCCCCAATGTGAGAGATAGTTTCATTTGTCATTCCTAGTCTACAAAGTTAACATGGCAGTCTTGATAACTGGAAAATGAAACCCACCATTGAGACTGGCATGTAGCCTTGCTCTCGTGCGGCCAAACTAGTGCATGCGATGAATGGAGGCTGGCCACGTATACATGCAACGCTCCGTTTTGAGTTATTAATTGCCACATTAGCCAACAGAAGTAATTAATTGCACCATTGATACTCCAATACGCCTCCTATTGTGGCCAAAACAAAAAACTAGCACACGCCTGGTATATGGGAACGGAGGGAGCAGTTGTCACACCCAATTTTTGGGATAAAATTAAATGCACTAAACTCATATGTGTCTAAGAATCAGTCACACACACAAGTTGACAAATTATATAAAGTATCATCACGGTGTATCTTACATCACGATTAATAACACCACATAGTCTTACACCACACAACGGAAGATAAAAATATAACTTTCTCATGGAACTCCATCACAGGGACGGTCAACTGGTTGACCATAAGCCTAATAATCCTCAGAAAACTCATACACATTGTCATCTGTTACTCATCCGGGATTTTTATCCAAAAATAGAAAGTAAACAAGCGTAAGTACTTCCCGTACTTAACAAGATAATATAGGGTTATGAAGCTAAAAAAAACACAGGTTTACTGCAGTTAGCACTTTTAGTAAGTCAAGATTTTATTATCAAGTATTATCAAGTTATACTTAAGCTCCCATTTATACCCACATAATCAGATATCAGAATCATTTGTATCATATTATCATCGTATACCATCATAAATGAACCACAATAAGTAACCAATTATTCTATGAGTTTTCTGGGCCGCTCGTGACCGTGAGCACGGCTGTTATAACAGTTTGTAACCCTCTGCAGAGGTGATGCACATTCACCGTGAGTCGTGATTCCCATATGCCCGGGTTAATTGCTCCCTTATCACTGCCATTGTGAGCGGGCAGGGTACACTATAAAGCCATTTTATAGGTTTCTCTAACAAGTTAGGGCCGCTAGGTTTCCTCGGTAGACAGATGTAGGAACCCCCCTTTCCTATGGTACATATCCATCGCGGCTATACACATAGGAACAGAGGCAGCCCTATACCAACGTGGCAAGCCTCTTTTGCACCATAAAGGTAACCTCTAACAAGCTAGAAAATGTCATATTACTGAGCTAAAGTCAGAGCCATGTGACTCTCACGGTTGCACTGTCAGTCCCAGCTTTTGCTGACAGATAAGTCCTTATGGAGGACCGGGAGCATCATGATCAAAAGTCATTTACTCCTTCGCCCTATAATTCAGTTGTTTAAAAACAACTTTTACCTTTTATTTCCATAGCATCATTGTTCATTATGTAGACCATGTATATTTATATTGAGCGCTAGCAAACTACCCATATGCATATAACCCATAGAAGACAAGGAACAGGATAATTAATCACTAGAATGTCCTTACGGGTACCAAAATTAGACACATGCAAATGAGTAATTAATAAATGGTGAATAGGCATCAAGGTAGATCTCATGCTATACTTGCCTTGGTTAGCAAACTCCTGCTGATCCTGCTGGTCGTCAAAGTACTCTTGGTCACCAACGTGTTCCTCACCGTCTGAACACGACCAATATGGCAACATACAACATTCCAGGAACATTCATGCAAAGCAAACAATTCTATAGTTAGAACAGTACACCAACAGTATATAAAACAAGATAAAATGTTTATGAAAAGAATCTACGTCTCGCTACGATCACGTCAACGCGAAGTTCACGAAAATCAGAGCTAAAACGCGAAAGTTATGAATTAAACGGGGTTTCCTGTAGCAATTTACTTAATTAAACCTAACCCTGAAATTTAAAAGTTGCAAACATGATTAACAGTGGTACTAACATGTAGATTATGAAATTACGAAACTAACGCAATTTGAACGGGTCAATTCGGAGCTAAAACGAAGTTTTTATGAGCAAAACAATTCTAGTGGCATTTCTGTAAATACTAAAAACGTATTTCGGACTAAAACAATATATTTTACGTTTTCAAAAGGAGAAAGCGTACTCAGGAAAAGTGTTATGGATTGCGGGTTCAATAAAACGAAACCTGGGGGTCTCTTTAGCAAAGTTACCCGCGAAGGGCTATCGGCTTATGTGAGCCGTTGGATCAAGAACGGTGGATCAGATTAGATCTGGGGGAGGGAGAGAGAAAGAGTTGGCCGAAACAGTGGCTCCGGCGGCGTGGAGCTCACCGGAGTGTTTGGTTCGGGGGCTACGGTCCATGGTTCGATGAACCGAGAGCACCGGGAGAGAGAGGGGAAACAGGCGAACTCGTCTAGGCCTATAGCACGACCGAAGGTTGCGGTTGGCGCGGGGGCGGCCATGGCCGGCGGCAAGAGCTCACGGGCGCACGCAAAACAGGGTCTACGGGCCATGAAACTCGCCAATAACCGCACGGGGAGAAAGAGGAGAGGAAGGGGTTCTCACCGCGGGGAAAACGGAGGCTGAGGCGGCTCGGGGACGACAATCCACGCGGAGGTGCGGTCGGCGGATCCCGACACTTCTCCGGCGTTGCGTGGTTGTGACTTCCTCGGCTCGAGCGAGTGCGGAAAAGGAGCGGGGAAACAGCAGGGGAAAGCGGCTCGGGTGGGGCTTCCTTTTTGTAGAGGCAGGGGCGCGAGGGAGGGGCACTCCCACGAAGCGGACGTGGGCATGGAGCGGCGGCGGTTGCGCCTTGACCGAAAATGGGGCGCACGGGAGAAGGGAGACGGCGCCGACAGGCGGGCCCGGGCTGGCAGCGGCTGAGGGCGGGGCGAAGGATGCGCGGCAGTGGTTGCTGGCGCACGGTGCTGGGCTGGCGCAGCGGCAGCGGTTAGGTGCGCGGTGCTGGGCCGAGCAGGCCGAGGCAGTTGCGGCTGAGCTGGGCTGGCGCGGAGGGAGAAAAGGGCCAGGGGAGAAAATGGCCTGCGGGCCGAATGAGGAAGGGAGGGGGAAAGAAATGAAGAAGCTGTTGTTTCTTTCTTTTTCCAATCAATTTCAAATTCCATTTCTAAATGATTTTTGGATCCTTTTGAATTTAAAAAAAACCACTCAACATATTAAATACAATGCTCCAGCATGAGAGCATCAACATGTATATATCCTTACGATGGATTTTAATTTCACCAACAATTATTATTTTTCCTATATTTGAATGCACACATAATAACATAATTAAATCAAATTTACTTATTTTAAAAGAATGAAATTTTTGGGTGTTACAGTAGTAGCCAAGAATTATTAACCATAGATATACATTACTCCCTCCATTCCTAAATAAATCAATTTCTAGAATATGTGCCAGTCAAGTTTTTTTAAGTTTAATTAACTTTATAGAAAAGAGTAATAACACATAAAATGAGCACACTTCGCTGAAAAAAAGACGAAACACCGTTCCAGTTGATTTGTTGTGAGAGAAAAACACTGTTCCGGCTGAAAAAACAAGCTGAAAAGTACAGGTTATAAGAGAAGCGAACATGACCATTCTATGAAAAATCCAATGATACTAATTTGATACCTCTTAACGTTTTTTTTTCTAAAAATTCGGTTAAAATTTAAAAAATTTAACTTAAGATAATTTTATATTTATTTAGGGACGGAGGGAGTACGTAGTCAACGTATCATTCTTGTCTGACGAAATAATGATATTGACATTCACTAAGGCAATAATTGATGTTACTATTAAGTTTTCCAAGGCGCCAGTGTTCTTGACTTTCTATACTCGTTATCATCCACCCATATCGTTTGGCCAATGGACAAAACTTAATCATATCGACCGATCTATATCGTTTCACAATTAATGGATAAAAGGTAATCATATCGATCGATCTATATCGTTTCACAAATAGACAAAAAAGTATCATCATATATAAGTATAATGCATGTACCATGTATGCGCATGCTTGTACCTGGAACTTCATATATCAGTGACGACTGACGACGAGAAAGCAGCAATCAAACGACAGTGGCAGGCCGATTTGACCGATGGAGTTACTGTAAGTACATTTATAAAGTTGATTGAAGCAGCCGGACTAGTATAGCGCAAGTAAGTTTATTTATAGTACGTGCGTCTTTGCACAAACTGACAAACAGATGTACTCCCTTCGTGTTGGTAAAGGAAGTTATTTTGAACAAAGTTTGAGTCATTAAGAATATAAATCATAGATAACTATTAAGGTGTTGAGTTTAAAAATATAAAACCATATAAATATATTTGTCTTGAAAAATACTTTTATAAAAATATACGTATATCACTTTTCAACAAATATTTTTATAGAAATAAGGAATCAAAGTTATGTTTTGGAGATCATATCGCTGTCTAAAACGACTTTTTTTTTTTAGTACTCCATGAGTCATGACGGCGGTAATTCAGCGAATTACTCATCAATCACATCGGGGCATGCTGTTTGCTAGCTGCTGGCGCTTAGAATCTAGTAATCGCATCGGGATTGCCCGGGGCATGTTTGTCGGATAAAAAAGTCGTGGTCTTTCTCTCTCTCTCTAATCACACTGTAGACGACCACACTCGTCCCTATCCTCTGTGAACGCACGTACACGAACTTTACCTCAAAGTGCATATTTAAAGGGTTGAGAGTCGGAAGATCTCGAGATTAACTAATACCGAAACGGTTTTTGCTAACACCTGAGTTTTTTTTTTCACAGGCGGTTCATAAAGAGTAGACGCTAATACAAACATATATTTGTGGGGTTCATAAAGAGTAGACGCTAGTACAAACATATATGTTGGTCCTATGGCTATGAACCATCAGTGTAGATACACCTGAATTTCAAAATTTATGAACTTAGAAAATATATTTAGGACTCTAAATGATCCTAAATAAAAAACTTTTAAATAAAAAGTTGTAGGATTTATTGAGACCTACAGCTTTGGTATAGACCACCTCAACATTATTTGAGGTTGTTTTGAAAAATTTTAGTTTGAAAATCCATGAACTTAAAAAATATTTTTGGTCTCTAAACAATTTCAAATCAAAAACTTATCAACTACAAAGTTGAGGTCGCATAGAGTCCCAAATCAAAAGCTTATTAAACTACAAAGTTTAGAAGTTTTGGGACTCTAAATATTTTGGGATTCTAAACAGTGATTTGAAACTGTTTAGAGTCCTAAAATATTATTGTAAGTTTTGAAAAATTTAAAATTTAAATTTAAATTTTCAAACAACCTCAGATGCTGATATGGTCTAGACCAAAGTTCTAGTTTTCAATACAGTCTATAACTTTATAGATGATTATTTTATTTGAAGTCATTTAGAGTCCCAAATATGTCTTATAAATTCATAGATTTTAAAATTAAAGTTTTATAATTTCTAAACAACCTTGAATGTTTACATAGTTAATACTCCATCTATTTCAATTTATAAGATGTATTTGTTTTCTAGATATATTGTTTTTACTTTGTATCTAGATATAGTTCATATCTAAGTGTATTGCAAAAACTATGTATCTAGAAAAGCCAAAGCATCTTGTATTTGGAATGGAGAGAGTACCAACGTTGTAGTGGCTGACCTGATCTACATGCTTGATGTTCATAGGTTTTTAATTCGAAGTTTTTTAGTGTCTTAAATATTTATTTTAAGTTAACATATTTTGAGATTCAAAATATTGATTTTTTTTTTTCAAACAATCTGTGATGGAGACAAATCTTATACTAAAGTTGTAGTGCTTGAAAAGATTTAAAACTTTCTAGTTGAAACTTTTTTCGTCTGTATATATTTAGTAGACAAACTATTTAATATAAGATTACAAAATGTCAATACAAATAGATAACATCCTATATATAGTCATAAACGAGTGTGTGGTATAGTGTTAGGAGGTGTTTTGGCTAAACAGTGTGTTAAATGACATTAACGGAGGTGGACATCTGTTTATCGATTTACAGAGCTGGTTGCGTGCCCACCTCTGGAACTGTTAAGCTAAACTGTTAAGCTCGTCTTTGGTAACTATTTACAGAGCATATGGAGTCGGAGTGTCTCTTTGATGACTGCATTTAGGTAGGCTAAACTGTTAAGCTCGTCTTTGGTAACTATTTCTTTTTCCTTGGCTATAGTGCTTTTCACCTCGGTTTGTAGCTTCTTCATGAGGCAGGGGTTTTGCATGAGCTGAGCCATCGCATATTCTAGCACTATGAATGGTGTATCTGTGCCAGCTTCAAACATTACCTACATACATATGGATACATATATAAGAATCGACAACATATATATGAATGTTTATAATGTATATAATAGTTGTGGGTTAGGTCATATCCATATATACCACCAGCTGCGCCTTAATGTGATCTCTCGTGAGGTTGTACTCTTGTTGAAGGGAGAGTAAGACATCGATGAAGTCACTCTCCTCCCCGTCACGCTCTGACGCTGGCTTGCTTGCATGGTCATCGATGAGCGTATTGAGCAAGTCGTCCCACATCTTGTTCACCTTTTGTGCCTTTGCACACACCATCCTCTTGATGATGTCCAGCTTCACCAGCACCGGGACGGGAAGTAGTCCTCTAGGTTGAAACCTCCTATGAGTGACGAGTTTGCCTCGATGAGCTCCCGGAAAAGTTTGTTCCGGCCTTCCTCTCTGAAGAACTTGCTAGACACAGCGTGACACACGATGTCGTTGGCGAAGGCGTTGAGCAGTTCACTCAGGTCGATAGCGGTGCCTGTAGTGGCCGCCTATCGGATCTTAGCCACCTCCATCCTCACCTATTGTGAGTTATTTTCTGGCAATAATCATCTTCGTTCATGGAACAATATATTAGTGATTGCTGAAATTGGCGCATGGTTATTAATTACCTCATGCTCGCGTGCATGGCAGTAGGACCGGACCTTCTTGTTTGTGAGGAGGTGCGTGGTGGCAATCTTCTTGACCTGGCGCCAGTGCTCACAGTACGGGGAGAAGGCGACGTCCGTGGAGCCGTAGAAGAGGATGTCGGTGACTAGGGAGTAGGCCCTGGACGCGAAGATGTGGTCTTTCGTGCGGAGCACGGCCTGCGCGGCGCTCGGCGAGGAGACGATGAGCGTAGGGACGGCACCGAGGTGGAGGAGCATGAGGCCATCACGGCCATGCTTGGCAGAGAGGTCACGGAGAGAGATGTGTGGTAGGGGGCCGACAAGGTGCAGGTGGCCGATGGGTAGCCTGCTTGGAGGCGAAGGCAGCTTGCTCAGCAGCTGTTCTCTGGCTCTTGCGATGGCCGTCGACGGCGTCGTCGTTCCAAAGCAGAGGCGCACGAGGAGGATGAGAAGAGGACAGACGAGCAGGACAGAGAGCACTAGGGACACCTGTGGAGGAGACTTCGCCGGTAGCAGCTCCTCGTAGTGGCCATGAGCGTGAGCCATATCACAACAGCGCAACGCTTCCCTTGGCTGGCTAGCTAGCTTGCTACTGAACTGAATGATCTAGTTGGGTTTCTTTGCCTAGGTGGCCTTTTATATAGCCAGAACCTAGTGATTGCACCAAGAATAAGGCATCTTTTTAATCCGTAGCTTATTTAGAAGAGTTTGTCTACTGGACAACTGTGTGTTTTAGCAGAAGCCAACATACGGTTGTTAGCTGCAAGTAAAACACACGATTTCCAATAGAGACAAATCTGTGTGTTTTAGTAGAAGCCAGCACTCGGTTGTTTGCTGGCCCTAGAACACTCAATTTCATTCAGAGACAAATCCGTGTGTTTTAGGTACCTATAGCACATGAATTGTTCCACCTTTAGATGTAAATCCAACGATGTTTTGTAACAACAAAAGAAGGCCCACGCAGAGCAGATCTAGATGCAATTTCTGTGCAGTTGAGAATAATATAATAGAGCCCAACAACTACGGAGCCCATAATGAAAGCCCAAAAGCAGAAATCGATAGGAATATATTAAATATACTTGGGAAAGAAGAAAACAAAGAAAACAGATCTGCTCTGCGTGGAAAAGGCTCTGCTCTGCTCACACGGAGCAGGGGAAAGGGGTAGAAATATGATTGCAAACAAGAACAATAGGAAATTTGAAGAACAAGCACTACAAGTTTGATTCATACCTCATCAATCCAAGGTTAGTAGACCAATCTTTTGAATCCAATTTTCTGGTATTCCAATTTCTCTGAAGAAGCAAAAACAAAGAAATTAGCAGATCAGATGAGAAAGATTAGGAGAACCTAGATCCATGGAATATGTAATCATGAGACCTTACACATTTAGGATGGCTAAGATGGCCTGCTGCTTGTGCTTGCTCCAACAGCAGGGTGTGGCCCTGGTTGCTAACTTTGCACAAGGAGCAGATCCAGCACTTAGGGGTTGTAATTGTGGTCTAAAAGCTACAAACAAGCCTATTTCAGATCCTGCTAATTTCCTTCACTGCATGACACAACAGAGAGCATGCGATAAGAGCAGCGTGTATCAGCAATCCAACTATTTTAGATGTTGCTAGCTTTTCCAATTAGAGCACCCAACTATTTCAGATCCTGCTAGCTTTTGCAGAATCTTAGATGCAAATTAAGTGTAATGCATTATATTGATGAAATTACAAAACACAAATATAAAAATTGCACATTTCAAATAGTGCAAATAGTATGTGTTCTTAATGCAATTAAACTGTAAATGTATGTCAATACATATATAGTATGGTGGAGCTCATGAATGTGTAAATAGAGAGAATGACAAACTGCTCAACAGCCACACAAGCATGACCAAAAACCTTGATGACACATACCTGCACATAATTGATGCTCCAACTATTGCTTAGCTGTCTGCATCACCAACACTATTTTACAATAATATGAGTATGTAAATATCAGAACCAAGATTTCAACATAATAAGAGTATAGATTCAAGCAGGATCCTAAAACTGCATACTGATTCTTTATGATGCTCCAACTTTCTCCTAATGACATATCGTTTATTTCTAAATGCAGGTATACAATAGGGCAAAATTGAGACTGCGGTAGGAAGTAGTACAGATCACTTAAACTATGGATGAGCATAACTTGCAGGTAATATAAATGTCAATAATTAAGTTTTGGTTTATGAAAATCTATTTTACATAGACTTACTAGAATACAAGTGAATCCTTCTAAATTTAGCATTACTAATTGTAAGTCATCTATTGTAGGTGCCATATACTTATACACATGCAAGTGAAAACTCACAGCCAAACTTTGATCTCACAGCAGCAGATAGGATAAAAAAGTGGCAAGAAGCACTAGAATTGATGTACCAGACGAGCCAGGTACTAGATTAAATATTGCTTCAAATAATCATTTAATCAGTGCAACTAGACATATGTCAAGAAGTATATATGTTCAAATAAATGCAGGGCAAAAAGAATGCATTTACAAATTCTATGTTGACAAATCTATCAGACATCAGTTACAATGATAGAGATGAACATAGTAGGAACACCAATTATGATGTAGAAATACTTACTGGATCTAATGTCGACCTTTCAAATACCTACAAATACAAAAAGGTGAGCAAATCATTGCTTAGTTTAAAAAATGCCAAGATAAAAAGGTTGTTTGTCAACTAAAATATATTTCAATGCAGGGATGCTTCACTGAACTTATGATGGAACAGATCAGGAACTCTCAGGAAGATAATCCGACTGACTAGAATACACTGGTAAAATTTATAATACCAGTATACAAAAATTACAATTCAGACATATGCAAATTACACACATATGTGCAATGTAAATTCAGCATAACATGACTGTAATTTCAATGCTTCATTATAAACTATGCAGCAACATGAAGAGATACAAGGATCATTAACAAAGATGATACTTGAAAATGACAGGAGTGAGATAAAACTATATTATATATGCTTGTCAAACTAGTTGTGTTATATTACAAATGGTAACCATTTTCATTATCAAACAAATAAAGCAGAATATGAGCCTTGAAGATCTGGATGGAATCTTTGGACCACAAACTGACTGGTCAATATCAGAGTCAAGGTTGTCATATGAGGTAGATACAAATAGCTGAGCCAATTTGATTACATTTATAAGTAATACAAATATATATTGGCATCAAAGTAAAACTTATCTTTGCAAAAATAGGATAGAGAAATAACAATCGTCGCTGATGATGATAGAGCAACGACAAGCATAGCTAATGATGATAGATCTAAAATTCAATAATACCATTGGCAAACTAATGTATTCAATAACATGGACATTGATGAGGTATATAAAAATGATCTCTTCAACTATTTTAGTCCACACTAAAAAAATATTTGTATTATAAATGATATTACTCAGAAACTAAGACTGCTGCTAATATATTTACAGGTGCAGCATAAAAATCAAGATGATCAACCAACAATGGGAGAAAATGACTTGAGGATCATAGCAACAGAACCAACAAGTTCAGATATTACATCAGCTATAACAGATGATAATGAACATATAAATGGCAGCCAAGAACTGATAGAGAAAGAGATTGAACAATTCATAAAAAATGAGCAAGTTGCAGCATCTGAAGGCAACAACGCACCAATCAACAACAAGTACACCCCACAACTATCGATGGAACTTAAGACTAGGCATGATGCTCACCATTTCTTCAACTTCTATGCGTTCTTAGTCGGATTTCAAGTTGCCATAACACATACGACAAGAACTCAAAGTAAGAAGAGAAATAATGAGGTAGTCAAAGTGACAATGAGATGCAATCGTCAAGGAAAATAAAAGGAACAAAAGTCTTTAGAGCAAGAAGAAGCTGAAGTAGACAAGGATGTTGGAAAGAAACCGGTAAGGAGAAGGAAAATAAATATTCAGCAGAAGTCAGATTGTCCTTGTGTTATGATGGTGAAAGAAGAAGGAGTTGTATGGAATATTAAAACTCTTGATTTGGAGCATAATCACGAGCTATGCCATGGAGATAGGGATCAACTATTTTCTGGTCACAAGTATATGATAGAAATGGAAAAAGGACTTATCAAGACTCTGAACGATAACAATATCCCGACTAGGAAGATGATTTCTATTCTATTATATCTGAGAGGGGGGCTTACAACTCTATCGATGAAAAAGAAAGATATCAGCAACTATAGGACAAAGCTGAATAGAGAAGTTAAAGGATCAGATATGACACAAGTACTGGATTATTTTAGAAATAAATAAACTAAGGATCTGTCTTTCTTTTACAAGTTTGATTTAGACTGAGGACAAGAGAGTGAGAAACTTGTTCTGGATAGACTGTTCTTCTATGAAATATTATGCAGATTATGGAGAATGTGTAAGTTTTGACACGACATATATGACCAACCGATACAACTTACCTTTTGCACCATTTGTTGGAATCACAGGACATGGGCAAAGTTGCCTTTTTGGATGTGCTTTCCTGCATGATGAGACATCGGGCACTTTTAAGTGGGTATTTCAAACTTTTCTTGAAGTAATGGGAGGAAAACACCCTCAAACGATCCATCACATACCAAGACATGGCGATGAAATTAGCAATAGAGCAAGTCTTCATAAACACAAAGCACATAAATTGCTTGTTCCACATAAAGACCAAATACTACAATAAAAATGTCAAGGTGTTTGCAGCAAACGAAGGACTATATGTAGACTTCGAAGATACAGTGAATAATAGTCTAACAGTGGAAGAATTTGAACGACTTTGGAAGAGAATGATTGAGGAAAGAAACCTAAGGGAATAACTACTTTTCCCAAATGTGGGAAATGAGGAAAAGATTTATCCCGGTATACTACAAAAATGACTTCTTCCCTTTCATACAAACAACATCCAGGAGTGAGGCAACAAATGCTAGGTTCAAAGACAATATAGGGCCAACCTATAGTATCATTAGCTTTCTGAAAGAGTACAATCTGATTGTTGATACCATAAATCGAGCAGAAAGGCTAGAGGACAGCTATAGCATGCGGAAAAGGCCAAAGGAATTTATATTTGGCTACAGAATAGAGTAGCAGGCACAACAGCTATACAACAGAAACATATTCAAAAAGTTCCAGCTACAACTGAAGGCAACATCAAAGCTGAACTATAGGGAAACCGAAGATGGGAAAACATTTGAGGTGTGGCAAAAAAGTAACTAGATTCAAGAGGTTCATAGGTTTAGGAGATATACAATAAACACTGACCTAACAGAAGGCAAAGAAGAATTTACCTACATATGTGCAAAATTCAGCAAGGATGGGATACTCTGCTCTCATATCCTAAAATAGTCATTGAAAAGAAAATCAACACAATTCCAGACAAATACTTCTTAGATAGGTGGAGAAAAAAGGATATGAAGGTACATGTTGAAAGACAAGAAGAAGAAACAGTTGCAACAAGCTCATTGTTGAGATTCAACATATTATCCAGGAAGTCAATAATACTAAATTCAAAAGGATCAAAAAATGAGGAAGCCATGGAATACCTTATGGTAGAATTCGATAAGATGGAAACCAATTTAGATAGAATGTTATCTGCTCAGCAAACAGGTGAAGCACAAAATGACCAGCAAGGAGAAACTATAGCAGCACAAGTTGAAGATCCACAGACTAAAATAGATGATCCAGAAAGAATTCAGAGAAAGGGAAGGCCACCTAAACCTGTCATAATGAAGACACATATAGAAGAAATAACGAAGAAACTGGTGGCAGCAGAAAAGAAGAAAAAGAAGAAAACAAATGACACATACAGTGCAGGTAAAAAATTTGAGTACATACAAATAGAATTTCAGTACATACAAATAGAATTTGAATCCAAATGCAAAAATTCTTATTTATGTGAACTAATAATGTTTTGTAGGCTCCCCTAGTGAAGCCTAAAAAGAAAGAAGAGGAAGGAAACATCAAATGGTAGCATTGATCACCAAGCAACAGAACACTGATGACATGGTAATCAAAGATGATCAACAGAAGGAAAGCGAAATTTATCAATCAGAAGGACGGATGCAGTCAAATTCAATGGCCAATTAATTTATGTAATTTGTTTAATGAACAGGATGTTACATTCTTAAATTAAATTATGCCTAGAACTACAATTGCATATGCTGAGAACTAAAATTACAGTGCCTACTAGCAGCAAATTATACTGTTGGTGATTGCAACTGTGTAACCGAATATTTTATTTGTCTCAGAGGACAAAAAATTGGTGTGTGCTAGCACAAATCACAAAAAACAAACTTCAATATGTGTTAACACAAATCACATTAAATAATTTTTTCTATATAAGGACAAGGATAAAAATGAGATATGCGTTGGCACAAATGAGAATTATCGAAGTTCATGAAGTGTTAGCACAAATCACAAGAGACAATTTTTTTTCTATGAAAGGACAAGGACAAAAACTTGGTGTATGTTGACACAAATCACAAAAAATAGATTTTAACACGTTTTAGCACAGATCATAAGAGACAATTTTTTTCTATGAAATGACAAGGACAAAAAAGAGGTGTGTGTTGGCACAAATCAAAATTAACAGATTCGAAAATGTGCTAGCACAAATCACAAATGATATTGACTTGTAATCACTTGTTATAAAGACTAATATTGACCTACATACATAGTTCACTGCAAAGAATATAGTAACACAGAACAAGTAAATGGAAGAATACATACCAAACTATATAACTTCAGAAAAAAGCAACTTCCTCAAACTAGGTTGCTGCTCCTGATAAGAGTTCCACCTCTGAGAGCGAACTTCCTCCATTGGTAACCGAAAACAACCAAATATTTACAACAAGTAATGGGAGAAAGCATGTGTTAATACAACATACAACACATTTAGTAAAGTATATCATGCTCAAACTAAAAAAAGGTAATGCATGTAAGATCACTAACCGGATCAGACCGTCATCTTTACAAGAACAAGAGGGACCTCCACAACCCTCAAGCTTGTCCTTGTCTTCGCTATCAAAGGTTACTACACTGACACATAGTGGGCAAAAAAGACACACTAACACAGAAGGACATAAACTTAGAATAATAGTAAAAAACAGTTAACATCAAGCATCCAACCAAATATTATCATCCACTTTAGTTTAGCCTCTTGACTATAGATTAATATTTACAACTATTTGAGCACCAACTATTCTCATCAACATAGCTGCTTCTTTACAAAGTACCATGCACTCATAGCATGAACCTACATACTACATGATAGGAACCTAAACACAAGATCTAAACAGAACACACATGTCATGCTTTCTTATAGTACTATTCGTAGACCCAAGAAAAAATATTAGAAATAACTATCAATTGAGTACATGATGGAACAATACACAAAGTGACATTGCAACAAGTATTACCTCAGCATCATATTTCATCACTTTAGATCGACCATCATCAGAACTATTGTATTAATTGAAAATCATGTCATTGACGTACTTGATACGAAGATGCACAATATCAGCTTTAGAAAACTTGTCCATCAAAGACATTTAGCTCCCAAAGCTTTAGATTCTTCATCTCAAAGATACCACTATCATTGCTAAAGCTGAAATAAGATATGAGAAAGACAAGACATAATATTATAAGCACCACACAAAATGACATGATCTCAAAAAAATTAAAAAAGCTGTACATTACCTACTTCTCAGTTTGTTGAGGTACATCTAGGGCTGAAAACGGTCGGAAACGATCGATAGGAGGTTAAATCATTTTCAGTTTCATATTGTTGTCTCGAAAACGAAATCGATACGATATTGTCGGTAGCGAGAACGGTATCGATATTCCGATAAATTTGGAAACGAAATTATTCGATCAAAAGTACATCGATAACGATCGAAAATCACGAAAGCGGTATCTGAAATACAATAATAATTAATTAACACACCATTCCGCATAGCATGACATCACGGACTTAATACAATAACAATACTTAAGTCTCACAATTACACAAATAACACAAGCGTAGTCACAACCTCACAAACTCAAATGTACCAATATACTAGTGACTGAAATACTAAACCAAGGTCTTAGTTCGACACTTCGACAATTCAACTTAACAAAGGACGAGATGTAGAATGGATGCTAGAATTATGATTTATGATAGACCAGTGGTAGTTCTTCACAGCTGGCCTCCTATAATTGAACCTCCGGGATGTCATCATCTCCAAGCACATAATCACCACCCATTTCTGAGAATTCATCCTACAATTAATAATAGAAATAACACGTTAGTACTAAAAAATGAATTATATGCTATTGCAGTACATATCAATATTTGTACCTCGATGAACAGACTATTCTTAATGGCTTCAAGAACCTCAAGATCACTAGGCAAAGAAGAAATATTCTTAGAACCTGAAAATTAGAAGGTGTCAATATGAGTAGAAAGAACATCAACACATTGTTAATATAAATCAAATGATCAGTTTACACTTCACCTCTTTTAGAGGCAGTTATCCAATCCTTAGTGCAAACAAGTGCTTGTACCATGTCTGGATCAAGGCTGCTTCGATATGGGTCGACGACTCGTCCACCAGCACTAAATACAGATTCAGAAGCCACAGTTGACACTTGCATTGCCAACACATCACGTGCAATCAGGGAGAGCACAGGATATTCATCCTTCTGATTTTTCCACCATGCTAAAATATCAAAAGTATTATGGTTGGCTTTAGCAACCTTCAATTGTGGTTCTGCTAAGTACCTCTCCAATTCACTTATTCCTTCATCATTACCACCAACATCACTTTCATAAAGGAATGAATCAAGCTCATCTTCCACACTATCCATAAATTGATCTATAGTTGAAGTTGATGAAACAAGTGTTGTATTCTTGGAAGAAGGTACTGAGGAAACATAGCAATGAAACATGTTCCTTAGAACACCGTTGAATTTATCAAGTTTAGCTTGATAGGAATTTCTATATAACTTTCTCAAGTAAAATTCTACAATTTTTCTCTTGAACCTAGGATCAAGCACATTTGCAACAGCTAGAGCAACATTTGACTTCTTCCAATACTTATCAAACTTGACACTCATAGCATTTGCCATTTGGCAAAGAGTGGCATCATTACTATTGCACCAATCAGATAGATATAACTTAATCTCACAAAAACCTCTGAAAAACATGTTTGCTGTTGGATATAGAGTACCAGAAAATATCTCAGTGAGATCAAAGAATTTTTTCAAGAAAGGAATCAGAACCTGTGCCTTCTCCCATTCTTGACTTGAAGGAGCAATACACTCATACCTCCGGCGGTCGACGGAAGTGAGCCTCTCAAATGCAAGCTTATAATAAAGAGCATTCCTCAACATGAGATATGTAGAATTCCATCTCGTAGAAACATCAAGTGAGAGAGAACGTTTTGTATCTAGCCCACATTCAGTAGCACATTTCAGGAACTCCTCCCACTGAACCATCGATCCCTTTACAACAACCACAAATGATCTAATCTTTTCAGTTGTAGAGCCAATCACACGCATACCATCTTTAACAACCAAATTAAGGATGTGATTGGCACATCTCACATGAAAGAACAGCCCATCGCATACTAAAGGACTATGCCTCTTCAATTCTACAATGACATCCTTAATTGCTACTTCATTTGCCGCTGCATTATCCAAACTTAGAGAGAACATCTTTTTCTCCACATACCACTTCAAAAGAGAAGAAGTAAGTGTATGCGACAACCTCTCACCAGTATGTCGCCCTTCCACATGGAAGAAATTGACAATTCTCTTCTGAATTTTCCAATCATCATCAACCCAATGAAGAGTAATACACATATAACCCTTGTTCTGGTTGGATGTCCACATATCCATAGTTGCACTAAAGCGACTTTGGACTATTTTGAAGTATGCATACAATTTATCCTTTTCAGCCAAATAATATTCCATTATTTCCTTTCTAACTGTGACACGAGACTTTAGAGGATAATGTGGACGCATTGATTTGACCCACTCTTGGAAATATTCATGCTCAACCATATTAAAAGGGTACTCGTGAACTATCATAGCCTCATAGAACTTTCTCAAGCTAGCTTCTTGATCATACTTGTAAGGTTGGACAACTGCGACGCCAGTATCTTTATCAGTTTTTGTTGTAAGCTGTTGTTGTCCTTTCTTGATGCTGTGATAATTAGCGAGATGGGTCCAAAAGCCAGTTGTTCCAAATCTGCTCTCAGCTCTATGTTTGCTGGTCTTGTTTACACAACCTTTGACATTGCACTTAGCCCAAAGCTGAGTTTCCTCCTTGCCATTAACCTTCACTGTTACTTTGTACTTGGTGAAGTACTGCCACACTTCAGATGTGCTTTTCTTGGCCCTTTTGCTAGTAGGTTCATTTCCATCCTCGCCATCGCTGCCTGCATCCACATTGATTGGATCAACACCATCTGTTTCAGTGCCACCAGTACCAGTACCACCACTTGGCAATAAAATTCTCTCGGATGAAGGTGCTGTAGCAGGTGTTGCAGAAGAAGCAGACATGCCAAGATTATGGTTAGCATTTTCACTTGCAGCTGGCCTTGCACGTTGATGGGATCCTATCACAGATAATGAAGTGCAAACGTTCTCATATAGTCGAAATAATTCTACACAGTGAAATAGTGCATCAGTAATATATACAAATAAATTTATATTAAAGTCCACGGTCCTACACTTGCATAGATATTGCTATAAAGTTCACATAGAAATAAATCAGTTAATGAGTGATTGATATATATACGCATATGGCATAAATAAGTGAATGAGTGATTGATATATACGTATATGGCATAAATTAGTGAATGAGTGATATATATACGTATATGTCATAAATAGTGAATGAATGATTGATATGTATACGCATATGGCATAAATCAGTGAATGAGTGATATATATATATATATATATATATATATATATATATATATATATATATATATATATATATATATATATATATATATATATATACACACGTATACGGTCCTACACTTACCAGACGTAGCCACGGCCGTTGCCGAGTCTTGAGAGGTAGCGAGTTTGATCGGGAGTTGTGCCTCCATCACTCGCCCTCGAGGGCCTTGCAGCGTCGGATCTACATCTCCAGCCGGTGCCATCTTCTAGATGTCGACGCGAAGACGCCGACCGTCTGAAGAAGAAGGACGATCAGTACTTCAGTAGTGGAAGACTACGCCCACGAAGCCAGCACCCAGCAGTGTCGACATGAACTCACGGGGAGGTGTGGTGGACACCGTGGAATGGCGTCAGCCGTCAGCAGTACTGGAGACGGAGATTGCCAGATTGGTGATGGAGGCGGCGGCTAGGGCTAGGTTTACGTGCTGTGCGTCGATCGTGATCGTGAAGACTGAAGCAAATGGTGAAGCGGGCAGCCGACAGGTGCCTCGTAAGGCTGGGGCGCTTAGCGGGCTTGCCAAATGGGCTCGGCCTGGGTACTACTGCTACGCGCGAGAGTGCGCTGCCATGGCCCGTGGTCTGGTCTCTTCGTGAGATCGGTAATTACCGACGGCATAATACCAAATACATACGGTATTCTTCGGAAACGGTCGGAAGAGTGCTGGATCGTTTTCGTTTTCATTATCGAATATCTCTACCATTCTCGTTTCCGTTGCGTCGGTTACCGTCGCCGTTTCTGTTTAAGGAGAAAAATCGGTGATTTCTCAAAAACGATTTCCGATAATCAAAATTACCGTTTTTGTTTTCATCCCTAGGTACATCTGCATAGATAACTTCATATCTATGGAACCCAAAGTCAATTTGAACAACTTCACTCCAGATTGTGGTCAAGTTTGGTATCTAAAAGCAGGTAGAGGAAATAATTAGAGTGCAGATATATATTTTTTCTTATTTGAACAAAATTCACATTGCATTCTGTTGATGCAAAAGTGATCTGCAAACACAAAGGGCTAATACCCGAATCGATATCCAAAGCGTGCCAGTCGATTTGACCTGCTAATCGACAAGGATGAAGAAACGAACACTTTGGTCCTGACAACAGCGATACGCCCGGAAGCCACGGCCAAGAGGTGCTCACGCGGAACTCGAGAATCGCCGAAGATCGCACTGAAGCGATGCAGCTCGCCGAATCAATGAGAACTCGTAAAAAGAAAAAATATGCAAATTGACGAAGTCGCCGAAAAGTAGATGCAAATAAGAGTAAAAGTTGGTTTTGATATTGATTGATTGATATATCCTTCTTACATTGCCCCTTACTCCATATTTATACCCTGATCTAAAGAGACACAACCAAACACAGCTAGGACACCAATCCCACATCTAAGGAAACACGTGACTCTTACACGAATCATAACCTAACAAATACAGAAAAGGAAATCAACTCCTATCTATTTCCCTGTCCGCCTCAATTACGATGGAAATCTCACTGTCCTTCCCATCGGCACACTCCCTATTTCATCGGCAGTAGGCTTCAAGTCTTCCTTCATCGGCAGACTCCCTGCTTCATCGGCAGTAGTCTTCAAGTCTTCCTTCATCGGCATACTCCCTGTTTCATCGGCAGTAGTCTTTAAGTCTCCTTTCATCGGCATCGACAACAACTCCTCCAACCTCATCGGCAACGCCTGAGTCCAAATCAACCTTTCCATCGATCATCACCAACTATCGGCAACCATTTTTACAAACTGGCTTTCATTGGCTATCAAAGTATTCAATAACTTTCCCCTTGCCGATTGGTCCACTCTGATTATTTTGACACGTGCAAAAAACGGTGTCAACACATTCAAACAAAATGATGTGAATCCATGTGCTGCTGCTACTTACAAATTCATCACGGATAACTTTATAGAAATGCGAGTCAGCTCCAAAATGTAGAGTATAGGAATCCAAGATTACAATCAATCTTCGAGTGATATACACAACAACCACATACCACCGATCATGGAAGAGAATTGGAAAATAAAGCTGACAAAATAACACAAAATAAAAAGAAGGGATTATTAGCACAACTGCAATGCACAAAACATATGTGCTAAAGCTTAAAAAAAATTAAAAGGATGTGTTACTCACATATTGGCTGTATGCTAATGACCTTGCACGACCAGCACCCTTAAAGCATTTCACAGCATTATCATATAGCTCCTTCTCCTTGCTATCATTAGGACCGTGATTTCCAATAAAATAGTCCTACAAAAATAAATTGGTCAATATTATTTTATTTGATATAGTTACCATATGTAATTGAGAAAAAAGAAATAAATGACACTTACACCAACTTTAGAGAAGAAATAATGCTTGTAAGAATTCTTATAGTGTTTCCTATGGAATAACAATCTGCACAAAAGCATTCACTACAAAAGTAATGGACCTTTCCTTGAGGCTTAAGAGGTCTTGCAAGTGCACTTAATTTCACAACCACTTGCCCATAATCGGTTACTGCAAGACTGAAACAAATGAAAACATTTCATAATTACTTGATTCAAGTGTACTCAATAGTGGTGAAAATGCTAAGGAGGTTGTAAACATTTAAAACTTACTTGGAATGTTCAGTTTCTGCCATCTTCAAAACAACCTCATATACGTTAGTTTCAAGTCTGGACACTGTTATCTTTGAATGAGGCATCATATAAGGGCTCAACTTGTATTTGCTTGGGATCACTGTCCTCCTAGGACGATGAACAACCAACTTTGCACTAGAAGAGTACCAATGACCATGGTTTGAAAAGGACTCAGAGTCATCTGATAAACCATTGCTTCCCATACTTTTTGTAGAAACAGAAGTCCCACCTCGATGGGATGGAAGAGGTGTAGGTGCATGCAAAATCAGAAAAAACATAAAGTTGTTCAAAAATCATAAAGTAAAAATTAACATAATAGGGTTCATACTATTTCATTCTATTCTCCAAATACCTAACAAACAAGCACACAAACAAACACGGCTGAGAGGTATAAAGAAGGGGACAACAGAAATGCTTCTATTGCCTTTATTCTCAATATATACAACACTAGTACTACTAAGGTACACTAGAGTATGGAGAGTACTACAACTACTTGTACTAGCTATTACATGGCTGAGAGTAGCCCCCAACTACTAACAATTGTCCTTCCACTACCATGGCTGCAGCAAAAGTAAATCCGCAGATTATCTCACAAGACAATTGTTCCAAAATGATTAAACTAGAAATGCCAATTTATAATGTCAAAGTGTTCTCCAGAAGGGCTGATTGCAGCTAGAAGAACAGGAGCAGTTGAATCTTCAGTAGTCGTAGAATAATTAGTAAAAGGTAAAGACTCCATATGGAGAAGGTCCTAATAAAGAAATACTACCATATTAGTTACAGAAAGAGAGAAAAGAGAACACAAGATATGTCACAATACAAAATTGATCCAATCTAACAAACAAGCTTACAGTTTCAACATTGTCATTTCTTTCGGTCTCAACAGTTTCCTGATTGCCCACATTACCGCCTCCACTAAATGGATTAGACCTCATCCGGTCAACAAACGTCCAACCCTCTGATGTAGGACAAAATTGGAAGTGGAAGCTGCTCTCAGATTGAACCTATCAAAAAGTGAAAGTAAATTAGGTGCTAGTACAATGAATAAGACAAACATATATTAGCAAGTAAATCAGGTGCAAACATATAAAAAAGTAAATTAGGGGCACGTAAGGTCAAACATACATTTACAGGTACACCTCCGTGGTATATATTAGCACCACGATTCTGATCTAAAGTAGAAGTTGTTTTCAGCTGCAGCAACACATACTAAATAAGTACAAAAATGTATATACATACAATATGATGATTTAGCAAGGAAAGAATAGGAAATGGCAAAAACATGTACCATAGAATTGACTTTTTGATGCATGTCATTGGATACAACACGTCGAATCACAGATATCACTCGATCAATAGGACAAGCTGTACCAGATACTGGACCGACATGATGCCTCAGTTTAGGGTCTTCAACATGATTTCCTAAATCATCCTCAAAATCAAACATTAAAAAAGATGGTATGCTAGGACTATTAAAGTAAGGAGCCTTCTTCATACAAGGTTTCTCAAGAGGTGCTTTGCCTGCTTAATTAAATATTAAATTGGTAAAGAAAGTTGAAACTTACAGGTGACAAGAACATGTATTGCTGTAACACCCTAAAAATTACATTCTTTTAAAATTAGTAAATATAATTTATTTATGCAAATATGTGTGCATTAAAATATAGGAAAATAATAAATTTTGTGGAATTAAAATTAAAAATAAGGTTAGAAACTTTTTGATGCATACATGCTGCTGCATATCTAATTTTGTGATGATTGATCTTGATTCAAAGTTCAAAATGAATTCAAAACCTATTTGAAAATGCTTTTGGAATTCTATTTGGAAAGAGAAAAATGCAAAATTCATTTTTCCCTCCCTTCTTGATTTTCGGTCCGCAGGCCTAGTTCTCCCCGCAGCCCAGCATGGCCTCCCCCTTGCGCGCTGCGTGGCCCAGTGCCAGCCGCCAGCCCAGCCGCGCGCCTCGCTCGGCCTAGCAAGCCGCGCCAGCCCAGCATAACGCGCGCAACCGCTCGCGCCCGCAACCGCTGACCGCCCGGCCCCGCCCGTTAGCGCATCCCCCACCTCTACCCCGCACCCGAGCCGCGTGGAACCGTCTCTGCAGCAACCGCCGCCGCTCCTGGCGTCGTGGGAGCGTCGCCCCGCTCCCTGACCTTTTTAAAAGGAAGCCGAGACCCCCACGCGCCCCCTCCCTGCTGCCCCGCTCTTTTTTTCACGCTCGTCGTGCATAGAGGCCGCAGCAGCACCAGAACCGCCGAGCTCGAGACCTCCGCATGGACCGCCATCCCCGAGCCTCCCCGTCCTCGTTTTTCCTCACGGTGAGCTTCGCCATGCTCCCTTCCTTCCCCCTGTGCTTTCAATTTTGTATTTCATGGCCGTTTGGGCTCTTTTCGCGAGCATCCGCGAGCTCCACACTGCCGGCCATGGCGTCCGCCGCCTCGGCTCTCCCCTCCGGCTGCCGTATCGGCCTTGGCGAGTTCCTCTTCACCCTAGCTAACTCCTGGTGCCTCCGGTTCTCCGAACCGTGGCCCGTAGGCCTCTATCCGTGCGCATCAGTGACCTCCACGCCATCGGCCATGGAGTTTGCCGCCGGCGTCACTGTGCCGGCCGGGTCTCCCTCCTCTTCTCTCCCTGAGAATTGATTCTAGCCGTCCGTTTTCCGATCTACGGTCAAGATTAGAAGATACCTCTTCGGAGGTCAAATAGCTTAAGAGCCCCTCGGTTTTCATCTATTTGAACCCGCAATCCATAGCGTAAATCCCCGAATACGCATTCTCGTTTTGAAAGCGTAAAGTTCACTGCTTAGTCTAAAATACGTTTTCAGTATTTACACAAATGCCATTTGAACTGTTTTGCTTATAAAATTATCGTTTTAGCTCCGAATTGATCCATTCAAATCGCGTTAGTTTCGTAATTCCATAATCTACATGTTAGAACCACTGTTAGTCAAGTTTGGAACTTTTTAATTTCATGGTTAGATTTAATTAAATATATTGCTATAGGAAAACCCGTTTAAATCATAACTTTCGCATTTTAGCTCCGTTTTTTGTGAACTTCGCGTTGACGTGATCGTAGCGAGACATAGATTATTTTCACAAACATTTTATCTTGTTTTCCATACTGTTGGTGTACTATTCTAATGATAGGAATGTTTGCTTTGCATGAATGCTTTTGGAATGTTGTATGTTGCCGTGTTGGTCGTGTTCAGACGGTGAGGAGAACGTTGGAGATCAAGAATTCTTCGACGACCAGCAGGACCAGCAAGAGTTCATGAACCAAGGCAAGTATAGCATGGGTCTACCTTGATGTCCTATTTCACTTTAATCAATTACTCATTTGCATGTGTCTAATTTTGATACCCGTAAAGACATCCTAGTGATTGATTATCCTGTTCCTTGTCTCCTATGGGTTAAATGCATATGGGTAGATTGCTAGTGCTCTAACTAAACTTGATCTACATGATGATGAATGATTCTATAGAACTAAGAGTTTAACATCATTTATAACAACTGTTCCATAGGGCGAAGGTGCAAATGACCTTTGATCATGTTGCTCCCAGCCCTCCATAAGGACTTCTGTAGGCCAAAGCTGAGACTGACAGTGCAACCGGGAGAGTCATATGGCTCTAACTTTAGCTCAGTAATAGGACCTTTTCTAGCTAGTTAGAGGTTACCTTTTTGGCGCAAATGGGGCTTGCCACGTTGGGTATAGGGCTGCCTCTGTTCCTATGAGTATAGCCACGATGGATATGTGCCATAGGAAAGGGGGGGGGGTCCTATATCTGCCTGCCAAGGAAACCTAGCGGCCCTAACTTGTTAGAGAAACCTATGAAATGGCTTCATAGTGTACCCTGCCCGCTCACCTTGGCAGTGACATGGGAGTAATTAACCTGGGCATATGGGAATCATGACTCGCGGTGAATGTGCACCACCTCTACAGAGGGTAACAAACTGTTATAACAGCCATGCTCACGGTTACGAGCGGCCTAGAAAACTCACAGAATAACTGGATACTTGTTGATGATTATTTAAGTTGTTCTACGATGATATATGGTACACTTGACCCTGATATATGTTCTTATGGGATTAAATGGGAGTTTAAGCATAATTTTATAATACCTGAGAATAAAAGCTTGACCTACTAAAAATGCTAACTGCAGTAAACCAGTGTCAACCTTTTTGAGCTTCATAACCCCATGTGAACTTGTTAAGTACGGGATGTACTTACGCTTGTTTATTTTCTTTATTTGGATAAAAATCCTAGATGGGTAACAGATGACAACGGGTATGAAGATTTTCCTGAGAATTTTTAGGCTTGTGGTCAACCAGTTGACCTTCCCTATGATGAAGCCCCTTGAGAGAGTTACCTTTTATTTTCCGCTATGATGTATAAGACCAAGTTATGTTATAACTCTGATGTATGAGACACCATGATGATACTTTATGTAATTTGTCAGCTTGTGTGTGTGATGGATCCCTGGGCACACACGAGTTTTGTGCATTCAATTTTATTCTTAAAATTGGGTGTGACAATTGCACATGTGAAATGCCATAATTTCAGTATTTCAAATGTGCAATTTATTGCTAATAAATATGCAATCCAAAAATAGGTATTGTCGGTGCAGAAAGTGACCAACACGTAAATATTTGTAGTTTTGCTGTACGTTGTGATCGGATATGGCCTAACACTTAATAACACAGGGTTTATACTAGTTCAGGCAACGTGCCCTACATCCAGTTTAAGTCGGTCGGTGACTTTATTCCTGAGTCTAGGTGCTCGAAGTTTGCTGTGGGGTTACAAACAGAAGGGAGAAAGATAGAGGGTGCAAGAGGTCCGGTCAGATTCTAGTCTAAAGGACCGAGAGTGACAGGAGCTTCGCTATGTGCTAAGTATTTGAGCGTGCACTCTATGTAGCTTTAGAGTGTCTAAAGCTAGCAGAGGGTGAATCGTTGTAAGTGAACTCTGGACCTTTTTTGTTGGGAGAGAGCGCATCTCCTTTTATAGATGAAGGGGACGGCCTTACAAGAGAGAGAGTACATATGCTACCAAGTCTTGTTGCTCACGCCATCGGGTATAGGATGATGGTAGGCGCCCATAACACTATTGTTGTCAGATGCATGTGGGAGGTTTTTCTGTATTCACCATGTATGGTAAATGACGATGCCCACAACACTGTTGATGCCCTAGAGGCATGTGGGGGAGCCTTACCACGTTTATCTAGTATGGGAGTTGATGGCACCCACAACACTGTAGGGAAAATATCGGCGCCCACAACATTGCTTGGGTTCTGGCATGCCTAGAAGGTTGGAGGGTACCCTCCTGACATGTCCTATTGGTTACTGTCCTATAGGTGTGCAGGGTATAGTCCTTGGTATTGCGGTTGACTTGAGTGCCCTGCCTTACTTGCTCCATCCATTTCCTGGTCCTTACCGAGTGGGCGTCCCCAGTCGGTTGGTCCTAGTCGGCTCTAACTGCGCCAGTCGGGGAAGAGATGTAAGTAGGGGTTCGGTGCATCCCCAATCAGAGAGGCGGGCCGGAGTCAGAAGCAAGCACTGTTCCTCCTTGGTCAGGCTTTTCGGTCAGAGAGGTGGGCTAGAGTTGGAAGCGAGCATTGTTCCTCCTTAGCGAGGCCTTTCGGTCGGAGGCTGGTTCGCCCTTCTGTCCTATTGTTAGGTTTTTGGGCCAGCCCAGAAGTTGTGCATCGTTCGCAATGTCATCTGCTGGGCCGAGCCTTTGCTGGGTAGCTGGTCCATGAGGGACCCTAGGTTTATAAACCCGATAGGAGCCCCTGAGCCCCTAGGCAATTTGAGTAGAATCGTCTAGGGGATTTTTGTCTTGATGGTGGGTGCGTGCGAGTGCACCCGTGGTTGTAGCCCCCGAGCCCCCAGGCGATTCGGGTAGAATCGTATAGGGGGTTCTTTGTGTTGCCAGTGGGGGAAGATTGTTTCATCAACGGGTGCATGCGAGCGCACCAAGGGGTGTAGCCCCCGAGCCCCCAGGCGATTCATGCAGAATCGCCTAGGGGGTTTTGTCAGCGGTCAGTTTAGGAACGGGCGAGATGGAGTCAGGGATCCTGGCGTCGAGCGCAACCGAGATAGTTTAGGGATCAGGTGAGATGGCGTCGTGGATCCTGGCATCAGGCGCAGCTGAGGTAGTTTTGGGGATCGGGCAAGACAGGGTCACGGATCCTGGCATCGAGCGTAGCTAAGGCAGTTTTAGGGATCAGGCGAGATGGGGTCATGGATCCAGGCATCGGGCGCTCTGGGGGATCGGGTGAGTTAGAGTCGTGGATCCAAGCATCAAGCACGCGGTGGGATTGGGTGAGTCGGAGTCATATACCCAGGCGTAGCTGAGGCATTTGGGTGTCTTGAGCCCCTGAGCCCCGTTGGGCTTGGTAGGGGTCGGTTGAGTTTTTGAGCGTTACCCTGTCCATGGTTTCTCACAACCGGAGGGGCTGAGCTAATGTTGGTTGCCTCGATGGCTCGAGTGATGTGCTCGGTGAGCTCGTTAACAGGCATGTTTGAGTGAAGTCTAGGTCTGTCGTTCGTGATGGGGTTGGCATAGCCCTCATGTGGCACTCCACTACTCCTTAACCCACAACCCGGCAGATGCGTGGGTCATTCCAGAGACCGACCCAGGTGGCCCGCTGGCCTCCCCTCAATGGAGATTCAGTGGGTTTGGCTCGAGGTTAGGATCGAACGAGAAGGTTGAGGTGACCCTGTCTGCTTCGGGGCAGACTAGGCAAGGGCCGCTCGGGGCTCGTTTGCACTTTCTCCCCTGGCTTTATTTGACGCGAGGAGGCCTCGAGCCCTTCGTGGGTCAGCCTTTGAACCCCCGGTCGGTCGTTGCTCATGTTGAATGAGGCAAGTGCCGCTTCGTGACGCAACACGGAGCGTTGTGATGCATTGAACTGCATATGCAATGCTTTTGAATGTGTGGAATGAATGAATGTGTGTATAGATGAATGAATGATTATATAAGGAAATAGTGGGGGTTGGTAATGTTACCTTGATGACTCAAGTGACGGGGTTTGAGGAGCTCCAATCAGAAATGTCCGACCAGGATCCACGCTCATCGTTCATGACGGAGTTGGCATGGCCCACATGGGGTATCCCTCTGCTCCTTATCTGTCTCTCATCGTTCGCTTGAGCCATCCGATCAACTCAGGAAGCCTGTTGGTCTCTCCTAGGTGGAGATCCTATAGTTGGGCCTTTCCAAGTCCTGCCTAAGAAGGCAGAGGGCCGCTTGCGCGTGGTGGCGCTTTGTTTCTTGCACCTAACGTGCGTTAGTGGTGGGCCATACCCAGGTCACGTCCCGTCTGACCAGGCGCCGTTCCATCGGGCAGGGTGCGTCCCATCGGTCAGGGCATGTCCTGTCATTTCCCATCCACATTGAATGGGGGAAGGGAGAGGGTTTCTCACACTAGTCCTTTCACCCTTCCTCAACTGCTCTGCTTCTTCTTTAAATAGGGGAAGGGAGAAGGAAAGGAGAATTTACAGACCCGTTCATGATTTTAGAGCGCAATGTCGAGCTAGAGGTTATCTAGTGTAGATGAGGTAGTGCTGGCCGCCTTCACCGAGAAGGGGCCGCCTTCACCGAGAAGGGGCGCACTAGAGGGTACTACATGTCGCTGGCTTCATCACCATCTGTGAGGCTTTTGTCGAGATGGAGCCGCACGTGGACTCCTTCTGGTGAATCTTTTCCAGGCGAGCCTTGTCGGAGAGGAAGCCACCTAGGACTACGCTGGTCGAGGTTTTCGCCCTCATAGCTCCTCAGGTTGGCCAGTACATAAAGTTTGATGAGACATCCTCCAGCCACGACGTCCATACTTCGGCGGGCAGCGTCCCTATCCAGGAGCTACCTTGACTGCATGAGAAGGTTAAGAGCTCCATGCTCTTCTGCTGAGCATCTATGGGTGCGATACCCTTGAGGTACCCGTTGCGCTCGCCAAAGTCGAGGGAGCAGAATCAGGCAGGGCCCTTGCGGTGGTGGTTATGTCTAGTGACATGTGCTGTGGCCTCACCTTTGGCATCAACCGATGCTGCCGAGCGGCCATAGTAGCATTTAGAGTAGAAGTAATCAACAAATGTAATCGTTAAGTTCGTGGGGGAGCCCCCGTGTGATCAGTTTTTGTATCAATGAATACATCAGTTCTGCTTTGTGATAGAATCACTATCCGTTCCTTGTTTTTTATCCTAGCATAGCTTTGTTTTTATCCTTTCTTTTTCGCACCTGCCTGTTTGTTTCATAGGCTACAACTTTAAGAACCTGGGCGTGGCCCACGAGGCTTGGCTGCTCATAACCGTAGGTCATGGCGGGGAGCGCTCGGTCGAGAGTAAAAACAAAGTCACGTAGGGTAATCAAAGGAATGGAATGCCCTTTCGTTCGGGTGAAATTTTTTTACCATGTGATAGTAAAAAAGAGAGGTGGTATTGTACCCTCATGGAGCCCCTGAGCGATCCAGGCTGAAAATGTTTAGGCTGGGGCGCTTTACAGGAGCAAGTATTGAATAAATGCGGTAAGACCGAATTTAGGGAAAAAATGACGTAGCTGTTCAATATTCCAAGTGTTGGTGAGAACGTTGTCATTGTCGTCCTTCAGTCGGTAGGCGCCCAATCGAATCACCTTGGTCATCGTATAGGGACCTTCCTATGGTGGAGAGAGTTTGTGTTTCTCCTTCGTTGATTGGGTCCTCTGGAGTATGAGATCACCGACTTCAAGGATCCTCCACCTGATCTTTCTTTCATGGTACCTATAGAGAGTTTGCTAGTAGCGAGCAGAGAGGATGACAGTCATCTCGTGGGCCTCCTCGAGCAGGTCGATAGCGTCTTGCTGAGCCTGCCTGGCCTAGTCGCGATCGAAAGCCTTCACTCTTGGGGCACCGTGGTCAAGGTCGAGGGGCAGCACTGCTTCAGCTCCATAGGCTACGAAGAAGGGTGTGAACCCTGTGGATTGGTTCGGGGTCGTTCTCAGGCTTCAGGGGATTGCTGGGACCACTACAACCCATCACCCGGTGTACTTGTTGAGTTGGTTGAAAATGCGTGGCTTAAGTCCTTGGAAGACCACGCCATTGGCATGCTCGACCTGACTGTTAGTACATGGATGTCTGACTGAGACCCAGTTGATCCTGATGCCATATCCATCACTGAAGTCTAGGAACATCTTCCCAGTGAAGTTAGTTCCGTGGTCAGTGATGATATAGTTAGGAACACTGAACTGGTAGATGATGTCGAGGAAGAATTTGACCGCCTCTTTCGAGCGGATGTTGGTGATGGGCTTGGCCTCTATCCACTTGGTGAACTTGTCGACTGCTATGAGCAGGTGAGTGAAGCCGCTCGGGCCCTTTTTGAGGGGACCTACAATGTTGAGGCCCTAGACCATAACCGACCAAGTGATGGGGATGGTTTGAAGCTCCTATGCCGACAAATGAGTTTGCCGAGCATAGAATTAGCATCCCCCACACCTGCGAATGACCTCCTCTGCATCTCATAGTGCGGCGGGCCAGTAAAAACCTTGGTGAAAGGCTTTTCTGACCAACGACCTCAGGGCCATTTGATGTCCATAGATCCCGGCATGGCCCTCGAGGAGGAGCTGCTTCCCCTGGTTGGTAGGGATGCACCTCATGAGCACCCTCGATGGACTTCATTTGTAGAGTTCGTCACCGAGCGTGACGAAGGTCTTGGCGCATCGAGTGATCCATCAAGCTTTAGTCCTTTTGGGTGGGAGAACCTCATCGAGGAGGTAGGTGAGTAGCGGTGCTTGCTAGTCTGTTTGATTGAGTGCCAACACGGCGACGTTGGTGGACGATGTTGTCATGGAGGCACTAGGGTCGGAGCCCTCGAACGCCGGCTTGGCGTCGGGGTCAGAGCCTCTAGGCGTTGGCTTGGCATCAGGGTGTGTCTAGATCAGACCTTCTAGGACATGGGTGGACAGCTCATGGAGATCGTTGATGAAGATCCATCTTGGAGATGGATCCCGCCTGGCAGCCAATTTTGCGAGAAAATCGGCGGCATCGTTGTCCTTTTAGGGGACGTGATGCAGCTCAATCCCCTAGAATTTGTCCTTGAGCTTGCGCACCTCCTAGTGGTTTGCTACCATGAGGGTTTTTTTTGCAGGAGGACTCCTTCATGACGTGGTCAATGACCAACTCCAAGTCATCGCGGACATAGAGTCGCGTAGCGCTGAGCTTGATGGCGATGCACAACCTGTTGATGAGGGCCTCGTATTCCATGACATTGTTTGAGGCCAAGAAATGGAGGTGGATGGCGTAGCGGAGCCTACTCTCATCTATGGAGATCAGAACCACTCCAGCCCCTGAGCCGGGCGCCATTATGGACCCGTCAAAGTATATTGTCCAGTACTCGTAGGTGACGTCTAGGGTCGGTAGCTGGACCTCTGTCCATTCGGTGACAAAATCCACAAGAGCCTAAGACTTAATAGCAGTACAAGGGATATACCTGATGTTGTGGCCCATGAGTTTGAGTGCCCACTTGGAGATCTGACCCATGACGTCATGGTTGCGGACGATGTCTTCGAGCGGGGTATGAAGTGACGACCGCGACTTCATGGTCGGTGAAGTAGTGCAGGAGCTTCCAGGTTGCCATCAGCACGGTGTATAGGAGTTTCTGCACCTAGGGGTACCGGACCTTGGGGTCGGTGAGTACCTCCCCGACAAAGTATATGGGTCGTTGGACCTTAAGGTGGTGTTCCGTCTCCTCCCTTTCGATGACCAGGGCGACGCTCACCACATGGTTGCTTGCTGCGACATAGAGGAGGAGGGGTTCTCCCCGTTCAGGAGCAATGAGGATTGGGGCCAATGTCAGTGATGCTTTGAGGCTCTCCAGAGCCTGCTGAGCTTCCTTAGTCTAGACGAAGGCATCCGTCTTCTTGAGGAGTTTATAGAGTGGTATCCCTTGTTAGTTGAGCCGGGAGATGAATCGGCTCAGGGCAACCAGACAGCCGGTGAGCCTTTGTACACCCTTAATATTGCGTATAGGGCCCATGTTGGAGATGGCCGTGATCTTTTTGGGGTTGGCCTCGATGCCACGCTCGAACATAATGTATCCAAGTAGCTTCCCCTTTGGAACCTCGAAAACACAATTTTTGAGATTCAGCTTGATGTTGAACCTTCAGAGGTTCATGAATGTTGCGGCCAAGTTTGTGATTAGGTCGCAAGCTTGAGCCATTTTGACCACTATGTCATCAACATAGACGGCAATGGTTGGTTTTGGTTGGTCGACTTGATCAGGTTGGTCGAGCGGGTCGATTTGATTGGTGAAGCATTGCTGCATGCACCGCTGATAAGTGGTGCCAGCGTTCTTCTGGCCAAAAGGCATGGTTACGTAGCAGTACAAACTATACAGGGTGATAAACGAGGTTATGAGCTGATTGGACTCTTTCATCATGATTTGGTGATAGCCTAAGTAGGCATCCAGAAAGGAGAGGATCTTGCATCCCGAGGTGGAGTCGACTATCTGGTCTATGCGCGGCAAAGGAAAGTGATCCTTTGAGCACGCTTTGTTGAGGCCAGTATAATCAACACATATTCTCCATTTCTTGGTCTTCTTTTTAACAAGAATAGGATTGGCAAGCCAGTCGGAGTGGTATACCTCTCTGATGAATCCGACTGCCAAGAGTTTGGTGATCTCTTCGCCTATGGCCCTACGCCTCTCGTTGTCGAAGAGACACAGGCACTGCTTGGTGGGCTTTGAGCCTAGGATGAGGCACAGCGTGTGCTCAGTGACCTCCCATGGTATGCCTGGCATGTCAGAAGGTTTCCATGCGAAGACATCACGATTAGCGTGTAGGAAGTTGATGAGCTCACATTCCTATTTGGCCAGGAGCTGGGTCTCGATCTGCATCGTGTTGGTAGGGTCAGTGGGGTCGATTCCCACCGCCTTAGTCACCTTGAGTGGGCAGAAGGCCGTTGAGGAGGTTGGTTTGTTGTAGTCCAGGACTGCTGGGTTCGACGACTCCCCAAGCCATGGAAGCTCAGACGAGTTGATGACCGCAGTGGCGAGCTCAAAATGCTCGCGTCGCACGTGAAGGCATGCGAGAATGTGCTACCCACGGTGATGACGTCGTTCAGTCCCGGCATCTTCAGCTTGAGGTAGGTGTAGTTGGGGATCGCCATGAATTTGGCATAGCATGGCCGCCGCAAGATGACATGGTAGGACCCTGGGAAGTCCACCACTTCAAAGGTGAGGACCTCCGAGCAGAAGTTGGCTCTGTTGCCAAACGTGACGGGCAGGTCGATCTGCCCGAGCGGGTATGCCTGTGCTCTTGGGATCATGCCGTGGAAGGGAGAGCCTGTTGGGTAGAGTTTCGACCTAGGGATGCACATGGCGTCGAGGGTGTCGACATAGTGGATGTTGAGGCCGCTGCCTCCGTCCATCAGCACCTTGGTGAGGCGCTTCTTGTGGACGATGGGGTCGACGACGAGTGGGTAGCATCCCGGTCTGGCGATGTGGGAGGGATGGTCCCTCTGATCCAAGGTGATCAGAGATTCCGACCAGCTAAGGAAGGAGGGGACGGCCGTCCCGGTGGCGCATGCCTCTCTATAGCGTACCTTGTGCTGGCGCTTGGAGGAGATGGCATTGGATCCCCCAAAGATCATGATGCATTCCTCAGGGTCGGGGCTACTGTCCCTGTCCTTGTCCGCCATGCCTCCTTTCTTGGCTGCCGCCTCTTTGCCGTCTCCTTCTTTCGGCCCACCGGCCTATCATAGAAAACGTTTGAGGAGCTCGCAGTCCTTGCAGAGGTGTTTGACAGGGTAGGCGTGGTTGGTGCATGGGCTATCCATGAGCTTGTTGAAGTGGTCTGGCCAACCCTGCTGGGGCTGCTTGCCCGCGCGATCAGCTGCGGCGACCAACACGGTGTTGGCCGGCCGGCTCTGATCATTTTTGTTCTTCTTGCCCCTCTGTGTGGAGGGGCCCTTGTCTTGGTCTTCGTGCTTGGGCTTGCCTTTGTCCTGGCCTCCGTTGAAGACTGCTCCGACCGCCTCCTCACCAGAGGCGTGGGTCGTGGTGACGTCGAGCAGGTCATGGATGGTACGGGGCTTCAGGCAACCAAGCTTGTGGATCAGGGACTCGTAGGTTGTCCTAGAGAGGAATGCGCTGATGATGTCCGCGTCGACGACATCAAGGAGGGAGTTGCATCATTGGAAGAACCTACGGATGTAATCCCACAGGGACTCGCTGGGCTCCTACTGGTAGCTCTTGAGGTCCCAGGAGTTTCTAGGGCGGACATACGTCCCGTGGAAATTTCTGACAAAGATCCTCTTGAGGTCCGCCTAGTCGCGGATGCTGTCGTGCGGGAGGAATTCAAGCCATGCCCAAACATGTTCCTCCACGCAGATGGGGAGATATTGAATGATGAAATGGTCATCATCCACCCCTCTAGCTCAGCAGGTGAGCCGGAAAACATCAAGCCATATACCGGGGTTCGTCTCCCCGGTGTACTTGGCGATGTTGGTGGGCGGTCAAAAATGTTGTGGGAACGGCGCTCTCTGGAAGCGTCGGCCAAAGGCCCGTGGTCCCGGGCCATCCGGGCTAGGACTCCAGTCGTTTGGCCAACGACCATGCCTAGGGCACGTTTCACCGCTCCCCTAGATGGTCCGGCTAGGGCCCGTGTCGCCTGCCCTCACCGCCGCGCGATAGACGTCATCATCATGCCGAGCCTAATGCCGGTTGCTGATGACGCTGCGAGCATCTTGGTTCGGGATGAGCTGTTCGCGTACCGACAGTCGGTGTGGAGCATGCGCCGGGTCAGACCACGGCGTAGCTGCGGCCTCCTGTGTCGCGCTTGGCAGCTGTAGCGGTGAGCGGATGGAGCAATCTGTCTAGTGTGTCCCCACTCCACTGGTGGGGAGAGAGGCCGCGAGTCAGAGTCATGATGCGGAGCTTTCCGCCTGTTGCACGACGTCGGCTTCCTCCTGCGCCTGGAGGTTCCGGTGGACCGCCCGCTCCTGGGGGTTTACAATTCCCTCAGCAAAGCGCGGGGAATCCACCTAGTTGCTTGTATACGTGCGTCTCGTTCACCACTACAGTGAACACTAATAATGAATATATTTAGCACAAACAAACATAACTCATGACGGCCTTAGTTCCGTGAGTCACTCAATAGCGTCATGCATGCATGTTTGTGAAGAAACATAACTCGATGAAGTGTTACGATGGTATTCTGTGTGCTTGCAGAAGTTGGACATAAGAAATAACAACCACCCCCGGTTCATTATGAGTTGGCGTGGAAATCATTTTCACCGCCGATTTATGTCATCAACACGGTAGCCCCTCCCAGCGGTGCGGAAGATGAACCCCCCCCCCCCCCCCCCACCCCCCACCCCACCCCCACAACACACACACCATCCACCCACACCCCCGGCATCATGGCGACTCTATGTGTGGACTGGCGTGGATGGCAGCAGGCACACACAACACGTTTATTTTTTTTAAAAAAAATATTTGGTTTTCATCGTCGGTTTCAAATGGGTGCTGACGAAGGTGAACATCACTGGCCACTTTCACTGGCGAATGATGGCAAATTCTGAGCAATGTTTGTGCAGTAGTGAAACCAAGAAAAAAAGAAATAACTGCGTTTGTTGGCCAACGAAGGAAAGCGGGCCGGGCTAGTTTTGCTGGGGCAAAAGCACGTCATAGGTGTGGAAATCACGACAGCAGAGAGATTTTTTTCTCCATCAAAATACCATGTGTCAAAAGCACGACAAGGATGTTTTTATCAAATTCCAGATTGAATTACATATTTGTACACTATTTATTACCATATAATAAACATAGACTCCCAATTCCAAACCATCTGTGTAGAGTCTACAGTTCACTTCACCGTGCATGGCCATATATATGGTGTGTGCATTGTGCTCGTGCGACGGCGGATTGATTCAGTTAATACATAAGGTATTCGGATGTATGTGCCTGCGCCTGAGTGCGATTGATATGGTATAGATCGATTGATATACTAGGAGACTGCAGATGACTCAGTCACATATATACAGGACCAGCGACCTCAGCACAAGGAAGCTTGGGAACAAGCATGAGCTTCTCCTTTGGACGCACCGGCAGTCCGAACACCTCTGTCATGTCAACATCCTTGTCCTCCATGCCCATGGGGAGCTGCCAGTCAAAGCAGTACATGAGGTTTGCTAACATGATCTCAACAGTGGCCATCCCAAAGTTGAGGCCAGGGCATATCCTTCGGCCAGCTCCAAACGGCAGGAAGTGGAAGTGGTTCCCTTTGAAGTCGACGCCTGCAGCGCTGCCACCGTCCACAAACCTCTCCGGCATGAACTCCTCTGGGTTCTCCCATGACTCCGGGTCTCTGCCAAGAGCCCACGCGTGGACAATGACCCGGGTGCCAGAGGGAACGTAGTATCCGTGGACGATGCTGTCCGCCATGGAGAAGCGAGGGAGGAGCAGCGGGGCAGGCGGGTGCAACCTCAGTGTCTCCTTCACGACGGCTTTCAGGTAGGGCATGCTTGCTAGGTCCTCTTCCTCCACCGTTTCCTGCCCCTCTGGTGTGTGCTTCCGGACTTCTCCTTGTAGCTTGGCCAGCTGCGGTGGGTTGCGCGTCAGCTCAGCCATGGCGAGCTCCAGGACCAAGGATGACGTGTCTGTGCCCGCAGCAAACATGTCCTGTATACATAAATATGTATATATGTACATTTGTTAGTCATCGTATATATCATCAAGATGTATAAATCAAAGGAAACCAATGTACATAGATTATATTGGGTGGCGGGCTGGGTTAGTCACTCACCATCAGGATGGCCTTGACATGATTTCTAGTCATACCATACTCTTTCTGTACCGAGAGCAACACATCAGTGAAGTCACCTCCGTCATGGCGATGCATAGAGTCTCTTCTCTCGTGGTCGCTTAGTATGGTTTCAAGCAACTCGTCCCATCTCTTGTGCGTCTCGTGAGCCCTGTTGCGCAGAAACCTTCTGCTAAGGAAACCTAACGACCTCGCCAGCCCAGGGAAGTAGTCTTTTAGGTTGAACCCTCCAAACAAAGCAGAGTTGGCCTCCACCAGCTCCCGGAAGAGCTTGTTCCGGCCTTCTGCCCGGAAGAACTTGCCCGACACGGCGCGGCTCACGATATCGTTGGCGAACGTGTTCATCATCATGCTGATGTCCACGGCCGTGCCCGCCACCGCTGCCTCCCATGCCTTGGCCAGCACCAGGCTCACCTCTTCTTTGCGGGCGCTGCGGTACGACTGCACTTTCTTGACGGTGAAGAGGTGCGCGGTGACCAGCTTTCTGGCCTGCCGCCAGTGCTCGCCGTAGGGGGAGAAGGCGATGTCGGAGGACCCGTACATGAGGTCGTCGCTGACCGTGGACGTGGGACGCGACGCGAACACATGGTCGTGCGTGCGCATGATCGCCTCCGAAGCCCGCGGAGATGACACGATGAGAGTGGGGACGGTGCCGAGGCGGAGGAGCATGAGGCCATCTCCGCTATGCTTGGTGGAGAGGTCACGGAGGGAGATGTGCGGGAGGTCGCTGACGAGGTGAAGGTGGCCGATGATGGGCAGCCCCAGAGGCGAAGGCAGGTGCTGTCCCTTGGCCGATCTGTCGTCATCGCTGCACCTGCTGCTGCGGCGACGGTGGTGGCTTGACCTTGACCGTCGGGATCCGTAGTGGAGCAGGAGTAGAAGGAGAGGGACGGCGAACAATAGTAACCATTGTGCTAGAACGAACGGTGAAGAGGTGAGTTGGCATGCCACCTCCAGGTGACTCATAGGTGATTGGGTGCTAGCCAGGTTCTCTCTTTGTGTGTGTGTTTCTACCTTGCTGCTATGAAAGCTGGCTAGCCCTTTGGCTGCTTTATATAGAAACTAGACGTATGTTCTGGAAAGTATGTATGTAGCTTGTGCATCGTGGAAAGTTGGATGACAAAAAATAACGCTAAAATGTCCAAAACCTCACAGCTATACATTTGCATTGGGATGTGCATCTCTTTTCTTTTGGAGTATCTCTTTCTCTCTCTTATACTACGTCTGAGTCATCCTTGTCTTTCTCTCTCGCTCTGATCTCTCCCACATCTCACATCCTTTTTTTTTACACGTAAAGATGACTGGCTTAGTTCTGTCCTTGTCCTTGGGGTCTCATGTCTCTATCCAAACGCGGAAACAGATTTCCCATGATCCCTTCGTTTCCCGGCATTTCCCTTCCATATACAAATTTTGTGCGTATAATAATGATGACATGCACTAGGAAAATATCTGTGTGCCATATATATTTGTGAAAATATGTGGTCATGACACTACTACAGGATGGTCTTGTTGTCCCGGATGGTAACGGCCTTTAGTCCCGGTTACCGCGCCGGGACAACGATCCCGGAACTAAAGGTGGAACCTTCAGTCCCGGGTCATCGAGCCGGGACTAAAGAGGGACCTTTAGTCCCGGTTGATGTTACCAACCGGGACAAAAGGCCATCCAGCTGAGCAAACGTGGCCGCACCCTTTAGTCCCGGTTGGTAACCCCAACCGGGACTAAAGGTTTCTTTTCTTTTTCTTTTTTTTTGTTTAATTTGTTTTCAGCTCAGTTACACATATTTGTTTAATATATAATATGTTTTTATGTACGTATTCTACGCTGCTAATATAAATACATGCACGCATATAATTACATCTAATTCTCATCTCGAGCATTATTATATTCGAATAAAGTATAAAACTATATATATTATAGATATATATGTATATATACAACACTTTCATAATATTGTTATCGAAAATAACGATATCAATAAACATTTAATTTACATCATTTATTCCTTAGGATCAAAGTAGAACTCGCCGTTGGGATTTAGCACTTTTTCTAGAAGAAATCCTGCTATTGACTCTTGAACTGCTTTCAGATGGTCTTTTTGCATGATCCTTTGTTTCAACCATTCAATCTTGCATTTGAAATAAAAGGAAAAGTATTAATACATATATATATATATATATTCATTTAAAAATAAATAAAAAATTGATAAATACGTACTCTAAGGACATCTTCAGGAGTTCTTATGTGCGCAGTGATAAATTCACAAACATAGTATCCACACAAGTTATTACCTGATTGCTGCCGCAAACGCCACTGTACGAGAAGAAGATTATTCTCATCATCTCACACGTAAATTGAAGTACGATATAGTAATTAAACACGTGGGGAAGTATATATAGTACAACTTACTGGTATTTCAACTACATTAAGTGGTGCCTTGCAATCCTTGCGGTGTTGCCGAATAAACTCTTTCCAAACCCTGTGCGACCAATAATATACGATCGTTAATAAATTATGGCAAAGTCTATTCAATAATAGTTGTGCGCGAGAGATCGAAATTACCCCTGGATAATGTCTATCATATCTTGGTATAGTGCCCGCTCTTTTCTCAACGAGTCCAAGATTACTAACCGACTTGAGTTTAACTTAATGACAATGAGTATCCAGTGAAACCTGCATTGGTTTATACACACACGTACATGCATATAAGTTGTATTGATATTACATAAAATGTGTAGACTACATTATTATTAACACTTACTCAAAGTTGTATGGGAAAAGTATTGTTGTCTTGTCGTGCTGCTTCACGAAGAACCTCATGATATTCTTTTGTGCTTCAGATACCCATTGCTCCTTGACAATAATATCGGTTTTGAATACGATATAAGGATCAATGAAGCCAACACTGGTGTCTTGTATTCTTTGGAGCTCTGACATCTGAAATATGTATATAAATATAAGTTACATGTGAGGATAATTATATACACGTATGCATGGAAGTGAGTTTATTAAATAAAAGTAAGAATCACTTACAAACAAAAGCAGCTAATGATTGATTTGTCCAGAGCGTCCATGTGGTATAGTTGATGCAATTCTTCGAAACTAATATGTAAGATGTCATCACCATGGAAGTAATGATGGTCTCTAAATCTGACAAAGATCCACTCCTCACCCCTGCCACACGCCTGCATATACCACTTGTTGAGCAAGTACATTTACGTACCCAATTCATTCAGAGCCGCAGGGTTGTACAGACTTTTGCCAAATTTATAAGTCTTCCAGGTATCAACTTCCAGGTTCTGTATTGGAGCTTTGCCCGTCAATTGATCCAAGGTTAAACCAGTTACTTCAAAAAAAAGCATTAAGGTCTTGAACCGACACTTCTCCAGAGTTGTCTGGTCGATAGACTTCTATGTTGGAACCATATTCATTAGCAACAACATGATTTTATATTGGTTGCTTCTGTTGTCCGAGCTGTGAGACATCCTTCCCTGATGCTCTTTTCCTTTTCTTATATGCATCATGTGACTTCACGAGGGAGTGGTCATAGTCTGATAGTGGCGGAGGCTTACGAAGTTCAAGCATCTTTTTCTTGTGAGCTTTGACCTTCTGCCTCAGCAGATCTCGTGGTATGTAAAAGTACGTCTTCTCCTTAAGCTTCGCTTGTCTCTGCTTTTCGATATCTATAAAAAATCTTTTACTTTTTTGTCTTCTTCAGCTGCTATTTGCTCATCAGTCTTTTCAGGAAGTATTTCTTGAGAAATAACTCTTTTTTTCGAGGTCTTCTTTGCCGCCGGGACCTTAGACGTCTCTGTAGTGCGTCGCTGTGGAGGGGGTGGGGGCGGTGTTGGAGACCGGCGTGGAGGCGATGAGGCCGGTGTTGGAGACCGGCATGGAGGCGGTGGGGCCGGTGTAGGAGTTGGAGATCGTTGTGGAGGCGATGGGGCCGGTGTAGGAGTTGGAGATCGCCGTGGGGATGAAGTCGTCTCGCCCCCCGCGATGCTGTGATGAGATGGGGAATGAATGATTGGGCTAGGTTGGGGGGAGACCCTGCTACAAAAACAAGTTGTGAGTCAATTATTTTTGAAGCCAATATAAAATTAATGGAAATAATATTTCATTCACTTTCATTCATACCTAGGGTGAGGTAGGGGAAGCGGTGGCGCCCCAAGAATGATGATGAAGCGTTTGCGCCATTGAATAAATGTCTTCTCTGCTTCTCCTAGTGTCTTCTCCCCATCACCGCCTTCAATGTCAAGAGGAACATTGCTGTAACCTTTGAGCACTCTATTGACCGAGACGCTAGCATATCCAGGTTGAATAACTGACCCATGGATTCTTGGTGTCTTCGTTCGGTCTATTGGAGATACAACCCCAACAACCACCATGATTGATGCATTGTTACCATCTAGAATGTGCAGCTCACATGTTGTTAGAGGCTCGGTAATGTCATCAATAGGGAAGCGCAACCCAGCGTCATCTTGAATAACTGGTAGCTCCGTGGAAACACAACTGCTTTTCATCTGACCAACGGGGCTAATGGTGACTCCCGGCGTTGATTGCGATTGCATTTGACTCATTGCTAGCTGCACTTGCCTCTTGATCTCCTCCTGCATTCTTGTCTCAAGAGATTTTTCTCGTTCACATGATTCAAGCAATGCTTGTCGTGACTCATTAACAAATTACTCTAATACACGGATTCGGTCTGCCTCCTCATCCTTCTTTCTCTGGCGGCTTCTGTAGGTATCCTTGTCTGCTGGGAATGCTTATAGCCATGGAACCGCCCCATAGCCTCTTGTTCGACCACCGTATTCAGGATTCTCTAGGGCATATGTCAATTCATCCTTCTCTCTGTTGGGTTTGAAAACACCACTATTAGCTTCTTCCCTAGCACGAGCTAGTCTCTGTGTTGCTCTCTCAATTTTTTGGCCAAAAATTAGCTTGCCAGTGTCTGGGTCTAGGCTTCCCCCATGAGCGTAGAACCAATTCTTTACGCGTTGAGGCCAGTTCTTCTCTATTGTTTTAGGTACGATTCCCTTGGTAGTAATCTCTGCTTCTAGGTTCTGCCACTTGGGAATAGCACTCCTATAACCACTTGATCCCATACGATGATGGTATTGCTTCTGTCGGGCACTTTGCTGATTCCTCATCACACGATCCTCACTCTCTTGAGATTTCTTGTATTATACGAAGTCATCCCAATGGGACTCCAACTTGACAAACGCCTTAGCATTGAAATTCGGCGTATCATTCTTCAAGATAAACTTTTTATACAATGTCTTCTTCCAACTCTGGAACAATGTTGCCATCTTCTTCATTGTCCAATCCCTCACTAGCTCCTTCAAAGCATCATCTGCTTGTAATGTGAAATGCTGAGTGATATCTCTCCAAACTAGGTTCTTGTCACGATTAGATACAAAACTAACATTAGGAGCGGATATCTTCTGCTTCCATTCACGAGCACTAACTGGGATCCTATCCCTTACAATGAACCCACATTGATTGACATATGTCTGAGCATGTGGTCTCAATGGTTTGCTGGTGTCGGTGTTGAATTATGATATTATGAAACGGTCCTCTAATGGCTTTTTTGGCCCTCGAACTTTCCTACTCTTGCCGGTGGTTGATGTAGATCCAGAGACCGGCTACATGAGTAGAAACACAACGATTAACAACAAATATACGTACGCATGCATCTATAAGAGATGATAGATAATCAAATATACATCGCCAGTATTTTCTTACGCGACAATTTGTTGATCTTCAACCACCGGGATATTTAGGATATTCTCATAATCAGCAAAGTACTGACTCGTGTCATCTACATCCGCATTGGTGCCGGCGTTGATAATATCCGCCATTATGTCATCATTCAAGTTATCATCCGGAGCAGCCATTTATATCTTCAAGATAACACATAGATAGAATTACTATGACACATAACATAAGTACATGTGATAACACATATAGAATTACTAAATCCAATTAAATATAATAACACATAATATTTCATAAGGATAAACAATAATAAGGTATAGGCTTTGGAATCGAATCAAAAACACTTTCGATCCAAAAACATGGAAATAAGTACATGTATATATACACATAGAATGATACAATTTTTTCTCTCTCTCAACACATAGAAATAAGTGCATATGTATATATCTCTAGATATGCATGTGATAACACATAGAATGTCTCTCTAGATACAATTTTCTCTCTCTCTCAACACATGGAAATAAGTACATGTATATATACACATAGAAATAATTAAGTACATATGTATACATATAGAATCTCTCTCTAGATATGCATGTGATATAGATAGAATTACTAATAAAATATCCAAGTGATATATAGATAGAATTACTAAAATAAAATATGCATGTGATATAGAGATAGAATTACTAATAAAATATGCATGTGTCAATTACTAAAACAAAATTAAATCTAACATATATATAGAGAGATAGAATACAATTACTAAATCCAATTAAATATAATAACACACATATATCTAGATAGAATTAATTACTAAATCTAATTAAACCTAACATATATACATAGATAGAATTACTAAATCAAAATTAAATCTAACACATATATAGAGAGAGATAGAATAATAATTACTAAATATATCAAAAACTATAATAAAAACTATTTAAAAAACTATCTAAATAAAGTACTAATTAAATTTTAATACATTTAAATCTAACATATATAAAAAACTATCTAAAAAAACTAACTAAAAAACTAACAATAAACTACTAATTAAATTTTAATACATTTTAATCTAACATATATATCAAAAACTATCTAAATAAACTAGTAATTAAATTTAACATACATTTTAATCTAACATATATATAAAAAACAATCTAAAAAAACTAGAAACTTTGTAAAAAAATATGGCCGAGAGCAGCTAGCTAGCAGGCTAGCTGGGGCGGATGGGCGGGCCGGGCAGGGCGTGCTGGCAGCCACGGGGCCAAGCTGAGCACCTCGCGTGAGGACGACGATGGCGCGGCGTGGCAGACGAGCTCGACGGCCGCTGGGCGGGGCTCGACGACGAGGTCGGGCGGGAAGCGGTCGGCGACGAGGGTGGGCTCGGGTGCGGCGGTGGAGACGGGATGCGGCGGAGAGACGGCGCGCGATGCGGGCCGGGCGGGGGTAGACGATGGCGGTGGCGCGGCAGAGACGAGCTCGATGGCCGGGCGGGGTTGGGCGATGGAGGCGAGATCGAAGATGGCGGTGGCGGCGGCGATGATCGACGTGTAGATCGAAAAGTAGAAGATGAACAGAACAGGAACCGTTCGATATATATAGACCAGGACACTTTAGTCCCGGCTGGTAACACTAGCCGGGACTAAACGCCATTTAGTCCCGGCTAGTAAGCCGAACCGGGACTAAAGGTCCAACCCTTTAGTCCCGGTTCGGCTTACCAGCCAGGACTAAAGGAGTTTTAGTCCCGGTTGGTGTTACCAGCCAGGACTAAAGGTATTTTTGGCCAAAATTGCCGTCCACCCTTTAGTCCCGGTTCCTGGCCTGGGCCGGGACTGAAGGCCTGAAAATTTTGGTAGCCCGCCAGAGTAATTGGAAAGGCCTGGGATTTTGATTTTGTTCTCCTTGTTTAATACTAGGTTAATCAATTAATTCTATAGCAACTTCAATACTTTGCAATATTTATTTTAAAAAATACTATTGATTAACTAATTATTTATTGTAAATAGGAAAATTTTGTAACCTAAAGTTTTTAATTTCTTTTATGAATATAGAATATAAATGTTACTAATACTAAGTATTTTGTTAATGCAAAAATATATTTGTAACTTAAAATTAATAAAACTAATATTATTCAATAGGAAATTTATTATCACATTATTGTAATGTCAATGTTTCAATTTTTTCTCGGTTTTTTACCAAAATGGCAGGAAATTTTTGTTGAACCTATAAAAATAAAGAAAATATAGTATTTTTGTTCTACAACTTTTTCAAATGAAAAATAGCCTATATAAGGATTGTAGATCTTGATGAGTTGAACAAACTTAATATTCTAAACTTTTCAATTTGAGACAATCTAGGGTTCCGAAAACTAGTTTGTAGGCGTCGAAATTTAAAAATCATAAATTTGAATCGTCTAAACTTTCTCAAATGGAAAGTTGACCGAAACAACAATTGTATATCTTGATGAGCTGAATAAACTTGGTATTCAAAACTTTTCAATTTGAGACAATCGAGGGTTCCGAAAACTAGTTTGTAGGCATTGAAATTTAAAAATCATAAATTTGAACCATCCAAACTATCTCAAATGGAAAGTTGACCAAAACAACAATTGTAGATATTGATGAGTTTAACAAACTTGGTATTCAAAACTTTTCAATTTGAAGTCATTTAGAGTTCATAATACTAGAGTCAAAATGTTGTTTTTTTATTTGACCAAATTTGACTTGTCAAACTTGCTCAAATGAGACACTAAATGACCTAAGATGAAAAATCTCTGAATACCAAGTTTGATACTGCAGGTGCATGAAATATTAGAATTTAGCGATTCAAAAAATGGTATTCATGTTTTTGAGTGTATTTTGAGGCCGTGTGCAGGGACATTCGTGAAATTTCGAACATCTGTTTCACGAAACATGACCACCAACTTATTAAAAAAGTGTTTTTTAATTATATAAAATGCAAACGAAGTCCAAAAATCACAAAACTTGTCGAGGTGTCGTGTCGTCGCATGTAGAGGTTGTGGTAAAAAATTTAGAAGTTTCCGAGCAAGTTGTGACGTACGATGCATAAAACCCAGACATCTCCACATGTGATAACAAGTCGCAATTGGCACTCGGCAAAGGAACCTCTTTGCCGAGTGCCAGGCTTGCAGCACTCGACAAAGACAACATGTTTGCCGAGTGCTAACGGCTAGCACTCGGCAAAGGATGACGGAGGGGCCACCGGCGTCGCCTGAGGTATTTTGCCGAGAGTTGTTCTTTGCCGAGTGCCTGACACTCGGCAAAGAGGACGTTTGCTGAGTGTCACTCTTTGCCGAGTGTTTGACACTCGGCAAAGACGACCTTTTCCGAGTGTCAGCTTTGCCGAGTGCGGCACTCGGCAAACTGTCTCTTTGTCGAGTGCCCGTATTTCGACACTCGGTAAAGCTCCGAGCACTCGGCAAAGAGCGTGTCTCCCATAGTGTTACCTCCGTCATCTCCGTTTGTCATCATCGCCATAGCCCTATGACTGTGACTGCAACTACAAACATTGGATAACAAGTCGTTCCCAGCAAGTCTAGCCAAGGGGTACGTGTTGCACTAGGTAAGCCTGGTTACAATCAAGAAGCAGGCAACCAAACAAGCTTAGGGTGTACTAATAGGGAAGCCTGGTTTGGGGCTAAGCCATCCAAGTAATCACTCCCTATACTCCGCAGAGTTTAGCCAATTAATGTCTAGATAACCTATTAAACTAATGTTTGGTTTGAGTTAGTCACTTCAACTATTTAATTATATTTGGTCCAATTTAGCCCTTACCAAGATTAGTTACTTTTGTTCATTTTTTGGTTTACATGTTGAGTTTTAATTTCAATTCATTTGTCAAGCTATGTATACCTTATAAAATGGATCGGAGGAAGTATGTCCCTAACTAGCTATTAAGCTATTTGTCTTAATGCTAGTCATTGCTGATCATGCTAACAAAGTAATAGTCGCTGCATTAATTTTTTTGGTCCTTTCCTCATTTATGTGTGTTGGACGTGTCATCATGCCTGACCGGTGAAATAGTCCTCCTTATGTCCCAAAATAATTAAGAAGACAATTAATTTAAGTTGGACTAGATTTATAAAAAATATTATCGGCATTATATCTGTAAATTAATTTACTATAAAAATAAATAGCATGATTAATTTAATAATATTTATGTATAATAAATATTAGTATTTTTATATATTTGGCAAAACTGTTAACTCCTCAAAATACGAGACATACATTTATTTTATTTGGAGTACGGATCCAGGGAATATTTGGTTCTGGATTTAAAGCACGTACGGGTGCATGTGACTAAGTGCAAGTGTGCGGCAAACTTGTCCCAATGCAATGGTGGAAAAAGAAAGGTGGCTAAATAAGCATCATCTGGAATGGAAGTTTATTTAGTCAGTATACAGATGACATGTAAGGGAGAGAAAAAGATGTAGCGGGCAGTGCATGCAACATGTGATAAACACACATAAATACAGAACGGGGCAGTGTATGCATCAAACAGCTTGGTTGGTTAGGCTCATTGCATTGATGCATCATGCATCTGCATGGGTCAAACTTGGACGATTACTACAAGATACACGTACTCGCCCCGCATGCATGCAGCCAATATGCAAATATAAGCGCGACACAATTTTGATACGGCTCTATATATCTTGCTCTCTTTTTTTCAAACTTAATTATCCGTCAAGGTTTCAAACATTATAAATTACAAACATTAATATCTTACTTAGTCATCTCCAAATGAATGTAAAAGAAAAAGTACCTAGGTAAGTACTCCATATAAACTATAATTATTAAATAGCTAAATTTAAACTAAAATTTATAGAAAATAGTAATAATTTCTATAGGTAGGAAAAGGTAACTAAATAAAAAAAATTTATGTATTAATACGTAAAACTAACTCATTGATCGTATAGATCCATATTATAGGGGTCTAGATTTATCTAAAGGCATAGGAAATAAATAAATAAATAAATAAACACTCCACTATAAATATGTATGGAAAGAGATAGTAGTGGCTTAGAATTCAATCATTATTCCTACTCGATTTTTCTATATAGTAATAAACCTTTTGCAAGCACCATTATTTCTCTACACTAAGGGCTTGTAGCTAGTCTTGCGGACCCTCCGATGTACGGAGAGGCCAGCTAGCTTGTACTCAAGGGAACATGTGACCTAAGAGATTTTTTTAATTTTAACATTTTTTGAAAACTAATTTTAAATCTAACACGGTCGGCCAAATGCATGTGCCACGCCATGCATGGTGGCGCGGCAGAGGGCTGACGTGGCGGCGACCGGAATCACTGACCGCTGACGGGGCAGGGCCTGCCGCGCCACTGATCTTGGCGCGGCACTGCCGCGCGCTGATCTGTGGCGCGGCAGAGCTGAATAAATATCGCGAGCGAGCACCCGCCCGCACGCACCCCTACCCACCCGCCTGCGCACGTGCCGTCCGCGCCCGGCCACTCCCGCCGCACAGCGTCCGCGGCACGAACGCCGGCGCGTCAAGGCCGCTCGCTCCTAAGGTACCTCTCTCTCGATTTCATGTTATTTTGATTATTATTGTTTTAGGATAATTAGTGATTTAGGATAATTAGTAATATAGGATAGTTAGGGTTTTATAATTGTTATTAATTTATGATAGTTAGTGATTTATGATAGTTAGTGATTTAGGATAGTTAGGTTAGTGAATTTGTTTGTGATTTACGTAGGTAGGTTTTAGGTTTGAGGTTAGGATTTTGGGTTTAGGGATTGATTAGGTATTTATTATTTAGTTTATAGTTAGTTATTTAGTTAGGGATTTTGGGTATAGATACTAGTTTACAAATGTCGGTACTTACTAGTGCGTGATACGTCAATTTTGATGACTTCATGAAGTTTCGTCAAATGCTTATATTCCTAGTGAAGTTGTTTATGTTACTAGTGCGTGATATGTCTGCTAATTTTACTTTGAATATATACATGTGCTTTCATATTGCATAATAAGTAGTTCAAATTTTGCAATACTACATAATATTAATTTAAATACTCTAACACTTTGTTTATCAATTTGTAATAGGATGGCCCCCCCACGCAGCACCCGTTGTACCCCATTCTTGAGGTGGAGTACGATGACCAGCACCGAGCACACATCTTGAGTGACAACGACGCAGAAGTGGCCTTGCCTCCTTTGAGGCTCCGCACGCACACCAGGGCGCACCAGTGGGACGAGTGTTACACGCCGTACATACGGCGTGCCAGCTTCCTCGAGCTTGTCCGTGTTGTCAACCACGGTCTTCCGCCCCTTGACCCAGCACTACTTACTGCAGTTGTAGACAGGTGCGAGTGCATTCTTTGTACGTAAACTTTCTTGTAACAAATTTGAGGCAACTAACAGTCGTTCTATTCTTATAACAGGTGAAGGCCTGAGACCCACATGTTCCACCTACCTTGTGGCGAGATGACCTTGACCATGCAGGACGTGAGCCTATTTTTAGCCTTCGGTTGGGGGGGGGCTTCCAGTGACAGGGATAGTTGACAACAATCACTGAAGGGAACTGGTGGCTCAGTTTACTGGCTTTCTTCCACCGGACGACGAGGCTTCCAAGAAAAATAAGTGAGTAATTCAAGTCTATTTAATACTTGCATTGCTTTCCTGCAGCCATCGAGTCTCATTTTCTTTGGTCAATTTTAGAAAAAGTTTCGATGTTTCGTCGTCCTGGATTACAGAGCGCTTTGATTACTTGGACCCACAGGCTGAGGAGGCTCTGATCGATAGGTTCGCTCGAGTGTGGCCCTATCACTTTCTTGGTGCTTTCCTCTTCTCAGACGCCTCAGGCAACACCATTAGCTGGATCTTCCTTGACATACTACGCCAGCCATGGGAGAACATAGCGGCGTATAGCTAGGGCAGCGTAGTCCTGGCATGGATATATCGACAGCTATGCGTTGCCTGCCATCGCACCTCAGGATATGCGAACCTTGGGGTTGCTCCTACCTACTCCAGGTTTGGTGTTGGGAACGATGGCCCATTGGGAGGCCCCTTAATAATGGTTTACCGGTAAGTACTTCAGTTCACTATATTCTTCGAGGCAGTTACATATGATGAGATTATTAATGGCTAATTTATTATCATGTTCAATACAATGATGGAACGAGCAGGATACACTCCCTACAGCTCTGTATATCTAGACGGAAGCAGAGTTAGTTAGAGGGAATGTGAGGCGCAAGTATAGGGAGTACACAGACGACCTCGACGTTCTGACACAGCACCAGGTTACGCTCTCTTTACTATCATAACTGTGTCTTGTTCGATGTACACTATATCACAACCTAACTCAATTACGAAATTTCAGGTGCATTGGTGTCCTTGGGATGCTCCGGAGCTCCAGTACTATCTCAGTCCTATCACTAGGGATGAGTCAGACGAGTATCACTATGATGTCCCTCTTATTTTCTTCCATGTGGTCGAGATTCACTTGCCCATCAGGGTCTGTAGACAGTTTAGAAGAATGACGGGCTGTCCACCACCGCTTTACTCCACCAATCAAGCATTGCATGAGTGTGTTATCGATTAATAACAAAGCTACAATTCAGAGGTATGTGGTACAACTAACATCGTTTTGTTGCAGGTATGACCGCAGGAAGAGATACAAGACCAAGGATTGGTGCGTGACACACAACGCGCACATCCATTTGTGGCAGAACAGGGTACGACATCCGGTCCATGCGGGTCCTCCACACGACCAGCACACCTTCGATGAGTACCTGCGGTGGCTTTACAGGTCTACGAGGACACATATCAAGCCCCCATACACTGAGGAGACGATTGACGAGGACTCGAAGGAAGATGTCATCGAAGATGTGTACGACGTTACCACTAGGGAGGACACACAGCTACAGAGAGCCCTGCTTCAAAGATACGTGGTAAGATACTTGAATGGTACAATTTGTTATCCTTTTGGTATTAAGTATGTGTACTAAAACTGTCCAACCGCGTTTCTGTACCCAGGCGACACAATTGTCAAGGCTGTCCAATGAAGCAGCGTTTCGGCTTCACGAGTCTAGAGGGCTGGGGCTAGGCGTTCTCACGGCTTTTGTGGAGGTAAACATAAATTTGTCCATTCCAAAAATGTTTGTTCAGTGTATATGCGTTTGGGAAATGCACTAACTTTAACGTCTATTTATGCAGAAGGTGAAGAAGAGCTGTAGGAAGCTAACTCAGAAACTAAGCTGCATGGACACTCCTTATGAGGAACCGCCACTCCTTATGAGAATTAGGGGAAAGCACAACCTTCTCAGTACCTTAGGAAAAACACTATCGTTAACAGGAGTTTGTAATAGAACTGGAACCTATTACATAACTTTTTTACCATAGAGTTAGCAACGCTTAGCAAAATCTAGTCGCACATTTAGATAATATAAATCTTGCATAGGTTTTGATAAATTAAAAATAGAGGCAAGTAGTATTTAACTTGCCTAATTCACCGCTCTCTTAGACGTCATGGTCCCTTCAACCATGCATGCATCAAATAAGATACAGGCCCCGCAAAGCAAGATTTGGTTGTCAGTAGGTGCTAATTATTACAATCATGAATCAGTTAATCATGCAAGAGATCATGGTTAGGCTTTGATTGAGATATACACACTCTGCGTTGTAGGGCGCCCGGCTGGCCACTGCAAATAAGCATATGACCGCGAAGCAGTTTTGACACGGATGTAAATATATATATATCTCCATTCCATTCCAAAGTTAATCAAGGTTTTGATTGACTGATATATATAATAAGGTACTTAATTAGTACCACCACCACGAAGGGTGCACATTCCAAACCACTAGTCTCTTTGTTCATACTGATTATTTGCGTGGCGTTTTTTCTTTTTCGAGTGCCAATAACCTGAGATCTCTTCGTTAGAGCATCTCCAAGAGTTTCTAAAACCCACCCCCAATCTAGATTTTTTTTTTGCAAGAAAGACATTCCTTTCCAACAACTCCCTATCTCAACTCCCAATCTTTCCACACTTGGGAAAAATGATCCACACGCGTAGAAAGTATAGATCCATCCATCTAGAGGCGAAATAGGACATGGGAAAGAATGAGTAGGACAAGATTCTCAAATGTAAATGCACAAGAGAGAAAGAAAGTGTCAAAGTGGTTGTGGGTGATTTATAAATAGTTTGGATTCCTGATGCAAAATAGTCTTCTACATTCATTCTAGGTTGCTCCAACAGATGTGCTCCTAACTTTTTTTAGCCACTTCAAAACCTATTGATTTACCAAATTATTATTTTGGGAGCTATTGGGGATGCTCTTAGCGCACTTGCGACGTGGGAGTATAGGAAAATCTTTTCAACTTCTCAGTGTATTTAGGGTACATATGCGCACATCCAAGAAGAACACATATAAGATAAAAATCACAGCCTATGCCAAATAAGACACGGAAAATCAAAGATAAGGTGAAAACCGATCGAGCTAGTACCTTTGGATTTGGATGATGGATATAGCCCATTTATGATGGATGTATATCTATATTTGGTCGCATCATATCGAACCTCAATAATTTCCCGGCTGGCCGGCCGTCCGGATAAACCAGAACCTCAGATCGTACATAAAGCTGCGACCACGCTAGTAACCTACTAGTCCATCGTTTCGCTGCCTGGCTCTAATTAATTTGAGTAGAGACATGCGTGACCATCAATCGATGCGCATCCATCCGCTCTCTCGTCGTTGTCGTCAACACACGCATGCATATACCACTACCGCAGACGGGCTCTTTGCCGAGTGCTTTGGGCATTCGGCAAAGCCCCTATTGTACTCGGTAAAGGCTTTATCGAGTACCACACTCGGCAAAGAACCCGTTGGAAAAAGTTTCTTTGCCGAGTGCCACATATCGGACACTCGGTAAAGCTTTTGCCGAGTGTCACGTCAGCACTCAGCAAAAAAAAAAAAAATCCGACGTCAACTCTGACGGCCTCTTTGCCGAGTGCCACCTCAGCGGCACTCGGCAAAGAATTTTTTATTTTTTTTTGAAAATTCTTTGCCGAGTGCCATACTCTTGCACTCGGCAAAGAAATATATATTTTTTTTAAAAAAATCTTTGCCGAGTGCCATGGCTCTGGCACTCGGCAAAGCTAGGAAATTGGGTCTCTGCTTCCCAGCTTTGCCGAGTGCCATGGTCACGACACTCGGCAAAGAGGGGAAATGCTATTTTTTTTGTCTTTTTGCTTTCCATCAGCACAAACAAAGAAATCACATATATATCAACACACAACACATGATATATCACATACACATCCATATTCCATCACATACACATCCATAACCCATCACATACACATCCACCATCCATAATACATCACATGCAAATCTATTGTCCATAATCCATCACATACATTCGCATCATCCATGACAATATTCATCACAATATATATATGTCTCTAGTAGTAGTCCAACATAAGGCTAAGTCTAACACAAGTCCATGCAACATGAAAAGAAATAAATAAACGGTATCTACTGCCAGCCTCCCCACCCGGAGTGTGAAATGCCACCTTGAGGAGGGCTAGTTGGCCACCCGGCCTGTGGAGAAGGGTCACCTTAAGGAGTCGGGTTCGAACCCGCCGACTGTGGCTGCACAAAGGAGAAGTGAATTCATGAGTATCTACAGGAGGCACTGTTCGCCTAAACGGTCGTTTAGCCCGTTTAAACACCGTGTAAACGCTACACGGTGGTGCACCGTTTCCGTTTAATCACCCGTTTACCCCGTTTAATTGGCCGTTTAGCTCGTTTAATGGGATGTTTTGTCCGAATAATGGCTAAATGGTAGGTGACCGACTATTTACCGTTTAGCGTTTAGGAAAACACTGACAGGAGGGCCGCACAAGCTAAAGGAATAAACAACCATATATACTCACCGGAGTCCCTACAGGAGGAGACGCCTAACTGGGCTACGTGACCATATAAAACATGCATGCAAAGGAGGAGGGGGTTATACCTAGGGTGGCGGTGGAGTCAGGCTAGCGGGGCAGTGGCGCGTCGGTGCAGTGGCGAGGCGATGCGGTGCAGGTAGACCAGCAGCGCCGACGAAGACGATCGGGGTCGCCGAGTCCCTCCCACGGGTCCTTCTCCTATATAAAAAGGCAATAGGTTAGAATCCATTGAAAATTTCGACAGCACCTCCCCTGCACGGGGAGGTTTCCAAAACCTGCAAGAAATGTAGGCGCGATGGCCAACAACCACATATATACCAAACATAGGCACGAAGGCCAACAAACATATATATACCAAGACGAGTCATGTACTTTAGTTCTCTTTCCATGCAGATGAAAGTATCGAAGTAGTACAACAACAAGTACTACTACAACTACAACTACTACTAACACTAACACTACTACTATCACTACTTACTACTAACAATACTACTAACACTACTAACTACTAACTACTACTACTTACTAACTACTACCAACACTACTAAGTACTACTACTAACTACTACAGGTGTAGGGCATACCTTCGCGACAAGAATGGCAACAATGAGGGTCGGCGACGACGGCGGGGATGACCGCAGCGGTGTGAGGGTCGACGGGCCTAGGCCGGCACCTTCCTTCTCCTCTCCTTCTCCTTCTCCTCCTCTCTTCTCCCCTCCTCCTCTCTTCTCCCCTTCTCCTCTCTTCTCCCCTGCCTCCTCCTCCTCTCTTCTGCAGTGGCCACCGACGAAGACGATCGGGGTCGCCGAGTCCCTCCCACGGGTCCTTCTCCTACATAAAAAGGCAATAGGTTAGAATCCATTGAAAATTTTGGCAGCACCTCCCCTGCACGGGGAGGTTTCCAAAACCTGCAAGAAACGTAGGCGCGATGGCCAACAACCACATATATACCAAACATAGACACGAAGGCCAACAAACATATATGTACCAAGACGAGCCATGTACTTTAGTTCTCTTTCCATGCAGATGAAAGTATCGAAGTAGTACAACAACAAGTACTACTACCACTACAACAACTACTAACACTAACACTACTACTACTAACACTACTACTATCACTACTTACTACTAACAATACTACTAACACTACTAACTACTAACTACTACTACTTACTAACTACTACTAACACTACTAAGTACTACTACTAACTACTACAGGTGTAGGGCATACCTTCACGACGAGAATGGCAACAACGAGGGTCGGCGACGACGGCGGGGACGACCGTAGTGGCGTGAAGGTCGACGGGCCTAGGCCGGCACCTTCCTTCTCCTCTCCTTCTCCTTCTCCTTCTCCTTCTCCTCCTCTCTTCTCCCCTCCTCCTCTCTTCTCCCCTTTCCTCTCTTCTCCCCTGCCTCCTCCTCCTCTCTTCTGCAGTGGCCGCCGGCGGGGCAGTGGCCGCCGACGGGGGAGGTGGCCGCTGAGGGGGGCGCGCAGGTGGGGGAGGTGGCCGCCAAGGGGGCCGGCGCGGGCGGTGGAGGCCGGGCGGGGGGGGGGGGGGTGGAGGCTGGGCGGGGGTGGTGGCCGCGTGAGGACCCGGCGTGGGGAGGCGGACAGGGACGGGCCGCGCGGGCCGCCGCGTGAGGCGCCAGCGTGGGGAGGCGGACGGGGATGAGCACCACGGGGGCCCGCGCGGGGAGGCGCGATGGCCGGGGTGGAGGCGTGGGCCGGCGATGTGCGGCGGCGACGGCTGAGGGAGAGAGAGGTGAGAGGGAGAGAGAAATGAGAGAAAGAGATAGAGCACGCCGGCCGGGTGTGGGTGAAGGGATATGGGCGGCTTTGCCGAGTGCCAGATCGGTGGCACTCGGCAAAGTCAATTTTCTTCGTCGAGTGTCGTGATCTAGCACTCGGTGAAGTTTTAAAAAAATTCAGCAGCTCTTTGTCCTGGTTTGTGAGCATCGTACGTGACAACGTGGTCGAAACTTTTTCAAATTTTCTCCACGGCATACGTATACGATACGGCGACAACTCGACAAGTTTCATGATTTTCGGAATTCGTTCGCATTTTATACAATTAAAAAACCACTCCCACGGCAAGTTGGCGGCGTTGCCCCGTGAGCACGTTGATCGAAATTTCGAGACAGTTCCTTGATTTAGCCTAAATTTACACTAAGAAACAAGGATAACATTTTTTGAATGAATGTAATCCATTATTCGATGCACCTGCAGTTCAAACTTACATTTTCTGGAAAAATTCAACAAAACAAAATAAACTATAGAAATATGTCAAAAGGCAATGAAAATATCCCAAATTTAAACATGTTGTTTGTGGTAGTGTACTAAAGCTTCAAAAAAAATTGGTGGCAAAAAACCCAAAAAAAAATATTTTGCCGAGTGCCAAGTTTTGGCACTCGGCAAAATAAATTCTTTGCTGAGTGCTAAACGGGGGGCACTCGGCAAAGAGGACGTCGCTGGATGCCGTTGGGCCCCTACCAATCTTTGCCGAGTGTTTGCCTTTGCCGAGTGCCAAGCACTCGGCAAAGACAGCCTTTGCCGAGTGCCATATTTTGCCGAGTGCGGCGCTCGGCAAAGCAGGTCTTTACCGAGTGCCCAAAATTTGGCATTCGACAAAGATTTTTGCACTCGGCAAATCACGTGTTTCCCGTAGTGTACGATCGATGGAGAGATGCACGCCCTAGCCATCACGTTAGGGCATCGTCTATCTATATCTAGCTAGGGTGCATGTGCTTAATGTGGTTTTGAGGATTTCAATCGCCATCGTCTACATATATATCTAGTGTAATAATGACAAAAAAAAACTGTCCAGCTCGATCATTATCGCAATCGCAAGGATGACCACAACTACTGCACGCCTATTGTGCGGGCATGCATGCATCCCTCTCCCTCCACGAGCTAGCTAGATCTTTCTGGGTTGTGCTTGAATTGCAAGTTCTCTCTCTCTCTCTCTCTCTCTCTCTCTCTCTCTCTCTCTCTCTTTCACGAATGCATGTGTGACATTCAGGACAGTTTTATTTATTTTTTTGAACCGGGATACCCCATTTCCGTTACAAGTGGAAATCCAGAACAGCTGAGAGATTGAGTAGCATAGGAAACAGAATGGAAGCCGTTACATCAGCACCTGATCGACTCAGGTGGGCAGCATGTCGTCTAAGTAATCAACCTCTAGACCAGGGAATAATTAAAAGATGTAAAACAGCAGGCAAAAGTTTGGTATAGTGCAAGGATTGACATGAAAAAGCAAAACCATCCACTTCAAATTTGTTTTCAAGATGGACACCGCCCTTCTTGCACTGTTGTCTTCAGAGTCCACACTTGAGCATCTGTGTGATCACCAGAGTTGGGGGGTCGCTGCGAAGTTAAGAGCAGCTGAAGAGCAGACTGAAGCAGCAGGTTTGCACCCTCAACCACCTTTTCCTTGATCCCATCTTTGAAGAGACGTACCCAAAAAATAAGAAAAACGAGATGCTTTTATTGTAATCACCTCACAAGGATGTTTTATAGTCTTCTTATCGTCTGTTTCGGCATTTCCAAATCCACCAAGAAACAGCAGCAGTTCAAAGAACATGCATCCAAATATCATTTGGCAACCACTATGGTCATCCATTTCCAGCACTGCTGAATGGATTTTGGTATCTCATTAGCCCCTATCACATGAGCTATAACCCCCAAAATGTTAGTTTTAGCCACCATGCATTGGAATAGGAGATGATTGATATAGATTTATCACAAGAATAATAGAAATAGCACTTAGGATCCCCTTTCTATTTTCAGCACAGTTTAAATAAGACACATGCATGTGTGTGTTTGATGTGGGATTATTTGTTTGAGATTAGTCTCATCTACAGTTATATTGAGTGCGAGTTAGACTAATCTAAGTGGGGGTTTCATCTCCCAATTTCCAACACACCCATATTTTGGAAACACTGCAGGAGAGTTTCATCCCCATGAAACTCTCTCTACTCCCATAAAACTTTTATCTTCTCTCTCTTCATTAATACAGTGTCATATCAGCATATTTAATGCCCATGACACTCTATGAAATCTCTATTGAGACTGGCCTTACATATAAAGGTTTCTAGAGAATGTCCTCACCAATTCCCTGATCACACCGTTTAATGTCCTTTCGAATTCCTTTGTCAGGCACCATTAAAGATCCCCTGACATCATATAGTTAATAAAATATGTGATTTTACATCAAACGATTAAGTCTGATCTTAACTAATGGGTCTGATAGATTCTACGATCCTATGGGCATGTTCGGATCCACCAACTAAACTTTAGCGGGCTAAATTTAGCTGTTAGGGATTCAAATGGCCCAGCTAAAAGACCAACTAAAGTTTAGCTGAGTTTAGTTACTTCAACCTAGCTAAACCCAGCTAAAGTTTAGCTAAGTCTATTAGCTGGAATTTCCAAACACCCCAACTAAAGTTTAGCTGAGAGAACTTTTAACTAGCTAGCTAAACTTTAGTTAGAGCATGTCCAAGAGAATTGCTATCTAACTTGCTATTACTATTTTTAGCTAAAACTCTACAAAACTAGCCTCCAACAGACTAGCCAACGCAATTGCTATCATATTCGACATGCTATCCTGTGAGCCTCGGGAGCTAAATTTGGCTAGCTGGCCTGCCTAGCTTGCTATCTTGGTGCATGTGAGGCTGATAGCTAGTGCCATGTTTGCATTGATCCAAATTCCGTTCCTTTCTTTTGAAGATATAACTAGTCTGTTGGAATATGTTGGATTATGGAGAAACAATTTTTATGAAGTGGATAGCTAAATGAAGATATGGAACATGAAATTTAGAATGTCTCTTGGAGATGCTCTTAGGTGGATCCAAACAGGGCCTATATATAGCCAGCTAATAGAGTTTGTGTTTCTAAGATCTTGAAGTTTATGATCTAATGATTATATGATCTTATCTAAATACTTGCGATCCAATTTAGAAACTACGATTTTGATAACCTTGCTTGACATGGGATTTTCAGACAGACCTAAGGTGTAGCTTTTGTAAGAATCAGAGTTTTGTTTGGCTAAAAATGGGCCTACCGACCAATTATAGGAATTTAAGATATATACAATGTATAGGATGTAAGTGGGCTGAGTCACGCACGTGGACCATGGCCCCTATATGATATACACCATTTTAGGTGTGTTTCCCACAAAAACTTCCACCACCACCACAGTAATCTTTTTCTCCAAATAAAAACACCACAGTAACCACCATATATAAACACTACTTAATTTGTAGTACTAGTGTATTTCTAGGCAAATAAACACGCTGGATCAGGGGGGTCTGGGTTGTTATGCTCACAAAAGGTGGCCGCAATGTTTCTATGTGTAAAGCTCGACATGCCTAACTTTCTATCGATTTTTCTACCATGTAGCTGAAGATGAGTGCAGTAACTAATTAAGTAGCTAGCTCACATATCTTCACAAAAGATTGAAGAGGTCATCCATAGAAGAAATCAGACGAGCTGAAAGTAACTGGCCACAAATTTTTTCCAATGAATGAATGACATAGTTGGTTGGAACCCTATGTGAGCAAAAACTCTTATGTGGCTGTCGGTAAAGGTATAGCTGGCTCTGTCAATTTCACTTGAAGTAGCTGTATATGTCGAGGTTGTCTAATTAGCAACATTTGACTCTAGCTATCTTGTCTTGGAAACCAGCCGGCTTAATGGTGCACGCCCTTTCCCTTGTTTATTAGCTGTGTCTGTGTATAAGTTTTCTGTTTTCTTCAAAGGACTAGCTGTTGTGAAAGCAAATATGACACATATATTCAGGGAATGGTATGTTTACAGCATGCATAGAAGACACCACGTTGCCCAAACAGATATATGCAAATAACATAGCATAGCTACACACTTGTGTTAACATAGTGCAGCTACACATTGTCACGAACTTCTCTTTCTCAGACAAGAATTAATCACTACGAATGAACTGTTGTATTCGATAGAGTAGAGGTTCAGAGGAAGAAGAAGAAGAAGACGACGATTCAGAGAGAAGACAGCAGGGAATAGCTAGAATTCAGTTACAATTCAGTTATCCTTTCCCCTCTCTACCACCAGCCTCACATTTGTACCACGCCATACAAGGCCACCAGGCCCAAAAGCCGCTTTCGGCCCAACAGACTCCCAACGCGCCCAGACAATACTTTCAGCCACTCTTCGCCACTTGCATTGCCGGACGAGTAACAGTAGCCCGCCTCCTTCTCCTGACACGCATGGACTTCAGTCTTGGTGCCATCATCCTGATGACGCTGGAATTGTAGGGACAAGGAAGAGCTTCTCCTTTCGGCGTAGTGCCATCCCAAACACCTCTGACATATCAACAACACCTCCGCCGGTACCCTCATTCTGAAGCTTCCAATCGAAATGGTACATCAGATTTGCTAGCATAATCTCAATAGTCGCAATCCCAAAATTTATACCTGGGCAAATCCTTCGTCCAGCTCCAAACGGCAGAAACGCAAAGTCCGTGCCCTTCATATCAGGGGTTGCTGCTGCTTCAGAACCAGAACCTTCCTGCTCGAGTAAACCTCTCGGGCATGAATTCCTCAGCCCTATCCCATGACGCCGGGTCTCTCCCGAGAGCCCAAGCGTTGACGAAGATGCGTGTTCCGGCAGGGATCCAGCAGCCATTGACGTCGCAGTCTGTGGTCGACAGGCGTGGGATAAGGAGTGGCCCTGGTGGGTGTAACCGCAGCGTCTCCTTGACAACTGCCTTTAGGTATGGCATTTTGCTGAGGTCCTCCTCCATCACCACCATGTCTTGTTTTTTTCCTGCAGATGCAAGCAGTGGTGTTGTCGTCCTTATCTCTGTTTGTAGTCTGGCCATAACATGTCTGTTCAGCATGAGCGCGCTCAGCCATGGCGTAGTCCAGTACCAGATATGATGATTCTATGCTCGCTTGAAACGTCTCCTGTGTCAAGAGATCAAATTTCAGAATTATATATCACGTACATATATACTACCTATATAAGCTTAGATGAATTATTTAAAACTTTTTCAACGTCCTTATTTTTTATTATATACAGTACAGATTATCTGCTGTATATCTTGTGGCCAGGTGAAACTCCCCTCTCACAAACCTGAATTTTTGTATTTGTAATCTCATTTCCTTTAAAAAAAGATTCCCCTCTCACAAACCCAATTTTGTCTTTAATTTGTCAATCTCACTTCCTTAAAAAAAGCTTTCCATCTCACAAACCCAAATTTTGTCTCTGCCACCTGACTTTCTTGGAAGAGCTTTGTGGCTGGTAGGCCACTCACAAACCCAAACTTTGTCTTTGTCACTTGACTTCTTAGGCGAACCTTGTGTCCGGTGGATTATTGGCGGTGCCCACAGTGGCGATGAGGCGGGTGGGCCCAGCCATAAGGTGTAGGGGGCTGAGTGGGCATGGAGGTAGTGGTGACTGATGAGGGATGGGGAAAACGGCGAGGGAGTGAGGTGGTGGACTGGTGGCAGGATAGGAACCACAAGCAATTAGAATCGGATGATTGTTGCCTGGGCCATCAAACAACTTTCTCAGGGACTCAATCAAACAGGCTCAAGGTGCAGAGATTTTCCACAAGAACAGTAGGACGGTGATCATTTGGCGAGGAGTGTGGTTGTCGGTCGAGATGGAGGAGGAAGAAGACCATAGGAGGAAGATGACAGAGAACCCCTAGATGCTAATCCAACATACAGAAATTCAGGTGTGGAGAGAAATTTTCTTTATCTGGGTGTGAGAAGTAGATGTTCAGCATATATGAAAGGTACAAATGAGTTGGCCACATACGTAACATTAAGAGCGCCTTGACGTTGTCCCTGGTGAGACCATATTCCTCCTCTGCAGCCAGCAAAACATGTATCAAGTCTTCAGTAGTAGTATCGCTACTGCTCTGATCTTGCTGTGCCTGTTGGTGTTCGTGGATGAGCTCGTCGAACAGCTGGTCCCACCTCCTGTGGACCCTCTCGGCCTGTGCACAGATGAGCCTCCTGAGCAGCTCCATCCTCGTCAACCTCGGGAAGTAGTCCTCCAGGTTGAACCCCCAAGCAGGGCGACGTTCATGTTGACCAGCTCCATCAGCATCCTATTACACCCTCCCGCCCGGTTCGACTCTCCAAGGACCACGTCGTTGGCGTACGCGCTCACCAGCTCGCTCACGTCCACCGCCGTGCCGGTGCCGGTGCCGGTGCCGTCGTCCGCGCTCGCCGCGGCGGCCTCGCGGATCTTGGCGAGGACGACGCGCACCTCCTCCAGGCGGCCACGGCGGAAGGACTCCACCTTCCTGGCGCTGAGCATGCGCGCGGCGACCACCTTCCTGGACCGCCGCCACTCGTCGCCGTAGGGCGCGAAGCCGACACTCCTGGCGCCGTAGAACAGGATGTCGGCCACCGGTGACCACGGCCTCGAAGAGAGGACGTGGTCGTGCGTGCGCAGGACGGCCTCCGCGGCGCGCGGGGACGAGACCACCAGCGTCGGCACAGCGCCGAGGCGCAGGAGCAGCAGGCCGTCCCGACCGTGTGCGGCGGCGAGGTCGCGGAGGGAGGCGTGCGGGAGGGAGCCCACCAGGGGAGGTGCCCGATCACGGGCAGCTTCCCGGGAGGCGAAAGCGGGAGCTTCTTGTTATTGATGCGTCGTCTTCTGCTAGACGACGTCGTTGCTACGTTGATTGATGCCACTAGCAAGAGAAGCAGGGACGAGATGAGCAGCAGAAGCTGCAGCAGGTGTGTGGATGTGTCGCCATGGACGACCAAGAGCTGCTGGTAGTGCGCTGCTGCTGCTCCAGTAGCCATGTCACTCTCTCAGTCTCTCTAGATCTGGCTGGGTACAGTAATTTTGGCAAGCGGTTTCGAGTGATCAGCCTGCGATGGCGTCAATCACAATTTATGCGGCAACTGCTCGGCCTAACAGAAGACGACGTATTAACATGCACGACGTGACAATATGGGTTCAACGTTCAACCCAGAGGCGGCGCCAGCGGCCGGAATACCCATTATTTATATCTTTGTATAAATTTGATTTGATCAATACAAAAGAATAGTTTAACTTGGTACCTTTTTTTTGAGAGGTTAACATGCATGGCACTGTTACAATTGCGGCGAAGGGTAGTATGTTCTGCCAAGCGGAACAGGCTCTCCTCCTGTCTCCTCCGACGCTCCCAGCACCAACAGCCGGTTGATGCGTCCCCGCGACCTTGGGGCTCGGCTACTGTCCTCTCCTTGAATTGTTGTCAAGTTCTGGAAATGGATGGTATGCGGCGACGGTTGACCTTTGCGCCTTCGTTCCGGCGAGGAGTACAGGCGTCTTCGACGGCCACGAAGGAGGAAGACAGTGAGGAAGACGATGAAAGGAGGTGTGCGGAGGGTCGTGCGGAGTTGTCGAGATCCGTGGCCCTAGTGGCGGCAGCGTGCCGGAGGCCAAGTCCCCAGTCGCTGCCTTTCAAGTTTTGGGCGCAAAGTTCAGAAGGTTCAGAGGCTGAGGAAGGCAACCACGATGATCACTCGACACCTGAAGCGGTCGATCTAATTCATGGCGACAGGAACAGCAGTAGCGAACCATCCACGCCGGTCTTCGTCAGGGAAGCGCTCGAAGCAGGCTTCACCATCGATCAACTCTCCAGAGCTGAGAAAGCTCTGGACTCAGGTATGCATTCAGGTGATGTCCGGCTTGCATATTCCATTGTGTCAACGATGGTTCAGAGGAAGTTGGCCGGGAGGCCATGGCAGGGTCGGCTGCCTCTTCCTAGAATTTCTCCACCCCGAACCCTCGGTGACGCCATGGCCACGGCGTCATACTGGAGGAGTTCAAAATCTCGTCAGATAGGATCGCCGGCGGAACGGCACGTCGGAGACGGTGCCAATTCCTCTCCATCGCCGACGCAGTCAATTCCGGCAAGAGATGTCAGAGTTCAAAAAATTTTGAAATTATGAAACTTCAGTGCATCGATCCGGATTTTCCTCCATTGTCACCTACGAAGCTTCCGGTCGACCTGACCGCGTGCGGCGCGAGCGTTGACAGGAGAGTACGGATCGAGGTTCTCTGAAGTGTATTGGGCCTGCCAAATTTTTTCGGCCCACCAAAGGACTCTGTGCTCTTTTCAGAAAGACAGGAACCAGGAAAATCTCAAAAACCCTTTCCAAGCCATCGTACAAGCCTTCTAGTGCCGCTACGTCGTCTTCTATTGCGCCATAATGATCTTACGCGGACGTGGTGCGGGTTGGGGCGACCATGGCGGCTCAGGGCTCGGGCGGGAATTTTGGTCATGGAGGAGGGGGTAGGGCGGTGAGCTACGATCCTAGATTCCAACCGGGATTCTATCCAGGACGCGGGGGACAGGGTAGGGGTCAAACCTTTGCTCCTCCTCGTGGTCGCGGTCGTGGTCATGGAGGCTACGGCGGTTTGGGATACAATGGATTCAACAGCGGATACAACAGTGGCGGGCGAGGTGGACGTCCCTATGGTGGGGCATACGGAGGAGGGCGTGGCCATTGGAAGCATAACCAGGGCCGGCCATACTATCAGCCATCCTTGGCGTCGGGACATCCACCTCCCTTCCAGGCAGGCGGTACGTTTGGGGCGGTGACACAGGTGGCTGGCGCCGGTGACGCGCACGCTACCGCTAGCAATAACGCGCACGTAGCTGCTGGCAGTGGTGGCGTTCACCTAGCCACTGGCGGTGGTGCAGGACGAGGGGTGCTGGAGGCATTGGTAGGACATCCCACTCTAGGCCATGCACCTGTGCATGGATAGGGCGTGGCTACAGTGCAAGGCGCTGGAGCCAATTCGCAGGTGGCGCTGGGTGCTGTCTCCAACCCAACCATGGGGGCAGCTCCTCAACCTTTGTCCACGACGGAAACGGCATCAACCGAAATACTCAAGCCGACCACTGCCCCACCAAGCTCCAACAATGCAGTGATCCAGAGCGATGTGCCAGAGTCATCCCAGAAGGGGAATAAAAAAATCAAGGGTAAACCATATTGCTATCGTTGTCATACTAAAGGGCATACAATTTTAGTTTGTACAACTGTACTTTTCTGTGAGATCTGCTTTGGGGATCATGTTAAAAAAGTTTGCCCAAATTTGAAGAATCTTCTTTCTACTGCTATACCATGTGGATATGTTGTTGAAGGTTTAGGATTCTATTTTATACCTGTTGTAGAAAATCCAAAAATAGTTTCAGAGGACAAACTCCACCACCACAACCCTTGCCCAAGCATGCTAGACCTTTTGCCTACAATGCTCATTACATGCTTAGAAAAGATTCTAGTGGAAAGATGAAAGTCATGTTCTTAGGACCTCCAAATAAGAATAGGCCTAAGAAAATTTGGGTTGCAAAGTCACTTGTTGAGAAGGTGAAGGGCCCTCAACAAGTTTGGGTTCCTAGAGCTTAATCTCTTATGTGTAGGTGAACTACAAGACCGGTGGAAGTCATTCGGTTATTGATAGTGATTGCACACAACATATGGCCGGTGATCCTCGTATGTTCACCTCACTAGATGAAGAAGTAGATGGACAAGAAAGAATCACATTTGGAGATAATTCAAAGGGCAAGGTTAAAGGATTGGGCAAAGTGGCAATATCAAATGATCATTCTATCTCAAAAGTGCTATATGTTGCTTCATGGAGCTTTAACTTGCTATCCGTTGGCCAATTATGTGATCTTGGCTTCCAATGCTTATTTACCGAAAATGAAGTTGTTGTATCTAAAAAGGATGATGATCAAGTGATATTCAAAGGATTTAGATACAACAACCTATATCTAGCGGATTTTACCTCCGAAGATGCTAACTTGAAGACATGCCTATTCACCAAAACAACACTTGGGTGGCTATGGCATAGAAGACTTGCTCATGTTGGGATGAGCTCACTCAAGAAGCTAATGAAGAATGATTTGGTGAGAGGGTTGAAGGATGTGAAGTTTGAGAATGACAAGCTTTATAGTGCATGTCAAGCCGGCAAGCAAGTTGCAAATACTCATCCAACAAAAGCTTTCATATCAACCACAAGAGTGCTAGAACTCCTTCATATGGACTTATTTGGACCAACAACATACAAGAGTTTGGGAGGAAATCTTTATTATCTTGTGATCGTTGATGACTATTCAAGATACGCATGGGTATTCTTTCTTCATGACAAATCCGAAGTTACATCATGCTTCAAGAAGTTTGCCAAGAGAGCACAAAATGAATTTGAAGTGAAGCTCAAGAAGATTAGAAGTGACAACGGCAAAGAATTTGATAACACAAACATAGAAGCCTATTGTGATAAAGTTGGGATCAAGCATGAGGTCTCCACAACATATACTCCTCAATAAAATGGTGCGGTTGAGCGAAAGAACCGGACATTGATCACTCTAGCAAGAACAATGCTTGATGAGTACAATACTCCCGAAGCTCTATGGGCGGAAGCTATCAACACCGTATGCTATGCATCCAACCGCCTATTCCTTCAAAAGTTTTTTGGCAAGACACCTTATGAGTTGCTCAATGGGAAGAAGCCAAACGTCTCCTTCTTTAGGGTGTTTGGTTGCAAATGCTACATCTACAAGAAGCGGCAACACCTAGGGAAGCTTCAAAGATGTTGTCATATTGGTTTTCTTATTGGTTACTTATCAAAGTCCAAAGCATATGGAGTATTTAATCATACCACCGGCTTGGTTGAAGAAACATATGATGTGGAATTTGATGAATCTAACGGCTTCCAAGGAGTACATGAGAATCTTGATGATGTAGGAGATGAACCATTGAGGGAGGCCATGAAGAATATTCCGGTTGGAGACATCAAGCCTAATGATGATGAAGAAGATGTACAAGTAATCAATCCACCTTCTTCATCAAGTGTGCCACAAGATGGTGAAAAAGATGGGAGAGTAGAAAATGAAGACACTCATGTCTCCCATGAGTAAATGGTGGTACAAGCACAAGATGTTGATGCTCCACAACCTCCCCCTCAAGTGGTTGATAGAAGAAATTCACCTCTACTACAAGCTCATCCACAAGATCTCATCATAGGGAGTCCATCAAAGGGAGTAATGACTCAATCTCAAAAGCTTGCTTTATTTATTGAACATCACTCTTTTGTCTCTTGCTTTGAGCCTACTAAGGTAGAAGAAGCTCTTTAAGATCCAGATTGGATAAACGCCATGCATGAAGAGTTGAACAACTTTACCCGCAATGAAGTGTGGACTCTTGAAGAGCGACCACAAAATGCAAGAGTCATTAGAACAAAGTGGGTGTTCCGCAACAAGCAAGATGATCAAGGCGTTGTTGTGAGGAACAAGGCAAGACTAGTTGCAAAGGGGTTCTCTCAAGTTGAAGGGTTGGATTTTGGAGAGACCTTTGCTCTGGTTGCAAGACTAGAAGTCATCCGTATCCTCCTTGCATATGCATCACATCATGAAATGAAACTATATCAAATGGATGTGAAAAGTGCATTTTAAATGGCTTTATTAATGAACTAGTCTATGTTGACAAACCTCCCAGGTTTGAAGACCCTAGATATCCTAACCATGTTTATAGGTTGTCTAAGGCGTTATATGGGCTTAAGCAATCCCCAAGAGCTTGGTATGAGCGCCTTTGAGACTTCCTCATTGAGAAGGGCTTCACCATTAGGAAGGTCAACACCACACTATTCACCAAGAAGCTTGATGGTTACATCTTCATTTGTCAAGTGTATGTTGATGATATCATCTTTGGATCATCAAATGAAGATTCTTGCAAAGAGTTTGGTGAATTGATGTCGAAGGAGTTTGAAATGTCAATGATTGGAGAGCTTACATTCTTTCTTGGTTTTCAAGTCAAGTAAATGAGAGAAGGGATTTTCATCTCTCAAGAGAAATATACAAATGATCTTCTCAAGAGATTCAAGATGGATGAATGTAAGCCAATCAAGACACCAATGCCAACTAATGGACATCTCGACCTAGATGAGGGAGATAACACAGTTGATCAAACTCTCTACCACTCTATGATTGGTAGCTTGTTATATTTAACCATATCTAGGCCTGACATTATGTTTAGTGTGTGTATGTGTGCTAGATTTCAAGCTAATTCTAAGAAAACTCATTTGATTGCCGTTAAAAGAATCCTTTGGTATCTTAAGCACACACCAAGCATTGGCCTTTGGTATCCCAAAGGAGCTATATTTGAATTAGTTGGCTATTCCGATTTGGACTATGCCTGTTGCAAAGTGGATAGAAAAAGCACATTCGGAGGGTGCCATTTTCTTGGTAGATCACTTGTGTCTTGGTCCTCTAAGAAACAAAATAGCGTGGCTTTGTCCACTGCCGAAGCGGAATACACTGCCGCGGGTGCTTTTTATGCACAAATTCTTTATATGAAACAAACTTTGCTAGACTATGGTGTAGTTCTAGAAAAAGTACCTCTTTTGTGCGACAATGAAAGTGTGGTAAAACTTGCAAATAATCCGGTTCAACACTCTCGCACCAAGCACATAGATATCCACCATCACTTTCTTAGAGATTATGTTGCAAAGAATGATATTTCATTAGAATGTGTAAGGACCGAGGATCAATTGGCAGATATCTTCACTAAACCGCTAGATGAGGCGACTTTTTGTCGATTGCAAAATGAGCTCAATGTTCTTGATTTTAGTAACTTCACTAAAAAATGAGCTTGTATTGTCCCTTGCATTGCATTATAATATACAACATGTTTATTTTTTATTATAATGCATATAGGGTTTGTCTAACATGGTTAAGATAACTGCCGAAAAGCGTACGAAGAAGCTTAACCTTGTATCAAACTTGACAAGCAACTAGATTTACTTTCAAGTATTGCATTGCATATGGATGAATGTTGCTTTGTCATTTATCTTCAATTTGCCCTCTTATTGCCTATTTTCTTAAAAAGAATTATAGCCTAAGGCAAAATATTTTGAAAATTTTGAGGGTTTGAGAGAGGTCACTCACATCAGTCCTAATTGGTGTTTATTTGGATTTTTATTGAAGTTGGGACTTGATTGGGAACAGGCAGCACGAAGGACTTTGAAGATTTGCTGAAAAAAGAGTGACCGGACGCTGCTCGGACTCTGAAGTCCAGCGTCCAGTCAGTTCATAGGAGGTGAACTGTTGCTGAGAAGGAGTGACCAGACGCTGAAATAGTGTTTTCCCAGTGTCCGATCAGATGGCGATCCAGCGTCTAGTCGATCGAAGAAGGAGACAGTTTGCACCGGACTCTGGCTGCATCCGATCGGGGTTCACCGGACGCGTTCGGTCGCGATTCCAGGGGTTTTGGACCTCTCTGGAATCGATCGGACGCTAGGTGGCAGCGTCCAGTCGCTGCCACCAGAGCGTCCGGTCTGTAGAAAACGTACGGGATCCAGTTTCTTCTATGTTTCCTTATCTATTCCATTGGGGACCCATATAATCGGCCGCGCCATGACCTAACCCGCATCTAGCATCATGCCAACATCACTGCTCCTGCCCTAGCCGCTGTAGCACCGCCGTGTCTCCCTGCGCCGCCGCTCCCTGCCTGCGCCGTCGCGCCCATGCCATCCGTGCCCTTGTGCCACTGCGCCGCACCTCGCCGTCTCAAGCTTACCCGCCACTATCTGCTCCGTGCCGCACAGCCGCTCCTACCCATGTTGTAGCTCCACGACACCATAGCTATGCTGCCCTGCTCCTGCCGTCCATGCCACCTGCACGCGCCGCTAGCCCGTGCTGCTTCACTCGCTGCCCGCAGCAAGCCACGCCATTGCACCAGCACCGCCGCCGTGCCCTAGCCCTACCTTGGCCCTGCCCTGCTTTAGTGCCGCATCCAGTGCCCTCATTGCTTTGCTCGGTCGCCGAATTTCACCACAACCCTAACCCTAGTCGTTCAGTTGTTGACCTGGTGGTTCCCCGATTCGTTCCTCTTCTTGTCGATTCACCGGTTCGTAAGGTAGCAAGCCATCGTTTCCAAATTCGTATCCATTGCTTGCTTTCTTTGGGTTTCATATCTCTAGATATATTATATTTATTTGTATATCCTATCTATTCTATCGTGCAGTGAGTCAGTGCCGTTGTGGTTCTATTGACAGTTGTCAGTTAACTCGGGGCCAAGCTCGCGAGTACGGATCGAGGCCAAGCCTCGGAAGTGATACTTGGTTGTTGATCTTCGTCAGTGACAGTTATTTTTTCAGATCCATCAGATGACTTGTGTCAAGAATGTCGGAGGTGGTCCTGGTGATGAGGATCCGAGGCCCCCGCCTCGCCAGCCTATAGATGCAAAAGGCAAGGTGACAAAGAAGCTAGCGACGAGAAAGCGCAAGTACCCTGATGCAGATACAGCGAGAGCAACCACATTTGTAGAGGCTGCAGAGCGCACAGAGAGAGGAGGTGCTCGGAGTGGTGTTGTTATTGTAGATCAGCTTTCTCCATCTACGAGGGCTACACTTGAGCAGGTTGAGCGCCGTCATGGTGGTCCAGCTGGGACTCTCATGGTTGGAGGACAATGTGTCACTATTGATGAGAGTCAGTCTTAGGGAGAGCCTCAGCAGCAGCCACAGCCAGTAGAGCAGACTTAGGAGGGAGAGCAGGCCGAGAAGATAGAGTAGGCACCTCAGCCACAACTTTGTCGCTCTGGTCATACCCATGCTCCAGTCACACCAAGGTCAGAGACACAGTGGAGGGGTTCACGTCCACCGCCTAGATCACAGGGTCCGCCTCTAGTGACTCACTTGGATTTGAGGGCCACAACGACCAAGCAGGTTTAGCAGCTCAGATTTGTGGACTTTGAGCAGTGGTTCCCGCTGAGGCAGGATGAGCGTGCTTCAGAGGGTTTCTATACACCTCTGTAGGAAGATTTTTATAATGCATATCTTAATAGTGGGGCAGTATTTAGATCTTAGAGAGTGTGCAACATTGAGACCATTGTAGCAGCAGCTGGAGAGTATATTCACCCTTACCTATCTTACCTACCAGGGCTGATAGATTTACTAGGACGGACAGGCTTATATGTTCCATCTTGGGTTCGTCAGTTCTATGCTACACTTTGGATTGACCCGTAGCACAGATTCATTCACTTTGCTTTCAGAGGCAGAGATTACATGCTGATGAGCACTAGGGTCAGAGAGATACTTGAACTTCAAAAGTAGCCCATTTGGCTACATGAGGCTTGCTATGGACAGACAGCGCCTCCTAGACGCCCTCACGGCGGTCTTGTGCCCCCTACAGATCTAGTTCGCCATTGCTTTATAGAGCCATTCGACAAGGGGTCGAGCAGGACACCTAGTGATCTCACTCCTACAGCTAGAGTGCTGGATGCTATTATGAGGAGGACACTGCTTCCAAGGATGGGGTATCACGAGGGCCTAACTCGCATACAGTTATGGTTATTGAACTCTCTGATGCAGCAAATAGTGTTTGACATTTGGGATCTCCTTCTATCAGAGATGGAGGATACTATTGTAGAGGGGTTTAGGGGTCACAAGCAGCTATCATATGCTCACTGGATTACATTCATGATCCGTAGGACAGTTACTGTGAGGCCACCAGAGATGCTAGCAGAGTATAGTGGTGCTACTACAGAATTCCCTGTATACAACATGACTCAGATGATCCGTCATAGTGCAGTGAGGACACCTCGCTAGCTGAGCCGATGTCCAGATGTACCAAAGACTATAGCTCAGCAGAATGAGACCATCAGGGGCATAGCAGTTATAGAGGAGGAGGAGCTTGATGCTCAGTAGGAGGGGATTGTCATGAGTGAACCTAGTGACAGCTCAGATGATGACTACCAGCCTATTCCTCAGATGCCTCCACAATGACATGACCATGAGGCTGGTAGCTCTAGTTCAGCTCCGCCTGCACCGCAGATAGACCCCGCTCTACTTGCCATACTTGAGCGGATGAGGCAGGATCAAGCTCGCTAGGCTTAGGAGATAGCTGCCACTTTTGCACAGTTTTAGACTAGATAGGATGAGTTCCAGCGACAGCAGCAGGCGATCCAGCAGCAGTAGGCTATACAGCAGCAGTAGTAGGCTATGCATCAGCAGCAGCTTCTCATGTAGCAACAGCTATTAGGGTTTATGCAGCATGTTGTGATAGCTATTGGGGCTCCATCGCCACAGCCTTCATCCTAGCTTGGTTAGTTTGCCATCACTTCTATGACTCCAGTATTATAGCCTAGTGGGCTTTAGAGTTAGGGATAGCCACCAGCATAGTTTGCTTCACCTACAAAGCAGGTGTCCCAGTGGTTTGCCTCACCAGTGCTAGCCCCATAGTTCACACTTTTTTAGACAGGCTTCACACCGGCTCAGACTTCTTTGCTGCTAGTGCTAGATACCTCAGTCTCCAGGAGCCTTGGAGCGACTTTCAGTGAGTTGATAGGGCAGCCTACTCTACCATATTTATATGTCCTAGGTCCTTCTATAGTTGCACCTATTACCGGGACTACAGAGACACTCCCTTCTTCTGTTGCATCATCAGAGCCACCTGCTTCAGTGATACCTACACAGTCTACGGCCGCTCTAGTCTCTGATTTGACCCAAACCGCTTTAGCATCGCTTCTAGCTACACAGGGTCAGACAACTCAGAGCTCAGTGTCAGATGATGATGGCACATAGTTCTAGCTCGCTCCTCGTACCTCAGCGCCTGACTCGTCCGCTGCAGCCCCATCGACCGACCCTTAGGTTTTGGTGTTTGATGCCAAAGGGGGAGAGGGATCGAGTATGTTAGACTAAAGGGGAGCGACTTAGGGGAAGCGACTTAGTGGGAGCTTAGTATTCTATTATATTTGTTTTTATGTGTGATACACTATTATGCATTCGTGTGTGTTTACTATCATGCATCAAACTATATTTATGTGATAGTGATATCTACGTGATCGTGATATTTGATATGTGTGCTCTCTACTTTGAATCTTTTATATGTCATATCACTAGTGTTATGCTCATTTGCTTTGCTTCCGCGTTTTACTCCGATGCAAATGAGCTTTATTACTTGTACTCATGCTTATCTCATATCTTTTGAGTACATCAGGTTGGCTTGGGTCATATAAGCTTGCCTAACTCCTTTGTTCTTATTGTTAAAAACTTATATGAACCAAGCATGTTAAAAATCTCAACTCTTTCACATACTCGAGGTGGTATTGTCATCAATCACCAAAAAGAGGGAGATTGAAAGCATCTAGGCCCCTAGTTGGGTTTCAGTGATTAATGACAATACGTGATTACTATGACTAATGTGTGTTTTGTAGAGGCAATTAAGTTAGGTCATGATAATAGAGATCGATTGGGCTATCATTATGGTCATGCCCCTATGATGGAAATCGTTTCGGTTTTCAAAGGATGAACGACAAGTTAAAGATGGACTAGTTCTAAGTGTCGATTGGAGTGGAAGAGACACTTAGAGTAGTTTAGGACTTTGTTTTTCCTTTGGTAGTACTATTAAGGGGGGTATAGATGGGTAGCTTGATCTAGGTGAGTCTAGTAAGTTAGGTGTGGTGCACACTTGCTAAATCTAGCACTAGGTAGCTCCTAAGAAGCCTTTAGATCCATTGGAGCAAACTTCATTCACATATGATCGAGAGTTGGAAGTGAATGGAGGGTCAAATACTGACCGAACGCTGTCTCCGGGGTGACCGAACGCTGGCGCAGAGTCCGGTTAGTTCATTTGATCAAGGTGAAATCGTCTTGTGCGACCGGACGCTGAGAGGTGAAGTGACCGAACGCTGAGTCCCAGCGTCCGGTCGACTCCAGTAAGGTTCCAGAGAGGGAAAATCATGACCGGACGTGTCCGATCAGTGTTGACCGGATGCTGTCCAGTGTCCAGTCATATCTTAAACACTAGAGTTCGGGGAGAACTGACTGGAGCGTCCGGTCACCCTTCAAAGGCACATAACGGTTTGTTTTTCAGCCATGGTTATAAATACTTCCTCCATTCGTGTGTGGGAGTACTTTTGCTCATTCCAACAGCTGAGAAACACCTTTGTGAGTGCCAAGAAGAGCAAGGTCCTTGTGAGGTGATTGAGATTTGAGAATCCCAAAGAGAGCCCTCATTAGTGAGATCAAAAGTAGCAAAGTGTGCATCCACCCTTCTCATTAGGCTTGTCGTGATCAAGTGAGAGTTCGTGCTTGTTACTCTTGGTGATCGCCATCACCTAGACGACTTGGTGGTGATTGGGAGCTTGGTGGTCATCCGGCGGAGCTTGTGGATGACCCAACTTAAGTTGTGAGCGGTTGTGGGTGATTCACCGTGACGGAGTGTCAAAGAATCAACCCATAGAGAACACTTGATCCTTGCATGGATCAAGGGGGAGCTACACCCTTGCGCGGGTGCTCCAACAAGGACTAGTGGGGAGTGGCGACTCTCTAATACCTCGGCAAAACATCGCCGCGTTCCTCCTCTTTTTACTTTGAGCAATTCAATGCTTGTCATTTACATTCATAGAATTGTCATGCTAGAGTAGGATTAGAACATAGGTTGCTAAACTTTTGTGCATTAGATTAATAGAAACACTTTCTAGGCATAAGGGGTTAATTGAGCTAACTATAGGACTTAATTATTGAAAGAAATTTAGAATTAGCCCAATTCACCCCCCCTCTTGGGCATCTTGATCCTTTCACTAATCTGATAGGCTAGATCTATACTCAAACGAGGCTCTAGTACCATTGTTAGACCTAGAACAGGATCTCTAGGCATAGAACTAGCACATCTACTTACTATTGAATAGAATCATGAGCCCTAAAATATCTACTAGTGTAACGAGAGACAAAGAGGGGTGGAGTAGAAGAACGTGTCGGACCTGACACCACAGAGGAGGATCTGCTCGCATCCGCCATGAAATCGGTGTCTGTGGTAGGGCAGCGACGGTCGGTGAAGACGGCGTCGGTGATGCGCGGTGGCGACCGACGGTGAAGGCAGCGGAGTCCGGTGACGCGGTCCGGAGGCGGCGCGGTGCTGTGGCGGAGGTGCTTCCCATCACTGGCTGCGCCCCTCACTAGATCGGGTTTAGGGTTTGTCGGTGGGAAGCTCGGCTCAGGCGAACCTCGTGACTTGAGCCGCCGGCCCTCATCTCTATTTATTGCACAGTGTGACAGGGGGCCTCCAGCCATAGTGGGCTGGGCGTCCCCGATCAGGATGTGGATCAAAGACCCGGCTGGGCCGTTGGGCCCAGTTTGAGATTGGAGATCAATCTAACAAAAGCAAGCCAAAAATTACTCTTCATAGATACCAAGAGGAGTTTGCATATTATGTGACACAAATAGGCAGAAACAATATAATTTACCGGGTTGAGTGGTTGCAGTGTCATCTGTGTATATACCTCATCTGTCTCTGCATCAGCCTGAAAGAAGGGAAATAACACAGATAATGAAACACAAAACTAAGGTTACTCAGCTTTAGGAGAAAGTGATCCCAGTCTCCAAACTTACATGCATCGTCACATTATGCAGTTGGCATATAGGCTGTGGCGGCAGATTTGGATAATTGGGGATCTGAGACTCCATTTCCTTGTTTGTTGATGCTGCAACCTGAAGAAATTCACCAAAAAACTAGTGTGAAAAAGGGAGATTTTTTCGAGTTTTGAAAATACTGGCAGGGGATAATTGGGGGTTTGAGCTTGACAGCCAAACTGGAAGAGGACATAGGATTCAAGGGCATGGTGAGCTTGTGTACAAACCTGCTCGGTGTGGCCCTGAGGGAAGTACACAACCCGGCTACCCACCGCGGGCAAGGAAACAAGTGGGCCGGCACAGGCATGCCACAACTCTGAGTTCAGGCACTTGTGCTCCTCCACAGCTGTAATGGCAGAAGTATTTGTTTATTTTGAGAACAGATTTCAATACTGCAAGTTTCTTCATCAACGAAATATCAGCTGGTGACATGTGCTTATGCCAACAACAAAAAAAAGTTTTAGAAAGTGGATGGTACAAAATATAAATTCTGATAAGTGGATAAAATTGAGAACCAAGAAGGGATATTAACTTCTAGGTGTCCTTAAACTGGAACTGTAAGGGAACTATTTTTTTACATCTTAATTGAAAAAAAACAACCAACCACTCGGGTGGAAATACATATCAATCCATTCCCAGGAAGGAGAAATATCAAGAAATCAACAGACAGACATCAAGAACTAGCATACAAAAAAAAAATCGAAAGAAAAAAACGGTTCCAGTTCGTGACAGTAACAGCTTCAAAAGAAATAATCAAAACAAATCCAGATAACCCTCCCAAATCAAACACGTCGCATCACACACGGCCACAGAGCAGGTTTAAACTTTAATTAAAGCGAGCCATTTATATTAGGAACAAACAGAAACCAAATAGCAGTCTGAAACTAATACGGAAGAGGAAACAACGAACGGAAAGAGCATTAATTAATGAACAAGAGACCAGCGAGAACTCCAAGTCGGCGCAGACAGCAGAGCAGGCGAAGGAGAGTACCTTCCGGCGAGCCCAGCAGAGCCGGAAGGACGCTGCCGGACGACGAGGAGAGCCTCATCTTCGCCCGTTGCCAAAGAAGCAGCAACCAGGCCGCCGATCTGATGAGGGCGATGATATAAGAGCCGGCAAAGGAAGGCGAAGAGGAACGTAAGATTCCTCCTTTTCAGGCCAAATCACCGCGCCTTCCTGAAACGAAAACCATTCGCTGCTTTCCCAGTTCCTCCACGCCAAGTCACCGCGAGACCCGGCGCTGGCGCCTCGGCCGCCGCCGCCGCCGCTGGGGTCAATCGATCCGAGGAGGCAGGCGGCGTTCTCGGGGTTTTAACCCCACGAGTGGTACGTGCTCCTCTTTTTCAGCTTTGCAAATCTTGCTAACCTCTCCATTTGCCCTTGCTGGTGCGCTTGGCTGTCAGCGACCTCTTCTACCGGCACGGCATCAGATAGATAGCATAGGATCAGCTCTTCAGTTATTTTGTAACAGTGTCAAACGGCGGCTATTCTTCAGCTGATCCCGAACCTGGCTAGCTTGTAGGCATCGGTTAGGATTGCTTGGCCATCAGTACGTGATTCGGCTCATGTACCTGCATACTGTCAATGAATGGAATGTTCTTTCTCTCTTACATTGACTTCCCGCAGCGAGGGAGAGGGAGACCACGCTGGGGCAGGGCTGTTGAGGCGAGAGGCCGGGTGGCTGGTGGTGGGGTTTTGGGGTGATTTGGTGGTGGCTTAGCGACTCGGTGGAAAACGGGAGGGCAGCTTCGCGCCACAGAGCTTTTGGCATTATTGACACATCCGCGCTATAGATGGCTTTGTTAAACGACGATAGGAGTTTTACCAATAACTAGTCTCAACACGTGCTCTCGCACGGTTAGAATTTTAGAAGATATAAGTATTATGTATTATTTAATAATTTTTTGGTTTCAAATTATAATACGCTTTTGTTTTTCTAGATATATTATTTTTACTATGTATCTAAACAGTACATCTAAGTGTATAATAAAAGTTATGTATTCAGAAAAACCAAGATGTCTTATAATTTGTAATAGAGAGAGCATATGTGATTAATAAAGACTTACTTATATTAAATTGTATGTTTTTTCTTTGTTTATTTTCTAACATAATATATATCTAGATATCATAAACATATTAACTACTATTTTTCAAGGAACTAATCTATATATTTTTTTATCAATATTTATATTTTTCCGTTGCATGGCACCTCTATATATTTTAAACTAGAAGCATACCCAGCGCGTTGCCGTGGAAATTGCTGATGATTTAGAATAAAATTATTTATACAAAGGGATAAACAATTATAAGTTAATATTAGTGGATGACGTGGCACGCAAATATGGACAACTAAATGCATGTTATCGGATGATGTGTCTTACCGACATGTAGATCATAATTGAAAATGCTAGTTGGCCATAAATCCATTTGATAGTGGACTAATGAGGTGGATAGCCAGTTGGCCATAAATGCATCTAATAGTGGATCGATGAGTTGGATAGCTTGCATGTTGAGAGAAATAGCTAGTGGGGTTTAGCTTTATAAGAGTACTAGAAGTATACCTCGCGTGTTACCGCGGGATTTTCTTAAAAATAAATCTGTTATATACATAACATTATTATAGATATTCTGTATAATGTGTATACACATATATGAATTTGATTTGCATGTTATTTTATTGTATCAGATCAGGTAAAAAATTGGCAAGTTAATAGAAGAAAAACCAATAGAATATTTGATTACATTATAGAAGAATGGATGATGAAACAAATAGCGTATGTAGATGACTTGTATGTTAATAGATTAAAGATTTTAAAGTATTTCACATGATAGAGATGACATGGACATTTTTTGTAATTAATAAGGGATGATATAGATTTAGTGAAGAATGATGTGGACACCTTGCATGAAGAGATAGAACATTTAGTTGGATCACTTAGTGGGAAATAATATGGACACCTTACATGAAGAGAGAAATATCTAGTGGGGTTTAGCTTTATAAGAGTTATAGATAAGATATGTAATTACTTTGAAACCTTATCATTAATCATGGTGGCTTTTGTTGTAGCATGTATCTTATGAAGCCATGAATCTAAATTTTGATTTTTAAAATTTTATTCTTAGTAATCCCTAGGATTTTGTTATCTCCTCAAGTTAAGTTAAAACTCTTGTTTTTATTGTATCTTTCATTAACTATCTTTTTGCACTTTTTAAAATAAGGATTTTAGGTTATAGAGTATGTTCTTAAGTACTACAATAGCATAAGCCATTATTTGAAACATCTATCATATCACTTAAGATAAGTCATAGAGCTTGAAGTGAGATCTCAGATAAGGGTAGCTATGCTAACATCAAGAGAATTTTAATATTTATACCTTATAATGATCGAATTTTTACTCTAAAGTATTCTTAAAAGGCCAGGAAAATATAACCACCAATGTTCTCTACTTCTCAAGATGATTGATTTTTTCTAACAAGGAATTATATTTGCAATTATGGTTATACTATCAGTATGGACATTTCAAACATTTTAACTAATAGTCTATATAAATTATAGTTATGGTTATATGGTTTTAAATAATTTTTAGTATCATTAGTATATGTGTTTTTAAGAAAATATTGTTTATGTGATGAAACATAACAAATATATTTTATTGCTCATGCATGTTGCCATGACACATATATTTACTTTAATCAAATCTTACTATATTAGTATTGATAGAGGTGGGGTAATGTAGAAACATATATATGCTTTGTTCGTTATCTAAATAATTTTTTTAATAGGAGATGTTGATAATTTAGATTTAGATTTGAGGGGGTATTTAATTTTTTTAATAATGAGATGGAAGTTGAGTTATGTAAATTGTCGATCATAATAATAGGACATCGATACTTAAATGCAAATTTAGGTCTACTTTAGACTATTTTTCTTAACGACATATGTGAACAATATAAATTAGAGTCATAGTTAGTTTATATTGTTTAACACAATAACCAAAGTGGATATTTAGAAAATAGAATATATCCAATAGCTATTATTATTATTATCATTGGTGATTACATTATACCTAATTAATGGTAAGATGTTTCTGACTTTTATTAGAATTTGTAGGATCTATCTTTTGTTTTCCTATCAAGTCTTGTGATGATTATCATGCAAGCTCCAGTGGGACCTCTAGTTAGAATTTCTAGTATTTATCTTTATTTTCTAGTGTAATATGTATTTAGTCGAAATCTAGTCTTAAGATATATAAACTCTTAATACAACCCTTTTTGTGAATTAGTAAATCTATAGTTTATCTTTTAACTTTTAATCAAGTGTTGCAATTTTTTCATATGTTAATTAGAATTCTAGTATTCTTTATCTTTTATTCAAAATTGCTTTTTTATTAAAAAGAGTCTAGGTTCTAGAATTCTAGTATTCTTTATCTTTTATTCAAAAATTGTTTTTTTATTAAAAATAGTGCATGTCCTAGTAGTATTGTTTTTCACAAAAGTTGAAACTCGGCTTGCATCCCAACAGTAAACATGTTGAATTTGTTATATCATAGGATTAATTGTGTGTAGTATTATTTATGTATCATAGTGTGCATACAATTAAATTAATAATATTGATATGACATAATGTTTCGGTAAAAATATATAAACTTATTTAAAATAATATTTTATGAAATTTATTATCATGGAGTATAAATATAAAGAGTTATTGCGACAGGGTTTGTTAAGTGAACATTTTTCCATGTTTCATAAGTTGTTAGAGAGAAGGTTGTAGAAGGTAAGTAATCCGATGCGCGTTCAAATCCAACAAGAACGTCTAATGAAATGACGGAAGATGCATATTATTCTCTCATAGCTGGGGCTAAGAACGATCCTCTTATCCAACTTTCTGTCTGTCCCAAAACCGAACCTTGGTACTGCTCTACTTCAGCATTCTACGATTGAATCCATTCTGGAAAGGAAAAAGTCTACTTAACCCCCCCACCTATCAATCATGGTCTACTTCACCCCCAAACTATAAAACCGTCTATTTTACTCCCTGAATTTTTTAAAACCGTCTATTTTACCCCCCGGGCGGTTTTCGATGGTGGTTTTGCTACAGTAACGGTGGTTTGCTACGCTACCTGTGGTTTCACCTTTTTCTTTTTTTATTTATTTTCGATAAATCTTTGAAAAATCATAGTAAATCATAGAAAAATCATAAAATAGAAAATCCAATTTTGTTGGACTCCACATGAGTAGATCTACATAGTTAACATATAATGTGGTATGCTTTAGTACAAAGGTTTTGCTGTATCTTTAGATTAATTGGAAAATCTAATTTTGTCTGTAATTAATTGGAATTTATCTATAACTAAGTTATACATGGTCCAATGAGTACGAAATTTTTACTATAGTTCAAGCATACAATAATTAGCCTACCATAAAAATTTCACCATAATTGGACCACTGAAGCTGCAGCTATGAATTGTTCCAATTAATTACAGACAAAATTGGATTTTCCAATTAATCTAAAACTACAACAAAAATTTTGTACTAAAGCATATCATATTATATGTTCATTGTGTAGATCTACTCATGTGGAGTCCAACAAAATTAGATTTTCCATTTTATAATTTTTCTATGATTCACTATGATTTTTTAAAGATTCACCAGAAATAAATAAAAAAGAAAAAGACAAAACCACCATCACTATAGCAAAACCACAGTTACTGTAGCAAAACCAGCGTCGAAAACCACCCGGGGGGTAAAATAGACGATTTTGAAAAGTTCAGAGGGTAAAATAGACGGTTTTATAGTTTAGGGGGTGAAGTAGACCATGGTTGATAGGTGGGGGGTTAAGTAGACTTTTTCCTTCTGGAAATGATGACTTGCCCATAGTAGAAGTTAGTGTCATTTTCTACTTTTTAGGTGAAATTGGCTTTACTAGTCTCCTCTCTGTATCTTTCCACCTCTGTCTGTCTAGTGCAAATCTCATAAGTAGAAAGAAAGCGGTAGTTTGAAGTGAGCCGCGCTCTCTCTCTTTCAGAATTCTGCACCTAGGTACCACTCTAGATTTCTTACTGGCTGACTCAAGTGCTAACTCATAGTGCATATGTCACACCCAATTTTAAGGATAAAATTAAATGCATAAAACTCATGTGTGCCTAGGGATCAGTCACATATATAAGTCGACAAATTTCAAAAGTATCATCATGGTGTATCTTACATCACGATTAATACCATCACATAGTCTTCCACAACACAGATTCCACAAAAATTTTAGAATTTTTGGCGGCCCAGATTTCGAGATACAAGATAAAGAACATAGGTTGCTCCAAAAAATAGCACAACAGAGATACGATAAAGCAACCCATCTACATTAAGATCTCATCTAAACTTATGGTTCAAATCTATGGAATTTGTGGACATGCCCAAAAACCTCCAGCAATCAAACAAACTCCAAATCATCCAAGTTCACAATTAAAAACATCTAATCACTAAAGTTCACAAGACAAGACAAGACTAGACATGACACATGAACTAACAACGTCGTAGCTTTAAATAAGGCACCTAACACCTATGGGGCAGTGTCAACCATGGTGAACGACCGGGGCTTCGTCAACTTGCTTCTGGAGACACCTCCCGGCCCTCTGCGATGCACGCAGCTCTCTCTTGACTTCTTCATCTACCCCCTCCATGGCATGGACATGTTGCACTGTTGCTTCCAGAGTTGGATCACTTTCTGGGGGTGCCAGGACCTGCCAATTACCCTCATGATCATTGCGAGGAAGGAACCTAAAATGATCCTCCTTCATGGCCTCAAAACGACGACCATGGTAGTAGATGTAAGCCTGTTTGGCAGTGGCACTGTGGACAGTCTCCACCTCATGTGCATTCTTTATGTCATTCCAGGCGGTAACAACCAGCTCTACCTTCCAAAAAGTTGCCTTCAAAGGGTGCTGGTACTCTACACAGTGATAGTTGATGGAGACGTGTAGGACAGTGTAGTAGTCATCCAGCACTTGGGTAAGGAGGGCGTGGTAGTAGGCCATCTCCAGGGCTTGCTTGAAGTAGTATTTGCATGTCTAGCCCATCTCCTCATCCACCACAGGGACAGCTAGAGGTGGCACAGGCGTTGGTGAAGTAGCTGATGACTTTGTTGGTGTAGCTACAACTGCATAGACCGGTGCAATAGCCGGAGAAGGAGCAGGTGCTGGTGCAGGAGTCGAGGTAGCCATCCACTCCTCATCTTCCTCCATCAAGGGTTCCATCTCATCATCGGAGATGACCATAATCTCCTTCTCCACCTGTGGAGCACGGGGGGTGAACATGGCACGGTAGCCTGCAGTGCTAAGGCAGGCGATCTTTGGGTTACGAGACATCTATAGATTTAGAGTAAGATAGAATTAGAATCAACAATTTTATATAATAGATTAAGGTATAAAAAGCATAAATATTTTAATAAAATAACAAGAATGAAACAGTAAGCATGAAACCTATGGAGCAAAGATGCTAAAACAATCATTTCTAACTAGGCTTGCGTCCTACAGTCAACACAGCTCTGATACCAATTTGTCACACCCAATTTTAAGGATAAAATTGAATGCATAAAACTCATGTGTGCCTAGGGATCAGTCACACACATAAGTCAACAAATTTCGAAAGTATCATCATGATGTATCTTACATCACGATTAATATCATCACATAGTCTTACACAACACAGCGGAAAATAAAAAAAAAGTAGCTATCTCGTGGTAGCTCCAACACAGGGACGGTCGACTGGTTGACCACAAGCCTAAAAGTCCTCTGGAAACTCCTTCTACTCATTGACATCTGTTATCCATCTAGGATTTTTATCCAAATATTAAAAGTAAACAAGCGTAAGTACTTCCCGTACTTAACAAGATAACATGGGGTTATGAAAGCTCAAAAAGGGTGACTCTGGTTCACTGCGGTTAGCACTTTTAGTAAGTCAAGATTTTATCATCAACTATTATTAAGTTATGCTTAAGCCCCAATTAAACCCACATGATATGATATCAAAATCAATTGTAACATATTATCATCGTAGAAGATCATAAATGAACAACAATAAATAACCAGTTATTCTATGAGTTTTTTAGGCCGCTCGTGACCGTGAGTACGGCTGTTATAACAGTTTGTAACCCTTTGCAGAGGTTGTGCACATTCACCATGAGTTGTGATTCCCATATGCCCAAGTTAATTACTCCTATATCACTGCCAAGGTGAGTGGGAGGGATACACTATGAAGCCATTTCATAGGTTTCGCTAACAAGTTAGGGCCGCTAGGTTTCCTCGGCAGGCAGATATAGGAACCCCCCTTTCTATGGCACATATCCATCGCGGCTATACACATAGGAATAGAGGCAGCCCTATATGCAATGTGGCAAGCCCCTTTTACGCCATAAAGGTAACCTCTAACAAGCTAGAAAAGGTCCTATTACTGAGCTAAAGTCAGAGCCATGTGACCCTCACGGTTGCACTGTCAGTCTCAGCTTTTGCCGACATATAAGTCCTTATGGAGGGCCGAGAGCATCATAATCGAAAGTCATTTGCTACTTCGCCCAATAATTCAGTTGTTTAAAACAAATTTTACCTTTTCGTTCCATAGAACCATTATTCATTATGTAGATCATATATAGTTACATTGAGCGCTAGCAAACTACCCATATGCATATAACCCATAGGAGATAAGGAAACAAGATAATCAATCACTAGGATGTCCTTACGGGTATCAAAATTAGACAAAAGCAAATGAGTAATTAATAAATGCTGAATAAGACATCAAGGTAGATCCCATGCTATACTTGCCTTGGTTAACAAACTCCTGATGGTCCTACTGGTCGTCAAAGAACTCTTGGTCTCCAACGTTCTCCTCACCGTCGTGGATGAAAACGAGGTCAAAGACGACTCGGGTACGGCGGTTTCTGAGCGGCGGATCTCGGCGTTCTTCGATGCGGCGGTTGTGGCTTCCGTGTGCTCGACGAGTGCGAAAATGGAGCAGGGGAGGCAGCAGAGAGGGCGGCGATGGGTCTGGACCTCCTTTTGTAGAGGTCGAGGCATGGGGGAGATGCTCCCACGACGTGAAGTGGCCGCGGACAACGATTGCGGCTTGACCGCGCGTGATGCGGGAGGTTGGAGACGACGCCGACATGCGGTCCCAAGCCATCAGCGGTAGAGAAAAGGAGGAAGGGGCGCGATAGCGGTGGTCCCGCCTGAGCTGGGTCGGCCTAGGAAGAAAAGAGGAAGGGGAGAAAGGGGAAGGGCGAGCGGGCCAACGGGGGGGGGGGGGGGGGGAAGTTGGGCCAACAGGCTGAATTGAGGAAAGGAGGGGAAAGGGAAATGAATTTCCTTTTCTTTTTCCAAATCAAATTTCCAAATTTATTTTCAAATGAGTTTTGAATCCTTTTGAGTTTCAATCAAAACCACTCAACATATTAAATAAAATGCTATAGCATAAGTGCATCAACATGTTTCTATCCTTATGATTGATTTTAATTTCACAAAATTTATTATTTTTCTATATTTTAATGCACACATATTTGCATAAATAACTCAAATTTAACTATTTTAAAAGAATACAAATTTTAGGGTGTTACAATTCTACCCCCTTAAGATGAATCTCGTCCTCAAGATTTGGATGATTGCTTACTCAAACAGTTGGGGATAAGACTTTCGTAAATCCTCTTCTCTTTCCCAAGTAGCCTCATCCTCTGTATACCGATTCCACTGTACCTTGCACATCTTTATAACTCGGCTTCTTGTAACTCTTTATGTCGTCTGTAAGATCTTTATTGGATACTCTTCATATGTGAGATCTTCCTTAACAGCAAGTTCTTCTAAAGGAATCTGCTCTTCTGGTACTCGCAAACACTTCTTTAATTGAGAAACATGAAACACATCGTGCATACCTGACAAACTCTCAAGCAGTTCCAACTGATAGGTTACTTCTCCACGTCTCTCTAGGATCTTAAAAGGTCCAATATACCTCGGTGCCAACTTTCTGCCAGAATTGCGATGTAAACTGAGTGCCTCTATCACACACAATTTTCTTGGGAATATCATGTAAGTACACTATCCTTTCCATGTACAACTCTGCTAGCCTTGCACCTATATAGGTAGTCTTGACTGGTAGAAAGTGAGCAACCTTGGTGAGTCGATCCACTATTACCCATATTGAATCATAACCTCTTTGAGTATGGGGTAAACCTATGATAAAATCCATACCAACTTCTTCACATTTCCATTTAAGAATCTTTATTGGTTGTAGCAACCCTATAGGTCTTTGAAGCTCAGCTTTTACTCTTTGACAAGTGTCACACAAAGTCACATACTCTGCCACATCTCTCTTCAAACCATACCACCAATACTTCTCTTTAAGATCCAAATACATCTTGATACTTCCAGGATGTATAGAATAAGCGGACTCATGTGCCTCTTGCAGAACTACATCATGGATAGCCTTCACTTTAGGTACACATATCCTTTTCCCAAACCAAAGAGTACCATTCTCATCCATCCTGAATCCTGGTGCCTTTCCAAGCACTATATTCTCCGCTATCTCCTTAAGTTTTTTATCCTCCAACTGACCTTTGCGTATCTCGTGCTCTAAGGTAGGCTCTATCACCAATTCCATTGCATTAGTGACGAAGCTCAAGTTGAGATACTCCATTTCAGCACACAAGTCTACTGGCATAAATGTCATCCGAAGTCCATTGGCATAACTCTTTCTGCTAAGTGCATCAGCTACAACATTTGCTTTTCCTGGATGATAATGCACTTCCAAATCATAGTCTTTGATCAATTCTAACTAACAACATTGTCTTAGATTCAGATCTAACTGGGTAAAGATATACTTCAAACTCTTATGATCTGTATAGATATCACTCTTATGCCCAATTAGATAATGTCTCTAGATTTTCAAAGCATGAACCACAGCTGTCAATTCCAAGTCATGAGTAGGGTAGTTCAACTCATGCTTCCTCAATTGTCTAGATGCATATGCCACTACTCTTCCTTCTTGCATAAGAACACATCTGAGGCCCAGACGAGATGCATCACAATATATAGAGAAGTTCTTGCTTAAATTAGGCAAAATCAATACTAGAGCTGTAGTCAATCTCTTCTTTAGCTCATCAAAGTTTGCTTGGCATTTATCAGACCATACAAATTTAGCATTCTTTTCTAATAGAGCTGTCATAGGCTTAGCAAGCTTGGAAAAACCTTCAATGAACCTCCTGTAGTACCTAGCCAATCCCAAAAAGCTATGAATCTTACATTGGTTGATGGTTTCCAATTCAATACATCTTGCACCTTGCCTGGATCCACTGCTATTCCACCATTGGAAACGACATGACCTAGAAAAGAGACCTCCTTCAACCAAAACTCACACTTGCTTCGCTTAGCGTACAACTTATGTTCTCTAAGCTTTTGCAAGACCAACCTGATATGTTCAGCATGCTCTTCTTCAGTCTTGGAGAATATCAGTATGTCATCAATGAATACCACCACAAATTTATCAAGAAACTCCATGAACACCTTATTCATTAGATACATAAAGTATGCAGGTGCATTGGTCAATCCAAAAGACATAACGGTATACTCGTACAAACCATACTGTGTAGTGAATGCTGTCTTGGGTATGTCCGAGTTTTGAATCTTTAGCTGGTGATAACCTGAGCGAAGATCAATCTTGGAGAACACATAGGCTCCTCTCAACTGATCAAACAAATCATCAATCCTTGGCAAAGGGTATTTATTCTTGATAGTAACCTCATTAAGTGAACGGTAATCCACACACAACCGTTGGGTACCATCCTTCTTATCCACAAAGATCACAGGTGCCCCCTATGGGGAAGAACTAGGGCGTATGAAACATTTTTCTTGCAACTCTTTTAGTTGTTTTTTAAGCTCTTCTAATTCATTAACCCCCATTCTATATGGATGTTTAGCTATTGGTGTAGTTTCAGATAATAATTCAATAATGAATTCAATGTCACGGTCAGGTGGCATACCTAGCAAGTCATCGGGGAAGACATCTGGGAACTCCTCCATAACACGATCTTGTTTATTAGCATCACCATCCAGCTGGTTCACAGTGGTTGTTGGCTGAGCTTGCACTACCACTTCTACACAAATTCTATCTCCATTAGGTACTATCATAACAACAGATCTCTCCTAACATTGAATCACTGCCCGGTGTTGTTTCATCCAATCTATTCCCAGAATAAGATCAATTCCCGCTGTTCTCAACACAATAGGTTTCACTTTGAAGTCTATCCCCCTTAAGGAAATGCTAGCTGAGGGACTCCAATAAGAAGCTGGCATGCTACCTCTCGGTGAATTTACTAGTATGGGGTTTTCATGGCACATAAAGGTATGCTATGTATTCTAACAAAAGCTTGGGAAATAAATGAATGCGAAGCACCAAAATCAAAAAGTACTGTAGCAGAGATAGAGTTGACACTAAACGTACCCAACATGACCTCAGATGTCTCTTGAGCTGCATTAGATGACACATAGTTCACTTTAGCAGTGTGAGGGGATCAGGCGTTGAACTTTAGATTGCCATTCTGGTTCTATGGAGCTTGCTGGTTTTGCTTCTTTGGACACTGATGAGCATAGTGACCAACTTTTCCACAGCGGTAGCATGCGTTGGGGTTATTGGGTGCACCACTCTTCATAGGAGCATTGTTGGGCATTCCCTAGCATGATGCCAGATTGCCAGTCTATTGTGGGGGACGCTAATTACTAAACTATTGCTGGTACTGAGGGCGTTGCTGGAATTGGTTATGTTGAGGATATTGACCACGGTTTCTCTGGTTAGATGGTCCTTGATTCCTCTGCTGAAAACCCTACTGGGGATAAGCACATGGGCGGGTGTTGCTTCCAGAAGCTTGCCCTTGAAGCCTCCTCTTCTTGGCTTCCATCTCTTTGCGCTTATCGTCAATCACAATAGCACGGTTCACCAATGACTAAAAGTTAGGGTATGTGTTGGACATAAGTTGGAGCTACAGGCCATCATAAAGTCCCTTGAGGAAGCGGCGTTGCTTCTCCATATCCTCAGCTACATCATTTGGAGCATAGCGTGATAGTTGAGTGAACTTGTCACGATACTCCACCATAGTCATGGATCCTTGCTTAAGGGACCTGAATTCCTCCTGCTTCAACTCCACTAGTCCATCGGGGATATGATATAACCAAAAATTGTCCTTGAATTCCCGCTAGGTAATATCAAGAGCATTGTTGAGGCATCCATACTAGAAAGAATCCCACTAATCCTGAGCGGCTCCCTAGAGTTGACTAGAAACATACAACACCTTCTCAAGATCATTGCATTATGCTATGTTAAGTTATTTTTCCACAGCACACAACCAATCATCTGCCTCCAAGGGGTCTGAGGCATGGGTGAACACCAGAGGGCGACCCTTCATGAACTCACCATGCTTGTCTCTGACCTGAATAGGCGGTGATCCTCTTGCAGGTTCGTTATCCAAGCGTTGCATCAACTATGCTTGCATTCCCATCAATTGTTCCATAGTCACTGGTGGCGGTGGTGGTGGATTCATGGGAGCACCATGACCACGACCACGGCCTCTGCCTCTTCCTCCTCTTGCGGCCATCTGTTTTCCAAACAAATGCGCAAAATTTTAGAGATTTCCAAATTATAGAGAACTCATAAAAGATAAGGAACAACGCTGAGGATTTTTTGGACAAGATTCAAATATAGCAGTTTGGTAAATCTATCATAACTTGAGTTTCAGAGACCCAACAGAGGCGTACCAAGAATGGTTAGAAAGCTTAGGAGATCAGCTACAACTTTTATTTAGAACACTTGTACAGATTATGATATACACATGATCAAAAACAGAGCTAAACCGAATCTGTTATGGGTTCCAGTCTGCGCAGAAACATCAACTTGTGACAGCTAGATCTCACAAACCTGAACAGATATTGATGTGATTTCAGAGACATTTGAAAGGTACAGAAGTCTAGATATCTCCACAAAAATTTTAGAATTTTTGGCAGCCCAGATTTCAAGATACAAGATAAAGAACATAGGCTGCTCCAAAAAACAGCACATCAGAGATATGATAAAGCAACCCATCTACATTAAGATCTCATCTAAACTTATGGTTCAAATCTATGGAATTTGTGGACATACCCAAAAACCTCCAGCAATCAAACAAACTCCAAATCATCCAAGTTCACAATTAAAAACATCTAATCACTAAAGTTCACAAGACAAGACAAGACTAGACATGACACACGAACTAACAACGTCGTAGCTTTAAACAAGGCACCTAACACCTATGGGGTGGTGTCAACCATGGTGAACAACCAGGGCTTCGTCAACTTGCTTCTGGAGACACCTCCCAGCCCTCTGCGATGCACGTAGCTCTCCCTTGACTTCTTCATCTACCCCCTCCATGGCATGGACATGTTACACTGTTGCTTCCAGAGTTGGATCACTTTCTGGGAGTGCTAGGACCTGCCAATTACCCTCATGATCATTGCGAGGAAGGAACCTAAAATAATCCTCCTTCATGGCCTCAAAACGACGACCATGGTAGTAGATGTAAGCCCGTTTGGTAGTGGCACTGTGGACAGTCTCCACCTCATGTGCATTCTTTATGTCATTCCAGGCGGTAACAACCAGCTCTACCTTCCAAAAAGTTGCCTCCAAAGGGTGTTGGTACTCTACACAGTGATAGTTGATGGAGGTGTGCAGGACAGTGTAGTAGTCATCCAGCACCTGGGTAAGGAGGGTGTGGTAGTAGGCCATCTTTGGGGCTTGCTTGAAGTAGTATTTGCATGTCCAGCCCATCTCCTCATCCACCACAGGGATAGCTGGGGGTGGCACAGGTGTTGGTGAAGTAGCTGATGACTCCATTGGTGTAGCTACAACTGCATAGACCGGTGCAACAGCTGGAGTAGGAGCAGGTGCTGGTGCAGGAGTCGGGGTAGCCATCCACTCCTCATCTTCCTCCATCAAGGGTTCCATCTCATCATCGGAGATGACCATAATCTCCTTCTCCACCTATGGAGCACGGGGGGTGAACATGGCACGGTAGCCTGTAGTGTTGAGGCGGGCGATCTTTGGGTTACGAGACATCTATAGATTTAGAGTAAGATAGAATTAGAATCAACAATTTTATATAATAGATTAAGGTATGAAAAGCATAAATATTTTAATAAAATAACAAGAATGAAACAGAAAGCATGAAACCTATGGAGCAAAGATGCTAAAACAATCATTTCTAACTAGGCTTGCGTCCTACAGTCAACACGGCTCTGATAACAATTTGTCACACCCAATTTTAAAGATAAAATTGAATGCATAAAACTCATGTATGCCCAGGGATCAGTCACACACATAAGTCAACAAATTTCAAAAGTATCATCATGGTGTATCTTACACCACGATTAATACCATCACATAATCTTACACAACATAGCGGAAAATAAAAGAAAGTAGCTATCTCGTGGTAGCTCCAACACAGGGACGGTCGACTGGTTGACCACAAGCCTAAAAGTCCTCTGGAAACTCCTCATACTCATTGACATCTGTTACCCATCCAGGATTTTTATCCAAATATTAAAAGTAAACAAGCGTAAGTACTTCCCATACTTAACAAGATAACATGGGGTTATGAAAGCTCAAAAAGGGTGACTCTGGTTCACTATGGTTAACACTTTTAGTAAGTCAAGATTTTATCATCAACTATTATTAAGTTATGCTTGAGCCCCAATTAAACCCACATGATATGATATCAAAATCAATTGTGACATATTATTATCGTAGAACATCATAAATGAACAACAATAAATAACCAGTTATTCTGTGAGTTTTCTGGGCCGCTCGTGACCGTGAGCATGACTATTATAACAGTTTGTAACCCTCTACAGAGGTTGTGCACATTCACCGTGAGTTGTGATTCCCATATGCCCGGGTTACTTACTCCCATATCACTGCCAAGATGAGCGGGTGGGGTACACTATGAAGCCATTTTATAGGTTTCGCTAACAAGTTAGGGCCGCTAGGTTTTCTCAGCAGGCAGATGTAGGAACCCCCCTTTCCTATGGCACATATCCATCGCGGCTATACACATAGGAACAGAGGCAGCCCTATACCCAACGTGGCAAGCCCCTTTTGCGCCATAAAGGTAACCTCTAACAAGCTAGAAAAGATCCTATTACTGAGCTAAAGTCAGAGCCATGTGACCCGCATGGTTGCACTGTCAGTCCTAGCTTTTGCCGATAGATAAGTCCTTATGGAGGGCCGAGAGCATCATGATTGAAATTCATTTGCTCCTTCGCCCTATAATTCAGTTGTTTAAAACAAATTTTACCTTTTCGTTCCATAGAACCATTATTCATTATGTAGATCATGTATAGTTACATTGAGCGCTAGCAAACTACCCATATTCATATAACCCATAGGAGACAAGGAAACAAGATAATCAATCACTAGGATGTCCTTACGGGTATCAAAATTAGACACATGCAAATGAGTAATTAATAAATGGTGAATAGGACATCAAGCTAGATCCCATGCTATACTTGCCTTGCTTAACAAACTCCTACTGGTCCTGCTGGTCGTCAAAGAACTCTTGGTCTCCAACGTTCTCCTCACTGTCGCGGATGAAAACGAGGTCGAAGACGACTCGGGGACTGCGGTTTCCGAGCGGCGGATCCCGGCGTTCTTCGGTGCGACGATTGCGGCTTCCGTGTGCTCGGCGAGTGCGAAAATAGAGCGGGGGAGGCAGCAGAGAGGGCGGCGACGGGTCTGGACCTCCTTTTGTAGAGGCCGGGGCGTGGGGGAGACGCTCCCACGATGTGAAGTGGGCACGGGCGATGGTTGCGGCTAGACCGCGTGCGATGTGGGAGGTTGGAGACGGCACCGACATGCAGGCCCAAGCCGTCAGCGGCAGAGAGAAGGAGGAAGGGGCGCGGCAGCGACGGTTCCACCCGAGCTGGGCTGGCCTAGGAAGAAAAGAGGAAGGGGAGAAAGGGGAAGGGCGAGCGGGCCGACGGGGTGGGGGGAGGGGAAGTTGGGCCAGCAGGCCGAATTGAGGAAAGGAGGGGAAAGGGAAATGAATTTCCTTTTCTTTTTTCAAATCAAATTTCCAAATTTATTTTCAAATGAGTTTTGAATCCTTTTGAGTTTAAATCAAAACCACTCAACATATTAAATAAAATGCTACAACATGAGTGCATCAACATGTTTCTATCCTTATGATTGATTTTAATTTCACAAAATTTATTATTTTTCTATATTTTAATGCACACATATTTGCATAAATAACTCAAATTTAACTATTTTAAAAGAATGCAAATTTTAGGGTGTTACAGCATAGCATGTTCATAAGCCTTGTTCACACTATTAGGGTGTTGAGCAGTGACCATATACGTCACTTCCTCCTTTAAGCCACTTAGAAAAGAGGAAAAGAAAAACTTCATACATGGTAGAATATAGCATTATATTTATTTTATTTCATGATTATTGCAGTCTATGAATTAGATATATATGTATAGTACTTTATGGATATTATTTTTATTTTTTAATATATATATTACTATTTATGTGTAGATTTCAGAGATTTTTGTTTATTTTTTATAATGACTAAGGTACCTACAAATAAAAAGATAATACCTTATATTATCTTTCACAATGACATATATGGATATGTTAAATGCAAACTTAGAATATTACTTTGCATTATCTTTCATAATGATAAAGGTAGATAATATATAAAATCATTATGAGTTACTTTAAATTATCTTTCATAATGGTATATGTAGGTAATGTAGATACAAAGTTTGAGGATTAAATTATCTTTTATAATGACAAAGTTGGGTAATTTAGACACAATGTTAGGGGGTCATTTTAAATTATGTTTTATAATGGCCAAGGTGGGTAATTTAGATGAAAATTTAGGGGGGTTATTTTGAATTATCTTTTGTAATGGCTGAGGTAGATAATTTACATGCAAAAATAGGGGTTACTTTATGTATTTTTCATAATGGCAGTGGTGGGTAATTTTATAATAAACTACAGATCCAATGGCCATTATCGGTGATGATGATTAGAGTATACCAAATCAAAGGTTAGATGTTTCTAATTATTGTGAGAATTTTTAGAATTTATCGTTTTTTCAAGCGTGTCGGTGAGAATTAACATGGTGCCTCCGTTAGGACCTCTAATTAGTAATAGTAAGATTTTAATTGGACAGGTAAATGGCAAATATCGGTGTTACAAGCACAACTCAGCAAAAGGAGAGAGAAAAGCAAATTTAGCCGGGTCAAATGAAACACCAAAGCAAGAAAGGAAACCACTAACAACTCCCAACCGAAAGAAAAACCGGCTCAATCGATATTCCACCAGAAATAGATGATAATTCCATAAAAAAAAACTTCTTTCGAAGCTGTTCAAAGGATGCTCAGCGTCTCCGCCGGTAGTTATAAACTGACCCGCGTTGGTCTATATTCCGAATTTGGGGATATCACAACTGTTCTGTACTAATATCCAAGTCTCCTTTGTGAAGGTACAGCCTTTACATAGATGTTGCGGTGTTTCTAGCTCCATCCCAAATAATTTGCATAATGAGCCCCTTTTGATAAGGTACAGCCTTTACATAGATATTGTCGGATGTTTTCCAGATTGGGGTTAGCCTGAAGGTCCCTGTAAACTGTATTTTGTAGGCACTAATAGTCGTATATCCCCATCTATTCTAGTCCATCGCCATCGAATTGAATCCTCAGCCTCCTCATTCATCGGTATCTTGTGCATGGCTACCCAAAATTCCACATGTTCTACGAGTTCGTCGGAGTATTGCAAATATCTTGGAATGGAAACACGAGCGATGCATGGAATGTGAGTGCCTTTTGAAACTAGTCGAAAGTTGTAGTGAAAAAACCATTGATTTATAAAATCCGACAATCCGCCCCGAAAATGAGACGAAGCAAATTACATCGAATTTGGAAGAATGTGTGTGAAAGCCCGTACATATATACAAGTATATAATTTTCTGAAGAACGTGTCAGTGTGTGCACCATCGCAAAACCTGGTTCATGGATTTATCGACCAATTTGTACAGCGAATTAACCACCTTGTCCAACAAGTTTCAGCAAAATCGCAATGATGTCTTATACTCCACCAGTCCACCGTGGGCTCCTCACGTTGGATGAAGATGAGTTGAACGCCCACGCTGGTCCTCTTCCTTTCCTTGGCTTGGCTTGTATGTGATGGAGTGATGTCCTCGTCAGAGGTGTTGAGGTTTTGACGAGTTTCGAACCAGCGTGGCTCCTTGCATTTTTAATGTTTTCCTCACCTTTTTAATAAATTTTTAGTATGGGCTCCTTCCCCTCCTGTTCTTTAAAAAAACGAGTTCCGAACCACAACAGGCACGCTAAAATTATATCCAAAAAGCAAGCACTTATCTCGGATGGCACGCGGGTGATGCGTGAAAGTGCGAAGGGGAGCCAGCTAGGCCATGAAGGCCTGTGACTTTCGCTCCGAACAGACGACCTGTTGGCAAGAGCTCGGCCTTTCGTCGTGTTTCTAGCCTTTGCTTGGGCTGGATGCCGGGCCCGTTTCGCGCAAACCGGAACTGATTGATTTGTCGCTTCAGTGCAAACCGGAACTGATTGATATGTTGCTTCAACGCCTGCACTTCCACTCCCGTTTCGCAATGCCTGGACGCGGAAATCCTTTCGTGGAGAGGAACGCTTGAGAGGCGAACCATTCTGAAGTGAAAATGCGAGCGGCGAGATGGTTACTGGAGTATGTTTAAAAACTACCAGCCTCGCACTTATTTTTGCTGAAGGCGCAAGATAGTGAGATGTGGGGCCATGTGGGGAGCCTCGCAACTTGATCAAGGAGGCAACCACCAACTTGCAGCCTCGTTTGGCTATGGCATGTCGTAAATGATCGTAAATTTTAAGTCAGAATAGTATTTTTCTCTCACACAAACCAGCCAGCAGTACTTCTTCACAAACCAGCAACGATACGAACCAGCCAACCGAACAGACTGTTGCTCCGGAGGCTGATCTGGCCAGGGGGAGGCCAGTGGCGCCGATTCCAGCGCTGAGCGTGCCCAGCCAAGCGGGGGGACGGGGGGAGAGAAAGAAGCGAAGGAGAGAGAGGGGGAGGGAGCCAAGGTGCCTCTGCATCGTACCCCTGCCGCGCCAAGTGGGTGTGGCGCGGCGCTGCCGCACCGGAGTCGGCGGTGCGGCAAGCACGACCACGTTAGCGGTCAGCGCAATACTGACAATCCACGATGGCAGCCCTGCTACGCCAGGCTGGGCGGCACAGCGGCACGATTTGGCCATGCCAGGGACTTAGACGCAGTCAAATGGGTTTGATTCTAACATAAAAAAGCAATGGTGTTAATTTTTAAAATTGTTTAAAAAAGTTAACAATAAAGAAATTACTTCATAGGAGAGAACTAGAGCAAGCGACCGAGGGAGATGGGCGATTACAACTTATTTTTTTACATATTATTTATGGCAGTATAATTTTGTGGACAATGATATTTTTTCCACAGTACCAAACATCCATCACACATACACAAATTGTGTGTTTGGTACTATCCACAAAATTGTGATGTCGTAATTAAACCGTGCAAAAAATTGTACTGCCAAAAATATTCATGGTCCAAAAAAATATACTATAAAAAATGTTCAATGTAAGAAAATGGTACTATAAAAAAACCTATGCAATAAAATATCACCGTTAACGTACTGATGTGGCTGCACACGAAATAGGAGTAAAATAGTATTTTGAACTCATAGTTTACGATGTTAGAGGCTAAATATAACGGCAAGGCTATTGAAAGAACTAAAAAAGAATTCAGTGCTATATTAGAAAAAATTTATCGTTTCGGTGCTAAATAAGGAACCATGTCATATTCTACTGCTAAATAGAGATTTTTTTAATGAAATGAAAAGAGAACAAAGCTGAGAGAAGACATTTTTGCGAGGGAAAATGCCGGGCCCGCCCATGTTTAAACGGGCCTCAGTTGGCCCAGCCCATTTTTTCCATAAAAGCCCAATCAGGGAAGGGAGAGCCGATTGCAATTGCAATGCAACTACTGACCTGCGGGCCCCAGAAAAGCAGGGCTCTCTCTTTCTGAGCAGATCGATCCCGACTGCAGAGGAGAGAGATCTAGAGCGAGCGAGGGAGATGGGCGATGACGCCGCGGCGGCGGGGTCGTCGGTGCTCGGCCGCGCCGTGGAGGAGGTGCGCTCGGCCCTCAACGAGCACGCCGACGTGGTTGCCGACCTCTTCGGTCGCGTCTCCTCCGAGCTGCGCACCGGCTTCGCGCCCGCCGTCGACTCTTTCATCGGCTTCTTCCACGCCGTCGACTGGAAGGTATACACACGCACGCTCGGGCTCCGTGCTGGACATCCATCCAATCAACCCTGCATGCCATCCTCCTCCTCCTCCCCCCATCCGTCATGATTGATGGAATGGAATGGAATCTCTGTATTGTGCTTACGCGTGCGTGGATCTAGCTACGCTGCTATATATGCTTCATTAGTTTTCGATAGTTTATTAGATGCCATCACACTTGACTCCATGGTCTGAAACTTGCTTCCTTGAGGTTAACTGGTTAAGTGACAATGAATCAAATCAGCAAAGGGAATTATGGATCGTGTCATTCCCTGTTCTAAAAGTAGCAATCCATAAAGGAGTAATCTTTATGTCCTTTGTTTGACTTCCTTCTCATCAAATATTTTTGTATGCACCAACATTCATTTTCGGGAGCGCATCCCTCTTTCAACTCTTGGATTATTCAGGTAGCATGTTTGCTACTGATCCTTCAACCTACCCTAGGACCTGCCATCAACTTTGATGCACTGACAATCACACAAAAATTAGCCCTTCTCCTTGAAATCGTGGTATAGTGGAGGCTATATATTGTTGATGGTACTTGTTGTTACATTACATTTGTGTGAAGTGTAAGGTTTCTGCACAGTGGTGTTCTCATGCTCACTTGCCTGAATCTCAACGCGAATCCACACCAGAGCTAGGACAATATAGCATGCACGCCTGCCAGTGTGAATCCACAACAGAGCCCTGAGCTTGGCTTCCTAAATTTACTCATCCACTGAACTGATCAAGTGTCTGTGTTAGTGGTTATGTCTTGGGGTTGAATCAAGCAGGTGTCGGGAAGGTGTAGACCATGTATCTGGCGTCAAACATGTTCATTTTTAGTGCATAAATATTCAACATTCCAGCAATATGTATCAGTGTTGCACACAGTGTTGGACACTGATACAACAGTCAGCTGACGTGTTAGTGTATCATAGACCATACATATCAATTCCTAAGATATTGGGGGAAAAACAAAAACAAAGGGTTCATCCTGTGGTGAGCAAGCCATAAAAGACAACAAATGTAGTGTGACACGATCTATGCTTGACAGCTTGTGAAAATTCAATACTAGTACTTCGGCATGACCATTATTGTTTTCTTAACCAATTTTCTTTTTTTTTGTCTCATCAACTTCACCAATTGGCTTTTCTGTTTACAGGAGCCTTGGCTAATCAGCATACTAACTTTCCATGCCATTCTGCTATTGGTTACCATCATCTCGAGGAGGAATGTCAATTTCCAGCTCATCTTGTCAGCTCTAACATGTGAGTATCATTTTTTTATTACCTTCTCCTTTTGACCCTTCAGAATCCCCATACCATTATAACTTACAGAATGTGGAAGTCATTTATCACATTTGGTTATCCTTTCTCCTTCCCATACTGTTACAACATACCAGTTTGAAACGTCATGATAGATATACCCACATTGAGTACTGATATTTCTGTAATGTCTAATAAATGGGTCTTTCCTACACATGATGCCTTGCAGCTTGTCTTATAATTGTCAAATTAAAGCTCAGGTTTGTCTGTTCTTAAACCTGTCAAAATAAGAACATTTTCTTTGGATGTATTAACCTTGTAGACCTAACCTTCCTTGCCATAACACTGGAAGTTTCCAAATTTGCACTTGAAAGAATTACTGCATGGTTTATGTAACTAATAATGGAATATGTGTGGAAAACCTGTGTTGGCTTTGTTCCATTCACAATTATGTACTTTACTTTTAATATGATTGTGTGTACCTTTATAACCTATATGCTGCTTGATTTGGTGCAGTTTCTGGTGTATTCCTTGCTGAGAGACTAAACACATTCTTGGGACAAAACTGGAAGAGCTTCTCCACCCAAAACTATTTTGATCCCCAAGGCCTCTTCATTTCAGTCATCTGGTCTGGTCCCCTCCTTTTCATAACGATCCTTATTTTGGTAATCACATTTCTCTGATCCTTTTTTTTTCTGTTCTTCATCAGTTTCGTTTCATTACCAGTAACTGTTTATTTGCATGTTTGTAGGTGAACACTCTTGTGACGCTCTGCATGCTAATCGTAAGGTGGAAAAGGGCAGAGCTCAGGCATCGTTCTCGGCAGGCTCATAACAAGCAGGACTGATCTTAACCTGCATCTATGTAATTTGTTGGCTAGTAGGAAAGTCGGCTTTCTTGATGCAATTGGTCTAACCGAGAATCATGTTCCTGGAACGGTGTTCGTTTCGGTAGCAGAATATAACATTCAGAGATGGTCAGATTTTGCTCTTGTGGACCTTTTGGTGCGCAGATGACCATTCATTACCCTGTAATATTATCATGTCACATAATTTCTTTGAGCGAGGACACTAGGCCTGTGATATTGATGTGCCCATTCGTTTGATGCTAAACCTCGGAAGTCGGAACTGCTTGATGGTTATTTTTTCCTTGTGTTGGGTTGGGTGCAGCAGCTTTTGATTGTTGATTACCTGAAGAATACTTCAGAACTGCTGAATTTTATCCATCGTTACGCCCATTCTAATCTGAAATTGTCCTTCGAATTTCACTGCATCTGGTGTCGATATATATAAGCTAATATCTGATGTTTCTGCCCACATCAAAATCCTTTTTGGCTGTACTATGGACTGAATGATGCATGACATTCTTTGTCAGCTTCGACTGGGTAAGGGGTTGGTTCTTGTTCGTCAGCCAGTAAATGATTTGGTGGCTTGTACGACGAACCTGAAGCTGACAAGCCCAGCCGGCCTGTTTGCAAGGTCGATGGCAGCACGCAGCATATAGGATACCCGAGATGCTCAGGTCAATTTTCACCCCTATTTGGCCATATTTCCCCATTTTTGCATGCACGCTTTATATTGTGAATTTATTTGCTGGTCAGGTTTGTATATGGACTTAGAGCTTGCACTGTTGTTGATCACAATGTTTCTGACAGCACTTACAAGTTTATTATATTCTGAACTTCATTATATTGTTGTTACAGTTCAGGTTTATGGGCATATATAGAGGTTGCACCATTGCTTATTAATTACACATGACAAGTGATGTACAATTTCTTTTACACCACTTACAACAAGTGGAGGTAACATATATACACACTTGCAATACAACTAGTCGTACTGTATCTTCCCTTTTTGTTGTAATTCCGTGCAAAGCCTTTGCCGGTTGTTATTAGAGAAGAGATTAAAAACACACGTTGTTATTAGAATGGTAGTGGACATCTGGGTTTTGCAATACAGTGCCTGTAGCACAATTCTTTTCCACTGACGATATAATAAAAAGTCATCAGTCTTTTAAAAAAGGATTATATCCGAGAGTGAGGGGATGAACCGGGCATCAGTGTGTATATGCATGCAGTGCGGCAACAAACTAAACCTTGGAACAGAAGCAAAACTGAAACAACCGGTGGCGATAGATTATCTGTTCTGGATGTAAATGGACCTATGTACCCCTGAGGCTGATGATACCTCTTTTGATTCGTCACAATGATTGAAAGGCAATGGTGGAAATATTTTTAAAGTTTGAGATAGCAATATGGTTCCATTAAATTGCAATGTACAATAATAGTCGTAAATAACATCCATTTGGGTATTGTAATTGCTACAAAATACTCAAGTTTCTAACAATGAATCACCCAACCAACGCATTAGCAATAGCATCACGGAAAGCACACATATTCATATCATCCGCCAAACCACCATCAGCTGAAGGAACTTGGGACCCAACACCACTACTGTCTTCCACATAGGTTTCAAAATGTTCATCATATATGGCATTGTCTCTAATGAAATTATGAAGAGCCATGCAAGCAACGATAATCTTTGATTGCTTCTCAATTGGATAGCTAGGTAACTGCAAGAGAGTGCGCCACTTCATCTTGAGAACTCCAAATGACCGCTCAATCACATTTCGGAGGGATGCATGAGCATAGTTGAACACCTCCTTCGATCCCACTGCATGACGACCATGTTGCCATTCGGGCACATGATACCTTTGTCCCTTGTAAGGTGCTAGATATCCTTTTCTATTAGGATACCCAGAATCAACAAGGTAATACTTGCCTTCAGGTGGATGTGGAAATTTATCCTTGTAGGTGACTAAAGTATCCAAAAAATACACGAGTGTCATGAGCAGATCCAGGCCAACCCGTGACAACAAATGTGAACCACATATCGAAGTCACAAACCGCCATGACATTTTGTGAAGCATAACCATGTCGTCCAATGTATTTTGCCTGTTCACTTTTTGGTACAGTTACAGGTATGTGTGTACCATCAATGGCGCCTATGCAATCGTTGAAATGAGGCCAGAACCTAGCTTGCTGCAGTTTTGGATGAACTGTACCAAAGTGTGGATCCTTAGGTCTTATGATGTCAATAGACAGTCTACAAATTGAGTCAAGTACCTCACTAAACTTTCTACTGATAGTTTCTAAAGAATGACCAAACCTATTTGCAACTTGTCTAAACGATTGAGGTGCACCACATGTCCACAAAAACAAGCCTAAGGCTTCCTTGGTACAAATATCATTAGTTGATCTCAAGCCATAATTCTGAACCAAAGTCCGATGAAGGCGATGGAACACTGACCTTGTCATTCTAAACATGTTGTAGCACTGCACTCTATCATTTAGTTGGATTTCAACCCATTGTATCCCTGTCATGACTGGTACATCCGGAACCACCTCCTTGTTCTTTGCAACACTGCTAGTTGACCCCATCATTTCCATTGCAATATATGCAACCATGAAATCCTCATCAGTACCCGATTCATCCTGACTTGCATCCTCATCACTGGAGATGCTCATATTGATTTCAACACCTAAAATAGGTACACATTATGAAGCATGAGCAAAGGAACAGTAGTGTTCATCAAATAATTATTCAGCACAAGCAAAGTCATGACATAAATCATCAAATAATGTACCCATTACAACACTAAATTTTCATCAACTAATGTCTGGAACTGAACAATTTATTTCACTACTACATAACAACACTAAATTTTCCGGTCCTCCCATGCCCGCCTCAGCCAATTAAGCCTCCCATTCGGTGTCTTCAAAGTAACGAACACATCACGGTTTTCCTTTTTCTTAAGCAATTGGGTGGCATAGTAGTGTTCATCACTCCCTTCTTCAGCACCATCGTTAATGACTTGCTCCAACATAGCCCCAATCTCATCTCTAACATGATCAACCGCATGAGAAGTTGCTGAATTTTTACTACTTTGGGCCTTCTTCTCATATGTGTCGACCAACCTCTTCATAAGTTGATCTCTATATGTCTTCTTTTTCTTTCCAGATGGGGAACCTTGAGCTGGCCTTTTGTTAGCATTTGGTGTGACATGTGGTGAACCTCTCCCTTCGACTCTCTCACTATCACCATCACCATGACCGGCCTCATGCTCCTCACCCTCTCCATCGTCAGGACCACTTCCAGGAACATAGGATGTCTCATTAGTCACACTAATAGCATCAAACATTATCCGCATCATTTCCTCGTGCTCAAGAACTGCAGTTTTGAAACTTATACATCCTGGCATAGCCTGAAACATTAAATGATAACAATTAGAGGATGACATGCCGATGAGTACTAAAATACAAAAGACGACATCTCAACTACTCACCGCATTTTGTTCTGCCCACCATTCATCACTGGCAGAAATACATCCGGTCACAGGATCCCTTCCCAACCCAGTGGCTCTCATGTTCAAGGTCTTCCACTGTGCATATTTCTTCTTCAGTACATCCCATCTGTTCTTCATTTGCTCTTTGTCATATGGCCTCTTTGTCCGCTCAAAGAACTTCTTCACCAAATTAGCATAACCCACACTATTCAAGCAATTGTGTGGCCTGTTATGGGCAAGCACTTCTTCTACGCATATTTCATTGTAAACTTTGGCGACAAAAGTATCCCATTTTGCTTGAGGTTTTGATGCTTTTTCCATCTATTCAAGCAAACTGGGATGTCTATGTACATGAAAGAAAAAAAAACAGCAGTGTCACCAATTGTACTGAGCCACATATTCAGAACAAGTGGAGCTCAGCACCCATTCAAAAGTAGACCAGAGTCACCAATTCTACTGAACAGAAGCACTAAAAGTTGACGTAAATTTATGAAATGTCATGTAAAATCATGCCACAGATTCCTTAACATACATCATTCAAGATATGGCAAGCAACAGAAAAAAGCAACCCTTAATGAGTATGCACAGAAAATGCCTGTGACACCATTGCGCCATCACGCGAGGACTAAATACACATGTGTATGAATATATATCTAATGCATTCACAAATTGTCGACTGGAACACATTTTCTTATGTAAGTAAATCTAGCTGCATATTGCAAGACATAACCAAACAAGATTTACTTAGGTTCCAGTGTTACAAAATAAGTATTGAAATGAGATCATTTCCACCAGATTCTCACGATGTAAACAAAATAAATTGACTCTCCCTGGGAAGGGCAAGGATATGAGACACCAAGTACCATATTACCAGAAAAAGAAGGAAGCAGGTGGATCAACCAAAGGCATTAAATAATCATATCAATGGAGCATGTTAGATGTGATCTACATTGCCAATCCAGTTCCTGCCCACCCACGGCCAAAAACACGGCCAGGATCCCAAACGAAGAGCCTTATCCCAACATTCCAGCAGGAGCCCAGTACCAAACCAAACCGCCGAATTCATCGCAAGCATGGTATGGCAGGCAGGCAAACCAGAGGCTCCCGGATCAGAAGCAGGGCCCATACCTGCGGTGGGCGCAGACGGGGCGACGGATCCCGGCGGTGGGCGCGAGGGAGGAGGCTGGTGACGACGGGCGGACGGACGGTCGGAGTGAGAGATGCAGACGACGGACGGCCGCAACAGAGGGAAGAAAGGGAAGGAAGCGACGCCGGCGCAGGCTCTGCTCCCTCGCAACACAGATCCAGCCAGCTCGAACCCCGCTCCAGCACCTACAGGCCAAGCGCGCCGCTCCGCGCGGAGAAGAAATGCATCAAGTTGCAGTACCTCGGAAGAGGATTCGAGAAGAGGAGGAACGGAGAACGGCAAGCGCCGCGGCTGCTTACCTGTCGGCAACACGGAAGGGGAGCCGCAACGGATGCGCGCCCTGGCTGGAGATCCGAAGGAGGGGAGGGGACGGCCGCCGGCGCACTGGCTGGAGCTCCGGCGAAGGGGGAGGGGAGGCCCGGCGTTGAGGAATGGGAGGCGGCGGCGGATCTGGCGAGCAGGGGAGGGAGCGAGCGGGGGAGGGAGCGAGCACGGACCGCTAGGGTCTGAGGGCAGGGAGACGAAAAGCCTGCGCGATTTGGGAAAAGCGGGGTGGAGCTCGCGATCTGGGAAGCGTCGCGGGCGACCGACAGTCGCGGAAGCGCGTTCGCCGATATGCTCGTAACGCAAGGCGTTTGTGCGGGCTTTTCGGCTTATCTTGCTCAGAAGCTGAGCAAACGCTCTCCCAAACAGGGCCATAATCAGGACAGCCAAACGCCCAGCTTATTCAGATAACAGATTCTTCAGATCGCGACTTATCAGATAAGCCTGCTCAGCTTATAAGCGAGACTCAGAAAAGCTGAAACAAACAGGGTCTTAGTGGGCCTATCTGGCCTGCCTGATGATGATAACAAGATTTATATCTCTCAACACTCAACTGACAACGAACACTTTGTTTAATTAGTTGTTAATTATTGGCGTCATGGTATGTTGGTAGGTCCAAAAGCTCTTTCCAAATCCGGATGAACTTGATACATCACGGATTCTCTGCGACTAACTAAGCTACGCCATATAATTCCTTGTCAAGCTAGCTTTGCTGAGAACTGCTGCGGCTTGCCGCATTTTCTTTAAATATAAACTTTATTTGACGACTACTAGATAGTTAGAGACGTGTTGTAACACTCTAAAATTTGCTTCTCTTAAAATAGAGCTAAAATAATTTAATTTTGTATTTTTATGCTTATGAAAATATGGGGAAATAATAAATTTTCATTAGATTAAAATTTATCTTAAGGTAGAAACGTGTTTGTTGCATTCATGCCGGTCGCACCTTGTGTTTCTATGTGCAAAATATGTTTTTTTAAATACGTTTAGGAGACGAATATCTGTCTCTAGGAAATTTCCAGCTTCTTTCTGGAATTTAATTTCTACCTCCTTCACCTTAATCTTTATGCTCCATGTTCCCAACAATCTTTTCATGAGCTCCAAATATTTTATTTGGGTTCATCATGTTCCAAAGTGTATCTGGAAATTTTCCCAAATTTTCGGAGGCTCGGAGTATTTTTCGTGGCTTAAATATCAATTCTGGACTTTCTAGAATTATTTTATTCATGAAATTAATTAATTCCAAAAATAAATAATATATCTCATTTTCCAACCAACTCTCAAAGCCCATGTGCAATAATCCTAATAAATCTCAAAGGCCCATGCATTTATTTACAAATGGGTTTTAATGATTATTTAGGTCCATTAGTAAATGTGGAAGGTGCAATATCAATTAGTACCATATTGCTAGTTGATGTAGATGTGGGGAGTTTTTCTCCCTATAAATATGTACCAACTCCTTGGGCAAAGCACACCAAAACTACCGTAAGGGGAGCCCCTAATTTACGAAATCTCTCGTGTAGTAAATTAGATTTTTCTCCTCCTTTCGTCGTCGCCGCCGCGCTGCCCGATGCCGTAGACCCACCATCGACCGCAAGAAGACCCTAGGTGAGTTCGCCGTCTTCTCCTCTTATTACCTATGCTCTCGGCTCATCAAACCGTGGCCTCTAGGGTCCAAACCAAGCGCTCCGGGGAGCTTCTCACTGCCAGTAATGGAGCTCCGTCGCACTAGTTTTCTTCTTCGGCCAGTGACTCTCTCCCCCTCCTTTCTAATCTGGCCGTCCAGAATTAATCCAACGGTCCAATATCGCCCGTACCCCTTTGCTGGGTTTATTTGCAAAAGAGCGCCTGCAGTTTCGCGTAATATAACCCGCAGTCCATGGTGCACTTCCAGAATACGTTTTCCTATTCCGAAAGCGTAGTTTCTATCTAGTAGATTCAGAATACGTTTTCTCTTTTAGAAAGCGTAAAATTCCTTTGTTAGATTCAGAATATGTTTTCTTCTTTTGAAAACGTAGTTTCTTCGGTTAGATCCAAAATACGCTTTCATCTATTTATAATTTTGCCACTAGTCTTATTTAGGCCATAAAATCTTCGTTTTAACTCCATTCTGATCCATTCAAGTTACGTTAGATTCGTAATTGAGTAATCTACATATTCATCCTACTATTAAATATATTTTCATCTTTTAAAATTTGAGGTTAGATTTAATCTATTATTTTATTAAAAGAAATCTTGTTTAATTCATAACTTTTTCGTTATAGCTCCGATTAGATTGCTTTTCGTGTTTGTGTGTTCGTAGTAACGTGTAGAACATCTTTAAAACCTTTTTACCTGTTGTTTATTATGTTTGGTGTATTGTTCTAATTTATTTTTATTGTTTGCTTCGTGTATGATTGCATGGATGCTTGTGTGGTATTTTATGATCATGTCCAGTCGATGAGCTATACGCGGTGAATCCAGAAGCAATTCATTGAAGGTTTGGACTAGAACAAAGATTAGAGTTTAAGGCAAGTATAGCATTAGATCTTCCTTTTTGTCCTATTCACTTTAATAATTTAATGCATACTGCATGTGTCTACCTTGGCAACCGTGGTAAATTTTCCTAGCTATTTGATATCCTAGATTCCTTGTCACCTATGGGGAATTGCATTGGGTAGTATGATGCTAGTGCTCAACTAAAGCCATGATCTTGTAACTTGATTAATGGTATATGCAATAAATATTAAAAGATGAGTTTTAGCAACATGGAACAAGGGGCTAGAGCATTTGGCTGTTTTTATGGTGCTCTAGATTTCTCTCCCTAAGGACTTATCTGTAAGCGAATATTCGAGACTTATAGTACAGCTGTGAGGACTACACGGCTCTAGCTTTAGCTCAGTATGAGGACCTTTTCTAGCTTGTTAGTGGTTACCTTTATGGCGTAAGAGGGGCTCCGACATGTATGATCTTGGCCTGACAAGAGGGTGCACTTTGGTTTCTTGGTATTTTGTTAGTCACTCCTTAGAGGGGGGTTCATGCTTATTGATGAGGAAACCTTAGCGGCCCTAACTTGTTAGACAAATCTTTAAAAGGCTTCATAGTGAACCCTACCGACCTTCCTTGGTAGTAGGTCAAGAGGTTAGATGCCTCAGGCGAAAGGGTAAATCACGACTCATAGTGAAAGTGTACAACCTCTGTAGAGTGTAAAACTGGTCTATCAGCCGTGCTCACGGTCACGAGTGGCCTTGGACCCTTACGGAATAGATGAAGAACACGGATGATACCGATGATGAAGATGCACACTAATGATTACTGTTTATGCTGTTCATTATTCATGTTTACCTGATCATATGTTTATATGGGCTTGTGAATAAAATTGTTGCCACCCAATTGCTAAAAGATGACTCATTAAAAGCTAATCGCAGTTAAACCAGTGTCAGCCTTTTGAGCCTCATGAACCCCATGTTATATTTGTTGAGTACGATATGTACTTACGCTTGTTTTATTTTTTTTTCAAATATTTGGATAAAAATCCCGGATGGATACCAGATTGCTAGAGTTTGAAGAAGTTAGGCTTGTGATCAGCCAGTCAGTTGTCCCTGTGGAATTACAGTCTTTACCCAAAGATCGGAGTTGTCTTTCCGCTGTTTGCTATATAAGGTTATATACTTTATACTAAGTGTGTTATATATTGAGCATCGTCTATTGATATTACCTTTATTTGTAGCTATATGTGAGATTTAACTTTTTAGGCTCACATATGGTGTGTATCTGGTTTTGTCCTTAAAATTGGGTGCTACACGTGTATTCCCTCCGTCCAAAAAAGAGTGTCGCTATGAGATTCGTGCCGGTCAATTTTCTTAAGTTTGACTAGGTTTGTAGAAAATATAACGATATTTGTATCTCTTAATAAGTTTATTATGAGAATACATTCAACGATTTATCTAATGATACTAATTATGAACTATAAATATTAATATTTTCTTATATTTGATTAAAATTGAAAATATTTTACTTTTCAGAAAGTGAGAATGACACCCTTTCTAGGAGGAAGGGAATATATTATTAGAAATGCGCGATAGTATACACACATGCCTTCCTGCATCCAGCAACCTAATTAGGTCAGTAGCATGATAAGGATACAATTTTAGCATAGTACTGAGCCAAAATATCTTTAGTTTGATCAAATTTATATAAAATTAAACATATCAACATTTATGATACCACATATACAAAAAAAAATATATATATAGATATTATTAGATTATTCATTGATTATATTAAAAATAGTGTAGTAATTATTTGGTATCATAACTATTTATATACTTTTCTACAAATTCGGTTAAACTTTACATAGTCTTCTTTCTAACTAGCTATAAGAAGAGAAGAAGAATTACATCCTTTTTCAGACGGAGGGTATGCAGACCCTTCGATTGGTTTACCTTATCCTGGTGGATGGATCAATTGAGTAGAAGCATTGCATTCACCGGTCTAGACAGTGACAGCCACAACCATGAACTGACCACCAAAAAGAACATATATTATACTGCCGTCCGAACGAACATACGAGAATATATAGCAACACGGCACAATGGTGAATATAAGGATATCTAGTCAATTGTGCTTCCCAAGGATGATCCTCCTCGCTTCTGATCATCATCATGAGTGCTGCTTTGTAACATATTATACTAGCTATCTCCGTTCAAAAAAATATAACTCTGGATATTGATTGATCTAAAGTTCTGAAATTCAACAAAATTAATAGAAAATATTCTTAGCATTTATGATTGCAAATATGCAAATATACTATGGAAATATATTTCATGATGATGAATCCAATTATAATATATTACCTTTTTATATGTGTTTGGTCAAAATTAGGATAGATTGACGTGATAAAAGTCTAGAATTATATTTTTTTAGACGGAAGGTAGGTATATATACCGTATATATATGTTGCTCACATTTTATTTCAGGTAGTGGTGGTCCCACTACTGGCGATTCATCAAGCATGCATGGCATCATCTATCCTGCGAGGTGCCTGTTTTGTGTAGTGGGGTCCACACGCATAAACCTCATACTCATTTCACTGTCAGACTGAGTTGGAAATCTAACAAACAGGATCATTCATATCGATGAGGAGATCCCAGGAATTGTGAAGAAGGTGACATAACGTCTGTTCCAAGCATCACAGCCTTGCAGCACAATATAACGGCGCAATTGTCTATTTTATATATGCGTGCGCGCGTGTGACAACTTGCGAGTCCATGAGCAATGTTTGCGCCAAAGATTCTGCATACAAAATTAAATTAAACTCCATCTCCTAGTTATTACCAACATATATAATAGACAAACTATTGCATGACAACTTCTTTCATAATATAATCATGAACCGTTCATGCATGAATAATGTAAATAGTTTATATGTATACAAATTTTATTGTGCGTGCGTGATTGTGTCAAGGGTATCAATTTATTTTATCTGTTGTTTCTTATAGAACACAAAAAAGAATCTTATTTTATTTGTGAGTTGTTGTAGTCTACAATTAAAATTGGCGAAACCCGGGAGTGTTGCAAAAACTGATCGTGCTATGATTATGACTTTGTCAAATCAACAATTGTTAGTTGTGGTCAGTTCAGTCTCTCGACCAGGAAATCATGTTAATATATAATTACTTCATCGGATCCCTCTATTGAAGAATGCTTGTATGACAATAAGGCCGTTAGGTTTTATATGATGCATCATTTTTCATGCAACCTAATTTCAATTACGCTCTCCATTATTCCAAATTGTAAGTCTTTTTGTTTTTTCTAGGTACATAGATCTTGTTAGGTATCTTAGATATGTGTCTATATATATAGTAAGAGTTATGTATCTAAGAAAATCAGAACGACTTACAATTCAAAACAGAGGAGTATATTTTTTGTCTATAATGTTGATGCATAGTAGAGAGGCTTGGCTACATTATTAGTTTTTTAAGAATTTATCTATATATGCTACACGAAGGGGACGAATATCACACTAGATTTACTCCCCCCATCCAAAATATAGTTCACTTTTAGCTTTGTCTTAAGATAATATCTAATTTTAACTTAGGAATTCTCCTTGAAATATGTCTTAATAGCATATTTATTTGGATTTGTAGATGTTATCAATATTTTAAAAAACTCGATCTGCCAGAGTTTTACTCAGACATAACTAAAGTGAAGTATAATTTAGAAAAGGGGAAAAGACAGAGTATGTGTGCAACAATAAAAAGGGATCTCCAACAGGCCAATATAATCATCAGTATAGTAGTACTTGCAGCAGATCAGGTGAGGTCCCTTTGGCATGCATGCATATAGTTAGTGGGGTGGTGGTGGTCGCTTCAGGAATACTTAATTAGTTAGTATTAACCGACCAAAAAATATTTAAACTAATTAAGCTACCTTTTCGATCTCTCTTTCTCTCGCTCTCAAATTTCTGCCTCCCACGCTCCTTTAATCTCTCTCTCTCTCTCTCTAGAATCTTAGACTGCTATCCTCACTCTTTACATCTGCGCACTTGCCGTAGCTTAATTGTACGTAGCTAGAAGTACACAGTCGGCCTGTTCGCTAGTTGGCTTCTGGGCTGATAAGCCCGGCTGGTGCTGGTTTGTTGTGAGAGGAAAACACTGTTGGCTGGCTAATAAGCCCTGACTGAAACCAACAAGCGAATAGGCTGAATATATATTTCTCTTTCTTAACATCATGAGGCACCCAAAAGAAGTAGCTTTTTACCCATCTATAAATATCCCTGCATCATTGATCGTGTTCTATACCTCATCTGCATATCATCAGAAGCCACACACTAGTTGTAGCTCCGATCGCCCCGTCCCTTCTAGTTCCTACCTCTTGAATCGGCTGGTGAGTACCCATAATCAAAACATCATTGATCATCATGCACATATGAATTTTGTGTCGTTATATGTTTGTGTGTTTCTCTCAAAAAATATGTTTGTGTGTTTGGGTATGGTGCTAGTTGTTTGAATATAGTCTCTCGTTTGAAAATTATTGCAGCATATCGTGCTTCAAAGTAAAATCAAGTGTGTGTATATATATATATATAGTTACTCCTATAATCAATAAATCACATTGCGTATATGTACATACTTATTTATCAGTTTGAATATGTTGCCATACTAATATTAAGATACTCCAGATCTTTACTACGTGGTTTTTTTTAAAAGAGCACATACTTTTTAATATATTATATAATACTATGATAGTAGCATATAAAATAAGTATAACCATATACTCTGAATATACATACATACTTGTTATACATAGTACCTTAGATGGTCTAGCATGATGATATACTCCATCTACATACACTTCGCCGGGCCATATATGTCCTAAATCTAGAGATATACACATGGGAGTAACTACTCTCTGGGAGTAGAAAATAATTTCCATATATATATATATATATATATATATATATATATATATATATATATATATATATATAGTGTTTTTTTTGCGACAAATATAGCTATATAGCGTTAGTAAATTTCCACTAATACCTGACTGAGTCATTGGAAAAAAAATGTTGCAAAGCTTTTGCCATCCTTTCACAAAAACAAACTTGGCGAGTCATTGAAAGTACATGACATATACGTAGGGCATACTATGTCTTTGAGGGCAAATTCAAATTTACTTGCTACTTGCAGTCAATAACATTGCCGAAAGTGTCATCTCCTGTTTCTCCTCTTCTTGTTGTTGCAATAGCATACCTAGCTAGTACCTCAGCTGACGTGTCCCCACAAACCTGTTTTTTGGATATATATAATTAATCTTGGTATGTATTATATACTGTTCTTTGAATATTGTATATAAACTTAGTACTCCCTTCAGATTGATAAATGAAGTCATTTTGAGCAAGGCATGGGTCAAACATTAAGAATATAAATCTCGAATAACTTTTAAGTTGTTGGGTTTGGAAATATGAAAACCATATGAATAGATTTATCTTGAAAAATACTTTCATAAAATATACATATATCACTTTTTATTAAATATTAAAAAAAATAAGAAGTCTAAGTTATGCTTTGGAGACCGTGTCGCTGTCCAAAACGACTTCTTTTACCAACCTGGGGGAGTATGTATTATAAAGAAGAAGCCCCTCGATCTCGATCATAATGATAGACCCTATCGAGTATGCAGCATACTACGTATAATCGTTATATTTTTGTATATCCAACGAGATATAGGCAGTGTTCGGCTGCACTTTAAGCCGGCTTGTTCGACTTATTTTTTCAGCCGGAGCAGTGTTTTTCTCTCACACATTCCAGCATGAACAATGTTTTTTTAATCCCAGCCGAACACTCTCATAGCTATAGGTAGCTGCATGCAGCAAGTTGGTACGGTACGGTGTGAGAGAATCTAGAAAAGAAGAATTGAACGAGGAGGGTATGTTGTTTGTGCTAGCTAGCTAGTACCGGTATGCATGATATGATGTACAAGCTGGTGGAGGGATGTGTGAGTAAGAGAGAGAGAGGGAGAAAGAGATGTATGAGGAGGGCCGGCCGGCAGCCAGCAGAGGCCTGAAGTGCACTCCAAGCTAAGGAATATATATCCGATCGAGCCAGCGTACACTCTACCTTCCAGTCCAAAAAGTTAGTTTAGCTGCTTCATTTTCACACACGTACCCTCCTACCATACTATGGCATATATATATTTATAAATATATATAACTCCTATACACACAGATATATATATATATATATATATATATATATATATATATATATATATATATATATATATATATATATATATATATATATATATATATATATATATATAGGGAGAGGCTATTCAGTAGCCGGCTACAAAATAAGTTATTCTGTAGCCACCTCCATTTACTATAATTTTATATACTAATTTACCATAATGTCAATACATATTTACGATAGTTGGGTTACTATAACACATGGGGATATTTACCATAACGTTATATTAAACCACTTAGTAAGGAGTTACTATAATCTCGTAAATTAACATAGTAATTATCATAACTCAAAGTGGCTACAGAATAAGTTATTCTGTAGCCAGCTACAGGATAGTAGTTATATATATATATATATATATATATATATATATATATATATATATATATATATATATATATATATATATATCCGAAAATTCGAAATGATAGATATTGCAAAGTAATCCAACATGTACGTATATATATGACGATCCATCCCTAACTATATATGCATGTAAGTACGGGTACAAGTATGGTGCAACTACTGATTTGTTAGGTCCACCTTAAGCAACCAAGCTTGCTGCTGCTGGTTCCACTTCCACCATATGTTTCATTCCCTAGCCTGCTGGTAGCTATAGCTTGCTTGCTATTTCTAGGACCATATTTCTCTCTCTGCTCCTGCTGCATGCCTCTATCCATCTGAAGTGAAACCACGCAACGCAAGCAAGCAACTCATAAATAATCTCGATCGATCGATCCGTGGAGTGATCGAGCATTTGCAGGAAGAGATCGAAATGGATGAGCAGCAGCAGCAGCAGCAGGCACCATGCGTGCCTCCAGGGTTCAGGTTCCACCCGACGGAGGAGGAGCTGGTGGGGTACTACCTCGCCAGGAAGGTGGCCTCCCAGAAGATCGACCTCGACATCATCCGGGAGGTCGATCTCTACAGGATCGAGCCATGGGATCTCCAGGGTATGTTTGTTCGATCTTGTTCATGCATGGTCTCCAGTCCAGCAATGGATGATATAATGATACCTATCGTTGATCGATGCATGGTGTGTGTGCGTGCAGAGAGGTGCGGCTACTATGGCGGCAGCGGCGGCGGCCAGGATCAGGAGGAGCCGACGGAGTACTACTTCTTCAGCTACAAGGACCGCAAGTACCCGAGCGGCACGCGCACCAACCGCGCCACCGCCGCCGGGTTCTGGAAGGCCACCGGCAGGGACAAGCCGGTGCTCTCCTCCACCACCACCTCCCGGTCCTCCGCCGGATCCATCAGCGTCGTCATCGGCATGCGGAAGACGCTCGTCTTCTACCGTGGCCGCGCGCCCAACGGCCGGAAAACCGACTGGATCATCCACGAGTACAGGCTGCAGAGCAACGAGCACGCCCCTACGCAGGAGGAAGGATGGGTCGTCTGCCGCGCCTTCCAGAAGCCCATGCCCAACCAGCAGCACATCAGGCACGCCGCCTGCTACTACCCGCCGCCGCCGGGCAGCTACGCCAGTACCATGCCCGCCACCTACTACTACGACGGCCCTGGCCCTGCAGCGCGGCTACTGATGAGCGGCGGCGCTCCTGCACCTCCGGCAGCACATGACCACGGCGGCTTGGTGGCTGAGTCCAAGCTGCAGGTGCAGCTCCTCGCCGACATGCCACCGCTCCAGAGCCCCTCCGTCGACGGCGTCGTGCAGCATCATAGTTATAACGATCACGTTGCCGCTGCCGCCGTCGCTGCAGAGTCGACGGTGGATTGGAACCTGCTGAGCAGCCTGCTGCCGCCCGCGCAGCTGAATTTCCATCACACACCGCCGCCGGCATCTCCTTCTTCTTGCTCCAAGAACAACAATGATGCATGACAAGACAACATCTGATCTGAATATGCATGATCTCGACCTCTCTTCATTCAGCACGACTGATTATACATGTGTACTGTATTAACCACTATACTCTAGTAGCGTATATTTGTAGGGTGTATTCATCATTTCACGTACATCTTCAGCTAAGATCTGGAACTGATTGCTTGATCAAAGCTAAGCTAGCTAGCACTTAATTAGTTGCTATTCTTCTGATGGTCGATTTTTACTTCTAAAATTTGTACTCTCACAACACAGAATCATTTGCTTATTATGAACTATTGATTGATGGTTTAATTTCCCTCTCGTTATCATTGACTTGTTCTATCTGAACAAGAAAGTAATGATTTTTTCGGCCTGTACACGTGTGGAAATCGTGACACTTAATTTGTTTTCATGCGCTTCCATAAGTATTTTCGTTTTTTCATACCATACGTATACGGTTAACTTAATCATGTGGCATTATCTCCTACAACTAAAAAGAACAAAAGTAAGACAATTTTTTGTGCGACTTTTTTTTGAGGTCGCTCCTCCCTTCCGGCCGTTCGATACCCCGCGCGATAGAAAAAGAAACTCCCATTCCTGCGATCCTCTCCTGCTTTGAAGGAAGCAAATCGATCACCTGAGGCCACATGCATGGAATAAAACAATAATCATACATGAAAGGAAACAATCATGCGGTGCCCCTCTCTCGCTTGGTCAGATATTTTCATCTCCACGTAAACCGGATCATCGATCGACGCCAGACCAACATCGACGCACCCCTCCTGTCCTTCCCGTGGTGCGCTCTCGCGAATCCACGCCACCCCGCAGAAGACGCCGGATACCACAACGCCCCGCCGCCGCCGCATGCCAGGCACTCATCTGCCGTACGCCACGACTCCAATCTGGCCCTCAGACGCAGCCGGAATGCCCCCTCCTCGCCCGACAGCCATGCCGTCGACACCGACCGCCGTCGGACGACTGTGAAGAGGCCCTCGACGATGCCGCGCTAACAAAAGGCGACTGCAACTGCTTTATCAGGAAAGCAGGTGCATTTTATGATTTCATCTTATTCTGGATGATAACTTTTTTTCCTTCAATTTCCTTACTCAGCCAATGATTTCATGATAATCATGAGAAACACTACTATAAGATGATCGCTGCATATTTGAGATTATGCAAATTTTATTTATTCATGTTCCTGTGTGAACAAGGTGCTATTGGAACCTGCTCATATGACTGCATCCTACCTCTCCCTATCCACACCGTTGCTATTAAGATCTCCTCCGGCGCCGTCCTCCTCTACGATGCCCTCTCCACCGGGGAGAGGACCATAGGATCCAGCGGCAACAAGGTTGAGGGAGTCATGTGGTAGCGAGATCCATCAGCACGCATCCTAGTTCTAGTGTATTATTTGATTTATTTCTCGATACACTGCTATGAGGGACTGTACTAAGCCGTGCATTGCTGCAGATGGCTCCTGGTGTATTCTTGTTCGATCCTGCTGGACAAGAAGGCCTAAGCAGTGACAACTTTGGTGACGGAATTGGTCTGCCATCGTGGAAGTTTAGGATCAACGCCGACTTGCTTGACGTAAGTGCAGCCGCCATTGCCCTTTTGTTTCAATTCTCATACTAATGGTTGTTTGTTAGAGTTCAGCAAATTTAATTCAGTTGTGCAATAAATTTAGTTTTTCACTATCATGAGTCATCAGATATTCATAATTCGAATCTGAATATAAATAGTATTAAGAGTCTGTATACTTGAAACAGTGTGCAATACATTTTCGTTCAGCATTGATACTCGTCAATCAAGGACCATAGCTGGTGGCGGTTGCGGAATAAGTGGTGGCACCAGCTCGGGTGCTCCCCGCGGATGCTAGGGTGAGCTGGATGGGCTAGAGAATCTGTATGTCAAGATGTCCATGCGTAAGGTCTCCGGCAGCCAACTGTTTTTTACTATTATTGAATTGCATAAACTATTTTTTTGCCAAGAAAATAAAGTTAAGACAATTAGTTGATTGGGATTATCATTTACTCTTTTTTCAAATAGTGGTCTTCATTTCGGAGCCCTTCATGCAGGCTTGCGAGAACTTACTCTTAATTGGATTGCGAGCTAGGGATGTAGCACTTCAATGAGTGTCTTGGTTGAGTTCTACAATTGCCAAAAATTGATGGTGCTGATAAGATTGACAATCCTATAACTCTGCAGTACCTTTCTTTTTTTTTAAAAAAAAAGAGGGCAAATGCTACTTATGGTCGAATCCATGTTCTTTTTGTTGTTTTGATTTGATGCCCATAGCCCACATGTTAACTTTTAGATGTGTTTGTAAAGAATCAAAAGGAGTTGGCCTAATGTCGATCTTTCTTATCATCTTTTTCATTCTTTATATTTATATAAATTTTCACCAACAAGTACAGGGCTAGGTAATGGCCGTAATGCTGCATCCTTTAGCCAGTGTGCCCCCTTGAGATCTACTTACTGCTAGCTTATGCATATTGTCTTTTATTTGTAGGGTAGAGAGCTGTACAGGATGCATTCAATAGTTTATTTTCAAGCTATATCAGAGACTTTAATTCATGTCTTTTATTTGCATTGAAGAAAACTCATCCGAGGATGAGATTGTTGGCCTAACAGAAATGTTCAAAACACGATATGAATTTTTAAAATACTATTGTTCTTCAAAGAATCTTACATCTTATACATTCCTTTCCTTGCCTGGAGGTATATATTATTCAGATTTTCTTTGCTACTTGATCTGTGCAGTTCTTTTTCCTCTTAGAAAAGAAATCATTGAACTTTATACTTGAGACACAATTGATCAGGCCTCATCAATGATGTAGCACCCGGTTTTAAGAACAAAATCAGATACGCACCATATGTGATCCTAGGAAGTCAAATCTCACATATAGCTATAAAAAAGGTAATATCAAAGGACAATGCTTAAATACATAGCGTATTAGTATAAAGAATATAACCTCAGAGTATGGACAGTGAAAAGACAACTCCAATCTTCAGGCGAAGACTCCAAATCCACAGGGACAACTGACTGGTTGATCACAAGCCTAATTTCTCCAAACTCTATCAATCTGGTACCCATCCATGATTTTTATCCAAATATTTGAAAAGCAAAGCAAGCGTAAGTACATGTTGTACTCAACAAATATAACATAGGGTTCATGAGGCTCAAAAGGTTGACACTGGTTTAACTGCGATTAGCTTTTAATTGCCACAATTTTAGCAATTGAGTAGCAACAAATTTATCATAAGCCCATGTAAACACATGATCAGGTAAACCTGAATAATGAATAGCATAAACAGTAATCATTAGTGAGCATCTTTGTCATCAGTATCATCAGTGTTCATCATCTATTTTGTAAGGGTTCCAAGGTCGCTCGTGACCGTGAGCACGGCTGATATACCAGTTTTACACTCTGCAGAGGTTATACACTTTCACTGTGAGTCGTGATTTACCCTTTCGCCCGAGGTGATCAGCCTCTTAACCCACTACCAAGGAAAGTCGGCAGGGTTTACTATGAAGCCTTTCAAAGGTTCATCTAACAAGTTAGGGCCATTAAATTTACTCGGCAAACAGATATAGGAACCCCCCTGTCGAATGGCACAATTCCATCACGGCTATACACATAAGAGTAGAGGCTGTCCTATACCCAATTCGTCAAGCCATTCTTACGCCAATAAAGGTAACAACTAACAAGCTAGAAAAGGTCCTCATACTGAACTAAAGCCAGAGCCATATAGCCCTCATAGTTGTACTGTAAGTCCCGAATGATCACTTACAAATAAGTCCTTAGGGAGAGGAATTTAGAGCACTATAAAACAGCCCAATGCTCTAGCCCCCTTGTTCCATGTTGCTAAAAAGTGTCTTTTAGTGTTTATTGCATATACCATTAGTCAAGTTACAAGATTATGGTTGTAGTTGAGCACTAGCATCATACTACCCAATGCAATACCCTATAAGTATCAAGGCACAAGGTACAAAGTACTAGGAAATCCTTAGTGGTAGTCAAGGTAGACATATGCAGTATGAATTAAATGATTAAAGGTGAATAGGTAACAAGGAAGATCCCATGCTATACTTGCCTTAAACACCGATCCTTCGATAAGCTTTAATCTTCAACGTTCTTCTTCTTCTTCTTTTTGATCACCACGTATATCTCACCGACTGGATAAAATCATAAAGCACCACACAAGCATCCATACAATCATACATGAAGCAAATAATAGATCTAAATTAGAACAGTACACCAATCATAGAAAAATAAGTCAAAGAGTTTGAAATACAATTCTACGCATCGCTACGAACACAGACGCGAAGAGCACGCTAATCGGAGCTACGGTAAAAAAGATCCAACTACCGGTAGATATACTCATAAAAGAAAATATAAAACTTTAAGTTTCATGTGTTTTAACTTGATAAAAGTATATTGAATGAAGTCAAATTTAGATTTGAATTATAAAACTAAATTAAAGCAAATCGTATTTTGTTTATAAAATCTAGTTGCATAATTATTATCTAAATTAGAGTTTAAACCATGAAATTCTAGAATTAGTGACATGATAAACACCGTTACTAATGCGTAGTTTATGTTGTTATGAATCCAACTCAACTTGAATGGGCTAAAACGGAGTTAAAATGTGGCAGAACCGCCTAATCTAATGCCTTCCAGGAGTGCTTGTCTTCCATTAGACACTAAGCATCCAAAGGAGAACGCTAAATTACTCAGTTCCATCGGGCACACCCCAGGGGAGAACCTAAAAATCCACATTTTTGCCATCAGGATCACAAATGAGAGAATAAAACTTACATCATTCTTAACCATTTCTTACATCACTTGTCGTACAACATCAGAGTATAATATTTATTATTATAACAGTGGAATGTAATCATATTATCAGAGTTATGAACAATTTAATTTAACAGTGGAATATAAACATGTGATCAGAATTACAGTGAAAATAAATATCTAATCATGACATGATGAAGTGTTGATATGTAAACTATGACAATAGATTATAAAACTTTTATTTATAAAAATATTTGGTGAGAGTTATAAATAACAACTACGATCACAGCGTAAAGGAATCCTCGCTGAGCCCACCAGGAGGTATCCACACACAAAGGTCAGCTATAGCATCTACCTATCACCTGCAACAGGGGAAATAAAACCCTGAGTATTCAATTGTACTCAGCAAGACTTACCCGACATGAGAAAAGAAAAGACTCCAAGGATATGCAAGGCTATCTGGCTTGTGGGTTATTGCATTTACAGGAAGCATTACTAGGCGTGCGTTCTTATATTCGATTTTTATTTATAGCCGCATTGGTTCATTAACTAACCATTCTATATAAGCACCTGTACTACTTTTAAGCTGGTGGTAAGCAATCAGATTTCCCTTTTCCATCTTCCATCTTTCATCTTTCAGTTTTTACTACGATGCTAAACCATAGACAAGCCATACCGGATCGCCCGACAATTCGCAAATCAATGCCCCCAGCTGGGTACCCCAAAAACACACGCCCTGCTTGTACCCCAGGCACAAGTAGGACCAACCCATCACTCTCCTGTCCCAGGTGTCTAGGTCCCCGTCCAAACTGAGACTCCAAGCCCCTGCCCTTGAGTCTCGGACTCAGTGCGGTGCAAGGACCTCCTCTACCAAAATAGAATCCTGACAGTCGGTTCGGAAAGAGCCGGATCCGTGACAAGAGAGCAACAAGTCTTCCAAGCGCCCATACACAAGTATGTGCTCAGGATAATAAGTCTGTGACCTGCCTAGAGCCTTATGTAACGATCGGTCCTTAACCGACCAGACAGGGAAAATAGTGTAACCAAGCTATGCCCCGAGTCCACAACGACACAACCTCTTACACCCACCAATACACAAACCATATCCCTGCCCGGTCACCATTTTTCCTTTCCACCATTTATATTTTCTAAGTGATAATAATACAGTAATATATTTCTTATCTCTCGCGAGTGACAGGCAATCACTCGACTTCTACCAGAGTTCTATAGCATAGCATTCTACACTATCCTGTCATACTAGTAAGACTCATAGGATAAAGATATATATGCAAGTGGGTTTCATTCAACTCCTTAAAACTTAATGCACAAATATAATTTAGACTGTAGAAAAGTAGAGGTTATGCACCGGAGCTTGCCTGGGTAAGATATATATTAAAAGTTAGTATCTGCATCTTCAGATCACCCACCATCAACTGAATAGAAAGCTCATTGCATTATATCCTAGAGAGAATACCATTACACAATCTTTGGATTCCTAATCATCCTTCCATTGATCCATTGATCCATCATCGTACCTATATGATATGCATTGATGCAATGCATAGATGTAAATAATCAACGACAGCTGAAATGCTTAGAAACCCGATCACGCCTCACAAGCTAACGAGATAGCTCTAATGCTGGTCGACGTATCCATATTGTTGAATAAGACGTTACTTTCCAAACAATTATTTTAGTTATATAAATCCAAGTGGTTTTGTTATTTCGTTCTATCGATTTAACCTTTATTCGAGATAGAGCATTATTAACTACCTAGCAAATTGATTATTCTGGAGCTACAAAAATTACCACGAGTACCTAATATTGCTAAGGGCCTACTATAAAAATTTTAGATTCAACACTATCACCGATTTATCACAATAATTCCTGTAAGTTTATATTTTATAATATTAAGCATGTTAAAATAATTAGAGAAATTCTAAAAACATACCGAACCTATGTGAACAAAATTCATTATTAGGTAGATCATGATTTTATGAACTCAACAAAACTAGTTTGGCATTTTTATGATTTTCTACATTTTATTATCAATTTCGAAGTATTCAGACGCTTGCTGAAATTAACAAAACACCGAAAGAAGGAAATAGGTCCTTGGGCTCAAAGCGGCCCAGGCGGGACACACGGCCAGCGGCCTAGACGGGCGTGTGGCCAGCGGCCCAATCAGCCAACGGTGGTAGTACCAGCCCAGCGCGGGAACGGGCGCGGTGGCCCAGCGAAGTCTGGTGGCCCAGCGAAGTCTGGTGGCCCACCAGGCACGCATGTAGCAGCGGCAGGCCCAGCCCAGCGTGGGCAAGCCCAAGGCGTAGACGCTTTTTGCATAAAACCCCCGATTGTTTCTCTAATTGCGAAACCTTGTTTACACTATTTATTATTCTCACTGTCTCTCCACCATAACCCCCTACACTTACTCCTATTTAGAAACCTCGGTCCACGAAGAACTCCAGAGCAGAGCACTGGCAGGGGACGGTCCGGCAGCGGCCAAACCGATCGGGGAGGGCACGGTAGCGCCGGAGGGGGGACCGACAGAGGCGTAGGGCCCCCGGGGCGGGGGGGGGGGTAGCGTGACTACACAGGACCCCATAGGCCCGTGATGGCGTGTAGGGCACGTCTGCCCACGTGCAGACATAGATGATGGCAATGGAGTGCGCACTCCGACAACCTACGACCTCGGAGACGGAAACAAAAATATGGGGAAGCATCAAGACCATACCCCGGACATGGCTACGGTGTCGTTAGGAGCTGAAACAGCCCGTGCTAGGCTGGCCACATGCACGGTGAAGGGCGGTGGCGCTCTGAGCATGGCACGGTTGTGTCAGCTCGTCGCCGATGAGAAACCTGGCCGAAGGAAAGTGAGCACCTGATAGAGGGGATCAAATCACAACTACTAATGCCATCAATTGAACCATTACTGATGGTGAGGGCCCTACCTCCAATCACGCTCTGCTCAAGCAACGAACTGACCAGCGATGACGAAACTCCAAAATTGGTCATCGCTAATGAACGACTATGGCTAAATGCGGGTCGGGAGGTTGGCTAGCTTCATGACTTAGCTACTGACGTGAAGAATCGGCTCGAAGCGGACCACACGTTGTGAATTTGAGGGCACCTACCGACAGCAGCACGAGGACATGGCAGGAGCACAGTGGGCAGCAGTGCGTGACACAGGGCGTGCTTTGACTTGCTGTGGCATGCGAGTGACAAGGCAACTGTGCTATCGGATAGCGGAGATGGGCGACTACTCGGCGGGACCACCTGACCATGTCTGGGAGCGGGTGGCTGAAGTGAAATGGTGAACGCATGGGAAGGGCAATGACAAACCGACACGGAGGTAGCTCGACGAGACGGCCACAGCGCAGGCGTAGTGACACAGCGTGCAGCAGCCGCCGTAACGCGCGATGTTGCGACGTACATAAATGCAGCAGGTTTGCAAGGCACTGGCTGAGCACGGCACGACGGGACATGACAAGGCGCGGGCACAATGGCCCAGCGTGGCTGCCCATGCGCGCCCAGCCACGCAGCAGTGAGGTAACAATGGCTCGTGGCAAGGCAGGCAGTGCCGGTCAGCCGGGACTCAGACCTATGCCGGGGAGTCAGAGTAGTGCTCGGCCAGCGACAGCTTGCGCACATCAGGCAGTGGCTGTGGCCATGTCTGGCCTAGAGTGTAGTCGACAGCCACAATGCTGGAACAAGGGGTAGCAGGGCAAGACGTGGTAGGAGCGCGAGCAGACGCTCGGTGATGGGCCGTGTGGCTACGACGGCTGGCTCGGCCAGGCAACCAGCCAGTAGCCAGGCAACGGCGCGTCCAAAAATGGTAGATCGCGCAGAAACGCGTGGTGACCATGGCCAAAGACCGAATGGCCAAAACCTATGCTGTGCACGCTTTTTAAAGCGATGCCAAGGCCGCCAACTAGCACGGTTAAAGTTTGGCCAACTTCACTAACCCAAAGTCCATGCCACTAGCTAGCTAGGAAAGCACTCGGCATGACCAAAGAGCGACTAGGGAAAAGATATGAGAAGGCCAAGATGGGTTCGTCGTCGGTTCACGAACAGAGCACCGAATGTAGTTCTTTGTGCGTTCTAAAGAGTTTTGAGCAATCTAGGGATAACCCCGCTACGTCAGACCATTCTACGAACCACTCCACGCCAAAGTACTCATCAGGATGCCACTAGCGATACAAGAATATCAAGTTAGTGTTTAAGAAATTTAGCTAGAATTTAAATGCTAACACATCATTGTCTATCGCTTCCGACTTAGAAAATTATAACTTCTAGTTTTGAACTATGTTCCAGAACTACTCAACTAGTTAGTTCAATATAACTCGCCACGAGTGATACTTTTAAATATAAGTCAAATTACAAGATCCGAGAAAATTATTTCGGAAATTTTCTTAGGCCTAAAACATGGCGCTAAATAAGATCATAACACCGGGGTGTTACAACCAACCCCCCCTAAAAAGAATCTCATCTCGAGATTCGAAGCAAGAACCAGAAGGGGAAAACGCGATTGCATTTCGTAGATCAGGGATTACACGAAAGATTACACGACTTCGAATACTAAACCACACGGGGATCTAGGGATACATGGTTAAGAGCAACTTGGTACAACCGAGACCTACTCTAGAAGTCGAGATAGATGAGGACAATGGAGAAACAACAAGAAGATGATTATCCAGAACATGGCATAGCACCAACAGATCCAGAAACAGTCGACTGAGAAGTAAAACATCGTGAACCCTAAGATTGACTACCCAAAATGGGAACTTGAACTTCTTCGATGAACCAGATCCTTTCTTCTCCTTAGATTACACCCTCACCTTAGACTAACGAACCTAGCTTCACAATATCGACTAGATCTCTTAGCTCTACTCTGGATGTGAGGAGAATGGGGATGAAGAAGAAAAGCAAGGACCAAGGACATTTCATAGTGGTGAACGGAGGTGGGGCACAACACATTGGAAGTGGAGGAGGCGGGGATGGGATACACAGATGGGTCATGCTACGCTCACTGCACAAGCGAGCGGATGGGAAATAAAGTAGTGGAAATAGGAAGGTACGCTCGACGAGGAAGACGTGCGAGCGGTCGTGTCCACAAAAAGAAGAAAGAAGGGAAGGGGAAATGGGGGGTCCGATACAAGGAACGACAGTGCGGGGTAGAGAGCCCACCGGATGCCAGGAAAAGGAAAAGCGCACAGTGCACAAGGACGGCGAGTGCGGCACAATGCTGTGGCCACGTGAAAATGGGGAGCTAAGGGCCTGATACAGACAATGTTCATAGGGCACGCAGCGAAATAACCCAGCATGCATAGCATGGTCAACTAAGCACAGGGCTTGAGACATGACGTCCACTCAGACTTTCATAATCACTCCTGACTATCCACTGCTAACTTTCCTTACTACTCTTCTTTTGCTTTCCTTCCTTGATCACATCCGTCTTTCATGTAGACTGAGACCATGTCATACTTTCTTCCTCTGAAACCATCTCCTCTTAGTTACTAGAGAGAACACTTCTGCATCAACCCGTTGTGGATTTCCTGTTTGAACACCTGGATATTTTTAAGGAGAAAATTTTGTAGCAAAATCGGTATGGCGGTGTAACTTGGCAAAGGTACTTAGTTAACAACCTTGATACCAGCGCATGCCGAGCAGTGTCATCACATGGCAGCTATCCCACAGGGAGCCCTCAGTGTTGTTGCGGCACCATAAGCTATTAACCAGGCAACTACTACCAATTTACATGCCATGAAGGCGGTGGGGTCATAAACCACAGAATAAGGGAAGTATTGCAAGGGAAGATTGAAACAACAAGGGTTCCCTTCACAACAAGGGACAAGGAATTCAAATCCAACGGTGGATTTAGTTTAAAAAGATTCAAGTGTTCTGTTGAGACATCCATAATTAGTCGATACAGTGTCCAAGGTTCTCTAATCATGACTTGTTTGCTGATACCTGAATGGCAACTTCTCTTGTAACCCACTTAACATCGCCCATGAAAACTCTTAAGCACATCTACGAACTTAAGGTAGATGAACGCAATAAGCACAACGAAATAAATTAAATGCATGTTCCAACGGTCTTATACGGGTACATCCTATAGGCATTCAGGCTCCCATTCATGATACAGCATTTACCTTCCCTACTGGCGGACGATCTCAACAACTATGAATGAACAACAATGGCAAGAATACAATACCAGAGGACAGCAATGAAAAACACTACTACTACGGGTACATTATCCCAAGGCACTAATCTACATCTTCTCAGGGCAATGGCTGAGTGAGAGGAACCAAGGGCTCTTCTTCTGACACTCCCGAAGGTGGAGGTGCTGGCGGTGCTGCAACACCAGTTCTTCCTCTTTCTGGCGAGTGGATAGGGATCCTTTCCAAGATCGAGGCATCCTGCCTTTCAGCAGCCAGCATCCTCCGCTTGGCCCTAGTGACAAGATAGGCTGCATGTAGCTAATGGACATGCTGATCCTTAGCCTCCTTTAGAGCTTCCTCCATGGCAGTCTCTCGGCTCTCAGTAGCTGCAGCGTTGGCATGTGCTTCAGCGAGCTGCACTTGGAGCATCCGGTTGAACATCTCAGCTTCCTCGACGCGCCGAAGGCACGCCCTCAGCTCCAAAGCTTGCCGATCATACTGCTCATCCAGAGCGAGTAGGTACGTGGTCAAGTACACCATGGTTGGACTGTCCTCTTACACATCCCACCCTTGCAAAACCTCCATGCGAGCCCTCCATACCCGCCGATTCTTGTCCAAAGGAGGAAAGAACTGCATGGGGGTATGGGCAATGGGCTCCTCATAGATCTAGCAGAGGTACCGCAAGGCTCTGTAGGCCACAACCTGGTAGGTGTCAACGAAGTGAAACCCGATTGCGGTCACACTCCAGGTTTTAGTGAGGTCGGGGAACTCTTCACTCTTCCCGATGTAGACGGTAACCTCACACCGCTCGGTGCCATGCTCCTCATACTCAGGACAATCTTTGACTCTGAGCTTTTGTAGGGTGGCATGCAGGATTCTAGGAAAACCCTCAATGTTTAGGCAGTAGGTACTTACCTAGGCTCCTGTCATCTCTGGCGGTGGTTGCAAGGAAGGCTGAGTGAAAAGCTGGCTCAAAGGAAAAGCTAAGCGAGCTAAAGTGCACCAAGTGGTGGTATCAATGGCTAAGTCAGGCTCTACTTATAAAGGCGGAGCATTCAGTGGTCCTGGCGCGGTCCACCAGGGTTCTCGTGCGGGATCACTATGGATGAATTGACCAAATTTTGTGCGTTCAAGGCGAGCGACGTGCGATGCCATTACTGACTAGTACGACTACAGGGCAAGGGTTCAACAAGAGCGCAGAAAAGGGGTACGGAGAGATGTGGGTCACGACAGGCGTGAACCACGGGCGAATGCGAAATACGAAGCCACAGTGCAGACCTAAGTTTGAAACAGGAACGAGGCAGTCGTGCACAATCCGACACGCGTGACACCTATGAATGGCATACCTATAAGTCATACGAGCGCTACAATGCACAAATAGGATATGCATGAATGCACGTCCTACATGTCCTTTCACTGTTTCCAGCATATAGAGCAACCATTCTCAGATTTTTGGCACAACGTTCTCTCCCTATAGCTAGTCAATACTATTGAACTATGTTCAAGGCAGTGTACCTGCAGAAACTTGATTAATCCTATCTAAGTTAGCAGGGTGCCATCTATCCTAGATACATAACCATAGTAATAAGGCTACTTATATAACTTTGCATACATACATCCTAACTTCTTGAAAAGAGTTTGTTGTCAAATTTTATTTTCAAAAAGGTTTTCAAAGCCTTATTACCTCATTTGCGCTCTGATACAACCTGTGGTAGAACCGCCTAATCTAATGCCTCCTAGGAGTGCTTGTCTTCCATTAGACACTAAGCACCCAAAGGAGAACGCTAAATTACTCGGTTCCGTCGGGCACACCCTAGGGGAGAACCTGAAAATCCATATTTTTGCCATTAGGATCACAAATGAGAGAATAAAGCTTACATAATTCTTAATCATGTCTTACATCACTTGTCGTACAAGATCAGAGTATAATATTTATTATTTTAACAGCAGAATGTAATTATATTATCAGAGTTATGAACAATTTAATTTAACAGCGGAGTATAAACATGTGATCAGAATTACAGTGGAAATAAATATCTAATCATGATATGATGAAGTGTTGATATGTAAACTATGATAATAGATTATAAAACTTTCATTTATGAAAATATTTGGTGAGAGTTATAGATAACAACTATGATCGTAGCATAAAGGAATCCTCGCTGAGCCCACCAGGAGGTATCCACACACAAAGGTCAGCTCTAGCATCCACCTGTCACCTACAATAGGGGGAATAAAACCCTAAGTACTCAATTGTACTCAGCAAGACTTACCCGATAGGAGAAAAGAAAAGACTCCAAGGATATGCAAAGCTATCTGGCTTGTGGGTTATTGCATTTGCAGGAAGCATTACTAGGCGTGCGTCCTTATATTCAATTTTTATTTATAGCCGCATTGGTTCATTAACTAACCATTCTATGTAAGCACCTGTATAAGCAGGTGGTAAGCAATCAAATTTCCCTTTTCCATCTTCCATCTTCCATCTTCTATCTTTCATCTTTTAGTTCTTACTATGATGCTAAATCATAGACAAGCCATATCGGATCGCCCAGCTGGGTACCCCAAAAACACACACCCCGCTTGTACCCTAGGCACAAGCAGGACCAACCCATCACTCTCCTGTCCCAGGTGTCTGGGTCCCCATCCAAACTAGGACTCTAAGCCCCCACCCCTGAGTCCTGGACTCAGTGCGGTTCAAGGACCTCCACCAAAATAGAACCATGACAGTCAGTCTGGAAAGAGCCGGATCCACGATAAGAGAGCAACAAGTCTTTCAAGCGCCCATACACAAGTATGTGCTTGGGATAATAAGTCTGTGACCTACCTAGAGCCTTATGCAATGATCGGCCCTTAACCAACCAGACAGGGAAAATAGTGTAACTAAGCTATGCCCCGAGTCCATGGCGACACAACCTCTTACACCCACCAATACCCAAACCATATCCCTACCTAGTCACCATTTTTCCTTTCCACCATTTATATTTTCCAAGTGATAATAATACTGCAACACCCTAGGTGTTAGGCTTGCATAATTGCACTTGCATTTCATAAACATAAGCATCATTCATACATGCATGAGCTTTGATGGTTTGAAACATGCTTTTGAAACATTGCAACATATGTTTATATTCCATGTGTGTTTGTTTTATGAAAGGGATAGTGCACAACCCTCAAGTGCAACATGTTCAACTCACTCTTGAAACATGTCACAAACTTTAGTGAAACATGGTTAGTTAGTACTATGCAACAAACTCATGAAACATATTAAGCATGGCTTTGAAACATAAGTAACAATTCACTTGTTTTCCCTTGTTTCAATGCATGTGATGCTTGATTTTGGTATGATCAATGTGTGGTGTGGTTACTTATCACCTAAAACACCTTAACTACACTTAGGATACATAGTGGAACACTGTTCATGTTAACTACATTGACTAATTATGCCACTAAGTGAGGTTTGACCAAATTGGAAACCCTGGAACCACTTTGTTTGACCTTTTAAAAAGTGTTACTTAGAAGCTTTGCATGTCCGAGAAACCTAAAGAAAAGTTGTAGTAAATTATATATAGAACAAACTTTGTTTAGAGGTCAAGTCATGAAAATGTGTGGAACAGTCCCAAACATGGCCCACAAGTTAGTTTTGGGTGCTGATTCAGCACTTAGAAAAATTTCTATGTCGTTGCTGCATTTGCAGTTTGATGGAGCTGACTTTGGCTTGACATAACTCGTGATCCTTTGCGAATTAGCTAAAGGTTTCTATAGAACAATTGTAGACCTATCATAGCTCTACAACTTTGATTCAAGGATATTTTGCTAACTCACCACTGATTTAGAGTTTGGAAGCGATGAAAACTCACTGTCAGTCGGCTTTACGGGCTCTGATGGCGTTCGGCTTTAGGCCATCATGGCCGACCGGCGTCAAGCCGAGCTCACTAAGTGGTGGCCGTACACTGGCGCTACCCCCGCAAGTCAGGCCATTGCTGCCACGAAGATGCCACATGCCTGTTGGCTCGCTTACTCCCTTCATCCGCGCCTCCTCGCCTTGCCAGTTTGCCAGAAACACAGCGCCGCGCCTCCGCCATTGATGTCGATCGCATCGCCATCACGCAGCTCCTTGGTTGGTCAGCCATTGAGCAATTGCTCACGCATGTAGAAGCGCCTTGCACTGCTCTACTCGCTCGAGTCCTTCGCAGTCTTGTTGGTGGTCAGGTGAGGGCCCTTTGGCTGTTTTCGTCGTCGTCGCCTTGGCTGTCGCCTCGCCGGAGCGCGAGTTCACTATGGTCCTTGATGACCGGAGCTCTGCTGTGCTCCCCTTTCCTCCACATTGTCTTCCTCGTGGTTTGTAGCTGCTCTAACTCTACTTCTCCTAACCGCTACCACTTGGACGTCGCCGGCGGGTGAGCTTCATCGGAGCAAGCTCCGCCGCCGTGCGGACCTCTCCGTGGCCAGGTGCTCCTAGAGCGTCTCCTAGCACTAGAGTAGCATAGATAGTTTTCGCTTGAGCACCGTTGTGCCATAGAACCTCTTGCCTGGAACCATCGTGGCCGGAGCCGGCCGGCGCACCTTCGTGCCACGCCACCGTGCCGCCATGGCCGACGACGAGCCACCTCCCGTGCGCCTCTATGCTAACCACCGGTGTGAAGCGATGTGGGAGAGTGAGGTGAACACCTTGGTGGGGTCGGTTTCACCGGAAGAGTCACCGTCGGTGAGATAGCGCCGATTCCATGTCGTGATCTATTTTGGTGCCGATGACATGCGGGGTCCACTGACCTGTGGGTCCCGAGCGTCAGTGACTCAGCTCCTAAAAGCGAGTTCATTTGTTCAGATTTTGATGTTGTTTTGTAAAATTCATAACTAGAGTTTGGTGAATCCAAATTAGGTGGTTCCAATTTTGTTAGGATCCTCATGAAGTGTAGTATTTAGGAAAAATATAACATGAACACTTGTAGTAAAGTTTCTGGAAGAATTAAATTGCAACTTAAAATGTGTTTTTAAATGAATGCAAACTTGTTTAATTCATATCTAAAGTTCCGGTGCTCCAAAAATTATAAAATTTGTAGGGTGAGCTGTTATTGATGAGTAGAAGCTCTGGTAAAAATTTGAAAGTCAGTGCATGAATGGTTTTTGAGTTATTAATTTCCCTTTTATGATTCGATGATCCTTGTGTGGATTTTAATAATTATTATATGAATCCCATGCTCATGAAAATTGTTGGAGGTTGTCCTAGTACCTTAAGGATACTAAAAAAATATATAAAAATCTATTGCTTGACACTTTTCACTAGGGTTTTCTATTTATGCTATTTTAAGCCCTGCTGGCTTGTTATTTTTGTGTAGGATGTTATATTTGTTCAAATGTTGTGCAATTTATACAGTAGTCTATTAGGGACATGTATAAGCTTCTATAATTTTTGTGGAATTTTATGTACACTTTGGATATGTGTTTATTATTTAACCTAATTATCTAAATAAATTAATAAATGCATGAAAATAATTGATTTAGGAACGGCCACTAAGTTTTTCGGTGTTCATTTGATGTATGTTAACTGTTGGTAACATTGGTAGTACTCATGGTGTTATTCTTGTTTGTAATGAAATATTATTTTTACTATAATTCATTTATAGTGACTTTCTGGACAGATTTTATAGTGAAGCAAATTGACTAATGAACTTGATGTTTGCTGTAAATTTGGTCAATAACAAAGTTGTAGGGAACTTGTTTATCTAGCTTGTGTCAAAATTTCAAGGCATTTGGCCTAGTAGTGTGAGAGTTATATCAGTTGGAAGTCCGCACTCCCAACTGCCTACTCTCTGGAATCCACAGATAATTTTGTAAGATCAGTCTGTTTGACCTAGTTTGAGTATGAATTAGACTTTGTTGATTAAACAAAAGTTGTAGATAATTTTATAAGCTTTCTAGATTGTCTTGTTGCATGTATTTTGGTTTAGTACAACTCCAATTATGGATCAAACTTGTAGCTGCTGTTTGCAGCCGGAAAATTGTGATTTCAGTGAATAACTTGTTTGCTTGATATGAGTTAGATGCTAGGCTAATTAAAATAACTTGTTAGTTGTAGGTGCTAGACCTCTTACTGAAGATGAACAACTTTATCTTAGGTTGTTAGAGCTTGGTGACTGTGTCGTTCTTGTTTTCTAAAAGAGATATGCACCTACTCAGTAAAATAGACGTTAATCTTGTATCATCGTGTCTTTCATGCGTCCATCTATACATGGCTGTACATTTCATCATCACCTTCCATCTCTTGTGCATGCATGATTCTTATACTATGCATATGCATGCAATAGGTGTTCCGGAGGGAGTTACGCTTCTAGAATTCGAGCAAGTACTTCCGGAGGAGCAGCAACAAGCTTTGGAGCAGGAGGTGTAGGTCCCCGAAGAAGGAGCCAGCGAAGAAGATCTTGAGTGTCCCGATCACCAACCTTCATCTTTTCTGAAAGGTAAGCCCCGGACCATTCTAAGTCTCCTATGTTTTGAAAATGGTTATTTTGAGTATCTTTATTTGTGATGCATTAAGTGATAGGAACTGGATGCAAACACTTGTTGCATATATATCTATTCCTTGTCCAGTAAATGTACCCTGAATCCCATTTAGGTCTAAGAGCAAATCAAAGCTTAGCCTTGCTTAGACCAGTAAAAGTCAGGTGATTTCCTATCACCTGCAAGTTAGGATGATGTCTGGTCACGGTTGGCTATATTTGCTATCGTGGAAAATAACCATGTGTTAATAATGAACTGTGACCGTGCGGTAGGTCGATAGAAAAGCAACAAGGCAAGGAGGTCTTGGGTGTGGATCTATCCCTGTCTGTGTCGGTTAAGGACCGATTTGATGTACATCCTCATGTCATGTTGAACGCATGCCTATCACTTAGTTGGCCGGATAACTCATTCCGACCGTGAAGCCGAGTAGCTCAACTCAGGCCAGGAACCGAAAAGTGAAACTGCGCACCCTAGAGGTAGTAAGGATGAGCAGGGAGCCATTGGCGTAAGTCCTAGGTGAGATTGACCACCTAGCAGAGTGGGCTCCCTGAGGGTGAGGGGCTGGGCGAACCCGCAAAATTGTTCCTGAGTTGTACCAAAGGTGACCTAAGGCTACCTTCGCGTGGTATGCATGGGTTTGTGTTAGGAATACCCCTCTACTGGATAGGAATCGATTCGAATCGCCATCTCTCCTGGATAGTGAGAACTTGACTGAGCAACGGCAATGTAGATGCACTTAATGGAACTTGGTGGTTAAATCGATAATGATGATGATACAACATTATACCAGATATGGTTACTAATGTTTGGGGTTTAATCAATTGCTTGCTCTAGTACAGGTGCTAATCTAGTTGATAGGTTAATACGGATAACTTGATGCTTCCTCATAATTTAAATTATGCTCTTATATCATTAAAGCTTTTATGCAAAATGGTTGTCAAGCAAGATCCACCGATAAAGCCTTGCATACTCCTTGGTGTCATTTATTTTTTTGGTTTTTGACGGGTAAGTCTAGCTGAGTACCTTCTCATACTCAGGGTTTATCCCCCTTGTTGCAGATGACGTGCTCTATAATGGCTACTGCAAGTATTGTCTCCACCCTGCAGGGGATGAAGACTAGATCATGGGCATGATCATCTATGTCATCTTATCCTGTTGCTTTTGCTGGATATGACTATGGGGCTAGCTTTTATTTGAACTAAGTGTGTGTGATGGTCTCAAACTACTTTGCTTCCGCTATTTGTGAACTCATTTTGTAATAACTATGTGAACTCTGATGTATGAGGTACTTGCAAACTACTTGTGAAATGGATGTAACATGTGACCTGTTATGTTGAATTACTATGATCTTGGTTGTATGCAAGTTGGTTTGAAATCCTTCATGGTTTCAGTTGTCTACCGGGTTTATATGGGGTCAAGTATGATGGTTTGATCACTCCGGTGATTGCTTTCGTACTTGTGCTCTTATAAATTGGTCGGTTCTGTTACAAATACAGTAATATATTTCCTATCTCTCACGAGTGACAGTCAATCACTCGACTTCTACCAAAGTCCTGTAGCATAGCATTCTACACGATCCTGTCATACTAGTAAGACTCATAGGATAAAGATATATATGCAAGTGGGTTTGATTCAACTCCTTAAAACTTAATGCACAAATATAATTTAGACTGTAGAAAAGTAGAGGTTATGCACCAGGGCTTGCCTGGGTAAGATATATATTAAAAGTTAGTATCTGCATCTTCAGATCACCCACCATCAACTGAATAGAAAGCCCATTGCATCGTCTCCTGGAGAGAATACCATTACACCATCTTCGGATTCCCAATCATCCTTCCGTTGATCCGTTGATCCATCATCGTACCTATATGATATGCATTGATGCAATGCATAGATGTAAATAATCAACGACAGCCAAAATATTTAGAAACCCGATCACGCCTCACAAGCTAATGAGATGGCTCTAACGCTGGTCGACATATCCATATTGTCGAATAAGACGTTACTTTCCAAACAATTATTTTAGTTATATAAATCCAAGTGATTTTGTTATTTTGTTCTATCGATTTAACCTTTATTCGAGATAGAGCATTATTAACTACCTAGCAAACTGATTATTCTGGAGCTACAAAAATTACCACGAGTACCTAATATTACTAAGGGCCTACTGTAAAAATTTTAGATTCAACACTATCACCAATTTATCACAACAATTCCTATAATTTTATATTTTATAATATTAAGCATGTTAAAATAATTAGAGAAGTTCTAAAAACATACTGAACCTATGCAAACAAAATTCACTATTAGGTAGATCATTATTTTATGAACTCAACAAAACTGGTTTGGCATTTTTATGATTTTTCTACATTTTATTATTAATTTTGAAGTATTCAGACGCTTGCTAAAATTAACAAAACACCGAAAAGAAGGAAACAGGTCCTTGGGCTCAAAGCGGCCCAGGCGGGACACATGGCCGGCGGCCCAGACAGGCGCGCGGCCAACGGCCCAATCAGCCAGCGGTGGTAGCACTGGCCTAGCGTGGGAACAGGCACGGCGGCCCAGCAAAGGCCGGTGACCCACTAGGCGCGCACGTAGCAGCGGCAGGCCGGCACAGCGCGGGCGAGCCCATGGCGCAGGCACTCTTTGCATAAAACCCCCGATCGTTTCTCTAATTGCAAAACCTTGTTTACACTATTTATTACTCTCACTGTCTCTCCACCATAACCCCCTACACTTACTCCTATTTAGAAGCCTCGGTCCACGAAGAACTCCAGAGCAGAGCACCGGCAGGGGACGGTCCGGCGGTGACCAAACTAGCCGGGGAGGGCACGGTGGCACCGGAGGGGGGACCGACAGAGGCACAGGGCCCCCCTGGGGGGGGGGTTTAGCGTGACTACACAGGACCCCGTAGGCCCGTGATGGTGTGCAGGGCACGTCTGCCCGCGTGCAAACATAGATGACGACGATGGCGTGCGCGCTCCGGCAACCTACGACCTTGGAGATAGAAACAAAAATATGGGGGAGCATCAGGACCTTACCTCGGACATGGCTACTGTGTCGTCAGGAGCTGAACAGCCCGTGCTAGGCTGGCCACGTGCACGGTGAAGGGCGACGACGCTCCGAGCATGGCGCAGTCATGTCAGCTCATCACCGGTGAGAAACCTGGTCGAAGGAAAGTGAGAACCTGATAGAGGGGATCAAATCACAACTACTGATGCCATCAATTGAACCATTACCGACAATGAGGGCCGTACCCCCAATCACGCTCTACTCCAGCGACGAACTGACCGGCGATGACGGAACACCAAAATTGGTCATCGGTAACGAATGACTATGGCTAAATGCGGGTCGGGCGGTTGGCCAGCTTCGTGACTTAGCTACTGACACGAAGAATCGGCTCGACGTGGACCACGCATTGCGAATTTGAGGGCGCCTATTGACAGCAGCACGTGGACGTGGCAGGAGCACAGTGGGCAGCAGTGCACGACACAGGGCGTGCTTTGACTTGCTGTGGTGTGCGAGTGACAAGGCGACTGTGCTATCGGACAGCGGAGATGGGCGGCTACTCGGTAGGACCACCTGACCGTGTCCAGGAGCAGGTGGCTAAAGTGAAACGGCGAACGCGCGGGAAGGGCAATGACAAACCAACACGGAAGTAGCTCGACGAGACGACCACAGCGATGGCGTAGCAACACAGTGTGCAGCAGCCACCATAACGCGCGATGTCACGACGTATGTAAATGTGGTAGGTTTGCATGGCGCTGGCCGAGCACGGCACGATGGGACGCGACAAGGCGCGGGCACAACAGCCCAGCGTGACTACCCATGCGCGCCCAGCCACGTAGCAGCAAGGTAACAACGGCTCACATCAAGGCAGGCAGCTCCGGTCAGCCGGGACGCAGACCTATGCCGAGGCGTGAGAGCAGTGCTCGGTCGGCGATAGCTTGCGCATAGCAGGGAGCGGCTATGGCCATGTCTGGCCTGGAGTGCAGCCAACGGCCACAATGCTGGCACGAGGGGCAGTGGGGCAAGACGTGGCAGGAGCGCGAGTAGACGCTCGGTGACGGGCCGCGTGGCGACGACGGCTAGCTTAGCCAGGTGACCAGCCGGTAGCCAGGCAACGACGCGTCCAAAAATGGTAGATCGTGCAGAAATGCGTGGTGACCGTGGCCAAAGACCGAACGGCTGAAACCTGTGTCGTGCATGCTTTTTAAAGCGATGCCAAGGCCGCCAACCAGCACGGTTAAAGTTTGGCCAACTTCACTAACCCAAAGTCCATGCCACCAGCTAGCTAGGGAAGCACTCGGCGCGACCAAAGAGTGACTAGCGAAAAGATACGAGAAGGCCAAGATGGGTTCATCGCACAGCACGTTGGTTCACGAACAGAGCACCGAACGTAGTTCTTCGTGCGTTCTAAAGAGTTTCGAGCAATCTAGGGATAACCCCGCTATGTCAAACCATTCTACAAACCACTCCACGCTAGAGTACTCATCAGGATGCCACTAGCGAACAAGAATATCAAGTTAGTGTTTAAGAAATTTAGCTAGAATCTAAATGCTAACACGTCATTGTCTATCGCTTCCGACTTAGAAAATTATAACTTCTAGTTTTGAACTACATTCCAGAACTACTCAACTAGTTAGTTCAATATAACTCGCCACGAGTGATACTTTTAAATATAAGTCAAATTATAAGATCCGAGAAAATCGTTTCAGAAATTTTCTTAGGCCTAAAATGCGGCGCTAAATAAGATCGTAGCACCAGGGTGTTACATAAAATATAGATTATATGATTTAAACAAAATTTCCTTTAATAAAATAATAGATTAAATCTAATCATGAATTTTAAAAGCTAAAAACACATCTAACAATAGTATAAACATGTAGATTATGAAATTATGAACCTAACGCAAGTTGAACAGGTCAAATCAGAGTTAAAACAGAGAAGTTATGGCTAAAACAAACCTAGTGGCAAATCTATAAATATGTGAAAACGTATTTACAGATTGTCAACCGAGAAAAATACACTTTTGAAAAGAGCGATGCGTAATCTACGGATTGCGCAATGGGCCACAGGTTTTAAAATGGAAAACTAGAAGGACTCTTTAGTAAGATGGCCACGCGAAGAGGTATCCTCCGATTGAGGCCGTTGGATCTGGATCGAACGGTCTAGATTAGAACCGAGAGGGGAATTGGGGAAAACAGCCAGAACAGTGGCCGACGGTGGTGATTTCGCCGACGTCGTCAATTGCTCGCCGGAGCTATTGGACGGTGGTAATATCAAAGGACAATGCTTAAATACATAGCGTATTAGTATAAAGAATATAACCTCAGAGTATGGACAGCGGAAAGACAACTCTGATCTTCAGGCGAAGACTCCAAATCCAAAGGGACAACTGACTGGTTGATCACAAGCCTAATTCCTCTAAACTCTAGCAATCTGGTACCCATCCAGGATTTTCATCCAAATATTTAAAAAGTAAAGCAGGCATAAGTACATGCTATACTCAACAAATATAACATGGGGTTCATGAGGCTCAAAAGGTTGACACTGGTTTAACTGCGATTAGCTTTTAATTTTTACAATTTTAGCAATTGAGTAGCAACAAATTTATCATAAGCCCGTGTAAACACATGATCAGGTAAACATGAATAATGAATAGCATAAACAGTAATCATTAGTGAGCATCTTTATCATCAGTATCATCAGTGTTCATCATCTATTCCATAAGGGTTCCAAGGCCGCTCATGACCGTGAGCACGGCTGATATACCAGTTTTACACTCTACAGAGGTTATACACTTTCACTGTGAGTCGTGATTTACCCTTTCGCTCAAGGTGATCAGCCTCTTGACCCACTACCAAGGAAGGTCAGTAGGGTTCACTATGAAGCCTTTCAAAGGTTCGTCTAACAAGTTAGGGCTATTAAATTCACTCGGCAAATAGATATAGGAACCCCCCTATCGAATGGCATAATTCCATCACAGCTATAGACATAAGAGTAGAGGCTGTCCTATACTTGATTCATCAAGCCATTCTTATGCCAACAAAGGTAACCACTAACAAGCTAGAAAAGGTCCTCATACTGAGCTAAAGCCAGAGCCATATAGCTCTCACAGTTGTACTATAAGTTCTGGATGATCACTTATAGATAAGTCCTTAGAGAGAGGAATCTAGAGCACCATAAAACAGCCCAATGCTCTAGCCCCTTGTTCCATGTTGCTAAAAAGTATCTTTTAGTGTTTATTGCATATACCATTAGTCAAGTTACAAGATCATGGTTGTAGTTTAGCACTAGCATCATACTACCCAATGCAATACCTCATAGGTATCAAGGCACAAGGTACAAAGTACTAGAAAATCCTTAGTGGTAGTCAAGGCAGACACATGCAGTATGAATTAAATAATTAAAGGTGAATAGGCAACAAGGAAGATCCCATGCTATACTTGCCTTAAACATCGATCCTTCGGTAAGCTTTAATCTTCTTCTTCTTCTTCTTGATCACCACGTATATCTCACTGACTGGACGAAATCATAAAGCACCACACAAGCATCCATACAATCATACATGAAGCAAATAATAGATTTAAATTAGAATAGTACACCAATCATAGAAAAATAAGTTAAAGAGTTTGAAATATGATTCTACGTATCGCTACGAACACACAGACGCGAAGAGCACGCTAATCGGAGCTACGGTCAAAAAGATACAACTACCGATAGATCTACTCATAAAAATATAAAACTATAAGTTTCATGTGTTTTAACTTGATAAAAGTATATTGAATTAAGTCAAATTTAAATTTGAATTATAAAACTAAATTAAAGCAAATCATATTTTATTTATAAAATCCAGTTGCATAATTATTATTCAAATTGGAGTTTAAACCATGAAATTCTAGAATTAGTGACATGATAAACATTGTTACTAAAGCGTAGTTTATGTTGTTATGAATCCAACGCAACTTGAATGGACTAAAACGGAGTTAAAACGTAAAAGATATGATTTAAACAAGATTTCTTTTAAAAAATAATAGATTAAATCTAATCATGAATTTTAAAAGTTGAAAACACATCTAACAGTAGTATAAACATGTAGATTATGAAATTACGAACCTAACGCAAGTTGAACGGGTCAAATTGGAGTTAAAACGGAGAAGTTATGGCTAAAACAAACCTAATGGCAAATCTGTAAATAAGTGAAAACGTATTTTTTAAGTCAACCGAGAAAAATACGCTTTTTAAAAGAGCAAGGCATAATCTATGGATTGCGCAATGGACCATGGGTTTAAAAACGGAAAACCAGAAGGACTCTTTAGTAAGATGGCCACGTGAAGGGGTATCCTCCGATTGAGGCCGTTGGATCTGGATCGAACGGTCTGGATTAGAACCGAGAGGGGAATTGGGGAAAAAATAGCTAGAACAGTGGCCGCCGGCAGTGATTTCGCCGGCGTCGTCAATTGCTCGCTGGAGCTATTGGACAAAGCGCCCAGGGCTCTAATTCGACTCGGATTTGGCACAGGGAGATGGATAGGAACATGGCGAACTCGATTATGTGACTTGCAGCGGCTATTGCAGAGTAGAGAAGGTGGGCGACGGGCTATGGCGGTGGTAGAGCGACGACTTCGTGGCATAGGGCAGCACAGAGGGAAAAAGAAGAAGAAAAGGGGTTGTACGGGTTATATAGCTTGGCTAGAAGCTCTAGGACGTGCTTACCGCGATGGAGGGACGACGAGATGACCCGGCGGTGATGGCTTCTTCTTGGCGAAACCTGGACGACAACGCTAGGATTCCTGGCGGCGCGGCTGGTGGTTCTTGGCCTTGGTGGGAACAACACGGGCACGGAGGCTCTCTGTTTGAGGGGCAGGGTGCCGGTTACAAGCTCGAGCTGGGGGATGAAACTGACAGGTAGGTCCCACCTAGCAGTGAGAGAAGAGGCGGGGTCGGGCTGTCAGCCTGAGAGAGATGGAGGAGCGCGCCTATGTGGCTCTGCTAGGCCGGTGGAAACGGGCCGGCGCCATAGTGGGGGAGAGAAGGAACTGGGCTGAATGCAAAAGAGGAGCTGGGATGCGCGTGGAGGAAAAAGAAGAAAGGCCACGCGGATGGAGAAAGGAAAAAAGAGAGGGGAGAAGGTGGGCTGGTGGGAGGAGAATAGGCCCACGAGAGAAAAAAAACAAACTGGGCCATGCAGGCGAAAGGGAGAGAGGGGAGGAGAGAGGGTTTTCTTTTTTTTCCAAATCCTTTTCTAGTTTGTTTTAAAAACCAAATTCAAATGTAAACCAAGTGCAACTTCAAATAAAGTTTTGAATATACTTTTCAATTCTAAATAAAAGTGAGCAAATTTTAGTAAGTTTTCAAAAATATTTTTTTACAACTTTTTAAATTATTTTATTTTCAAATTTTCTTTTCTTTTACTTCAAAACCATTTTTAATTTCTTTTGCAAAAGGAATTTAAACCATTTTGAATTTTCAATCAAAACCACTCAACCAAATAAATCAAATGCAAGGACATGTATGCTCAAACATGTTGCTAAACCTTATGATGAATTTTAATTTAATGAAAAAAATTGTTTTCCTATATTTCATGAGCACAAAAATACAGAATTAAATTATTTTAATCATATTTTCAAAAGAGGCAAATTTTAGGGTGTTACAAATGAAAGCCTTTCAACCAACAATAATTGATCCAGCAGAGGCACCTAAACCTTTAGTTACGCATACTGCAGTTTAAGTTTCTAACACGGGAGAGAGAGGGAGGGAGAAGGGAACATAGTGCTATGCAAAGTGAAGTATAGCAAATCTGAATCGTCGGCTTCACACAAGAAAATTAGAGCATGTTGATGAAACTTAAGCAACATTTGTGGCACTAAGAGTGGACACATCTAGATATCAGTTGCAATCTGCATTTTCTATCATATTTGCAATTTCTTGAAGGGTAGACCTTCAGAACTTTTCACAGCTAATAAGAAGGGCTGGAGCTAGAACAGTAGTGGTAGTTGAAAAGTTTGGAACATCACAGGTCCTAATAGTCATAGATGATTGGACTAAATATGCTTGTTGGAGAACAAAAAAAAGAATCTCTAAGTTGTGGTTTTTTTTGCCTATTGGTGTAGTCTATAGATTGTCTTTCCAAGCGACATGGGAAGAGATCTTCATTGATATGCACCAATCCAAGAGCACAGTGTGAGATTTTTATGGAGTAATTCAACAGAATTCAACACAAGATTTTGCAATTTGTTAGTTTTAATAGGATAATTATTTTTTTTGTGTGTAAATGTTGCAGCTCCTTTCAAATTATGATGCAGTGGCTTCTGGTGCACCTTAGCTTGTTGAAGAATTTGTGTGGGAGAGAGCTGAAGCAACTGCAGTTAAGCTAAAGATATGTCTCAATAGCATGTAGAATGCCAAATTTACTTTTCCTGCACAACTATCATCGACGTGCCAGGTTACCAGTTGTGCTACAGGTCACTACCACTACCGGAAACAGTCGCTTTGCCGTGTGCCACAGGCACTCGGCAGGCCCAAAAAACACTCGGCAAAGGATTTGCCGAATGTAACACTCGACAAACAGCACACGACATCTACAATGCCGACAAATGGCTCTTTGCCGAGTGTTTTCTATTGGGCACTCAGCAAAGACTTTGTCAAGAGCTGAAACCGACACTCGGCGAAAAAAAGTAACGTGACAAAGTGGAAACGGTCATGGTACGTTTGCCGAGTGTCAAATCTCAGGCACTCGGCAACCTTCTGTATTAATGATCCTCGGGATGCCAAGGTAATAATTTTGATTGTGGATCGATGTTTGTTAACTAGATTTTGTATATGCTTGGTAAAAAGAATTGTTGGGGCAGTACAAAGGCACAATCCAAATTATTCCATGGATTAACTAAACTTCAGTTAATTTTTTAGCAGATGCAGAGATAGTAAAATGAGAGTTTCTATCTAATATTTTGGGGCTCTCTGCTGTCACTTAGAAAAAAAAATATCGTCTCATAGGACAAAAATATATTCTATAATAAAAAAACTATGCATGTGCATGTTCAATACTTAGGTGTACTATATGATGGAGTTAACATGTCGGTTACAACAATTTATATGGTATTGTCCATAATTTAGAGGGTATTAAATTTAGGCTGGGTGTATAGTAGGCCACCTAGCTTTATTCTTGCAACTTCTACCTCTTTATGTGTTAGTCTTTGCCAATGGTATATTTGTTTGGCAAAGCTCAAGCAAGACAATTGGTAAAGAATCAAGCAAAGACGACTCAATGAGGTTGACCCTTAATTTTAGTGTTTTCAGCATGTAGACCTGGAAATTAAAAAGTGGCTGCTCCTTGAGAACATAAAGTGGTGCCACATAACAGATGTGCAGGTTATACATGGTGAGACTGGTGAACCTTCTGTAATTTCCTAAACGAATATTCCCACCATTAGTATATAGGTCCATTCCCCCTACATTTTTTCATGCTCCCATTAGCATATAATATGAAAGTATTGTTTTCATCATGACTTCTAGTTAACTACTCCCATTAGCATATACTTTCTCTGCCCCAAAATATAAGGCGTTATGGGATACGTGCAGGTCAAATTTTCTCAACTTGACTAGGTTTGTAAAAAATACGTGCAACATTTATATCTCTAAATAAGTTTATTATGAAAATATATTCAATGGTCTATGTAATAATACTAATTATGTATTATAAATATTAATATTCTTTTTATATATAATTGATCGAAGTTAAAAAAAATTGACTTCTCGGGAAGCGAGAATGAATTCTATTTTGGGACAGCGAGAATATATGAAAGCAGTGTTGAAAATAATTTTAACAATCAAGTTCGTCTGTGTCTGATTGGTAAGCTTAGACATCATAATGGCATCAAAATTTCGACTCTCATGGACACCCTCATGGATCAGTGCAAAGCATCCCAATCCTATAGCATACAACAAATAACAACCTTAAAGTTATGATATTTTCAAAAGGTGGATAATAAAGACCATCGAGACGTTTTGGCATTAGAGTATATACGTGCAGACACATAGGCATGGTGGTGCAAGTGAGCAGCCAGCAGAAGTCGAGAGTTATGGGGTGTTTGGATCCCAGGACTAACTTAGTCCCTGTCACATTGAATTTTTAGATATCAATTAGGAGGACTAACATGAGCTAATTATAAAATTAATTACATAAGTTGTGGCTAATTCGCTTGCCAGCGCCGTGTACAGGATGGTAGGAGATGTTATGGAACTTATTCATGGATTTATTGGCGCACGAAAGAAATGAATATCAAAAATCTGTTCCTGCCAGTATAAAACATGATCTTAGCCACGTCACGAAAGATCTACACAGTAGAGTTTGTGAGCCGCGACGCCACGCTCTCTATGACTGTGTAAATTTCACGAACTTAGCTTTTTAGATTAAATGTCACTTTAACATCGGTCATATACTTTTGCAGTATTGTTATCTTATCGTACGATCCGTGTGTTTTTAGTACAAAAATTTAGCTATCCCATAGCAACGCACGGGCACGAACCTAGTTATTCAAAAGAACATATCTGTGGAAATTTGGTATAGGATACGGTTGCTACAAATTGCCCGACGATCCATGACACACAAGTTTGCTTCACAGCTACAAGTTAAATCTAGTCGATCCAAGTCTTCACTATTAATCAACAAATTGAAGCCGATAGCAACTTCCACCTTGCACTGCAATGATAACACGGTTGTTCATGTAATGATTGATTTCGATCTTCTATGATCCACGAATATACTTGCTTGATTGAGTAACTCAATTTATGCAAAAATTTTTGCATAATATTGTTTAGTGATGTCTCAATCCGAAAAGGGCTGGCGGTGCACTAATAAATTTTGATGGAATCTCTATTCTTTTGCGTATTTTCTTAATCAAATGCGTGTGGTTGATCATGCGATGTAGCTTAGTTGGTTAGATTCCCCATGAAACCATCAAGCTACCTTTTAAGTCATAACCTTAGTAGGAATGCTCATATTTTTATAGATTTATTGAAATAAGGAATAGTACGTGTACACTACACGTGGGTTTATTAAAATGCCATTATTGATGCTGGGAAAATAGAACCATAGGACAAATAATTGTGAATAGTTGTAGTTATTTTCTGAGATATATAGGCCCCGTTCGCTTCGCTGAAAAAACAAGCCGAAACACTGTTCCGGCTGATTTGTTGTGAGAGAAAAATACTATTCCGGCTGAAAAAACAAGCTGAAAAGTACGGATTATAAGACAAACGGACAGGGCAATAGTTGAAGCTTTATTTAACGTACTCTAATTATTTTTACATGGCAATAATTAGTATTGCCCATGAATCAAAGTTGACAGGCCAAAAGAAAAGGAAAGAAAAAGAAAAGTAACAACACCAATGCTATGAACTTTGTAGAACACTTGTAAGGTTAGCAACTATTTGTAGTATGTATTGAGTTACAACTTGTAGCATTGTACAAATATTATATCACTATGAGTTTAATTTTGTATGTTATATATGTTAACGCCAGAACGGTAAAAATACACCAAATTACATCTAAATGATTAATTTACAGTTGTACGTTTTTTTGAGGAGAAGCAAAACCTTTATTGAGCTTCATAAGAAGTACAAACGCCATTCAGCAGAGTGTAACACCCTAAAATATAGGAAAATAAAATTTTTTATTAAGTTAAAATTTATCATAAGGAAGCAACAAGTCTGAGCATACATGCCATTGCATTTGATTTATTTGGTTGAGTGGTTTTGATTGAAAATCTAAATGGTTTAAATTGCTTTTGCAAATAAAATTAAAGATGTCTTGAAGTAAAGAAAATTAGGAAATAAATGCCTTTTAAAAGTTGTAAAATTTATTTTTTGAAAACTTAATAAAATTTGCTCATTTTTATTTGATTGAAAAATATATTTTAAACCATGTTCAAATTTAATTTGGTTCAAATTTGAATGTTGTTTTGAATAGGAAAGAAAATAGAAAAAAATTATATATTCTTCCTCTCCTTCCTCGGTTTTGGCCGCGACCTAGTTCTACTCCAGGCGGCCCATTCTTTTCCGCGCCGTTTCCCGCTCTTCCGCTCTGGCTTGGCCTGCTTTTCCGCGCGACCCAGCTTGTTCCATCCTAAGCCGGCCAGCGTGCTCTCCCTTTTCTCCCCTAGCGCACCGGCCCATCTCGCGTTCTGGTCTAGCTGTACACCGCAAGCCTAGCGCGGCCGCCACCATTTTCCTTCTCTTCTCATCTGTCGCCGACTACCTAGGCCTGCCCGTCAGCTCTGCCTCCTACCCTCGGCTCGTTGTCAACCCAGACTTCGCCGCTGCCAATGGAGGCCGTGCCTGCGTTGTTTTTTACTCCTCCTTCGCCTTGCGCCCTACGCTGCCCGGCCCCATATAAGCCGAGCCTACACCGCGTCGTGCCACCATACCCCACGCCCTATCTCGCACCGCCTCACCTAGAGCTAGCCCTACACCGCTGTCCGTCGTCACCCCGCCAAGCCGCATGCTGCTCGTCCTCTCCACGCCGGCATAGATCCGCTCTCGTCCGCGTGAAGCAGCTAGGTGAGCTCGCCTCAACCTCCTCTTTCACCTCGTGCCTTTTTCGTTGAAAACCATGGCCGTAGGCCTTGAATCACGCGCGCCGCCAAGTTCCTCACCGTCGGCCATGTCTTCTGCCGCGTTTGGCACTGTTTCGGCTGGCTCTCCTCACTCCCTTCTCCTCTGATCTAATCCAAGCCGACCAGTGAAGATCCAACGGCCCGAGTTAGCCCGTACCCCTTCGTCTTGTAGTTTTGCAAAAGAGCCCTTATAAGTATTTAAGTCTCAACCCGTGGTCCAAAGTGCAATCATAGATTATGTTTTCTTCTTTGGAAAGCGTAGTTTCTTCGGTTTAGATTCAAAATACGTTTTCACTTATTTACAGATTTTGCCACTGATTTTGTTTTAGCCATAACTTCTCTGTTTTAACTCCGATTTGACCTGTTCAAATTGTGATAGGTTCGTATTTACGTTGTCTACATGTTCATACTACTGTTAGATATATTTTAACTTTAAAATTTTGAGGTTAGATTTAATCTATTATCTTATCAAAAGAAATCTTGTTTAATTCATATCTTCTATGTTTTAGCTCCGAATTGACCCATTCAAGTTGTGCTAGATTCATTGCAACGAGATCTACACGTTAGTAACAATGTTCATCATGACACTATTTCTAGAATTTCACGGTTTAACTTCAAATTTGGATAATCATTATGCAACTGGATTTTATAAATAAAATATGACTTGTTTTATTTTAGTTTTATAATTCAAATCTAAATTTGACTTGATTCAATTTATATTATTTATAAAATATCTTATATATGAATTTATATAGTTAAAATAAATGAAGCCTATAGCTTTCTTTTTCGCGTATAAAGCAAATCTATCGGTAGATGTATTTTTTCACCGAAGGTCCGATTGGCGTGCTTTTCGTGTCTGTGTGTTCGTAGTGAGACGTAGATCCATTTTACAAACTTTTCATCTTGATTTTATATTTGGTGTACTATTCTAATTTAGATCTATTGTTTACTTCATGTATGATTGCATGGATGCTTGTGTGGTGCTTTTATGATCATGTCTAGTCGGCGAGCTTTGCGTTGGTGATATAAAAGAAGTTGGTGATCCAGAAGAAGACCTTTGGAGGTTACAATTCAATAGAAGAAGGATTTGAGTTTAAGGTAAGTATAGCATGGGATCTTCCTTGTTGTCCTATACACCTTTAATCATTTAACACATGCTGCATGTGTCTACCTTAACTACCACTAAGGATTTCCTAGTACTTTATTACCTTGTGCCTTGATACCTATGGGGTATTGCATTGGGTAGTATGATGCCAGTGCTCAACTACAACCATGATCTTGTAACTTGACTAATGGTATATGCAATAAACATTATAAGATGCTTTTTAGCAACATGGAACAAGGGGGCTAGAGCATTGGGCTGTTTTATGGTGCTCTAGATTTCTCTCCCTAAGGACTTATCTATAAGTGATTATCTGGGACTTACAGTACAGTTGTGAGGGCTATATGGCTCTAGCTTTAGCTCAGTATGAGGACCTTTTGTAGCTTATTAGATGTTACCTTTATGGTGCAAGAGGGGCGTGTTCTGGGTTAGATATAGTGCGGCCTCTGTTCGTCAGTATATAGGCTATGTGTTATTGTGCCTGTCGGAAGGGGAGCCCTACAATCGCAGGCCATAGAAACCTAGCGGCCCTAACTTGTTAGACGAACCTTTGAAAGGCTTCATAGTGAACCATGTCGACCTTCCTTGGAAGTGGATCAAAAGATTAGTTATCTTGGGCAAAAGGGTAAATCATGACTCATAGTGAAAGTGTACAACCTCTATAGAGTGTAAAACTAGTATATCTGCCGTGCTCACAGTCATGAGCGGCCTTGGAACTCTTACGGAATAGATGATGAACACTAATGATACTGATGATGAAGATACTCACTAATGATTATGGTTTATGCTATTCATTATTCATGTTTACCTGATCATGTGTTTATATGGGCTTGTGAATAAACTTGTTGCCACCCAATTGCTAAAAGATGACTCATTAAAAGCTAATCGTAGTTAAACTAGTGTTAGCCTTTTGAGCCTCATGAACCCCATGTTATATTTGTTGAGTATGACATGTACTTACGCTTGCTTTACTTTTTAAATCTTTGGAAAAAATCCTGGGTGGGTAACAGATTGCTAGAGTTTGGAGGAATTAGGCTTGTGATCAACTAGTCAGTTGTCACTGTGGAATTGGAGTCTTCACCCGAAGACCGAAGTTATCTTTCACCGTTTTCTGTCTAAGGTTATATTTTTTATACTAAGTACATTATATATTGAGCATTGTCTTTTGATATTACCCTTATTTGTAGCTATATGGGAGATTTGACTTCATTGGCTCACATATGGTGCGTATCTGGTTTTGTTCTTAAAACCAGGTGCTACAAAGTGGTATCAGAGTAATGCTAACTGTAGGACGCAAGCCTAGTTAGAACTGGACGTTCTAGTATGCTTTCATCTATGCTTACTTCTTGCTTCCCTCTATAACCATGTTATTTTCTAAAAGTTATGCTCACTTCGACCTCTGTTCTGTTATGAAAACCTTGTCTCTATTCTAAATCGTTTCTCTTCATCCAAGTAGATGGGTCATGATGAGGAGACCACTGGCATCAAAGGTTAGGAGGACCAAGCTACGTTGTCCTTGACTGCATTCGATATGGAGAAGCTTGTAGCTATGCAACAACAAGTATTTGGAGGAATGACTCAACAGTGCTTGCCATAGGGTCAAACCAACATACCAAAGAGACCAGTGAAGAGACAAGTGGCAGAAGCTTGGAAGAAGATGAAGTCCAATGAAGGTGTTCATAGTAATATACTCGGAAGTCAGTGTCAATGTCAATGCTACAAGCATTATGGTTTTCCCTGTCTTTAGAACAAGTCTAATAAGAAGGAAGTCAAGGTGAACCCGAGTTGTGAAGCTAATGTGGATAAGAAGAGGAAGGCAGTCTCACCAGAGCTAGAATTGGGAAGCAATCAACATTTGAGTTCTACTACAGGGTCACATCCAGCTCCAATCCCTGATTAGACAAACTCAGACTCTAAAGAGTTAGAAGTTTCTCAATCTAAGATTACTCCACTCTTTTTGCATGAAGTATGCATAGATGGGTGGACAATCACTTATAAGGAGTTTCAATCCCAAAGGATCAAGCAACCTAGAAAGCGGTCCAGTCAAGTAAAGATGGACCTTCAGAGTCAGCAAGCTGACAACACACCTAGCAACAATTCTATGGAGTATGACACCACAAAAGATACATCTAAGATTATGTGTTATCGTTGCCAACAAGAAGGACATTATGCAAAGTTTTGCCCACGGAAGAATCAACTATTGTACCATGGAAGTAGTCAGAGTCAAATCACTACAAAGTTGCTACCAAAAAGTGTCAGTGATACCCAATCCGAAAGAAGCATTCGGTGAGAGTGACGAATGAAGAAGTCATGCTAGACTACCCAAGGTATTTAGTTAAGGAATAGGAGTTGGTGCCCTTTATGTAATAAAAATGATAGTATCGCAAGTTGAGTCTATGATTGAGTTGTGCACCTTTATTGCTTGTTGAATTGTCATTATGCATATGATTGTTTTCAATATTTGTAATGATTGCAATGATCTTGTTGGGTGTTCCCACAATTTCATATAGCTTATAGGCCTAAGGTATAAGGATTAATGAAATAAATAGTTGGGTTTTGGTTTTCTTCTGTTCTCTCTATCCTGTCTTTTCGGAGCAGTCTGCACTCTTTGGCTTATATCTCTGATTTTGGACAATCATAAATCCTAAAAAATTCTAGACAATAGTAGACTTTCATATCTTTCTCTGAGCGCAAGAATCACCTTGATATCTAGTTTTGTTGTGGAGTTATGAAAATCACAAGACGATGCAACTGTGCTGTCTAAAATTTGGAGTAGTTTCTGTTGTGCACTATTTTCAATCAAGTTAACTGCAGAATTTGGAAAAGTGTTCTATAAGTAAGTTATGGAGAATTTTATAAGCTTTCCAACGGTATAAGCTACAACTTCATTGGATTAACAGAATGAGAGTTACAGCCATTTTACGACGCTGCTGTTTTTCTACTCATGAGGAACTTCAGATTTCTTGTTCTTGCCCCTACACGAGAGTCTCATTAGGATGTCAGGACGTCGTGATACTAGTTAGCTCATCTAGAAGAAGGTGCAAGCTACTCTTTTTGTGTCCCCTAGTTGATATTTTCTTAAGGGGGTAGCCAAGTTGAAGAATTTGTAAGATGAAGTGTCCTACGTTCTAGATTGCGCAACGGAAGCGTGGTGGTACCCAAAGATGTGAGAGAAACTCAGAGTCTCAATGAGGTTTGATTAAAGGTTCAAGAGAGGTTTAACCAAGATCATCAAGATATTGATAATGCTACTAGAAGAGGTTTTAAGTTAGTTTGGATCAAGAGACCTCAGCTAAGTGCCTGAAGCAGTCCAAGAAGAGGTTGAAGTAAAACCTAAGTATTAGCTTTGCTAGATCCGGACAAGAGCTTTATATCTATAATGATGTACCTTGTCAAGGTGTGGGATGTGTCCTTATGCAAGAAGAAAAATATAATACCTTGTCCATTAAGTCAACTAAGGAAGTGTGAGTTGAACTACCCAACATATTATGTGGAGTTATCCATTATGGAGCATGGAAGTAATATCTTCTTAGAAGAAAAAGTGACATCTAGGCGGATCACAAGAATCTATAGGACATCTTCACTAAGTTGGTCTTGAGCTCGTGATATCCTCGTTGGAATGAGATTGATTATGACTTGAAAAGTGTTATCACTTCGAGGAGTACAGTCATGTCCGATGCCCTTAGCAATAGAGAATTGTGCTATGAAGGTTTGGGTGAAACCAAGGATTAAGAGTTGTATTCCCAGTTCGATCAACTTAGCCGGAAATATTAATGTTTTGAAGATTGGTAGAAGAATTTCCTTCTAACCAAGAGATTCGTCAGGCTTCGTTGGAAGATGGATATTTTAGGAAAGAGAATTGGTATTAAAGGAAATGTGGCCTAGTGATTGGAGTTACCTGAGTATTATTTGGAGTATCTATCATAATCTTGGAATTAGTTTGATAAGTTACTTGGAGTAAGATTAATAGGTATGCAAAGTAAAGTGGGATCCTTATCAAGACAATGGAAATACATGAGGGACTAAAGAAAAATCTAAAGATGAAGTTTCCCTATCTCCTCGCTGACGTCTTCCAAATCTCGGGGGCGAGATTCATCTTAAGGGGGGTAGAATTGTAACATCCTAAAATTTGCCTCTTTTGAGAACAGGTTTAAAATGATTTATTTCTGAATTTTATGCTCATGAAATATAGAAAAACAAAATTTTTCATTAAGTTAAAATTTATCATAATGAAGCAACATGTCTGAGCATACATGCCATTGCATTTGATTTATTTGGTTGAGTGGTTTTGATTAAAAATTTAAAATGGTTTAAATTGCTTTTGCAATTGAAATTAAAGAAGGCTTTGAAGTAAAAGAAAATTAGGAAATAAATGCCTTTTAAAAGTTGTAAAATTTATTTTTGGAAAACATAATAAAATTTGCTCATTTTTTTATTTGAATTGAAAAATGTATTTTAAACCGTGTTCAAATTTGATTTGGTTCATATTTGAATGTGGTTTTGAAATAGGAAAAGAAAATAGAAAAAATTATGTATTCTTCCTCTCCTTCCTCAGTTTTGGTCACGACCCAATTCTATTCAAGGTGACCCATTCTTTTCCACGTCGTTTCCCGCTCTTCCGCTCCGGCTTGGCCTGTTCTTCCGTGTGGCCCAGCTTGCTCCTTCTTGAGCCGTCCCAACGTGCTCTCTCTTTTCTCCCCTGCCGCACCGGCCCATCTCGCATTCTGGCCCAGCTGTACGCTGCAAGCCTAGCTCGGCCGCCGCTGTTTTCCTTCTCTTCTTCCTTTGTCGCCGACTACTCGGGCCCGCTCGTCAGCTCTGCCTCCTACCACGGCTCGTCGTTAACCTGGACTCCGCCGCTGTCAATGGAGGCCGTGTTCACGCTGTTTTCGACTCCTCCTTTGCCTTGCGCCCTACGTTGCCCGGCCCCATATAAGCCGAGCCCGCACCGTGCCGTGCCGCCTACCCCGCACCCTATCTTGCACCGTATCGCCTAGAGCTAGCCCTGCGCCACCGTCTGCCATCGCCCTACCAAGCCGCACGTTGCTCATCCTCTCCACACCACCACAGATCCGCTCTCGTTCGCGTGAAGTAGCTAGATGAGCTCGCCTCAACCTCCTCTTTCACCTCGTGCCTTTTCTGTTGAAAACCATGGCCGTAGGCCTTGAATCATGCGCGCCGCCAAGTTCCTCGCCGCTGGCCAAGTCTTCCGCCACGTCTGGCACTGTTCCGGCTGGCTCTCCTCACTCCCTTCCCCTCTGATCTAATCCAAGCTGACTAGTGAAGATCCAACGGCCCGAGTTAGCCCGTACCCCTTCGTCATGTAGTTTTGCAAAAGAATCCTTATAAGTATTTAAGTCTCAACCCGTGGGCCAAAGCGCAATCACAGATTATGTTTTCTTCTTTGGAAAGCGTAGTTTCTTCGGTTTAGATCCAAAATACGTTTTCACTTATTTATAGATTTGCCACAGATTTTGTTTTAGCCATAACTTCTCCGTTTTAACTCAGATTTGACCCGTTCAAATTGCGTTAGGTTTGTATTTACGTTGTCTACATGTTCATACTACTATTAGATATCTTTTTAACTTTAAAAATTTGTGGTTTTAATCTATTATCTTATTAAAAGAAATCTTGTTTAATTCATATCTTCTACGTTTTAGCTCCGAATTGACCCGTTCAAGTTGTGCTAGATTCATTGCAACGAGATCTACTTGTTAGTAACAATGTTCATCACGACACTATTTCTAGAATTTGATGGTTTAACTTCTAATTTGGATAATAATTATGCAACTGGATTTTATAAATAAAATATGACTTGTTTTATTTTTGTTTTATAATTCAAATCTAAATTTGACTTGATTCATTTTATATTATTTATAAAATATCTTATATATGAATTTATATAGTTAAAATAAATGAAGCCTATGGGTTTCTTTTTTGCGTATAAAGCAAATCTATCGGTAGATGTATCTTTTTCACCGAAGCACCGATTAGCGTGCTTTTTCGCGTCTGTGTGTTCGTAGTGAGATGTAGATTCATTTTACAAACTTTTCATCTTGATTTTATATTTGGTGTACTATTCTAATTTAGATCTATTGTTTGCTTCGTGTATGATTGCATGGATGCTTGTGTGGTGCTTTATGATCATGTCCAGTCGGTGAGCTTTGCGTTGGTGATATAAAAGAAGTTGGTGATCCAGAAGAAGTCCTTTGGAGGTTACAATTCAATAGAAGAAGGATTTGAGTTTAAGGCAAGTATAGCATTGGATCTTTCTTGTTGTCATATACACCTTTAATCATTTAATACATACTGCATGTGTCTACCTTGACTACCACTAAGGATTTTCTAGTACTTTGTTACCTTGTACCTTGATACCTATGGGGCATTGCATTAGGTAGTATGATACTAGTGCTCAACTACAACAATGATCTAGTAACTTGACTAATGGTATATGCAATAAACATTAAAAGATGCTTTTTAGTAACATGAAACAAGAGGGCTAGAGCATTGGGCTATTTTATGGTGTTGTAGATTCCTCTCCCTAAGGACTTATCTGTAAGTGATCATCTGGGACTTACAGTACAGCTGTGAGGGCTATATGGCTCTAACTTTAGCTCAGTATGAGGACCTTTTCTAGCTTGTTAAAGGTTACCTTTATGGCACAAGAGGGATGTGTTCTGGGTTGGATATAGTGCATCCTCTGTCCGTCAGGGTATGGGCTGCGCATTATTGTCCTATCGAAAGGGGAGCCCTACATTCACAGGCCATAGAAACCTAGTGGCCCTAACTTGTTAGACGAACCTTTAAAAGGCTTCATAGTGAACCCTACCAACCTTCCTTGGAAGTGGGTCAAAAGATTAGCTACCTCAGGCAAAAGGGTAAATCACGACTCATAGTGAAAGTGTACAACCTCTACAGAGTGTAAAACTGGTATATCAGCCATGGTCACGGTCACGAGCGGCCTTGGAACCCTTATGGAATAGATGATAAACACTGATGATACGGATGATGAAGATGCTCAATAATGATTACTGTTTATGCTATTCATTATTCATGTTTACCTGATCATGTGTTTATATGGGCTTTGTGAATAAACTTGTTGCCACCCAATTGCTAAAAGATGACTCATTAAAAGCTAATCATAGTTAAACTAGTGTCAGCCATTTGAGCCTCATGAACCCCATGTTATATTTGTTGAGTACGACATGTACTTACGCTTGCTTTACTTTTTAAATCTTTGGAAAAAATCCTGGATGGATACCAGATTGCTAGAGTTTGGAGGAATTAGGCTTATGATCAACCAGTCAGTTATCCCTATAGAATTTGAGTCTTCACCCAAAGATCGAAGTTATCTTTCTGCTGTTTGCTGTCTATGGTTATATCATTTATACTAAGTACGTTATATATTAAGCATTGTCTTTTGATATATCCTTATTTATAGCTATATGTGAGATTTGACTTCCTAGGCTCACATATGGTGCGTATCTAGTTTTGTTCTTAAAACCGGGTGCTACATAGAGATACAAACCAAACATGTCTACTGAGTTCATCACAGACACTACTTCTAGCTAAGACATGGGCCTCAAAATTTGATTGCCTCCCTTCATGAACAAAATCAACAAAATTGAACTCATGTGGTCTAGCTCTAATTTCCTGAACCATATGTCCATAAGAGCCCATGCTCCCTTCCCGAATGCTCCTGATAACTTCTACATTGTCACACGGTAGTCTAAAATCATGAAGAACCAAATCGCTAGCAAGCGCTAGGCCTTCTTTGCATGCAATTGCTTCCACCATGTCAGGTTCTAAGCGGCCCTCCATCACCACGGCTGAGGCACCCAGGAACTTTCATACAACATCTCTTGCTATCGCTGCTGCAGCGATGACTCCCGAATTTTTAGCCAAAGCAGCACTAACGTTGATCTTCATTAAAACCGATCAGTACGGGGGATCCACAGAAGTTGTACATAGTCTTTTGAAGTTCCAAAGCCTGCTAGGCCCAAGACTATGGGCCTTTGGGAGAGCTGCTACATTACCAATCCAAGGCTTGGTTTCATGGGCCCTGTTGGGCTGGCAGTAAATTGACTAATTGATGCTCTTTAATTTTCAATTGGTTTCACTGCTAGGAAAAATATTTTAGACAGACTAGTATATTACCCGTGCTAACGCTATGGCAACATTTTAGTGGATGCAAATTAGAACTGAAATATATGCAAATTAAAACAACCAAAAGATGGTTTCACTGCGCAAGACTTGGCCATTACATCTCAACACATCGCAATGCAAATTGATTATTTTGGGTAATCCTTTTTAGTTACGTTGACTTAAATATCTTCAAAAACAAGCAGTCTAGGCCTTCCTAGCAGGTTTTCTTTACTATTTAGTAGCCATGCACAAGTATCATCTCCTATCTAACAAACCAAAGAGGCATATTTCTTTCTTCCAAAATTCATATTGTACCCTTGTTCCATCCACAATTATCAAATTGAAGAAAAAATAGGCAAATGGATCAACAAATATGCACCGTAGGAAAAAAAAGCACATCGATAGCAGACACAGCATTCATACCACAAGAATTTTGTTCCCTAGCCTCAGAGTTTTCTTCCCTTCCTCCACCTAACCTTAGAATAAACTACACAAGCGTGCATGACCTCATAATAAAAATCAGCGGAACAACTTGAGTCACCTAACATGAGCATCTTCTGCGTACCAGCGATGACTTTGTCTGACAAGTTGATGCGATGTCCCATGGGCGTTTTACGATTGATGTTGAGTTTCTGGACCTAAGGATAGCCAATAACAATGCAAGTTTGCAGCCTCGTCTTTTAAAAAAAAATATTCGCATCACTTGCTAAACGCTTCCATGACCTAGGAGATTCTGTTGGCCCATAGGATCACCAGCTTAGGTGAGTCGACCACTCACCAGTCTTGTTGAGCACCCGCTAGTGTTGCCGAGCACCCACAAGCTAAGCTGACCACGAACAAGCATTGTTCGACCACACACACTATGGCTAGAGGTAGAAGAAGAGGGAGAACAGAGCACACATAGTACAAGCACCAGCATTGGCTAGAGCCCTATATAGGAGATGACAAATCTAAACTCTCTTTGTTGAGTTCTAGTGGCAAACTATATATACAACTCTATCTATCTAGTCCTAATACAGCTGTCCTACTGCAATAGTGACTAGATAACACAGTAGGACTGACTTCTGCGCCTGTCCCTGTATGTGGCTACAGTCCAGCAGGTGAGCCGTTCAGCGCCTACCTCTACAGTGGCTATAGTACCACAGCAGGAAGCCTTTTCAGTGCCGCCTTCCCTTGCTATGTGTTCACACAAGGAAGCAATAGATTATCTAATAATTCTTCCCCTAATCCTTCTACTATCCCTTGTACCCCCTCCATGCCGATCATCTCCTTCAGCTCTGTGAGTCGAAGGTGACCGAGTGGCTTGGTGAGGACGTCTGCGAGTTGCCGACCAGTCAGGCCTGAGGGCCTTGTGCCACCGACGATATCGTCCAGCCTGTGGAACTGCACCTCCTCACCTTCATGGAAGGCATCCACGAACTCAGTGATGTCACTTGGAGGTGAGGCGAACTCAATTAGTGTTGATACAGTTCCCTGTTCCGCCGGAGTGCTCGGCACTCTGGTTGCAGTGCTCAGCACTTCTTCTAGATAGCTCGCCACTACTCCTACAGTGCTCGGCACCACTGTAGGAGTGCTCAGCCTCACTCTAGGAGTGGTCGGCACCACTGCAAGACCTCTTGGCTCTGCTACGGGAGTGCTCAACACCTGTCCTGGAGTGGTCACCACCACTACAGAACCTTCTGACACCACTCCTGGCGTGCTTGGCATCCCTCCAGGAGTGCTCGGCACTCCTCCTAGAGTGCTCAGCATCTCTCCTAAAGTGCTCGGCTCTACCGCTGGAGTGCTCGGCACCCCTTCTGGAGTGCTCAGCACCTGTTCCCCAGCGTCTCCACCACCATGGATGACCAGGTGCTCAACGACGAAGGTGCTGGTGAAGTCGCCAGCTTCCCCCGTGCTCGGACTGCTCTAGTCCCAAGCCACCTTCTCGTCGAACACGGCGTCGCGTGAGACAAGCACCTTGTCTCCACGTGGGTCATAGAGCCGGTATGCCTTGGTACCCTCTGCGTAGCCTAGGAACACCATCAGAGTGCTCCTGTCCTCCAGCTTGGTGAGGATCGGCTTTGTCTTCCTGACGTGGCTGATGTAGACGAATGTCTAGAGGAAGGACACGCTCGGCTTGCGCCCATCAAGCTTCGAATGGCGTCTTACCTATTAGGGCCTTGGTTGGAGCGCGGTTGAGGATGAACACCGCAGTGGTCACCACTTCACCCTAGAACCTTGCCGTCATGCCTTTGGCCTTCATCATGGATCGAGCCATGCCGACCACCGTCTGGTTCTGCCTCTCCACCACGCCATTCTATTGTGGCGAGTACGGTGCGGTGTGGTGTCGCACCACACCCTGCTCCGTGTAGTACGTAGCGAACTCCACCGAAGTGAATTCACCACCACGATCAGTCCTCAGCACGTGGAGCTTCTTGCCGCTCTCGGCCTCCGCACGCATCTTGAACTTTTTGATCGCCGCCGCCGCTTCATCCTTGCTCGTCAGGAGTTGTAGCCACATATAGTGACTGCAATCATCTATGAGCAAGAGGAAGTACCGCCGACCACCGTTTGTGGCTGGTGTGATCGGCCCGCAGAGGCCATTGTGGATGAGCTCAAGAGCGTCCTTCGCGTGATACTTGGCTGCCTTTGGGAATGGTAGCCTCCTCTACTTCCTAGCCAGGTAGCTGTCACACAACTCGCCTCCGTGCTCGATGTGGGGTAGCCCTTGGACCATCTTCTCTAGCCGACCAAGCACGTCAAAGCTAAGATGTCCGAACTGGGCATGCCACAGCCACGACTCCTTAGTGTGCCTTGCTGCCAAGCACACGGGCTGCTCTACCTTTAGGTCAAGTAGGTACAACCAGTTCTAGGACCTCTTTACCTTGGTGAGAAGTCGCTGCTCTCGGTCCCTGATTCTAAGGACTCCGTCCTTGATCAGTACCTCGCTACCGCGCTCATCCAACTGACTAATGCTGATAATGCTGGAATGCAGTTGCGGGATGTAATATATATATCTGTTAGTGCACGGTGCTCCCTATTCTGGCACCTGAAGATGATGGTGCTACACCTTTAGATTGCCACCCTTGAGCCATCACCAAACTTCATCGTACCGATAACATCATCGTCGAGCTCGGAGATGGATGCCTTGGAGCCCGTCATGTGGTTGCTGGCACCAGAGTCCAGGTACCACTGCTACTCCTGGTCAGCGCCCACACGTCCGAGGTGGACTTGGGCACGTGGTTCGTCGAGGTTGACAGCCTTCAGGGCTTTCCTAGGTCCTTCCACCATCGTCACCTCTACCTTCTCCTTGGCCTCGACATTGTGCAGTGCACAGAACGTCGCCATCAGGATAGTGGCCTCATCATCATCATCATCAGCTTGCACCAGATGAGCCTCAACCTTCTTCTCCTGCTTGTGATTTGGGCACTTTCGTGCCCAATGGCCCGTCTTCCCACAGCGCCGACAGGCGTTGGGGTCGACCTGCTTCTTCTTCTCTGAAGAAGCCTTGCCGCAGCGCTTGCCATCGCCACCACGGCTGGAGGAGGCTACCTTCCTGGAGTTCCTCCGAGCAGCCCACTCCTCTTCTGTCAACAGTAGTTTGCCACTGTCCTTCGTTGCTATCGCCTGCTCTAGGCGCTCGTCCACCTCCCACAGACGGCCTGTCACATCCGCAATAGTGAGGGTGGATAAGTCTAGCATTGTCTCTATAGAGAGAGCGATCTGGATGTACTTTGTCGGCACAGAGTGGAGGTACTTAGAGACCACCTCCTCTTTGTCAATGGTGACACCATGGCCCTTCACCTTGCTGATGAGCGTCTGCAGGCGGAGGGAAAAGTCCACCATTTCACCATCCTTGAACTTGAGGTTGGCGTACTCCTGCTTCAGAAGCTGGACCGTCGCCTTCTTTGCGCGGTCAGAACCGACGCGCATCGCCGCAATAGCCTCCCACGCCTCCTTAGCAGAGCTCTTCACCCCCAATGGCTCCATATACTCCGCCGGTACAGCAGCGAGGATAGCCTCCAACGCTGACATGTCATCTTCCTCATTGTCGGTGCCCTTGTCAACAGCATTCCAGAGCCGTCGGGTTCTAAGCTTGACCTTCATGGTCACCGACCATTCTCCATAGTTGGTGCGAGTCAGCATCGGCCAACTGGTGCCGCTGACTTCCCGCGCCGTGCGAACAACGACCTCTGGTCGTGGCTGGGCAGCCACAGCAGTGCCACTGCTATCACCCGTTTCTGAACCGTTCGTCATCGCCAGCGGTTAGTCCGGCGACGACGCTTGTACGGCTCTGATACCACTTGTTGTCCCACAGGATCACCGGCTCAAGTGAGTCGACCACTCACCAGTCTTGCCAAGCATCCGCTAGTGTTGCCGAGCACCCACTAGCTAAGCTGACCACGAACAAGCGTTATCCGACCACAAACACTATGGCTAGAGGTAGAAGAAGAGGGAGAACAGAGCATACATACAGTACAAGCACCAGCGTTGACCGGAGCCCTGTATAGGAGATGGCAAATCTGAACTCTCTTTGTTGAGTTGCAGTGATAAACTATATATACAACTCTATCTATCTAGTCCTAGTATAACTGCCCTGCTGCAACAGTGACTAGATAACACAGCAGGACTGACTTCTGCGCCTGTCCCTGAATGTGGCTACAGTCTGGCAGGTGAGCCGTTCGACGTCTACCTCTATAGCGGCTACAGTACCACAGCAGGGAGCCTTTTCGGCGTCGTCTTTCCTTGTGTGAAAGGAAACAGTATATTATCTAACAGATTCCTGCAACATTTTGTAGACTCCTTCCCGTATGCAGAAACTTGAATCACTTAGGAGATTCATCATCATGAATCCTTATATTGTTAGTGCTAATGATATGCTAACGCTGTCCAATATTATGCTAATTATTATAGGCTACTGAATCATCATCAGTGTGGCCAAATGAAGGCATGGTGCAGAAGATTGCAAGTAAGAGCACCCTCAGATGTCTCTAGGGATGAAAACGGATCGGATACGGACGGATATCACCGATATTACATTTGTTTTCATATTTCTGTCCGGATTCGGATTCGAATACGGATAGTGTCAACTATGTCGGATAGGATACGATTGGATATCGACGTCATAAATATGCGATTTGAGTATTCGGATACGGATACGGTATCGGATGTTGGATATCCGGACTCGGATACGGACAGATCTCAACCCCTCTAAACGGATTCGGTTTCAAATACGGTCAGAAAATATCCATAGCGTTTTGATCCCTAGATGTCTCTCCCGCATGCTGATGGATTCCATCCACGCCGACGTGACCATCAACACAACGGACGGGGTCCTGAAGGCCCACAAGGCAGTGCTGGCGGCGTGCTCCCCCGTGTTCGAAAGCATGTTCGTGCACTGACCTGAGGGAGAAGGAGTCGTTCACGATCAACGGGGCTGTTTGGATACTACCCTGGACACAGATTGCCTAGCCTGGATGCTTCCTGGATGCTGCATGCACGACGTTTGCTTACAGCCCTGTATCCTTGCCTGGTCCAGGCATCCCAGGCACACAAAAACGATCGCCTGGCCACAGGCAACGTTGCCTGCTTAGATTCCTTCACAATTAATGAAGATCAAATTGCCTGGCAGATATTTCAAACCAAACAATATATCTGTGATATAGCCTGAGCAGGCAAAACACGATGATTTAACAGACAACATCCAGGCAGTCATTTTTCCCGGGCAACAACACCAGGGTTCCATCCAAACTAGCCCAACATCAGCGACATGTGCCTGGAGTCATGCTCGGCGCTGTTGGGCTTCATCTACAGGACGATCGAGCAGGGGCAGTTCTGGAAGAACCGGCTGCGGCCAACAAGTACAGGATCGGCGACATCAAGGACTGCTGCGAGGAGAGCCTGCTGGAGGACATCAGCTCGGCGAACGTCCTCGAGAGTAGTGATGAAAACGGATCGGATACGGACAGTGGCGGAGCCAAGATGAGCACCTCGGGGGGCTAATCAATAGAGATTTAGAACAAATATCAAAGATTAATGGTGAAATCATGTTTTTTCTATAGTAAATACAAAGCAAAATCACTCTCACAGGAGGCTGCAGCCCCCCAGCCCCCTGGATCCGCCACTGGATACGGACGGATATCACCGATATTACATTTGTTTTCATATTTCTATTCGGATTCGGATTTGAATACGGATAGTGTCAACCATGTCGGATAGGATACGATTAGATATCGACATCATAAATATGCGATTTGAGTATTCGGATACGGATACGGTATCAGATGTTGGATATACAGACTCGGATACGGACAGATCTCAACTCATCTAAATGGATTCGGTTTCGAATACGGTCGGAAAATATATCCATACCATTTCATCCCTACTGGAGAGGCTCCATGTGGCGTGGCTCTACCAGCTGGAGCGGCTCAAGAAAGGGTGCCTCACCTACCTGTTTCTGTTTGGCAAGATTTATGATGTGAGGGATGAGATGCATAGCTTCTTCCACCACGCGGACCGCGAGCTCATGCTCGAGATGTTCCAGGAGGTCCTCAGCGTGTGGAAGCCAATGTGAATGAGTTGAATTATGATGATGATGGGGTGTCTCTGGCTCTCTGGGTATGGGTGGATAAAAACTGTCAGTATTGCAGGGTTGGTTGTGCTGCCTGCCAATTGGATTGAAGCATTCCTCCGCTTTTGAGTTGTGTATCATGCATGATGTTAATGCTTGGTTCAGTTGCAATGTGTAGAGAGAGGGTGCTGGTTATGTAAGAACATGGTGTACATATTTGAAACGAAAAAAAGGATGCTCATTTGAAGGCAAGCTAAATTATGCATCATGAGCCAGGCAGCCAATCAGGGAGTCCTGATGTGAGCAACACATCAGGATGCTTGCAGTATGTAATATTTGACTGTGGCTTCCCTGGTACATATGCTTTGATTGAAGTCTAAATAGATACTGTGTGTGTATGTATGGAAGCAGCCAATTTGGGCGTGATGATCCTAGTCTAGAATTGTTTGTTCTAGATGACGGTTACCTGTGAAATGTGGTAGCTAGATGTTGAATTGGTAGCCTATACTGTATGTATATTGAATTTGTCGGGGGTCGCGGACAGTGGGCGTTTGCTGATGAGACAGCCAGAGAAGAGAAGAGGAGACGGAGAAACTGGAGTTGTGATTTGAATTGGCAATGGTAAGCAGATGGAAGAGTCCGGTAGATAATGCCCGCCCGGACCGGGTTTGTGCCGTGTCTGTCTCTGTAAACAATGAGGCAGGTTTGCAAAAGTCAACCATCTGGTAGTAGACTACGTATGACATCTGATTATCTGAACGAGAGAGAAGACAATAGATTGGCATTGGTGGATCGTGAGCGCTGACAGCTGACAGGTGCTGTGCGGCCCTCCGGCTCCGCGTTGTTTGCACACATTTGGGTACCGTTTAGTTGCACTTCACTTTGCAAAAATTTTCAAGATTTCTCGTCACATCAAATCTTTGGACGCATGCATGAAGCATTAAATATAAATAAAAAATAAAACTAACTACACAGTTTAGACGAAATCCACGAGACGAATCTTTTAAACCTAATTAGACTATGATTGAACACTAATTATCAAATAACAACGAAAATGCTACGGTAGCATTTCACCAAAAATTTTGGCAACCAACGCCTTGCTTGGTCAGCCTTTTTTTTTTTGAAAAGTACAGCTCCTCTCCTAACGTGTTGCCGCGTACGAGCCACGCGTAGTCCCAGCAGAGTTTATATTTGAAAAGTAAACACGGTGAGAGTGACTTTTTGTTTGATTTCATTTGCGCACGATTACGATTCCGATTACGATTCCGATTCCGAATTAGAGGAGCGCCTCTAATCTGCTCGAATTTGGATTCACTATACTCTTGTTTGCATCGCAGTGCATTGGGGCGTATTCCGCTGTTCGCCTCAGCTTATTTTTTCAACCGAAACGATGTTTTTCTCTCACAACAATTCAATCCCACGGTATTTTTTCCGGTAACCAAGATTCAACCAAACCGAACTGGCCAAAAGTTGGCTTGGTCGGTCAACACCACACGGATACGAGATCGTATTCCGACTCTGCTCTGCCGCTGGCTGTTGCAAATAAAAAGTTGCAGGCAGAGACGCAGAGCCCCTGAGAGAGTCCTGTGTCCTCACCAAACCAACCAGGTCCAGGCAACCACCACGAGCGCGTCCTCCACCTCCTCGCTGCCGTTGCCGTCCACTGACTGCCAACTCAACTCGTCGCCGGCTCGCCGCGCGCGGCGCCCATCCCATCAATGGCGCCCGCCCGTCCCCGTCCCCGGCTGCTGCTCTTCTTCTCAGCGGCCCTGCTCTTCTTCTTGCTGTTTGCGGCGCACCCGGCTGCGGCGGCGCAGGTGGGCGACGCGTGCTCCTCCTCCGGCGGCGGCTGCGGCTCCGGCATGCACTGCAGCGCCTGCGGTGCCGGCGGGGACAGCATCTGCACGCGCGCCAGCCCCGTGGACCCGGCCACCCACGGCACGGGCCTCCCCTTCAACAACTACTCGTGGCTCACCACCCACAACTCCTACGCGCTCGCCGGCGCCGCCTCCGCCACCGGCAACCCACTCATCACCGAGACCAACCAGGAGGACACCGTCACCGCGCAGCTCAAGGTAACAACCACCTCCTCATTCCCATTTCCCTCTTCCTTCGCCGCCCTGCCTCTCCCCTCTCCTCCCGTGCTGAGGTCAGGTAACCGCATCCGCCTTCCCCTCCGACGCCGGCGCCGCTGCCGCTACCAATGGAAGTGGGGGTGGTTGCTGCTTTGCTGGCCACCACCTTCCCATGCCCACGTGTCCACCTTCCGCCGCTGTCGGCCGGTGGGCCCACCTTAGCGTCTGCTTTACTCACTACTACTACTGTCGAGCATATATATAAGAACAATAATGCCATATATATAAGAACAATAATGCACTGTCAATATGTTGCAGAGACACACACGAACACACCGTGCCTGCCATTATCTCATCATCACCGAATTCATCAGGACTAATTTATTCCAATCCAATCTCAGCATCATCCTTTGATCCCCTCTAGTTGAGTTTAGTTTGTGCTGTTCATGTCTGCCTGTCTGTCTATCTGCTTACTCAACCACATGATGATCCCAAATCTCATCACCACAGCACCTTGGACTCCTTGGTACAGTAACTAATTATGTGATGTCAATATTGCCACACTACATAGATATCATCGCCTTTTATTGTCATTATTACAACACATCTCGTGCAAAATCTAGTGAAATTTTACCCAGCAAAATAATTAAATAAAGAAAGCCTGCACCTTTCTCTTCCAGAATTCAGGCTCTCCTTTTCCTAACAGTCAAGGAAACATTGGACCTTTCTGCTCTGCTTCCGGCTGCTCCTATGTCTAGTATGAGTAGTTGGACTGTGTGTGAGCTGCACCTGCTCCTGGAACACGACATGGACATTCCCACTCCATCCCAAAATCAAAAGCTGCAAAGAATACTTACACGCACGCACATTGGTTTCACCGCGCCTTTTTCCTTTAATTTGTCTTTCGGAGGAATATTACCATCAAAAGTCCACATACGCAAAGTAATTCCATGCTTTGGTTCAATTCAGTACAGTGGAAGTGGAACAGTACATGCTCAAGCCCCCTTTTCCACTGCAAGAATCATGTCAGCTGTCTTCGCCCTTTATTTGCCCACGGACTTGTGCCACCAACCCAGACCTAAAGTTTCACTCTGAAAAAAAAAATGACCATCTAGCGCAGATTAACAGTTAATGTACAATAATGTGCATGTGCCCAACTTTTCTACCAGTTACTTTATTCAAACTGATTAGCATATTTTATTTATCTGCATTCATATGTTTGTACCTCTGCCCATGGCACTACGAATTATTTTAGGAATGAATCATTTGCCCATGTGGGCTGGTACTTATTCCTTTTTAACAATCTCTATGGCTAATTGGCCATTGATGCGCGGACACCGGCAATAATAAGTCTCAACAGTCAATAGTTAATCTCACCGGTCACTACGCAAGCTAAAGAAGCTGCTTGTCTTTTCTTGCTACCTCACAGAGATTCTTGACTTCTTGTTGGTATGCATGCCTCTGGATCCAGCTTTATTTGGTCCGTAAATTACAAAATTTAATACATGCTTAATGTCTTTACAAATTTTAGTCATGCTCAAGCCCCAACCAATATAGAATAGATGTGCCTAAATGCCCTAAGCTACCAATGGCACCGCTTCTTAACCTTAACATCTTCAGGATAACTTTATGTAACTTAGGACATGGTTTGTCTGTTGCCTGTACCTAACCCATGAAACCAGGGTGGCACTAGTTGTATTTAGAGAAAGTTAGACTACTTATAAGTTGCTGGTTTGATTATTGCTTCAAGTTGTTAAGCAGACCTCACAAAGATCTTGTCCAGTTCAGGCATTATGCTGTGTAGGCGTCGTTTGCTTTCTTCTTAAGAAAATGAAGGGACCACACTTATCTCGTATGTCATGTCATACTGCTCCTTCTAGTTTCAAATGGTCATCTGGAACTTGAGTTCTTGCGTGGCTCAACTTGATTAGGTCTTGAAGACTTGGGAGTTGGAACGGCTCTGATCTTTTCTAGCTAGTTCTGCCATTCATGTTTCAGAACTAGTCTGTCATTAAGATACAATAAAATATTCTTTCTGACCCTATTATATCTCATATACAACTTCCTATGTTCCTCAACTGGAAGGAACAAAGAAGGCAATCTTAAGTCAAAGCTGTTCAGCTTAGTAGGCTGTTACTTATGTCCCCTGTTTTGAAGATTATATTTCGTACCTTTCTAGTTTGTACTGAGGAACACAGTTTACCTCAAACTAGATTCCAATGGTGGAATTGCTAAAAAAATGTTCAGTTAGTGGTCAACAGATGAGTTTTGTTTCTCACCACTGCTAACCCTTATCATTTAGTGCTGATCTGCCAGAGTTTTGCCTAACCATTTGTTATTTATAAAATGCTAACCGTGGGACTTGTACTTGATTATGTGCAGAATGGTGTTAGGGGCTTGATGCTTGATACTTATGACTTTGACAACGATGTCTGGCTGTGCCACTCATTTGGAGGAAAATGCTACAACTTCACTGCCTTTGTAAGATTGTCAGCTAAACATTCTTCTCTCTCTTCTGTCCTGAAAAAGAAAATAAGTACACTCGTGTTGTAAGTATAATCTTGAGTTGTTTTTCTTTCTTTTCTCTCAGCAACCTGCCATCAATGTCTTCAAAGAGATCCAGACGTTCCTTGATGCAAACCCATCAGAAGTAGTCACAATTTTTCTTGAAGACTACACCGCAACAGGGTCCTTGCCGAAAGTATTCAATGCTTCTGGCCTTATGAAGTATTGGTTTCCGGTGTCGAAAATGCCAAAGAGCGGTGGCAACTGGCCTCTGCTCAAGGACATGATCAGCCAGAACCAGCGCCTGCTAGTCTTCACATCAAAGAAATCCAAGGAAGCAAGCGAGGGGATCGCATATGAATGGAACTACGTTGTGGAAAACCAATGTAGGTTTCAGTACATGCCCTGTTTCAATGGCCTGCAGAGTTTTCCTTTTTTTTTCCTTGACTCTTTTGTTGACCAGATTTGCTTTATACACACAGATGGAAATGATGGTATGGTAGCAGGCAAATGCCCCAACCGCGCAGAGTCTCCAGCCATGGATTCGAAAAGCCAGTCGCTTGTTCTGATGAATTTCTTCACGACTAGCCCGAGTCAGACTGGTGTATGCGGAAATAATTCAGCGCCACTCGTTAGCATGCTCAAAACGTGCCATGATGCTTCAGGCAATCGGTGGCCCAACTACATTGCTGTTGATTTCTACATGGTATGTGAATATCTATTGAATCCCTTTACCTGAGCCATTTCGCCATTTCAAGGATCTTGTAGTTGCTTTGTTATGAAGTCTCTGACTCTCTTGAATCTTAATCGTGCAGAGGAGTGACGGTGGAGGAGCTCCCTTAGCTACAGATATTGCAAATGGTCATATGGTATGCGGATGTGACAACATCGCATATTGCAAGGTAAGCACTGTTTAAATTAGTGGCATTTCTTTCTTTGAACAGCAACATGATGCATGCCATGCATATGCTAACTCCCTGACCTATCTATGATGTGCAGGCGAATTCGACCTTTGGCACCTGTGTGATACCACCACCGCCACCGCCGTCGCCACCCAAGGCACCCACCCCCGGCAGCAGAGGCTCAACAGCAGGGGGCGATGCTAGCGCGGGAATGGCCCGGTCTCATCATCTGCCCTCGCAATGGAGCTTCTTCCTGGGACTGCCTTCTCTGCTTCTTTTGTTGCTCTCGTGAGAGAACTGGAGATTGGTTTTTCTGCTTTTGTGACATGCTGTTCTGATGGATCGGAGGCAGTTCCATTTGGTCCGTAACATCGATCATGCTTGTGATCTCCTGAGCTGAGCTGTATATTTGTGTTTACTGAGCAACGTAGTCAGATATAGAAATCAGTTAAATTCATCATTCATTTCTTTGATTGTGTTGTTATCTTGATGTTTTAAGTTTTTTTTTGAGGAAACTATCTTGATGTTTTAAGTTCCTTCAAAAAAATAAGGGTGGTGGTCCTTGACCTTGGATGAAAGAAAAACATTGCAGAAACGTAGGGTCGCTGTTCGCAGAAACTGGGAGGCATCCCATACCCTCAGTGACGTGCAGGAGGGCAATTTATAAAAGACAAATTTTGATTTCGGACACCGAAAAAAGGTAATTGGCCAGTCTATACCACGAGCACAAGTTTGCTAGATACCATTATGAAATCAAGATTACTTGCTATAGCACACCGCAATGACTATTTTCTTAATTTTCTCAAATTTAAGGAGAAAGAAGGTCATCTTCTTCCTCCCTGTTGGTGTTTGGGTTCAAGGTCACACCTCCGGGCTTGGCCAAGGGTGTGGCCTTCGATTTCTCAACAATATGGGATATAAAGCAATGGGCTCTTGTATCAAGCTTTCATCATCATCATCGTAGAGTGTTCTTTGAGTTCTATTTATAGGAGTTGGATAGTCTCGAACCCGATTTTACATGAATATGAATATCCCCTGCTGGTGTCGACCGCCAGCTAGCACCGGCAAGAGGGCAATTTGGTATATTCAAAGGAGTATTCCATCCACTATGGAATATGCGCCAGCCCGCTTTCGGCGAGCTTCAAGGTGTCGCGACACCTCTCGCTCCTTGACATCACCACTCGAAAACCATCGTTAGCGTAGGACCTTCGATGTCCTACCCATTGCAAGCACCCCCCCCCCCCCCCCCCCCCCCCCCCCCCCCCCCCCCCCCCCCCCCCCCTGCCTGGTTTGGACGCGACACACATAAAACATAGACACAAAGAAATGCTAGGGTAGGGAATAGTGTGCGAAGGTCGGTTCCCTAACACTCCCGATGCCGACTGACTTACCGACCAGTTGCACACACACTAGGCCGATGGCGGTGGCACTGTGAATCACTGTAACCACCGTCACTGCAGCCGTTAAATATATGTCAAATATGTATACAGTTTGGTTAATCTATGACTTGAAGTGTATTATAGAGTTGATTGTCGAACTCTGTATCCTAAGGGACCATAAATATGTGGCGACCTCTATTTATAACCTCTATTCATAAGAGCATGGACAAAGCTCAGACGCCACCAGTGGGCTCTGTCCGCCTTGCGATGATAAATAGACCGATCTGCAATTATAGGAGACAATGGGGCAATATTTCTTGGTGGAGGGTGATAAATAGGGCCATGACTGTGTGAGGACCATATGCTTATCTACTGTCTACTATACCTAAGGGGGTGTTTGGTTTCTACAGGAAAATTTTAGTCTCTGTCCTATCGAATGTTTGGACACATGCATGAAGTATTAAATATAGACAAAAAAAATAACTAATTGCACAGATTGTGGCTAATTTGCGAGACGAATTTTTTAAGCCTAATTAGCCTATGATTTGACAATATGGTGCTCAGTAAATATGTGTTAATGGCGGATTAATTAGGCTTAATAAATTCGTCTCGTAAATTAGTCTCCATCTATGTAATTAGTTTTATAATTAACTCATATTTAGTTCTTCTAAATAGCATCCGAACGTCCGATGTGACATACACTAAAATTTAGTCCATGGAACCAAACACCTCATAATTAGAGACCCCACTAGCAGATTTCTTTGCGATTCGTGAAGCCGCGTCACCTAGGGCCCGCTTCTCTCCGTCTTTTGTCAAGGTAGGCGATAGGTCATCTGTCGTAAGCGTCTGTTTTAATTCCTGGCGCACAACAGCCCCTTGCATAGCGTCTGTTCTTCTTCCCACGCCGCAACAGGCCCCTGTGTCTGCTCTTCTTCCAAAGTAAACGGTGACAGGAGATTAGAAAGAAAAAAAAAAACAGCCACACTAAGCGAGATAAGCATGGTCCTCACACAGTCATGGCCCTAATCTGCTACTGGGGGTCTCCTATTTAGGTACAGTAGATAACTAATTGTGTGCTCCTCTAACATTGCAGCGGAGAAATCTCACCATAAAAGTTGGCAGGTCCCTTAGCAAGTTGATGGAGCAGCAGCCAAACCAGTACAGCACCCGTCAAAATTGACCTTCTGGATACCATGTAAGACTATCTCCAACAGACCAAACCCAAACACAATACCCATTATAAGGATTGGATCACGCACAGTCGCTGCATCACCGACCCAAAATTTCCTTTCTCCAACAACAGCGAACCCAAAAAATCTGCTGCTCCTCGCCCGCCCACGCCACGCGGACTCGTCTGTGGCGACGTGTCGCTCCATCACGGCCATCTCGCCGCTCCCAATCTCGCGCCCAGGTGCGGCGGCACGAGGACGCCCCTCCAGGCCCGACACGACGGCGCGGGACGAGCACGCCCAGGCGCGGCCGTGCGGCGGCGCGGCGCGCCCCACCCGGCCAGCGGTGCGGGCGAGCGCGCCTCACGGCGACGCGGTATGACGGCGTGGGTTGGTGGGCCCCAGGGGCACCACCAGCGCACGGGTTCTTCGGCGCAAGCAGGTGAAGGTGGCATCTCTCCCTTTCTCCTCTCTTTCCCTCGCCGGTGCCCAGGTCTAGCGTCGATCTGTGCTTCTCGGCCTTGATGGGGTCGATCCGAGGCCTCCACGACCGGATCCGGGGTCGCCATGGCCGGATCCAATGCCTCCATGGCCGGATCCGTCCTCCCGCGCCTGTGGCCACGGCCATGGACTGCCGTGTCGTGGTTCTGCCACACTTGCGGCGCCGTCGAGGAGAGAGACGACGGAAAGAGGACGCATATGTGGGTTCCCTCTCTCCTTCTACACAAAATAGGTGCTCCCTTTGGCTATTCTGTTGGAGGCCGTTTTTTCACTGTGCCGAACCAAAAATGGATTTGGGTAGCGGTATGCGTGGCTTGTTGGAGACAGTCTAAAGGCTATTGTGATGGCTACCCATTGAGGGTGTTGGAGGCTTTCGTTATATAGAGAATGGGTACATAGCCAATTAGGCTTGGTACTCTCAATTCATGACTGAGTTACACATTCCTAGGACTCCAAGTCCTAATTGGATACTGTGGGGGGGGGGGGGGGTATGGCCTCCAGTATCCTTAAGACAAGACATGGGCTGCATCATCAGAGGTGGCCTAGCCCATAAGATCAAGACATGCACGGTGCTGCTCGGCGTGCACCCACAAGACATTGTATATTACCAAATAAGATATTTCCTTGTAACCCTACCTCCTCCAGAGTATATAAGGAGGGGTAGGGGTCCCCTAGCGGACAAGATACATAGACGATCCATCTAGATCTATCTACTACATCTCAATACAATACACCAAAGACACAGGACGTAGGGTATTACGTCGATCAGATGGCCCGAACCTGTCTAAATCGTTGTCTCTGCGCCTTGTGTCACCATCCGGTTCCTGATTACGCGCACCCCCACCGACAAATCTACCATCGCGGGATACCCCTCGGTGGACTGCCGATGATATTCTGTCAACAGTTGGCGCTCCAGGTAGGGGTGTGCGTGCTGTTTCCTTATCGAACAAGATGGCTTTTCCGCAGGCTCTTCGTCCCTTCCGCAGCCCGCCCAGATCTTCACGGTCGGATCCATCTCGTGGGTTATCAACGCTGACGGAGTCGGAGAGCTCCTCAAGCCGAGGCAGATCGGTTCTACGCCGACCACCCCCCGCACCTGCGATGTCAGATCTGATCTCGGACCACCTCCGAGGTCGACTTCACCAACAACTCACCGCCCGCCAGGTGCTCGCTATCAACGCCGATCAGACAACGCCATACGCTGCCGACCAGACGCTCCATCCAAAGCTAAGTCATGCTTTAATATTCTTCTAAATATTCTCCGATCTTCGTATATCGCCATAATGTTTCTCTGAACCGTTTTCTCCATATTTGCTCTCCAAACGATTTTCTAAACCCCCGAACAGTCCTATTGATGTTCGGACGCCTCCAGAGACGGCCCTGTCTCCGGCTCCTCCCTACACGTGCTACGGGCTCCATGCTCTACGTTATGGGTGGTCGGCAGCGGGCTCCTTGGTCACACCTGTTTCTCCTACACGTGCACGAGCTCCGCGCTCCGCATTATGGTTAACGGGCTAGCTAGGGCTGGAGACTCAGCTACATACTATTTGTTCGGGCGATTTATATTAAACATAAATATATTTCACGCCAACTGATCGTCGAACTGCATACGTCGTTTCATCACCATTGCTGATTTTTCTCCTGAGTTCATTTATTTTACATCATGTACTACCCGTTCTAAATGTTTGTATTGCAGGATCATCGTCCAGGTGATCGAATACCTGGTGCTCGGGCTTCCCCACCGGATCAACTGGTCGGACCGCTCGGTTCATGGACTCCATGCCCGATCAGTTGATTCGGACCTGTTCACCAGTCAGCTTCTACTTAATGCTCACTTCGCCGCCGACCAGTAGACCAGACTGTTCGTCGCTCGTGCTTCGTCGCCAGCTACACCGGGGACTCCTCGGCGCTCGGTTTCTTTGGCTCGAGGAAGTAAGTGGGCACACTTCATCCGCACGGACGTCGCCAGCCGCCGGGGACTCCTCGGTGCTCAGACTCGCCAGCTTCGCCTAGGACTCCTCGGTGCCGAACATCGCCGCCTACACCGGGGACTCTCGGTGCTCGGTCATCGCCAGCGACGCCGAGGACTCCTTGCTCCTCGGCTGCTCGGACCTCGCAGCTCGACGGGGACTCCTCAGCGCTCGGACATCGCTAGCTTCGCCGGGGACTCCTCGGTGCTCGGACATCGCCGCCTACGCCGGGGACTCCTCGGTGCTCGGTCATCGCCAGTGACGCCGGGACTCCTCGCTCCTCGGTGCTCGGTCATCGCCAACGATGCCGGGGACTCCTTGCTCCTCGGTGCTGGGATATCACTAGCGATGTCGGGGACTCCTCGCTCCTCGGTGCTCGGTAATCGCCAGCGCCACCTCCGACTCCTCGCTCTTCGGTGCTCGGTCATCGCTAGCGACGCCGGGGACTCCTGGCTCCTCGGTGCTCGGTCATCGCCAGCGACGCCGGGGACTCCTCGCTCCTCGGTGCTCGGTAATCGCCAGCGACGTCGGGGACTCTTCGCTCCTCGGTGCTCGGTCATCGCCAGCGACGCCGGGGACTCCTCGCTCCTCGGTGCTCGGTCATCGCCAGCGACACTAGGGACTCCTCGCTCCTCGGTGCTCGGACCTCGCCAGTAACGTCGGGGACTCCTCGCTCCTCGATGCTCGGTCATCGCCAGCGACACCGGGGACTCCTCGCTCCTCGGTGCTTGGACCTCGCCAGCGACGTCGGGGACTTCTCGCTCCTCGATGCTCCTCGCCAGCGACGCCGGGGACTCCTCGCTCCTTGGTGCTCAGACATCGCCAGCGACGCCGGGGACTCCTCACTCCTCGGTGCTCGGTCATCGCCAGCGACACCGGGGACTCCTCGGTGCTCCCTTGGTGGTCGGATCTTGCTACGTCTTGTCGGTGTGCTATCAAGCTGCTCCATGCTGTTCGGATCAGGGTGCTGATCTTGGGTAGCACGTCTGGGGTCTTAATACGCGCATGTCAGACAACGTCAATAAGCTTTCAGACTTCTTTTCCTTTGACCCTGCTATAAGATTCATTCTTCATCTTCCAGCAGGCTCGGGGACTAAGTGGGCACACTTCACCTTACGGTGAATGTGCTTGTTCTCATCTCGAGGCTACGCCCGGGGACTAGCTGCCTGCTCGGCTGGTCTTCTACTTTCTTACCTTGGCACCACGCGACTACGTTACCTACTATTAGGCTCGAGGACTAGCTGTGGGGGCATGGCCCCTGATATCCTCAAGACAAGACATGGGCCGCACCATCAGAGGTGGCCCAGCCCACAAGATTAAGATGTGTACGGCGCTGCTCGGTGTGCACCGCAAGACATTGTATAATACCAAATAGGATACTTTCCTTGTAACCCTACCTCCTCCAGAGTATATAAGGAGGGGTAGGGGTCCCCTAGCGGACAAGATACATAGATGATCCATCTAGATCTATCTACTACATCTCAATGCAATACACCAAAGACACAGGACGTAGGGTATTACGTCGATCAGACGGCCCGAACATGTCTAAATCGTTGTCTCTGCGCCTTGTGTCACCATCCGGTTCCTGACTACGCGCACCCCCACCGACAAATCTACCATCGCGGGATACCCCTCGGTGGACTGCCGACGATATTCTGTCGACAGATACACATTAGATTACCGAATATTATTACATTGTATATTTCTATAGCCAATATCTAAGCAAGCCCTCTGTTAGTTTAGTTAGTGTGACCTAAACGAAGACTCAATTTCTTGCTCCAAGCTGTAGAACCTAATTTGAGGTGTTACGTGAGCATCATTGATAAGATCAACATGCTCGTGTAAGTTCTTAGCTTCTAGGCATAACAAAGCCTCAATATCTCCATCTTGTTCAGGTAAACGATGTTTTTTTTTTCTCAGCCTATTTGTTCTTAGCAATTGTAACCTCATGTCTACTTCTTTCATAGTTGGCCACTCTACACCTTTGACCCTTAAGCATGCTTCTGCGAGGGAGGCGATTTCATTCATATCTTCCTGGTCTGCCTCTTCAACAACCTGCGGATCCATGATTTCCATAAGAGGCCTTTCATGAAGTCCTTGAACAAAGTAATGGGACAAGCTTTGTTTTTTGCCTAAATTATCGATGAAAATTGGCTTCTTTCTTGTCAAAAGTTCCACAAGGATGACTCCAAAACTATATACATCACTCTTTTCAGTTAGTTGACCGGTATGATAATATTTAGGATCCAAGTAGCCGAATGTTCCTTGAACAATTATCACCACATGTGTCTCATCAAGTGAAAGAGATCTTGGAGCACCAAAGTCTGAAACCTTTGTGGTGAAGTTTTCATCCAAGAGTATATTGGAAGACTTCACATCTCTATGAAAAATTGGTATTGCGGCAGCTGAATGTAGATAAGCAAGTGCTCCTGCTGCTTCCATTGCTATCATTACATGACCATCCCATGATAGTAAGCACTTTGTTGTAACATCTGTGTGAAGAAGGTCATATAGAGTGCCATTTGATATGAACTCATAGACTAGCAAAGGCACCTCATCTTCTAGGCAACAACCAAAAAGTTTCACCACATTGCGGTGTATGATTTGTGACAAAATAACTACGTCATTGATAAATTAGTCTATCTCTGCTTTCTCCACTATTTTAGATTTCTTTATAGCCACTACACACTGGTCTGATAGAATCCCTTTATAAACCATGTCATGTCCTCCACAACCAAGAACAAGAGTAGCATCAAAGTTGTTGGTTGCCTCCTCTAGCTCCTCCAAGCAGAATATCTTGGTTTTGCTTGTAGTGCTTTCATTTGATATTAGTTGCTCCAAGAGTAGACCATGATTTTTCTTGAAGTATGCTCTTCGGATTCTCCTTTGGATGCCTTTCTTCCACTTGCTAGCCAGTAGGATCCCGCCTAGTGCAATACTTATGGAGCCAACGCCACAAGCAACCCCAATGGCAACACCTACATCCATTAAATGTGGACGTGAATATTTTGTTAATTCAAAGTCGTCCAATGAACAATAAAAATAGCTTACCTAGAATTATGTTATGTGGCTTAGCTGACATGACACATTTCTGTTTTGCTGGATCATAGACCTTCCCGCGTGAACAATTTGTACAATTGAAGCCTCCTTCAAAATTATGGCACATTCTGCCATTGCATTTGTTTGGAATTGAGCACTCATCAATGTCTACACCGATACGAATAGTTGTGTCATCTGATGGTGTTACAGGTAAAAGCACGCATTTATCTCTAGTTAACATGATATGTGATAGTGTAGACCTATGGTGCTGCAAGTAAATGCATGAGGATTTTAAATTACTTCGGATAGCACAATGCACAGTGTGTATTTTATTATTTACAAACGAATGTATGAGAAATGATAAAATATGGAAATATGGTTTAAGAGAGAAGTATGACCTGTACAACCATTTTGCAGGTACGGATTCCCTTGGAAGCCATTGGAACACTTGCAATGATACCCATAGTGTGTTTTCCCTGGTGTGACACATTTTGGCAGTAACTGTTGCGACTAACACATGCATATTTAGCATTTCTTTGCATAACTTGTTCACAAGTCAAGTTTGCAACTACCCATTTTATTATTTCCTCTTCCTGTGAGAAATAAAAAATACCATCCGTAACAGAGACTCTCCAGCAGTTGCCATAAAATTGTTAGGACCTAGGTAGTTAGAGTAGATTATCCTTTCTATGTTGTTGGAAGTTGTGTCATTCAGCATGTTGCTAACAGCCAGAAACCTATGATCAAGTGATATATTAGTCACATGATATTGTGCGTACCCACGGTCAAGAACAGTGACATTACTTGGTGTGCAGTTGAGTCGAAAATCATCGTTTGCAAAACAACCTTCTTCAATCCCAAAAGAGAACGGAATTGTCATGTTTCCACATGATCTCATACAGTTCTCTGTGGGCCTTGAATCATAAGCTGCTTCATGGAAAATACACATGGTGAGGAATAATGAGTAAATTCAAAGAAAATAAGAAGTCTACCTAGCTGTAACAAATATACATTTGAACACAGTTCTTCACAGTGTGATGATATAAATATTTTCTTGTGCAGTGACGGGATCGTTTTTTTAAAGTTGTGGAACAAAATGATCACACATTTAATTGAGCGGGTGCTTTTGATTATCATATATAAAGTGAACACGCGGAGGGAGAGACAAAGAAAGTACATCTGCATTAAAATCTAGAAATATATGTTGAATCGAAACCAAAAGAAGAAGAAGAAGAAGAAAGCAACGAAGTATAGACCTTGGATGCAGCCATCTACAACGTAGGGGTTGCCTTGCGAGTAATTGGGACACCAGCAATTGTAGCCTCGTCCAGATGGCAGGTTTACGCAGTAGCTTTCATCATTACAAGCATAAGTATCCTTCTTCATTCGGTCACGTTCACAGTTTGGTTGGTCCCTGATTGCAATATCAATGAATGCATCTTCGACGACATTGCTTATATTCACCCAACTCGTGTAAAAATCGTCCACAGCAAAATTATAATATTCTGATAGTAAAACCTTGATGTTGGAGAGCCCCTTGTGTAATTTTACTCCTGTGGTAATGTTGCGGTGGACAAGCTTCAAAGTAAAGGCTGGCAGGTCCCTTGGCAAGTCTATGGAGCAGCAGGCGAGCCCAGTACAGGAGCCGTCAAAATTCACCTTCTCAATGGTCTCTCTGTCATCTGTGCAGACACTCATGCAAAAACCAATTAGATCTGTCATATTGTCACCGAACATGTAGGCCTTGACATTGCAGCCAACAACATACAAATTGTTAACAGCACTGATAAAAATACCCTCATCAGGGGTCTGCCAGGACACGTTGTAGGTATCCACACCTCGGCTCATGGTGACATTTTTTTTCTCGAATACGCAAAAGATTTACGTATCATTCTAATTAAGAAGAAAAGGGGTTTAACCATACACACGACACGCTTCTAATAAGCGCCCTAGGAGGTCTTACAGTTTAACTGGACCTTCCTAGTAGACTGTTTCAAACTTGGATATTACATAAAAGTAAACAACCGAACTACGAGCCGTACAGTAACCAATGGAGCTGTGCGTCTCCGCTAATGGCCGCGCGACTCTGCTCCGTCATCCGAGAAGAGCCTTGTACCAATCGTAGCAGTGGCCGCCGGGAACAGCTCGTCCAGTGCTTCCACTTCGCTCGACGTCCAGTTCCTTGCGAAAAAGTCGTCGTAAGCTCTCTTGGACGCGGATGAGATTGGACTTACCGGCGGTGCAAAGCCCATTTTCCGCATGAGGAGCACCTCACCCCGCTTGGAGATCGGAATGTGCGCCAGCGGCTGAGCGGCAATCCGTTTGCTCCGCTTTGGCATGGGTTGCCCTCTGGTTGCCACCTTCTGCATGGGTGGGCTGGCGAATAGAGGCGGCATTCGCTCGAGCTGCACCTCCTTAGTGAACCGTGCGAGCCATCGTGCAGCCTCGCGTGATGTGTGCGTCGCGTCGCTGGGGGTGGTGCAACCCTCTGCGACGCCGGGTGCTCCCGCTCGTGGTGGCGTGAGTTGTGGCGGCCCCTGCCCTGGCGACGTCAGTGACAGGTCTGTCATCCACTGAGCAGCCGTCGTCGGGGAATAGGTGTCCGCCACCAGTGCCTCAACCTCCTACGGGGCTGCCGTAGCAGACAGACACACAGGTGTTGCTGCTCTCATTGGCCGGCTCACGATGAGCGAGGCGGTGAGCTCCTCCAGCATCAGGTCGAAAGAGATGACCAATGCGGGGGGGGGGGGGGGGGGGGCGCCCTCACGCATAGCCAATGCGGGGGGTGCCTCAACCTCATGGTGACATTGAAACCAAGAGGAGTAATTGTGTAGGTTCTACTAATATCACCAGCAATAAGTGGAGAAGTGATACGAGTGGTAGTGTCGTTTCCCAAAAAGAGCTTGGGTGGATGAGCCGTGTGGTCGCAGGTGAGCTCAAAACCTTGCCGGAAGCAGCCCGGCCCTATCCCAAAGGGGTAGGAGATACTCGCATCCCCACAGCTGGATGGGCAGTGCTGATGAGGCAGGGAAGAGGCGGTGGAGATGAACATCATCAGCAAAAGTCGTAGCACGCTAACCATTACAGTTTTCATAATGGAGGGGCGGCACATCTTAACAGCTAGCTAGCTAGTTTGCTCCTAATTAAGCTAGTTTGCTTTGGATTGATGTTGTGTTGCTATGATCCTGTGTACCTCAGGCAGACAGGCAGCATATTTATAGATAGAATGATATCCAAAGAGAGCTAGGCAGGCAATGACACGCTTGACAGTACTGAACCGCGAATCTCCCGGCCGGAGGTGGGTCCCCATTCCCAAGTGTCCACTACGTTTACGATTGTTCGGAGCATACTAAGATAATGGTAAAAGTTGTTCCAGTCACCAACAGCCAGCCGAAAAGCAATTTAAAGTTGCTTGGTAACCTACTAACCTTTCACTTATAACTGTCGTGGTTACGACTGGAGAATCACCCAACTACGGTAGAGTCATGGTACTTCTTTCATTTCTAAACCTTTTGATGAGATTGCATGCATATGTACACACATACACTACTAGAGAAATGATCACAACCGGTGGTAAAGTTGGTAACGAGATGACAAGTTCGAGATGTTATATATTTGTCATCATGGTGATGAGTGATCGCCATGCGAGGTGAAGTCCTTTTGGTTAAATTTTGTTCTTACTTATGACTTGGTGGGTTGCTGGTGATTGGGAAGGTCAAGTGGAGGTTCTCGTGAATGGGTACAAGTTTTGGAATCACTTAAATTTAAGAAAAATGTTGAGAAGGCTAAAACAACCTATGTTTATATACTACTACTATACAAAAATGCTTTTAGGAGATAGGTGTTTTGATTTTAGGAGATACAGATATGTTTTGATTTTAGGAGGCGGCATATTTATCCGACAGCCTTTGTAAATAATTTTAGGAGTCAAAAGATTTTGGAAGAGATTTAAAAAATATGCCTGTCCCTGAAAATAGATTTACAGAGACATGCATCATAAGGTGTCCGTCTCTGTAAATCATCAATTTAATAGGGGCAGTTGCCTCTGCCTATGAAAACCAATTTTTAGAGGCGGGCATCTTAAAATGCCCATCTCTGAAATTTTGCATTAACAGAGACGACCATTTAAGCTTTTGTTTCTAAAAATCGATTAACATAGGCAGGCATCTTAAGATGTCTATCTCTAAAATTAGTTACTTCAAAATATATTTCATAACTTTGCTATATAAACTCTGATGAAGATAAATTGTATCATAATTGTAGGCATCCACATGATCTATAACTTTGTAGTTGTGAAGTTTTTTATTTAGAAATGGTTTAGAGTCCCAAATTGTTGGTTTAATTTCTTAGATTTTGAAATTTAAAATTTCCAAACAATCTACAACTTTTTAGTTGAGATTTTTTTATTTGAAGTTATTTAGAGTCTCAAACATGTGTTTTTATGTTCTTAGATTTTGAAATTCAAAATTTAGAATTTCCAAACCACTTCGAATGTTTATATGTTTAATGCCAAAGTTGAAGTGGTTGAGCTAATATAGAAGTTCGTCGTTGATAACTTTTTGATTTGAAGGTGTTTAGAGTCTCAAATGTTTATTTTAAATTAACATGTTTTGAGATTTAATATTTTGAATTTTTCAAACAATCTCGGATGGAGGCACACTCTTAATAAAAATTATAGAGCTCAACAATACCTAAAATTTTATAGTTGAAAATTTTCCATTTCAAATCATTTAGTGGTACAAATATTTAATACAATACGAAATATTGATACATAACGATAGTTATATATATATATATATATATATATATATATATATATATATATATATATATATATATATTATAGAAGTAACGCACTAATTTTCAATCTGTACATGCAAACTATCTATGCGCCATACCCCAATAGTGACATATCATCATCTGATAATAAATATCATATCATCTTTCCACTAAGTACAATTACTATTTTCAGTCTATCAACATACAAATAAGAATCTACACCATACTGTTTGTTTATTTGGCCATCACATCCTCCTACAATCATTTTGTATTCTATAAGCATTTATTATTTGATTGTTCTATTAGTTTATCCAGTTTAACAGCATACATATTTCACGAATACAATGATACAATAATTTTATTCCTAAGAAAATCCCACAACAACACACGAGGTATTTTTCTAGTCTATATAAACCCACAAATAAATGTATAGTCTAGTGGTAGAGATGAGTTATTTCATTATTTGTGCTGTAGATGTTGGGTTCGAACCCTCAACATTGCCGCCACCTTCTCCTGAGATCTGCTGCCGCCTCATGAAACCTGTGGCATTCGATCTGCAGTAGCACACGACCAAGCTGCTATCTTGTGTGTCGCGCCTCCTCTGCTCATCGAGGAGGTCCACCTCGATCTGCCACGTCGGCACTAGAAGTAGGCCGAGGCCCTCAACTGGGCACCTCTATGTCGTTCTCTCGTCCTCTCGTGCTACAATCTTTCCTTGTTCTCTTCTCCAGTGGCGGAGCTAGAAACAAAATGCAAGAGGCGCCAATTTACCAAAATCTGAACAAAGATGTAAACAACTTATATATTAGGGAAAATTAGATAGCAAAACGTCTAAAATCCTCTCGAAAGAATAACAACGATCTCGATTGTAAACAAACTAGTCCATCAACCCGTGCTCTCGCACGGGCTAGAATTTTAAAAAATGTACTATTAATATATTTGATTAATAAAAAATTACATATATTAAACTTTTTTGTTTTTCTTTGTTTATTTTTCTACAAAATAGACATAATAGATACTTTGTAGTATATACCTAATGATCATAAACTTAATAATTACTTTTTTTTGCAAGGGATTGATTTATATATTTTTTATGCATATTCATATTTTTACTTTGCGTGGCACCTTGTATATTTTAATATACAATTAGTTTGAAACCTTGCCATTAACTATGTGACCCTTGTTGCATCATATATATTAAGTCATGAATCTGAATTTTGATTTTTAACTTTATTTTTATTGACTGCTATAATTTTTTTCCTCAAGTTAAAACTCCTGTGCTTATTGTATCTTTTACTATCTCTCATTTTAGATTGTTTTAAGATAAGGATGTTAGGTCTTATAGTACATTCCTAAATATTACAATAGCATATGCAATCATTTGAGACTTGCACCATGCCACCTAAGATAAGTGATAGAGCCTAAAATGAGATCTCGGATGAGGGTAGCAGTGCTAACCTCAAGAGAATTTTTAATCTGATTAAGCCTTATAATGATTAAATTACTCTAGAGTAATGTTAAAGAGCCGAAAAAATAGCCATCAGTAGTATCTTATAATTCTTAACATGATTGAATTTCCCTATGAAGGAACTATATGAGCAATTATGGTTATACTATCAATATAGACTCGTCAAACATTTAGTTAAAATATATAAATATAGATAAAGTTACAATCTATATAAATTATGTCATCGTTACTAATATGGTTTTAAAAATTTGCTAGCATCATTAGTATATGAGTTGTTAAGGAAATATTTTGTTGATGAAACATAACATATATATTTATCAATCATGCATGCTAACACAATGTGTATGCTTACATTAATGAAATCTTAATATATTAGTATTGATAGAAGTGGGTAATCTACAAACATCTACATGCTCTATGGTTATTTAAACAATTTTTAATATAATATATTGATTATCTTTTAGATGTAATTTTCTTAGTAATGCAATGAAAATTGGGGTACATAAATTATTTATTGTAATAGGAGTATGTGGGTAATTAGATGCAAATTTAGGTCTACTTTAGATCATGTTTCTTAATGGCATATGTGGGGAGTTTAAATATAGAGTCATCAGTTATTTTATGTAATAGCAGAGGTGGGTAATTATTTAGAAAATTGAATAGATCCAATAGCTAATATTATCAATAGTGATTATGTTATACCAAATTGGTGGTCAAATGTTTTAGATTTTTGTGAGAAATTTCTAGGATCTATCTTTTATTTTCCTATTGTGTCTCGTGAGGATTAACGTAGATGCTCCATTAAGGACCTCTAGTTAGCATTTCTAGTATCTCTCTTTTTTTAGCATGACATGTATTTTGTTTAAACCTAATCATAAGATATATAAACTCTTATTGCATCCTTTTCTGTGACTTCACGAATTATAGTTTAGCTTTTGACTTTTAACCAAGTTGTATACTTTTTTCCACATGTTAAGTAGAAACTCTAGTGCTTTTTATTTTATATTCAAAATTTATTTTTATTAAAAATAGTTTATGTAACACCCCTGGTGTTACGATCTTATTTAGCACTGAGATTTAGGCCTAAGAAAAATTTCCAAAAACGAGTTTCTCGGATTTTGATTTAAAACAAACTTGAAGTGATAAGTGAATCCTATGTGACTCACTTTTATGGACTCAAATAAACGTCCAAGTTAAATTATTCAGTATGTAAAGATATTTAGGAATATTTGACAACAATTCTAGCAAATAAGTAGCGGATGGTTTGTTCTATGGGATTAAGCGTGAAAAATAATTTTTATAAACCAAATAAAATACAGCTTGTAATTCATACTTAGATAAAAGTTTAAAGTGCAAGTTTAGTAGATAAAAATGCAACTTTGGTTTTGGAGAACGAATATTGCTAACTAGGGTTTTTGCCAGCTCAAAATCAAATTTAAAAATTAAAAACTAGTTTCTCGCGTCAACGGTAAAAATCAGAAATTATATTTTAAACCGTTATTATGGCAATTTGTTTTGCGCAAAATAATTACATAACACCCTAATATTTTGTTCCATGACTTGGTACGGAGTATGAGCTATCGCGTGAAATGTTTATTGGTTGTAGTTGATAGAATTTATATCTTTTAAAATTGTCGTAACAGGTGTCGTTGTTCACATCCGCGTCGCGTCGTCTCACGCACAGTCACACCATCAGCAGAGCCACACGATGCCATGTCTTTAGCTGCTGCATGATCTCTTGCGTCCTTGTTGCAGACATTGCTGTCCTTGCCTCACTGTCGTCCTGGCCGTTTGAATACGGTGGTGTGTTCCCCATGCTCTGAATCAATCGATCATCCAATTTATTAGCGTCGCGCCGCATTGTCGGGCCCGTCACTGTGTACGTGGGCTTGCCAGACATCACCGACCGGAGCTGGGCTGCTGCCGCTCGTTTCACCTACCCCTGCCGTAGCCCATGTCACGTGGCCGTTGTCTTTTGCTTTAAAGAAAGATGGCCTTGCCTTGCCTTCTTTCCTTAGCCCCGCTGCACCCCACAGAGCACTAGGGCACCGTAGCAGGGTGCTGCCCCCACAGTCCCACGCTACTGCCATGCGCGCACCGATGTCGGTGTTGTGTCACCCGTGCTATCGCGCCCCACTGCTGCGCCACCCCTTGTCGGTGTCGCTCGTCCACCATGACACCATCTTGCCTCGCCGTGCCTCCCGTGGACGACCACGTCGGGGATCGACTCAAGGTCACGCCCACCATCGCTCGGCCCGTTGTGTGTGCGTGCGAGTGCGCAGGTCCCCACGGCCACGCTAGACTGTAGCCCATGGCGCTGCCCCTCATGAGCCCCTCGTTGACTCGCACCTCGTCTCGGCCGTGGCCGCGCCACCGCCGACCCCGCTGTCATCCGCGCCGGGTCACCCTGCTGCTGACGCCCGCATGAAGCACCGGTGCCCCCTCCTCTTCCTCCCCACAGCACCGCTCCACCTCCATGCCTCGACCGCTTCCACTGCCACCACCACGCGTGCGAGCGCGCTATGCCCGCCCGGTGCCGAGGAGCCACCCTACCAGTGCCACCTTTCCATGCTCCTTTTCTAGCTCCGCCATTGCGCAACCACTCGTGCTCGGATGCGCTATGCCGCCACTCGCTTGGCCGACGCCATCGCAGCTGGCATGCCCACCACCATGGCTCACATGGACAAGCTTCCGAGGGCTGGCTCAGGTCTTGCCACGGCTAGGCCCAGGTGCTGTCGTATCTGCGTACCTCCCCACGCCGCCCCACGATAGCACCACCACCAGCTAGCCACCCCTTGGCCGGCGGATGGCTTCCCCACCACATACTCTGCTCTAGAGGAGAAGGTGAGGATGTAGAAATGTAAATACGAGATTGTCCAAGGGGCTAGGTGTGAAAACTGTGGCTCATATAAACAGTAGCGTACCAAATAGGTAGAAGCTTGGGGGCATTTTTGCCAAACCGCCAGGCCAGTTTGGGCAGGCCACGCGTGGGCTGGCTTGCTGGGTCGCTTGTGCCCGCGCGCTGGGCCGACCTATGGCCACCGCACCTAGGCCGCTCACGCCCGTGCGCTGGGCCGGCTTATGGCCTCTCGCGCCGCGCATGCCCACCCCATCTGGGCCATCTTGGCCCCTAGTCCAGGCGAGTCGGGCTGCTTTAGGCCCAAGGATCTTTTCTTCTTTTTCGGTATTTTGTTAATGTTAGTAATCGACTGAATGCTTGGAAATTCATAGTAAATAGTAGAAAAATCATAAAAATGCCAAACCAATTTTGTTAGACTCCTAAAATCATGATCTATCTATTAGCATAATTGGTTTATCTAGTTTTAAAATATTCTAGGGTTGCTCTAATTATTTTAAAATTTTTAGTATTCTTAAAATGTGAACTTGTAGGAATTTCTATGATAAATCGGTGATAGTGTTGACTCTAAAAATTTTATAGTAAATTACTAATATTATTAGCTGCTCACTATAATTTTTGTAGCTCTAGAATAAATAGTTTGCTAGTTAGATAATGCTGCCCTATTCCGAATAAAGATTAAATCGATAGAATGGAATAAAGAAACACCTTGAAATTGTATAACTAAACGCTTGTTTGGAAATGACACCTTTCTCGACAATGTTGATACGTAGATTAGAGCTAGCTTCTTTGTTCGTAGTATGTACTCTGTTTTAAGAGTTGTTGTTGCCTTGTTAATTATCTGTTGCATCATTTGCATCAATGCATATCATATAGGTACGATGATGGATCGACAGATCAATTAAAGGATGATTGGGAATCTAAAGATGGTGTAATGGTATTCTCTCTAGAAGATGATGCAATGGGCTTTCTATTTAGTTGATGGTGGATGATCTGAAGATGCAGATACTAAGTTTTTAGTATATATCTTACCCAGGCAAGCCTCGGTGCAAACCCCTACTTTTTTGCACTTTAAATTATATTTGTGCATTAAGTTTTAAGGAGTTTAATGAAACCCACTTGCATATATATATCTTTATCCTATGAGTCTTACTAGTATGATAGAGTCATGTAGATTGCTATGCTATAGGGCTCCGGTAGAAGTCGAGTGATTGCCTGTCACTCGCGAGAGATAGAAAATATATTACTGTATTATTATCACTTAGAATATATAAAATAGTGGAAAGGAAAATGGAGACCGGGCAGGGATATGGTTTGGGTATTGGTGATTGTAAGAGGTTGTGTCCTGCGGCCAACGAGGCATAACTTGGTTATACTTTTCCCTATTTATGTCGGTTAAGGACCGGCCATTGCAATGGACGCTAGGCAAGTCATAGACTTATTATCCCGAGCACATACTTGTGTATGGGCACTAGGAAGACTTGTTACACTCTTGTCATGGGTTCTAACTCTTTTTGGACCGACTTTTATGGTGGTTTTTGGGTGGAGGTCCTTGCACCGTACTGAGTCTAGGACTCAGGGGTGGGGGCTTGGAGTCTAAGTTTGGATAGGGACTTGGACCCCATGACAGGAGGATTTGTGTTTTAGGGTACCTAGCTGGGCACATTGATTCGTAAATCACCGTCGTGTTAATATGACTTATCTAAACTTTAGCATCGTAGTAAGAACTGGAAGATAAAAGATGATAAAATGAATCCGATTGATTATCACCTGCTTGAAAGTAGCACATGTGCTTATATAGAATGGTTAGTTAATCAACTAACGAAGACTGCTAATAAAATTGAATATAAGGACGCATGCTTAGTAATGCTTCCTGTAGATGAAATAAACTCACAAGCCAGATAGCCTTGCATATCCTTAGAGTCTTTTCTTTCCTCCTATCGGGTAAGTCTTGCTGAGTACAATTGAGTACTCAGGGTTTTATTTCCCCCTATTGCAGGTGACTCTTGTATGTGGATTCCTCTTGGTGGGCTCAGAGGGGATTCCTTTACACTACGACCATAATTTTTATTTATAACTCTCACTAAATGTTTTTCTAAATAGAAGTTTTATAATTTGTTGCCATAGTTTATATATCAATGCTTCATCATGTCATGAATAGATATTTATGTTTGCTATAACTCTAATCATATGTTTATATTCCGTTGTTCAATTAAATTGTGTATAACTCTGATAACATGATTACATTCCGCTGTTATAACAATGAATATTATACTCTAATGTTGCATAAAAAGCGATGTAAGAAATGGTTAATAATGATGTAAGCTTTATTCTCTCATTTGTGATCCTGATGAAAAAATGTGGATTTTTGGATTCTCCCTTGGGGTGTGCTCGATGGAACCATGCAATTTGGTATCCTCCCTTGAGTACTTAGTGTCTAATGAAAGACGAGTACTCCTGGGAGGCATTAGATTAGGTGGTTCTGCCACAGGTGGTATCAGAGCGCAAATGAGGAAATACAGCTTCGAAAACCTTTTCTAAAATAAAATTTGACAACAAATTCTTTTTAAAAGAATATGATGTTTTTATGTGAAGTTATATAAGTAGGCCTATACTATGGTTATGTATCCTGGATAGATGGTACTCTGCTAACTTAGGTAGACTTAATCAATTTTTCTACAGGTACACTGACCCCGAGCATAGTCCGATAGTACCGACTAGCTACAGGAAGAGAATGATGTGCTAAAAATCTAAGAACGGTTGCCCTATATGCTGGCAACAATGGAATGACATATAGGACGTGCATTTATGCATATCCTATTTGTGCATTATAGTGTCGTATTGCTTGTAGATACACTATACATAGGTGTCACGTGTGTCGTATTGTGCACGACTGACTCATTCCTGTTCTAGAGTTATTTCTACACTGTGGCTTCGTGCTTCGCGTTTGCCCATGGTTCATGCTTGTCGTGACCCACGTGTCCTCGTACTCTTTTCTGCACTCTTGTCGGACCCTTGCCCTATAGTCATACTAGTCAATAATGGCCTCAGACATCTCTCACCTCGAACACATGAAAGATTTGGTCGATTCATTCATAGTGACCCTACGTAGGAACCCTGGTGGACCATGCTACGACCACTGACTTCTCTGCATTTATAAGCAGGGCTCGGCATAGCCATTGGTACCACCACTCGACGCACTTTAGCTAGTCTAGCTTTCTTTTGAGCAAGCTTTTTGCTCAGTCCTTCTTTGCAACCACCGCTAGGAATGGAGGAGCCTAGGTTAGTAGTTACTGCCTAAATGTTGAGGGTTTTCCCAGAATCCTACATGCCACCCTACAAAAACTTAGTGTCAAAGATCATCCTGAGTATTAGGGCCATGAGTATGAGAAGCATGGCGCCGAGCGGTGTGAGGTTACCGTCTACATTGGGAAGAGTGAAGAGTTCCCCGACATCACTGAAGCCTGGAATGTGACCGCAACCGGGTTTCGCTTCATTGACACCTACTAGGTTGTGGCCCGCAAAGCCTTATGGTACCTTTACCAGATCTATGAAGAGTCCATTGCCCATACCCATATGAGGTTCTTTCCACCTTTGGAAAAGAATCGACGGGCATGGAGTGCTCGCATGGAGGCTTTACAAGGGTAAGATGCATAAGAAGACAGTCCTACCATGGTGCACTTGACCACGTACATGCTTGCTCTGGATGAGCAGTATGATCGGCAAGCCTCGGAGCTAAGGATGTGCCTCCATCGAGTCGAGGAAGCCGAGATCTTCTCCAGGATGATCCAGGTGCAGCTCACAGAAGCGCATGCTAGTGCGGTAGCCACTAAGAGTCAGGAGACTGAGTCCTTGTATGTTGTACCTGTATAAGACCATTGGAATATGCATTTTATTTATTGCGCTGTGTTATTACATCCATCTACCCTTAAGTTTGTGAGACGTGCTTAGAGTTTTCAAGGGTGATGTTAAGAGGGTTACAAGAGAAGTTACCATTCGGATGCTAGTAGACCAGCCGTGATTGGAGAACATAGGACACTGTATCGACTAATTGTGGATGTCCCAGCAGAACACTTGAATCTCTTTAAATCTAATCCGTTGTTGGATTTGAATTCCTTGTTCCTTGTTGCGAAAGGAACCCTTGTTGTTTGAATCTTCCCTTGCAATACCCCTCTTACTCTGTGGTCTATGACCCCACCGCCTTCATTGCGTGTAAGTTGGTAGTAGTTGCCTGGTTAATAGCTTATGGTGCCACGATGAAACCAAGGGCTCTCTGTGGAACAACTGCCACATGGTGACGCTGCTTGGCACGTGCTGGTATCGAGGTTGTTGACCAAGTACCTTTACCAAGTTACATTGCCATACCACTTTTGCTACAAAATATTCTCCTTGAAAATATTCGGGTGTTCGAACGAGAAATCCACAATGGGTTGATGAAATAATGTCTCACAAGGTAAACCAAAGGAGGTGGTTTTGGAGGAAGAACATATGATATGGTCTTAGTTTATATGAAAGACGGATGGGTTCAAGGAAGGGAAAGCAAAATAAGAGTAGTAAGGAAAGTTAGCCGTGGGTGGTCGGGGGTGATTGTAAAAGCTTGAGTGAATGTCATGTACCAAGCCCTATGTTTAGTTGACCACACTATGCATGACGGGTTATTACGCTGCGTGCCCTGTGGATGCCGTCTGTGTTAGGCCCTTTAGCACCCCATTCTCGCATGGCCACAGCATTGTGCCGCACTCACCATCCTCGTGCACTATGTGTTTCTCTTTTCCCTGGCATTCGATTGGCTCTCGACTCCCACGCCCTTGTCCTCGTATCAGACCCCCTTCCCCCTCCCTTCTTTCTTCTTTTGGGGACACGATCGTCGTATGCCTTCCCTCGTCGAGCGAACCCTCTCTCCTCTCCTTTATTTCCCCCTCTACCGCTCGTGCAAGAAGCGCACCATGGCTGACTTTATCCCCATAACATGAACCGCCTGTGTATCCATTTCATGCTGCCTCCACTTCTAGTGTGTTGCACCCCACCTCTGTTCGCCACTATAAGATGCCCTTGGTCCTTGCTCTTCTTCTTCATCCCCATCCCCTCGAATATGAAGCAGAGCTATGAGATCTAGTCATCATTATGGAACTCGGCTCATTAGTCTAAGGTGATTGTGTAATCTGAGAAGAAGAAAGGATATGGTTCGTCGAAGAAGTTCAAGTTCCCTTTGGTTAGTTGGTCTTAGGGTTCACAATGTTTGACTTCTCAGTCTCCTATTTTTGAATCTGTTAGTCATATGCCATATTTTGAATAATCATTATCTTGTTGTTTCTTCATTGCCCTCGTCTATCTCAACTTCTAGATTAAGCCTTGGTTGTATTAGATTGCTCTTAACCATGTATCCCTAAATCCCGGTGTGGTTTAGCATTCAAAGTCGTGTAATCTTTCGTGTGATCTTTGATCTACATAATGTAATCATGTTTCCCCTCTTCTGTTTCTTGCTTTGAATCTTGGGACGAGATTCTTTTCAGGGGGGTTGGTTGTAACACCCCTGGTGTTACGATCTTGTTTAGCACCGAGATTTAGGCCTAAGAAAAATTTCTGAAAATGAGTTTCTCGGATTTTGATTTAAAACAAACTTGAAGTGATAAGTGAATCCTGCGTGACTCACTTTTTTGGACTCAAATAAATATCCAAGTTAAATTATTCAGTGCATAAAGATATTTAAGAATGTCTGACAACAATTCTAGCAAATAAGTAGCAGATGGTTTGTTCTTTGGGATTAAGCGTGAAAAACAATTTTTATAAACCAAATAAAATACAGCTTGTAATTCATACTTAGATAAAAGTTTGAAGTGCAAGTTTAGTAGATAAAAATTCAACTTTGGTTTTGGAGAACGAATATTGCTAACTAGGGTTTTTGCCAGCTCAAAATCGAATTTAAAAATAAAAAACCAGCTTCTCGCGTCAACGGTAAAAATCAGAAATTACATTTTAAAGCGTTGTTATGGCGATTTGTTTTGTGCAAAATAATTACATAACCCCTAATATTTTGTTCCATGGCTTGGTATGGAGTATGAGCTATCGCGTGAAATGTTTATTGGTTGTAGTTGATAGAATTCAGATCTTTTAAAATTGTCGTAACAGGTGTCGATGTTCACATCTGTGTCGTGTCGTCTCACGCACAGTCACACCGCGAGCAGAGCCACATGATGCCCATGTGTTTAGCTACTGCATGATCTCTCGTGTCCTTGCTGCTGTCGTTGCTGTCCTTGCCTCACTATTGTCTTGGCCACTTGAATACGGTGGTGTGTTCCCCCTGCTTTGAATCAATCGATCATATGATTTATTAGCGTCGCTCCATGTTATCGGGCCCCGTCGTCGAGTATGCGGGCTTGCTAGACATCACCGACCAGAGCCGTGTCGCTGTCGCTCGTTTCACCTACCCCTGCCATAGCCCATGCCACTGGCCATTGTCTTTTGCCTTAAAGAAAGATGGCCTTGCCTTGCCTTCTTTCCCTGGCCCCGCTACGCCCTGCAGAGCACCAAGCCGCCGTAGCATGCTGCTACCCCCATGGTCCCTCGCTACTGCCACGCGCACGTCGGTGCTGGTGTTGTGCCACACATGCTGCTGTGCCCCTCTGCTACGCCACCCCTTGTTGGTGTTGCTCATCCACCATGACATTGTCTCTCCTCGACGCGCCTCCTGCGGACGACCACGGTGGGGATCGAATCAAGGTCGCGCCCACCGTCGCTCGGCCCGTCGCGTGTCCATGAGAGCGTGCGCGGGTCCCCATGGCCTTGCTGGACCATAGCCCAAGGTGCTACCCCTCCTGAGGCCCACATTGCCCCATGCCTCATCCCTGCCATGTCCACGCCATCGCCGACCCCACCATCATCCCCTCTAGGTCGCCCTACTGCTGACGCCCACATGAAGCATCGGTGCCCCCTCCTCTTCCTCCCGACAGCGCCGCTCCACCTCCATGCATCGACCATGCCCGCCCGATGCCGAGGAGCCACCCTGCCAGTGTGTAACACCCAAAAATTTGCATTCTTTCAAAATAGTTAAATTTGATTTATTTATGCAATTTTATGTGCATTTCAAATTTAGGAAATAATATTTTTTATGAAATTAAAAGTATACATGTTGATGCATTCATGCTGCTGCACATTTGTTTTTGGAATGATTAGCTTTGACTACAATTTTAATTGAATTCAAATTCAACTTGAAAATGAGTTTGGAAAAAGAAAAGGAATTTCTTTCTTTTCTCACTCCCTTCCTCACTTTCGGCCCGATTGGCCATTTTCCCTCCCGCTGGCCCAACCGGCTGCTGGCCCAACTCCTCCATGCTAGCCCAGCCCAGCCTTCTCCCTTGCTCACCGCGCCAACCAACCTCGCGTGGCCCAGCAAGCGCGTCGGCCTAGCTCGGGCGCAACCGCTGCCGCGCCCCTTCCCCGCGCCTCAGCCCCTGCCTAGCCAAGCCCGCCTGTCAGCTCCCCCCACCTTCCGAGTCATGCACAGTCGAGGCGGAACCGCTGCTGCACAAACGCCGCCCCGCTTCTGGCGTCGTGGGCGCATCGCCCCGCCCCCCGGCCTCTTTAAAAGGAAGTCAAGACCCCGCCGCCGCTCCCTTTCCTCTCCTTGTGTCTGTAACTGCCCCACTCGAGCCACAAAAACCGTCGTTGCGCTCGCCGGATATGCCGAGCTCGAGCTCCATCGTGGTGATTCCGTTTTGCCGTCTCGCCATCGTCGTTTGGTCTTCGCCGAGCTCCGCTGAGTCATAAGGAACCTCCCAAGGCTTTTATCTCATCATTTCTCGCCCTCTACTGCTCACACGCCATCGCTGTTGCTCTGCAGAACCTCGCCATCCACCCCTTCGCACAGACAGCTGCCCCCGAGCCGCCTCCGCCTCATCCCCCCCCCCGCGGTGAGAACCCCCTTGCTTCCCTCTACCTCCCTGTGCCGTTATTTTCGATTTTCATGGCTTCTAGAGCCGTGGCCGCATGCGCCCGTGAGCTCCACGCCGCTAGCCATGGCGACCGCCACCTCGGCTGCGTCCTCCGGCCGTCGTATCGGCCTGTCCGAGGTCCCCTTCACCCCCTCGCTCTCCCGGTGTCCTCGGTTGCGCAAACCGAGGCCTCTATGGCCTTGTTTCCCGTGCGCCGGCGAGGTTCTTGCCGTCGGCCATGGTGCCTCGCCGCCGGAGCCACTATTCTGGCCACCACTTCCTTTTCTCTCTCCCCCAGATCTAATCCAAGCCGTCCGTTTCTTGATCAACGGCTCTGAGTGGCCAATACCCCTTCGTGGGTAAATTTGCTAAAGAGACCCTGAGCTTTTCTAAGTCCTAACCCACAGTCCAAAGTGCATTTCCCCAAGTACACATTCTCATTTTGAAAGCGTAAAGTTCACTGCTTTAGTCTAAAATACATTTTTAGTATTTACAGAAATGCCATTTGAACTATTTTGCTTATAAAATCATCGTTTTAGCTCCGAATTGATCCGTTCAAATCGCGTTAGCTTTGTAATATCATAATCTACATTTTAGAACCACTGTTAGTCAAGTTTGGAACTTTTAAATTTCATGGTTAGATTTAATTAAATATATTGCTATAGGAAATCATGTTTAAATCATAACTTTTGCATTTTAGCTCTGTTTTTTGTGAACTTCGCGTTGACGTGATCATAGTGAGACGTAGATTATTTTCGCAAACATTTTATCTTGTTTTCTATACTATTGGTGTATTATTCTAATTATAGGAATGTTTGCTTTGCATGAATGCTTTTGGAATGTTGTATGTTGCCGTGTTGGTCGTGTTCAGACGGTGAGGAAAACGTTAGAGACCAAGAATTCTTCGACGACCAGCAGGACCAGCAAGAGTTTGTGAACCAAGGCAAGTATAGCATGGGCCTACCTTGATGTCCTATTTCACTTTAATTAATTACTCATGTGCATATGTCTAATTTTGATAACCCTAAGGACATTCTAGACATTTGATGACTTGTTCCCTTGACTCCTATGGGGTAATTGCATATGGGTAGATTGCTAGTGCTCTAACTGAACATGATCTATATGATGATGAATGATTCTATGAAACTAAAAGTATAACATGATTTATAACAACTGTTCCATAGGGCGAAGGTGCAAATGACTATTGATCATGTTGCTCCTGGCCCTCCATAAGGACTTATCTGTTGGCAAAAGCTGGGACTGACAGTGCAACTGGAAGAGTCATATGGCTCTGACTTTAGCTCAGTAATAGGACCTTTTCTAGCTAGTTAGAGGTTACCTTTTTGGCACAAATGGGGCTTGCCACGTTGGGTATAGGGCTGCCTCTGTTCCTATGTGTATAGCCATGATGGATTTGTGCCATAGAAAAGGGGGGTTCCTACATCTGCCTACCAAGGAAACCTAGCGGCCCTAACTTATTAGAGAAACCTATGAAATGGCTTCATAGTGTACCCTACCCGCTCACCTTGGCAGTGACATGGGAGTAATTAACCCAGGCATATGGGAATCATGACTCGCGATGAATGTGCACCACTTCTGCAGAGGGTAAAAAACTATTATAACAGCGTGCTCATGGTCACGAGCGGTCCGGAAAACTCATAGAATAACTGGTTACTTGTTGTTGATCATTTAAGTTGTTCTATGATGATATATGATACACTTGACCCTGATATCTGTTCATATGGGATTAAATGGGAGCTTAAGCATAATTTGATACTACCTGAGAATAAAAGCTTGACTTACTAAAAATGCTAACTGCAGTAAACCAGAGTCAACCTTTTTGAGCTTCATAACCCCATGTTAACTTGTTAAGTACGGGATATACTTACGCTTGTTTATTTTCTTTATTTGGATAAAAATCCCAGATAGGTAACAGATGACAACGGGTATGAGGAATTCCCTGAGGATTTTTAGGCTTGTGGTCAACCAGTTGACCTTCCCTGTGATGAAGCCCCACAAGAGAGTTATCTTTTTATATTCTACTGTGTGAAGTAAGACTATGTTATATTTTGAATTTGATGTAAGAGACACCGTGATGATACTTCATGTAATTTGTCAGCTTGTGTGTGTGATTGATCTCTGGGCACACACGAGTTTTATGCATTCAATTTTATCCTTAAAATTGGGTGTGACATAGTGCCACCTTTTTGCGCTCCATTTCCAGCTCTGTCGTCGTGCTGCCACCCGTGCCCGGATGCACCGCACCGTCGCCCGCATGGCCGGCGTCGCTGCAGCTGGCATGCCTGCCACCACGGCTCACGTGGACAAGCTGTTGAGGGCTGGCTCAGGTCTTGCCTTGGCTAGGCCTAGGTCCTGTCGTGTCCGCGCACCTCCCCACGCCACTCGCGACAGCACCGCCGCTAGCGAGCCGCCCCTTGGCTGGTGGAAGGCTTCCCCACCGCGTACTCTACTCTAGAGGAGAAGGTGAGGACGTAGAAATATAAATACAAGATTGTCCGAGGGGCTAGGTGTGAAAACTATGACTCATATGAATAAAAGCATATCAAATAGATAGAAGCTTGGGGGCATTTTTGCCAAACTGCTAGGCTGGTTTGCGCAGGCCGCGTGTGGGCTAGCTTGCTGGGCCGCTCGTGCCCGCGCACTGGGCCGGCCTGTGGCCACCACGCCTGGGCCGCTTGTGCCGCACGCACGCCCACCCCGTCTGGGTTGTCTTGGCCCCTGGTCTAGGCGAGTTGGGCTGCTTTGGGCCCAAGGATCTTTTCTTCTTTTTTGGTATTTTGTTAATGTTAGTAATCGGCTGAATGCTTGGAAATTCATAGTAAATAGTAGAAAAATCATAAAAATGCCAAACCAATTTTGTTAGACTTCTAAAATCATGATCTATCTATTAGCATAATTGGTTCATCTAGTTTTAAAATGTTCCAGGGTTGCTCTAATTATTTTAAAATGTTTAGTATTGTTAAAATATGAACTTGTAGGAATTTTCATGATAAATCGATGATAGTGTTGACTCTAAAAATTTTATAGTAAATTACTAATATTATTAGTTATTCACTGTAATTTTTGTAGCTCTAGAATAAATAGTTTGCTAGTTAGATAATGCTTCCCTATTCTGAATAAAGATTAAATCGATAGTGGAATAAAGAAACACCTTGAAATTGTATAACTAAATGCTTGTTTGGAAATGACACCTTTCTCGATGATGTTGATACGTAGATTACTATGTTAGTCATTAGGGCTAGCTTGTTAGTTCGTAGTATGTACTCTATTTTAAAAGTTGTTGTTGCCTTATTAATTATTTGTTGCATCATTTACATCAATGCATATCATATAGGTATGATGATGGATGAACGGATCAATTGAAGGATGATTGGGAATCTGAAGATGGTGTAATGGTATTCTCTCTCGGAGATAATGTAATGGGCTTTCTATTCAGTTGATGGTGGATGATCTGAAGAAGCAGATACTAACTTTTTGGTATAAATCTTACCCAGGCAAGCCCCGATGCATAACCCCTACTTTTCTGCACTTTAAATTCTATTTGTGCATTAAGTTTTAAGGAGTTGAATGAAACCCACTTGTATATATATCTTTATCCTATGAGTCTTACTAGTATGATAGTGTCATGTAGATTGCTATGCTACAGGGCTCCGGTAGATGTCGAGTGATTGTCCGTCACTCGCGAGAAATAGGAAATATATTACTGTATTATTATCACTTGGAATATATAAAATGGTAGAAAGGAAAATAGAGACTGGGCAGGGATATGGTTTGGGTATTGGTGGGTGTAAGAGGTTGTGTCTGTTGATGCAAAAGTGGATCTACAAACACAAAGGGCTAATACCCGAATCGATATCCAAAGCGTGCCAGTCGATTTGACCTGTTAATCGACAAGGATGAAGATACGAGCACTTTGGTCCTAACAACAGCGATACGCCCAGAAGTCACGGCCAAGAGGTACTCACATGGAACTCGAGAATCGCCGAAGGTCGCACTGAAGCTATGCAACTCGCCGAATCAATGAGAACTCGTAAAAAGGAAAAATATGCAAATTGACGAAGTCGCCGAAAAGTAAGTAGATGCAAATAGGAGTAAAAATTGGTTTTGATATTGATTGCTTCTTTATTACATTGCCCCTCAATCTATATTTATACCCTGATCTAAAGAGACATAACCAAATACAACTAGGACACCAAGTCCATATCTAAGGAAACACGTGACTCCTACATGAATCATACTCTAACAAATATAGAAAAGGAAATCAACTCCTATCTATTTCCCTGTCCGCCTCAATTATGATGAAAATCTCACCGACCTCCTTTCCATCGGCATACTTCCTGTTTCATCGGCAGTAGTCTTCAAGTCTTCCTTCATCGGCATCAACAATAACATCTCCAACCTTATCGGCAATGCCCGAGTTTAAATCAACCTTTCCATCGATCACCACCATTCATCGGCAACCATCTTTACAAGCTGATTTTCATCGGCTGTCAGCGTATACAGTAACTTTCCTCCTGCCGATTAGCCCACTCTAATCATTTTGACACGTGCAAAAAACGGTGTCAACACATGCCCCCAATTTCAGAGTATAAAACCATTAATGCTCCGAAATTTACTCCAGATAACGTTTGCCTTCGCCCAATTACCGTAACTCATCCTTCAAGCCCAAATTTGATCTGTTATCAAATCTAATCAAATCTAATCCTGATTCACGCACCTCAGTAAATATCGCGCAATTGCCAACCACTCTTGCCCTGATTATGGTTAAGATACCAAAACAATAATCCATCGGCGAGATCCTAACATAATAATGCCGCCATTTTCAGAATTAAAATATCCTATACCGAGATCTCTTCCAAGTCATGATTACTTGCCATCAAATCATCTGTACAATCCCTTGATTATCGTGCGAACAGTTACCATATTCATCCAAACCACCTCGACCTACATGCGCGCGGCATAGAGATAAGTCCAGAATACCCCTACTCTAAGCGGCTTATAAATAGATTTCTCTGGAACGCTCGTCTTCTACCCTCAGACTCCAATCTTTAACATTCTCTCTTTTTGGCGACGACTCCGACAAACAACTGCGTGACCTCAACCAACAAGAACTTTTCTCTAGCGTCAACCTCGAGTCTCTGGCTCGTGCCCCCGTCTACCTCAAGATAATGGCAATCAACTTCGACGTCCCTGCGGTTTGTTCCACTTCCGTTACCTTTTACCTCGATTCCTCTGGTCTTTGCGAGTTCATACAGTTGGTAATTTTTTCTCTTTTCTTTTGTTCTTCGGATCCTCTAAACTTAGGAACTGCGCAACAAATTAGTTATTCCAACCGATCAGCCGCATGTCCAATGCCTAGGACCAATGGGCAACCCAGATCCAACTAATCTAATTAATGCAGAGGTTAACAGAATCCCTTTTAGAGCCCAAAATTTCTCTCTGATTTTATGGAAAGATACATTTCGATCTTGGCCCAAAACCACCAAAGGGTGGAAAGATTGGTACTTGAGGGTCAATAGGTCGATGCAAGTACACTGGGCAGAACGGAAGCTAGACCAATGCATTAGGCTATCCATTGCCGATATGCAAAAGAATGAGTCAATGATGATTGCAGCTGCTTACTTCTGGTCAGACACAACAAACACTTTTATGTTTGGACATGGCCTAGCTACTCCCACACTTGCTGATGTCTACATGCTCACTGGCTTGGATATTTCAACTACCGATGAAGGCTCCATCTATGGCAGAAAATCTGAATATAGAGTGAATACCCACAACATCGGCGGTTGGACGGGATACATTCAAGAATGCTAGAGAACCGGGACAGTTAACTAGAGGGAACATGCCACATTCTTGAATATGTGGCTAGAAAAATTTATCTTTTGTGGTCGATCAGTAGGACCAACCAATGCCTTCCTCCCCGTGGCTGAACTCTTGGCTAGTGGTGTAAGGTTCCCTCTTGGCCGATACCTTCTGAGCTCCACTTATCATCTTCTTCATCAAGTGTCTCAGAAACTTTTGCTTGGCGAACCCATCGGCAACTTAGGAGGCCCGTGGTGGTTTATCAACATGTGGTTGAATGCCCATATGCACAAACGTTTGCAATGGGACTTCTTTGCCCAACAATTCCTATGAGAAATTGCTGAAGACCACGTGCTTGGGGACGAGGAATTGGCAACACGCTCACCCCTCAATTTTGGTGAAGACATAATTGTCCTCCCTGGAACAGAGGCCAATGAAGACCAGATCCGCAGATTCTTCCAAAGCTTCTACAATGGTCTTTCTCATTATCATAGGGCCTGTGTACCTTATATTGACGAAGAAAACAGATTCCCCCTTCTTTTCAACTTTGCCGATGACACTCTGAATCAGGATAATGAACTCATGATGGCCATCATTACTCCCAGGGCAATCCCAGTAAACACATTCGGTAGCGGGAAAAACACCAATATCACATATGAATTTTACAACCCATTAGCAGTATCCCATCAATTGGCTTTTGGGCAGCTGCCAATCAAACTTTGTTTTGCCGATGTGATCAAACCCAGAGAAACAATCACCTGTGGAACAGATTGGAGCAGGGTAGTGCGACTCTCCCCCGATGCCAATACTATAGATGTCGATATATCCGTCTAGACGCCAGTATCTTTCATCACCGAGTCATATAAGCAATGGTGGCGAGAGTGGAGGGAACAACTGTTTGCAATATCTGCTCACACATATCGGCACATGATCGACCCTAAATACGCCATTCCCGATGACGCAGTAAGTTTCTTTTTAACTCCCTTCTGCTTTTTCCTTTCATATATCGGTAACTAACTTTCTCGTGATAGGTTAACAACCCAGCACCATCTATGAGCAAAAGTGGAAAACCCTTCGATCTTCAGCCTGTTTCCCCGATATCACCGATCGGCTACAATGCCCCCACCTTAGCTACTTTGACTCACCAGAAGACCCGTGCCAAGACCATCACCTCCAAGTCCAAATTGGCTACAGCTAGGGCCACTCCATTGGCTACTGCTACAACCCTGATCAAGGCATTCAAGGTAACAACCCTGTTTATTTCTACTCATGCCGATCACAAACTGTATTAACATTAATCATCAGGGTGTAAGAGCCGTAGCTGGATCGTCATCGGCAATTCCTCCGACATCAAGCACCACTACTTCTGACAAACCTTCAGAGGTATTCCTTTGATTTTACATTTTATCTGTTAAATATCATACCTTACACTTGTTTTGCAGCAACAAATGGGTACATCAGCAAGCGTACTAGATGTCTAAGCTCCACAACCAACAAGTGCCGATGCCCCCCAGCCAACCATTGCTGAGGCCTGAGCAAAGCACAAAGCCTTAATAGATGCCGAGGCACAGCCAAAACGACAGAAGTCCATGCCGATCCCCACATCTGCCCCAATGTCATCGGTCATCATACCCCAAGAGCCAACCACCGATGAGGCCACAGAGGATATCCCATCGGCAAGCTCAGCCGATCCTCCACACGGCATACTCCAGGCTGCTTCCTCCAGCCAAGTAAAGGAAATTGCCTTGAAACAGGTAAGCCGATTGACCTAGTCGATTTATAATATTCATACTTATCCTTAACTGACCTCTTTTTTTCTTTTTCTCAGGAACAAGACTCCCCAAACAGCCTATTTTCCTTTGCCATTGATGTTTCTGACGATGATGGAGAGGAAACAAGTTCTTCCCTTGCACTGGGAACAATATCGGCAGAAATTAAGTCCAAGTTGGAAGCTCTCCTAAACTTGTTACAGCAGGATACCACCCAGCTGGTAGATGACTCGGACCCCCAAAGGCAATTTTCAAAACAATCTGTGGCCAGGTCCCTGCCGATGTTGAAGAAGTACTCTTCCCAGCAGCCCATTTAGAAAGCCGTCAACTGCAATATCAACGGGCTGCTCAATGCATTGCTGATAGAGCAGCTCAGGCTCAACTCAAAGAAGAGATGCTACAATTGAAATAGATTGCCGATGAGAAGCACAAGGGCATCGGCAACTTGCAAACTTCGGGCGCTGAACTTAAGCAGAAAATCTTAGACTTATCAGCAAAGAAGATGGCTCTATTGGCTGAATTGAAAGAAGTCGAGGCAGCCTTAACTCATGCCCAACAAGAAGAAAGCCGGCTACCTAATGCCATCAAGGCCCTTCAGCAAGAAAGAGACATTCAGGCTCGTAAAGCCTTAGCCATGAAGAAAAAACTCAAGCCTGTGGAGGGCGCTGCCGATGAAGACATCAAAGAAATGAATGAAGCTGACCAGATTCGCCTACGTGTGATATTGGCTATCCAATCCTTGTTAAACTTGCAAATCTTGTCTATTGCATCGGCACTTTATGAGACATCGACATCCTTGTATAATTCTAGCCGATAGGACTGTTATCGGCACTTATACTTTTATACATCCATCCAGATACTAGGGTAATATTTCTTTAAATATTTTCCATTTAATGCTCTGGGAAACACAACCCCTTTGAGGGTTTCTAGAATATATGCGTTACTAGGAACAGATTGATTTATCCGATATGGACCTTCCTAATTAGGAGACCACTTTCCAAACTTTGAACTTTTAGTTCCAATCGGTAAAATCAATTTCCAGACCAGATCTCCATCGGCAAACTCCTTTACCTTCACCTTCTTGTCATACCATCTGGCTACTCTTTTCTTATTTTCTTTGATGCTAACTAAAGCCCTTAACCGATGACCCGCCACATCTTCCAACTCATCCTTCATAAGAGTATCATAATCATCGGCTGTCAGCTGATTTTGAGAACGTATTCGCCTAGAGCCAATTTTAATTTCCCAAGGTAATACTGCGTCATGTCCATATACTAACTGATAAGGCGTTACTTTGGTTGCACCATGACATGACATCCGATATGACCACAAGGCTTCATTTAATACTGTATGCCACCTCTTAGGATTTTCTTTAATTTTGTGCTTAATGAGTTTGATGATCCCTTTGTTAGAAGCCTCAGCCTGACCATTAGCTTGAGCATAATATGGAGAAGAATTTAAAACTTTAATTCCCATACCTACAGCAAACTCATCAAATTCTCCCAATGTAAACATAGTACCCTGATCGGTAGTGATAGTTTGAGGAATACCAAATCGGTAAACAATATGCTCTTTCACAAAATCGATCATATTAGCCGATGTCACCTTTTTTAAAGGAATTGCCTCAACCCATTTTGTGAAATAATCGGTAGCAACCAGAATAAATTTATGTCCTTTACTCGATGGCGAATAGATCTGACTGATGAGATCGATAGCCCATCCCCGGAATGGCCAAGGTTTAATTATAGGGTTCATAGCCGATGCAGGTGCTCTTTGAACATTACCAAACTTTTGACACCCCTGACATACTTTAAAATACTTAAAACAATCTTCAAGAATGGTCGGCCAATAGTATCCATTCCTTCTGATCATCCACTTCATCTTGAAAGCCGATTGATGCGCTCCACACACTCCTTCATGAATTTCACCCATCAAGCTTTTTGATTCATCACTGCTAACACATCTGAGTAAAACTCCATCTATAGTTCGATAATATAATTCATCATCGAGGAGCACATACTTGGTAGCTTGGAACCTTATACGTCTTTCAACCTTTTTATATGGATCCTTTAAATAATCGACAATCTCCTTTCTCCAGTCATCGGTATCGACCGCCGATGTTAGCACTTCCTGAATAGGCTGATACCCTGAAGCATGCTGAGCTAGTCGATTAGCCTCTTCATTATGCAGTCAAGAAATATGTTCAAGATGAAAATCTCTAAACCCTTTCAACAATTGCAAACATCTTTCATAATATGAAATTAAAACTTCACTTCGGCATTCATAAATCCCAGCTAATTGATTTATAACTAGCATAGAATCACCAAAGATTTCAACAGCATTAGCACGTATCTCCTTCAGCAATTCTAACTCTTTTATCAAGGCTTGGTATTCAGCCTGATTGTTTGTCAATGTAGCAACAATCGGCAATGAAAACTCATACTTCCTTCCTTGAGGTGAAATCAACACAATGCCGATACCTGCTCCTTCACCACATGTGGACCCATCGAAGAAAAGTGTCCAAGGAGCAACCTCCAGAGAGTCCACTGTATTACAATGCTGAGTGACAAAATCAGCCATAACCTACCCCTTAACTGCCTTAGTCGATTCGTAACATAGTTCAAATTCTGATAATGATAAAATCCACTTGCCGATTCTACCACTTAATATCGGCATCGACAGCATATACTTGACTACGTCGTCTTTGCATATGACCGTACATTCGGCAAATAACAAATAATGTCTTAATTTGATACAAGAAAAGTATAAACACAGACATAATTTTTGATGGCCGAATACCTTGTCTCAGCATCCACTAATCTTCTGCTCAAATAATAAATAACACGTTCTTTCCCTTCAAATTCTTGAATAAGAGCTGAACCGATAATAGTATCATCAGTTGACAAATACAACCTGAAAGGTTTCCCGTGTTGAGGTGGAACTAGCACTGGAGGATTTGTTAAATATTTCTTAATTTCATCTAGGGCTAACTGCTGCTCAGCTCCCCATACAAATTCCTGATTGGCTTTCAATTTAAGTAATGGACTAAAAGCCTTGATCTTACCCGACAGATTAGATATGAATCTTCTAATGAAATTAATCTTACCGATCAAAGATTGCAATTCGGTTTTATTGGCAGGAGCAACCACCTTGTTAATTGCATCAATAGACTTCCTACTGATTTCGATGCCCCGCTGATGCACCATAAAACCCAAGAATTGACCTGCTCATACACCAAATGGACATTTATTAGGATTCATCTTCAATCCATGCTTCCTTGTGCACTCCAATATCTTTCGTAGATCGGCTAGATGTTTTGTGATATCTCCAGACTTAATCACTACATCATCAATGTAGATCTCCACTAATGTGCTGATGTATTCATGAAAAATAAAGTTCATAGCTCTTTGATAAGTAGCACCGGCATTTTTCAAACCAAACGTCATGACTATCCACTCAAATAACCCTACATGACCTAGACATCTGAAAGCAGTCTTGGGAATATCTTCTTCAGCCATGAATATTGATTGTAACCTACATTACCATCCATGAAGCTAATAATTTTATGTCTGGCTGCAGCATCAATCAACAAATTAGCAATCGACATTGGATAGCCATCCATCGGTGTGGCTTTGTTAAGATTCCTGAAATCAATACAAACACGAAGTTTTCCATTTTTCTTATAAATAGGAACCACATTAGAGATCTACTCTGCATATCGACACTGCCGAATAAACTTCGCCTCAATTAATTTAGTTATTTCGGCCTTAATGTCGGGAAGTATATTAGGGTTGCATCGGTGCGCTGGCTGCTGATGTGGCCAAAATCCAGATTTGATAGGTAACCGATGTTCAACTATCGATCAGGTCTAATCCAGGCATCTCAGTATAATCCCAAGCAAAACAATCTTTATACTCTTTTAACAAATCAGTTATTTGCTGCTTACACTTGGAATCTAACTTAGCACTAATAAAAGTAGGTCTTGGCCTATCGCCATCACCAATATCTACTTCTACTAAATTATCTGCCGATGTGAACCCTTGACCTAATTTTCCATCATCGGCAAACCTATCCATTAAAACTCTTCTTTAGAACCAACTGCTTGGATCGGTTGAATTTCATAATCAGCCACTCTAAGGAATTCTTTTCCCCAAACTTCTCCTGATATGCATTTAGTTCGCTCATAAGTATCTGATTCTGCCGATGTGATGATATAAGAAGAATCACCAGGGACAAACTCAATCTTATCCCCAATCCACTGTATGAGGCATTGATGCATTGTAGAAGGAACACAACAATTAGCATGAATCCAATCCCTCCCTAGAAGTAGATTATATGCACCCTTGCCATTAATAACAAAGAAGGTCATCGGCAAGGTTTTGCTGCCGATAGTCAATTCAACGCATACTGCCCCTTTAGCCGGTGACACATTGCCTTCAAAATCCTTCAGCATCATATCGGTTTTGGCCAAGTCTTGATCTCCCTTACCAAGTTTTCGATACATCACATAAGGCATAATATTAATCGCAGCCCCTCCATCGATAAGTATCTTAGATACAGGCTGCCCATCAACTCTGCCTTTCACAAACAAAGCCTTAAGATGCTGTCTCTCGTCATCAGTAGGTTTCTCAAAAACAGCCATCATTGGATCTAGTGTCAACTGAGCTACTTGATCAGAGAGAACAACTTCTTCCTCATTATCAGATAGTGCCAAAAACTCCATCGGCAACATGAATACCATATTAACATCTGCCGATGGACCCTTATTTTTGTGTTTTACCTGTCACTGCTGTTGACCGGACCTCTCATTGGAGGAATTTTTCTCTCGGTATAAATCCTCCTGATGCTCACGTTGCATCCTTCTTTTCTATGTCTTTGTCAGACCCTCCGGGCACCATCGAGGAAACTTGGTCTTCCAAACCGGCTGATAACAGGTCCCAGTTGATTCTACACGGCATATATTAGGGTCCCTGTAGAATATTTCTTCATTGGGAACTCTTGCGTTTGCCATCTCCTCAAGCTCCTCTTGATTCCTTGGAAAATATCCATCGCGTTTACCAAGCCTTTCATGTACACTAAGTCTGCCCCCCAGTCGATCATGCACTGATGCTCTGCCTCTGATCGGCTCATTGATAAACAAACCCTGATTGCCAGGTTGAAACCTCCTTTCTGACCTATTGACCCCATAATAACCATTGCACTCAGGGCAATTTTCAACAGTTGGCAATTTAATACCTTCTTCCCAGCAATGAATGAAAAACGGGCACCTCCAATGATTTTTATGCTGATACCATTCTTCCCGACGTCTCTCTTCTTGCTGTTGTCGATATCGGTCCTTACGCTGATGCCAACCCTCCTGCTGCCTTCGATGGGTAATCACAATGCTAGGTCGAGGAGGGTTTTTGGAACTACTGCTTTCTCCCAGCAAACCCTTACTTTTTGCATCATCGGTAGTTATCCGATGTTGGGGATCCACTAATGCGTTTTTCTCAGCAGCCTCTGATGTCAATACCTTGGTCTTCCCTTTGGCCTCCAACATATTTGCTGGAAAAGGGTGTTGATCAATTTTCATTGGCTTCTGGGCCTTGGAAGTACCAAACTTAATTCTCCCAGATTCAATAGCCGATTGTAACTGTTGCCTGAACACCTTGCACTCATTTGTACTATGTGAAGTTGCATTGTGCCATTTGCAGTACAAGATCTTCTTCAACTCTTCTGCCGATGGGATCACATGATTAGGTGACAGCTTAATTTGGCCCTCTTGAAGCAGAAGATCGAATATCTTGTCAGCCTTGGTGATATCAAAGGTAAGCTTTTCTGGTTCTTTCTGACCAAAGGGACAAGATATTGGCTTTTTATTCTTAACCCACTCAGCTAAGCCGATAACTGGTTCTTCATCAGAATCAGAATCTCCTACTTCTTCAACAAATGATACTTTTTTACTCCAATTCTTTTTAGGTTCAAAAACCCTAGTATCTTGATCAGAGATCCTTTGCACAAGATGACTAAGGCTTTCAAACTCCTAAGAAGCATATCTGTCTTTAAGATGTGGCAATAACCCTTGGAAAGCTAGATCGGCAAGCTGTCGATCATCCCGCACCAGACTGTAGCACTTATTTTTTACATCTCGTAGCCTTTGCACAAAGCTTTCTACCGATTCATCATTACGCTATCTCAATTTTACTAAATCGGTAAGCTTCTTTTCATGGATTCCAGCAAAGAAATACTTATGAAATTGTTTTTCTAGATCAACCCAAGTAATAATAGAATTTGGTGGTAATGAAATGAACCATGTAAATGCCGATCTAGACAAAGATGATGAAAATAATCGAACTCTTAATTCATCTCTGCTAGCTGCCTCTCCACATTGAATAATGAAGCGATTGACGTGTTCCATTGTTGATGTATCATCTTGCCCAGAGAATTTAGTGAAATCTGGTACCTTGTACCGATTTGGAAGAGGAATTAAATCATATGCAGGAGGGTATGGAGTCCGATAAGAATAAGTATTGACCTTGGGTTTTATCCCAAACTGATCCTTCATAATTTCTGCTATCTTATCGGCCCAAAAAGCATCAGCCTCCTGTTGACGAACTGGCTAAATTTCTACGGGAGGTGCCTGCTGATATCCCTCAACATATCTTTGTGGCCCATGATCTCCAGCAATCGGCATATTTGTCGTTACTTGTGGTCCATTAACCTGTTGGAAAGGATTCATCGGCTGGGCTGCCGATGCTTGATTCTGGAAACCAGCTTGCATATGACCTTGTTGAATCCCTACAACCTGCTGATTTTGCTGAACTGTATATTGAACTGGTAACTGTCCTGACCAACCATTATTAGAACTTATCGGTACAAAACTTACTGATGGCTGGTAATTTGCTAACATTGTTGGATAATTATAACCAGCTTGAGGCATGAACTGAACCCTAGTTTGACTCATAGCAGGGGCTTTCTGCTGCATCGACAGTAAGCTTGCCGATGGACTTGAATTGGGTGTTTGAACCAAAGGCATCTGGAAACCTCCTAGAGTTGGTTGCACAGTAGTTGCTATGGCATATTGAGGCACTTGAGCCATCGGCGAAACAGCTGATGGTATAGGAGCTTTTCCTACTGCATCAAACACTTGAGGTAACCCAAGATTGAAAGCAGATGACTCCGGAGGCATACCATATCCCCACCAATTAGCAGGAATCTGGCTATTCTGAGACACAGGGCCTAACATAGCTGATGCCGATAGATCTATATTAAGCTAAACTCGTCCTCCTGGTAGTACCGAATCTGATCGTATCGGTGTAGATTGAATATTAGGTAAGCCTACCGATACTAGAGGAGAAGTAACTTCTGTACCCACAACGGCCGAGGGAGCCGATGGAGTTTTGATAGATGCCGGCTCTGGTTGGTGATAGGTAGGCCCAACGTAATGCGATGACGCTTGTCCTTCTTTGAGAGTTTGAACCACAACATTATGAACAGTATTGGACAGCACATTGGAATGATTAATCAAAGCATGATTTACTGCAGAATTAACCATCTCTTGAAGTTTACTAGGATTGGAGTCAAAGGTAACCTGTCGAGGCAACGGCAAATCTTGCTTCTGGATGACTTGTCCACTCTTGTTTAGGCTAAACGATTTTAGACAAAGCTGCCTGTATTCTTCTACAGCCTTTTCCATAGCCTACCTCTACTCTTCCTTAAGATCTTCTTCTAATACCGCGATAATGTTCCCTGAATCAATCTCGGAATTGAACATATTGATCGGATTGATTGGTCCCACCAGGCGTGCCAAAAGATGTGTTGATGCAAAAGTGGATCTGCAAACACAAAGGGCTAATACCTGAATCGATATCTAAAGCGTGCCAGTCGATTTGACCTGTTAATCGACAAGGATGAAGATACGAGCACTTTGGTCCTAACAATAGCAATACGCCCGAAAGTCACGGCCAAGAGGTACTCACACGGAACTCGAGAATCGCCGAAGGTCGCACTGAAGCTATGCAACTCGCCGAATCAATGAGAACTCGTAAAAAGGAAAAATATGCAAATTGACTGAAGTCACCTGAAAAGTAAGTAGATGCAAATAGGAGTAAAAATTGGTTTTGATATTGATTGCTTCTTTATTACATTGCCCCTCAATCTATATTTATACCCTGATCTAAAGAGACATAACCAAATACAACTAGGACACCAAGTCCATATCTAAGGAAACACGTGACTCTTACATGAATCATACTCTAACAAATATAGAAAAGGAAATCAACTCCTATCTATTTCCCTGTCCGCCTCAATTACGATGGAAATCTCACCTGACCTCCTTTCCATCGGCATACTTCATGTTTCATCGGCAGTAGTCTTCAAGCCTTCCTTCATCGGCATCGATAATAACATCTCCAACCTTATCGGCAACGCCCGAGTTTAAATCAACCTTTCCATCGATCACCACCATTCATCGGCAACCATCTTTACAAGCTGATTTTCATCGGCTGTCAGCAGTATACAGTAACTTTCCTCCTGCCGATTAGCCCACTCTGATCATTTTGACACGTGCAAAAAATAGGTGTCAACAGTGTCATGCGGCCAACAAGGCATAGCTTGGTTACACTTTTTCTCTGTCTGTGTCGGTTAAGGACCGGCCGTTACAATGGACGCTAGGCAAGTCACAGACTTATTATCTTGAGCACATACTTGTGTATGGGCACTAGGAAGACTTGTTACACTCTTGTCATGGGTTTTGGCTCTGCTTCGAACTAACTTTTCAGGGTGGTTTTTGGGTGGAGGTCCTTGCACCGCACTGAGTCCGGGACCAAGGACGGGGGCTTAGGAGTCCAAGTTTGGATGGGGACCTGGACCCTGTGATAGGAGGGTAGTGGGTGGGTCCTACTTGTACCTAGGGTATAAGCGGGGCATGTGTTTCTGAAAGTGCATCTAGCCCTTTAGTGGGTTTTTGATGATTGAATGACAACATAATTAAAGGTCTAACCCATTTGCTAAGTGTGGACATGTAATATATTATCTCATAGGTACTTAATGAAAGCCAAAATGATGTGTTATTGTATAAATAATCTAGTTCAAGCACAAGACAACAATGCAAATGGAATTCATTCAAAGGCTTATTTATTATGGGATTTTCATGTACTATGTGAAAGCAAGCTCATAAGAATTAATTAATGAGACATAAGGGATTGCATATGGAATGGTCTCATATTTGAAGCTTGCTAAATTGAAATGAAAAAATATAACAATACAAATGAATTGATGATTCAACATAAGATGTGACTTGATGGCGTGAGATGGTGAAGATAGCAAGGAAAGGCTTTGAGGTACTAAGCAAGGGTGAAGGGCAAGCGATGGCTTGGTGGCCGAAGAACCTAACTAGGGTGAAGAAGGAAGAACTTGCATTTAGTTGAGGTACTAATCAAGCTATGATGGTCATGTCTATGTGGAGGATCAAATCACTATTGGAGTGTTTGATGGAAGTGACTTGATATATTTGGATTATTCAAATTTGATGAATGGATTCAAGTCACATGCTCAAGATGGCTATGCTCAAGTGAAAAGATCAATATCAACATGTTGGCACCCTCACTTGATAAAGAGTAGAATACACGGCTTCGGTTGAAAGAGATCAACTCAAAAGGTTTAAATTTGTTATACTTTTAAATTTGAGTTAATAGGAATGTCGTACTATTAAGAGGGATGGATCATGTTGATAGATAATGTTTCATAAGTGCTCAAGCCAACCCATGTGAGTTTTGAGTGTTTGAGAGACAAAAGAGCTAACTATTTTTTGCTGGTCTGGCATATTGATACCGGACATGTCCGGTATTTGCCCAGCAATGATAATATTGTTGATCTCAGGTTTGTTCGTCGAGAGTTTCAATGTGACATAGAAGTTCTGATGGTCGAGAGTTCTGGCAATGGTCGAGAGTTCTGACGTCTCATGCTTAACTGACTTGGAGAGTTCACTGTGGTGGTCATATCAGACGTGTCTAGTATTCATACTGGACGTGTCCGGTATGGACGGCCAGAAGCCAATGGCTAGTTTTCAAATGCCTTGAGGGTCGGGAGTTCCAACAGTCGGAAGTTCTAGCATGAGTCGGGAGTTCTGACTCCTCACATACTTTAACTCAGTTACCATAGTTTTCAAATGGGTTGAGGGTTGGGAGTTCTGGCTTTCATCAGGAGTTACGACGCCTCACAACATTACTGTAACTCAGTTACCTGTTGGCGTAATGTAAGTCATACCGGGACGTATCCGGTATGGCAACAGCTATAAAATGGCTAGTTTTTCCATGGGGGCTGTAAATACCCCCAAGCCTCCACCTTTGGAGGTTGCTGATTCTGTTGGTTGCTATACACATTTTTGAGCCTTGCCAACTCTCCTAAACCCTCTCTTAGTGAGTGTGTGATCCAAATCACAAAATCCATTTGTGGGTCAAGAGAGAATTTGAAAAAGAGAGCAAGCCACCACTTGAGCACTTGTGCATATTATCAATCTTGTGATTTGCATTTGTTACTCTTGGACTCTTTGGTCCTAGGATGGTTAGGCGAGAGATTGTGGTGTGCCTCAGAAAGTTTGTAACGGTCGATTCTGCCAGTCTCGGAATCAACTAGTGGAAGGAGGAAAAAGAGTTGGAAAAGACTCTAGCTAGAGTGACCTTTGTGGTACCCTCTAGGGCTGGTCTTCGCTGGGTCGCCCGTAGCCTCCTCAATGGAGAGTAGGACTCAAATGAGTCTGAACTTCGGCAAAACAAATATCGTGTCTCAATTCGTATTTTATTTGATATTTGTGTTGCTCTTGCTCTTGTGCAGGTTATCTGTGTATATTGTCATATATAGTAGATACCTGTAATTTGATTTGAAGTTAGAAATTGAAAGGAGCAATGTCTAGAGCAGTTCCACTAAAATTGTGTATACCAGACACGTCCGGTATAGCTACCAGACACGTCCGGTATTTCCTGCCTATGCTGAATATATTCATTCTCTGTTCTAACTTTGTATTGTAGGGTTGTAACTTCTTTATATATTCTTTATAACTTGTTTACTCTGTGGCTAACTTGTGAGTGGTGGTACTACACTTAATTTAGAGTTTCCAATTTGGAAACTCTCTTTACTAATCGTTTCCGCATTTAAAGGTGTTAATTTTCAGAAATGCCTATTCACCCCCCCCCTCTAGGCAACATCCTATGTCCTTTCAATTGGTATCAGAGCAAAGTTCTCACCTAAAGCTTCACCGCCGTGAGAAAAGGATATCAATGCCTATCGAGTTGGAGCCGGTGCTTCTCCAAAATGATGGTTCAAACTTTCTACCTTGCTCAATTCACATACTCAATACTTTTAGAGATATTAGTCCTCTTGTTGAGCATATTGTGGATGCAAGCATATCTCTTCCTATAGTTGATTGGGGCAACTACAAAAATTTGTCAAAAGAGGAAGAGATATGCGTGCAACTCAATGCTCAAGCTATTAATGTCATTTTGAGTGCATTAAGTGTAGAGGTTCAAGATGAGGCAATCTTCAATGGACAAACACCTCCGGAGAGTGCTCATCTCATTTGGACTAGGCTTGTTGAGTTATATGGAAAATCCAAATGTGATGATGCACTTGAGATCGAGTCAATGGAAAGTATGTCCATTGTGTCTTCATGCAGCGAAGAAGCCTCATAAGACCTCAAGAGCACCAAGCCGGACCAAGAAGTGCAAGCAGCGCATGACCTGCTGTCTGCCTGCACATACTAGATGTGTCCGGTGTGCCTACCGGACATGTCCGGTATGGCCAAGGCAGCAGAGCAGCAAGCAGCTGTTTGCAACGATGCTCAAGCCTGGTGACGACCAAGTGATGAGTCAACCTCAGTATCTTATGATACTCATCACTTGTGTCTCATGGCCAAGAAAAGCAAGAAGAGTAACAAGAAAGATCAAGAAAAGGAGAAAGCACAAGTAGATGATCAAGATGAGAGTGATGTTGAAGTTGAAGACAACTACAACCTTGATCATCTCAACTGCAAGGACAAGTTCATCATCATGAAGATAGTTGAAAAGAATAATGAGCTTGAAGAAGAAATTGAGAAGCAAGAGCAATCACTTCAAAAGCAAGAATTGTTTCTCATCTCCAAGATGGAAGAACTAAAGGCTCTAAGTGAAAGGTATGAAAAATTGTCAATTGAGCATGCTTTAGTTACTAACTCCTCTTCTAGTGTTTCACAACTAGAGAAGGAAAACTTGGAGCTCAAGGCAAGGCTAGATGAACTATCAAGCAAATATAATGTGCTACAAGCAAACTATGTTTATTTAAAGTGCTCTCATGAGGAAGTAGTAGAATCAAGCATCATGCTTGAGGTAGCTCATGAGGTTGTGATCACATCAGTAAAATTTACTCAACCTCTTACACATTCACTCACTAGTACATCATCTCAATTAAATATTTCTTGTACTAATGAGTGTGCTCCTCAAGCAAGCCAATCTTCGATTGAGCTAAATCTCATAAAAACATAGAGCTCAAAGAAGAGGTGAAAAGATTAAAGAAAGGTGTGATTCGGTTGAAGGGTAAGGAGAAAGCACAACCTTCTCAAGATAACCATGATAACATGGTGAAGAAGCTTGAGAAGGGTTCAAACCTTGCTTCCTCCAAAACCCAACAAAAGAATCACATTTCAAGTAAGGCCAACACAACCAAGAGCAAGAAACATAGAAAAAGGTTATGCTATGGTTGTGGATTAAATAGACATGAGTGGGCCATGTGTCCACATAAGAGTTGGGCCGACAAGGTTGAAGTGGCTGAACAAAAGGCCTCAAACAAGTTGGCCAACCAAAAGAAAAGTGATGGACAAAGCGCTTGTCTCATGAGCAAAAAATTGGGGCATCCTACCAAGAAATGCCCAATGTACAAAGAGGTAAGAAAGGAAGCTCAAGTTGCAACAAGAAGATGCTATGGATGCAATGAGATGGGCCACAAGGTTGATAGATGTCCATACAAGCAAAACAAGCATAGAGCAAACAAAGGCCGCATATGCTATGCTTGTAGAAGAAAGGGGCATCTAAGCTATGAATGCCCAAATGGTAATGCTCCTAAGCCGAACACATTTATTTATAATGATAAGCTTAGGAAGACCACAAATGGAGTTAGCACTAGCAAGGTGATGTGTTCACCATAAACTATTGCTAAAGTCATTTGGGTGCCTAATAAGTTGTTGACTAACCCAAAAGGACCCAACAAGAGTTGGGTACCAAAGTGTGCTTAGGTTAATGATGTAGGTACTTGGTGATGAAATGAAGTCTTTGAGGTGGTTGAGCAAGCAAATTGATAATATTCACTCAATCTATCAACCAATTCTTATCATAATCTCTTATATGGTTAACCCAAAGATAATTTAATGAATATATCATTTACTTTATCTTCACCATTGGTAACAAGTACCTAAACCTTATAAGATAGCCACTTTATTTGTTTTGTGCTCAATGACTCACAAATAGACATATTTGTGGAAAATTGAAAGTGGCTAATTAGTTTTACTTGATAATTATCATGTTTGCCATATGATGCTTTTAATAGCTCTCTAGTAGAGCAATTCATTTGTTGAGATGTAGCTATACAATAAATAATAGAGCTAGATAAAGAATCACAAGCAGCGAATTAATTATTTCTGTCCTACACCTATTGAACGTGTCTAGTATTACTATCGGGCGTGTTCGCTATGGCCAAGGACAGAAAGAAAATGTTTCTATTCTGCGTATTCCAGACGTGTCCGGTATACCTACCGGATGTGTCCGGTATTATAGGAACCGGAACACTAAAAGGATTACAACTAAGTGTTTGATCCATATATTTTCATATATCCTCAATTTACTTAGAAGCTTGTGGTTTACCAAATCTAAGTGGATTGTGAGCATCTCTTGAACTCAAATTTAAATATGACAAATTATTTGGTTATGGTTCAAGATAGAAAATTGACTCCCAAATTCTTAATAGAATAAAGTGCTAGTTGAAAGTCATTCAAATTACTTAAAGCACTTATTTAGGGGGAGATCAGTTTCTATTTTGCACCTTGTGGACTAACAAATTTACCTAGCATTCTTTGTAGTTCTTTGGATGAAAAATTGATTTCAGATCTAGCATGATTATATGGCAATTAAGGTCAACATAAAGATTATCATGCTATGTATCTTCTTAGTGGAATTCTTGTGGGCTCAAGGCAAAGGTATGTATTTACATACACATATTGTAAGTGCATCTAAGGCCTTTGATATGTTCGAATGTGCATTTGTGTGACATAGGAGAGATGTTTTTCAAAACCCATAACTAGCATGTGTAGTGGTGTGAATTTGAAAAACTATTTGAATCTTGGTCTTTGTGACCTAGCCTTGTCATGTGATAATTATAGCTCTCCTTGATTATTTGATTGGCTAATTACATATGACATGGCTTTCTTAAGTCCACAATCTACTATATCTCACAATCTCTCTCTCAAGTAATCAAAATCTACATATGCCAAATATTCAGAAAAGAGAAGTGATACTCATGGCATTTGGATAAGAAAAGTAATTACATCTTATTTGGATCAAGGACATACATGTTTTTAGATCAATAAATGATAGGGGAGGAGATTGGAATTAAGTGAATGAAGTTTGGAACAAAAACAGCCAGCCCGCAAATACCGAACGTGTCCGGTATGCTTCGGTATGAGCGGGGTTATAAAACAGCCAGTATCCGTTTGGCCAAGTTAGTTTTTCCTCCTTCCAGCCAACCCAGCCGCCTCTCCTCAACCTTCATTGGCAATTTCAAGTTTCCACTATGAAAAGGAAGAGAGGGAGATTGCATCAGAGGAGATTTGCATCAAGATCGAAGAACTTCAGGGACTTGTATTTCCAATCGCATCTTCATTCACTCTCTCAAGGTACCCTAATCCCATACCTCATCCAATCTAAGCAGTTAGGGCATGATTTTGAAATCCTTTTGGTAGAAATGCTACATTACTTGTCTAGAAGCAACGCCCAAAGTTTAGATTGGATTGGTTGAAGATTGAGCGAAGGACCCTAGTTAGGGTTGTTGTCCACTCTGTCCGGTATGCGGTATGGGACAATAGAGCAGGTTTTGCTCCCTTATTTCAATCTTCTTGGTGGTTAATTCATAGGACTAAGTTTAATTGTCTATTATGTTTTGTGAACCTTATGACCTAGTTTGGTTGAGGTGATTGCAAAGCATAGGATGATTATTCTTATTTCTATATTTCAACTTAAATAAGCTATCGATTGGGCATGTATCTAAACTTCCTTGCATATCTTTGGATATAGGACAACAACCATGAGTGGAAGATAGGAGCCTATGTCCAAGCATAGGCATGATCCAGCACTAGAAAAATACAAGAAGGCAAGACAAGAAATGCATCCTAGATATAGTCAGCAGGAGCAGGGCAGCAGTAGGGGACTCTCGAGAGTTACTAGGGGTGCTCCATAGTACAAAGAGGGAGACAACAATTCATCCTCTAACATAGATACAAAAGAGTATAGAGTGGAGCCTAGTACCAGGAAGAGGAAGAGCACTGACAGAGACTCAGATAGGGGGTCAGATGATGGTAACAGATCTGAGGAGATAGAGGAGGAGTAGCAGGCATCTCTAGTACACCACCCAGGTTAGGGCATGGACTATGGCCTTCTTGAAGTTCATGCTCCCGTTCTACCCAACTATGTTGTCAGAGTCAACTACAAAGGAAAGGGGAGCAAGGGATCAGAGGAGGATTAATCCAAGAGGTTTGCCTAGGATTTAGTGTGATCATCGCTTTCACACTATGTTCCATCTAGATTATTACACTAGTGTGATACTTGCTAGGAATCCTATGGTAGCCAAGTCTCAGTGGATAGATTGGAAACATGTTAGAGAGCTACAGAAGTCCTCCATTGACTATGCTATTGCCACTTGTTAGCACAGAGGTGTATACACACTCATGGAGTTTGTCCATGATTGGAACTTTGAAGTCATTGCACAGTTTTATATCACTCTATTTGTGGAAGAGGAGCCAAGGCGTATGCATTGGATGCTTGAGGGCCAATGGTATAGTGTTGACTATGATGCCTTTGTAGCTTTTCTTGGCTTCTTAGAGGAGGACCTTCAGAGAGACAGGATCCACACAGAGCAGGTGTTACCTCCTGAGCAGCTCACCTACATGTACCCACCAGGAGGTGAGAGAGGAGCAGTGGGGAAGGTTCTAGGTCTTCACCCTACCTATAGATACCTGGACAGGATGTTTAGGAAGACCATTGACTGCAAGGGAGGAGATAAGGGCAACATTGTAGATTATTTTAGGAACCTGCTCCATAGGATGGCACCTGATGCATAGCCATTCAGTGTTTTTGACTTTATTAGGTCATAAATTAGGAGTGTGGGAGAGAGGCCCCTCAAGGGCTATGGATTTGCACCTTACATCATGTTTATGATTGAGAAGGTTACATGACACACATTTGAGTATGATAAGAAGCATAAAGTCCTGAAGATAGTAGATGACCTAATAGAGATTGGGGTACCTCTAGCAAGATCAGGAGGAGCAGCAGTAGCACTAGAGGTAGATGCACCTATAGGTGGTGCAGTAGTAGGATGAGCTTCCCCTCTACCACATGCTCCTTCACGTTCCCCTTCACATCACCATAGTCCTTCTTCTCCTATTCATAAGATGTTCAGTGCTATCTTTGGGATGTGCAAGGACATATGGACCTATTAGCAGAAGGAGAAGGAGGCTAGGAGGAAGGACACTTAGACTCTAAAGTAGATTGCTGCTAGACTTGAGCTTGATCCTCCTAGATCTCCACTATCAGATGAGGTAGCTAGTGAGCCTAAGACTGAGGAGCAGCAGCAGGGTAGGTACGACACAGAGTTTGTTAAGTTCCTTCAGCGATAGCAGTAGTAGCAGTAGGCACTAGAGCACCCTGACACTTTACCACTATAGGCTCATGTGCCTACTCACTCTTAGCCATGTCCTAGTGCTGCAGACAAGTATGCTTTAGACTGGTGGAGTGATCTCACAGGTGGTTTCGGCTACTACGGGTCTGGTGGCTATGACCCATCTGGTGCAGGTGGTTCTCGTCCAGCCGGTGTTCCATGCTCAGAGGATGAGGATGCTGGTGGAGATGATGATGATGATGAGAGATCTCAGCTTTTAGAGACAGCCTATAGCCCCTTTGTCCTTAGTATGTCATTGTTGGACCTTTGTGGTGATAGATGACAAAGGGGGAGAGAGACTGATTAAAGCTTCAAGATATTTGTTTCATTTGCTTATCTTTGTACCTGAAGATATGTACTATAGACTATAGTTTCTTGAGCTTCATTGATGTATATCTTGAGTTTGAAATAGATTGTATTATGTGAGAGATGAGACTTACTTATGTTTTATCTATGTATCTCTTGAGACATGATCTTTATTTATATATCAGTGGCTTGTGGACTTGAGAAAATGTGTAATGAGTGCTATGTGTGACATACATGTGTTATATTTATTTTCATAAGTACTATGCATGCTAGAATGAAAATATTTGATGTGATGCCTTTATATTTATTCTTGTGTGATATATCTTGTTATATGCATCATGGTTTTACTTTGTCACACACACATGCACCCCACGGATGCAATGATTTAGGGGGAGTCTCCTATATGTTTTAGTATGTGCAATTAACATTTGAGGTCATTTTGTGGATTCTAATCATAAGCAACTATTACGGGGGAGCCTCTCATAAATCATTGAACCCAAAAGCTTAAAAGTTTATATTCTTTTATAAGCTTTAATCAAGTTGTCATCAATCACCAAAAAGGAGGAGATTGAAAGTGCATCTAGCCCTTTAGTGGGTTTTGGATGATTGAATGACAACGTAATTAAGGTCTAACCCGTTTGCTAAGTGTGGACAGGTAATATGTTATCTCATAGGTACTTAATGAAAGCCAAAATGATGTGTTGTTGTATAAACAATCTAGTTCAAGCACAAGACAACAATGCAAATGGAATTCATACAAAGGCTTATTTATTGTGGGATTTTCATATACTATGTGAAAGCAAGCTCGTAAGAATTAATTAATGAGACATGAGGGATTGCATATGGAATGGTCTCATATTTGAAGCTTGATAAATTGAAATGAAGAATATAACAATACAAATGAATGGATGATTCAACACAAGATGTGACTTAATGGCTTGAGATGGTGAAGATAGCAAGGAAAGGCTTCGAGGTACTAAGCAAGGGTGAAGGGCAAGCGATGGCTTGGCGACTGAAGAACCTAACTAGGGTGAAGAAGGAAGTACTTGTATTTAGTTGAGGTTCTAATCAAGCTATGATGGTCATGTCTATGTGGAGGATCAAATCACTATTGGAGTATTTGATGGAAGTGACTTGATACATTTGGAATTATTCAAATTTAAGTAATGGAATCAAGTCACGTGCTCAAGATGGCTACGCTCAAGTGAAAAGATCAATATCAACATGTTGGCACCCTCACTTGATGAAGAGTGGAATACATGGCTTTGGTTGAAAGAGATCAACTCAAAAGGTTTAAATTCGTTATACTTTTAAATTTGAGTTAATAGGAATGCCATACTATTAAGAGGGATGTATCATGTTGATAGATAATATTTCATAAGTCCTCAAGCCAACCCATGTGAGTTTTGAGTGTTTGAGAGACAAAAGAGCTAACTGTTTTTTGTCCGGTATTGATACCGGACGTATCCAGTATTTGGCCAGCAATGATAATATTGTTGATCTCGGGTTGGTTCATCGGGAGTTCCGACGTGAGTCAAAAGTTCTGATGGTCGGGAGTTCCGACGTCTCTGGCTTAACTGACTTGGAGAGTTCTCTGTGGTGGTCATACCAGATGTGTTCGGTATGGATGGCCAGAAGCCAACGGCTAGTTTTCAAATGCCTTGAGGGTTGGGAGTTTCGACGTGAATCGGGAGTTCCGACGGTTGGAAGTTTTGGCATGAGTCGGGAGTTTCGACACCTCACATACTTTAACTCAGTTACCATAGTTTTTAAATGTGTTGAGGGTCGAGAGTTCTGATGTAAGTTAGGAGTTCCGACGGTTGGAAGTTCTAGCATTCATCAAGAGTTCCAACGCCTCACAACGTTACTGTAATTCAGTTACCGTTGGCATAGTGTAAGTCATACCGGGCGTGTCCAGTATGCATATCGGACATATTCGGTATGCATACCGGACGTATCCGGTATGGCAACGGCAATAAAATGACTAGTTTTTCCATGGGGGCTATAAATATCCCAAGTCTCCACCTTTGGAGGCTGCTGATTCTGCTGGCTGCTATACACGTTTTTGAGCCTTGCCAACTCTCCTAAACCCTCTCTTAGTGATTGTGTGATCCAAATCGCAAAATCCATTTGTGGGTTAAGAGAGAATTTAAAAAAGAGAGCAAGCCACCACTTGAGCACTTATGCATATTGTCAATCTTATGATTTGCATTTGTTACTCTTGGACTCTTTGGTCCTAGACGGTTAGGCGTCGCCGGAGAGCACCCAAGAGATTGTGGTGTGCCTAGAAAAGTTTGTAATGGTCGATTCCGCCATCTCGGAATCAACCAGCGGAAGAAGGAAAAGGAGATGGAAAAGGCTCCAGCTAGAGTGACCTTCGTGGTACCCTCTAGGACTGACCTTCGCTAGGTCACCTGTAGTCTTCTCTACAGAGAGTAGGACTCGAACGAGTCTGAACTTCGGTAAAACAAATATCGTGTCTCAATTCGTATTTCATTTTATATTTGTGTTGCTCTTGCTCTTGTGCAAGTTATCTGTGTATATTATCATATCTAGTAGGTACCTGCAATTTGATTTGAAGTTAGAAATCGAAAGGAGCAAGTTTAGAGCTGTTCCACTGAAACTGTGTATACCGGACACGTCCGGTATTTCCTACCTGTGCTGAATATATTCATTCTCTGTTCTAACTTTGTATTGTAGGGTTGTAACTTCTTTATATATTCTTTATACCTTATTTACTCTGTGGCTAACTTGTGAGGGATGGTACTACACTTAATTTGGAGTTTCCAATTTGGAAACTCTCTTTACTAATCATTTCTGCATTTAAAGGTGTTAATTTTCAGAAACGCCTATTCACCCTCCTCTAGGCGGCATCCTAGGTCCTTTCAATTTTGGGGTACCTAGCTGGGCACATTGATTCATGAATCACCATCATGTCAGTATGACTTGGCTAAACTCTAGCATCATAGTAAAAACTAGAAGATGAAAGATGGTGAAATGAATCTAATTATTTATCGCCTGCTTGAAAGTAGCATAGGTGCTTACATAGAATGGTTAGTTAATGAACTAATGAAGATTGCTAATAAAATAGAATATAAGGACACACGCTTAGTAATGCTTTCTACAGATGCAATAAACCCACAAGCCAGATAGCCTTGCATATCCTTGGAGTCTTTTCTTTCCTCCTATCGGGTAAGTCTTGCTGAGTATAATTGAATACTCAGGGTTTTATTTCGCCCTGTTGTAGGTGACAGGCAGATGCTAGAGCTAACTCTTGTGTGTAGATTCCTCCTGGTGGGCTCAGAGGGGATTCCTTTATCTGCGACCATAGTTTTTATTTATAACTCTCACTAAATGTTTTTCTAAATGGAAGTTTTATAATCTGTTGCCATTGTTTATATATCAATGCTTCATCCTATCATGAATAGATATTTATTTCCGCTGTAACTTTGACCACATGTTTATATTCCGCTGTTTAATAAAATTGTGCATAACTCTGATAACATGATTACATTCCGCTGTTATAACAATGAATATTATACTCTAATGTTGCATGAAAAGCGATGTAAGAAATGGTTAATAATGGTGTAAGCTTTATTCTCTCATTTGTGATCCTGATGGAAAAATGTGGATTTTCGGGTTCTCCCTTAGGGTGTGCTTGACGGAACCGCACAATTTAGTGTCCTCCCTTGAGTACTTAGTGTCTAATGGAAGACGAGTACTCATGGGAGGTATCAGATTAGGCAGTTCTGCCATAGTTTAAGTCTTAGTAATATTGATTTCAGCATGTTAATTAAGTTGAAACTCAGATTGCACTCTAGCACTGAACTTGTTGAATTTGTTATATCACAAAATTATATGCAGTAGTATTATTTTATATATCGTAGAGTGCTAAAAACTGAATCACCAATATTGATATGATATAATGTTTTAGTTAAAATATATAAAATTATTTAAAAACAACTTATGTATTTGATTATTAGGGAGTATTAATATAATTTATAGGGAATTGCCGATGTTACGTTATTGCTATGTGGTTTGTTAATTAAACATTTTTTGTGCTTATAAGCTATTAAAATAAATATTTATCCTTATGTATATATGTTTACTTGGTATACATGGTCAAACATAACATTATGGTTATTTAATTTCATAGTTGTAGAAGTTTATGATTTAGATATATATGTCTCATATATACATGATCAAACATAGCATCATGATTATTTAATTTCATAGTTCTAGAAGTTTGTAATTTAGAAATATATATGTCTCATACTTTATGAATATTGATTTTTTTATAATACCATATATTAGTATTTACATATAGAGTTGAGAGAGGTGGGTAATTTAGATGCAATGTGAGGGGGTTATTATGAATTATGTTTCAAAGTGACAAAATGGGTAATTTAGATATAAATTTAGGGGGTTATTTTGAATTATTTTTTATAATGACAAGTGTGTGTAATTTATATACAAATTTAGGGGGCTATTTTGAATTATCTTTCGTAATGGCAGAGGTGTGTAATTTATATGCAAAATTAGGGGTTACTTTAAGTATTTTTTATTATAGCAATGGTGGGTAATTTTTTTTAAAAAAAATTACAACAGATCCAATGGCTATTATCGGAGATGATAATTAGAGTCCACCAAATTAAAGGCTAGATATTTCTGATTATTGTGAGAATTTCTTGAATTTATCTTTTTTTCCAAGCGCATCTGGTGTGAGTTAATGTGGTGTCTCCGTTGGGGTCTCTAATTAGTAATAGTAAGATCGTCACTCAATCTACCACTTCTAATATGCGAAGCCTATGAATCTAGTGGATTAAAGAGCTACATGAACTCTAGAAGAAAAGAAGCAATCATACCTATACGCAGAGGCAATGGAGTGAGAGCAAAAAGCCATGTGTTGTTGCACAGGCTGGCCCAACCACTAGCCGCGACCACGATTCGCACATGTTGAGGAGAATGCCAGATGTTTAGAAAGAAAATTTCTATAGAATCACATGTGCACTTCAGGATTTTCATTGTTGCAAGAGGGATGGGGGCAGAGGGCACGGTCCTCTATGGTCCCAACATGGTTCCGCCACTGCTCTCCACACCACCACCTCTCCCTTTACTCCTTGTCTTCATCTAGGTCATCAAGTTCCCCCTTGAACCCTACCTGTGTGCACTTGTGCCTCAGCCCTGGAGGCACCCGTTGACATCATAGAACACAGAGCCATTGGGCATGTCCCTATGGCTGGCTTCTCGTTGCTTTGTCCTTCATGTCATAGGCCTCTAGCATCGTGGACCAGGAGGCCGTCCGGAAGGCAGTCGGATCTAGAAATCAAGGATAGCGGCTGTGGCTTCTAGTCGTTGGGTTGCCCCCACCACTAATGGATCTGACCCCACCCTCTTGCCCACTGGATCTACCCTTGAATCCACCTTGCCCCCGCTGGATCGTGGTGGGGGAGAGGAAGGGTGGTTCCCTCAGACCGACTGTTATCACTTAATTAATTTTAGGAGGTGGACAAGGATATATTTTGACTGTCTCCATAAATATAAAAGGATATCTCATAAAATCAATTTTGTAGTAGTGTAAAACCATCTTATGTTCGATAAAATTGGTAGGAAAAATATTAACATCTATCACATAAAAAATGTGAATTAAGAAAATATATTTCATAAGGTATAATGTCACTAGTAGAAAATGTGACTTCAATCCCGGTTGGCAAAGGACCCTGACCCGGGACTAGAAATCCGGGCATGACTCTTTAGTCCTGGTTGCTTTAAACCTGAACTAAAGCTCTCCTGAGTGTAAAAAAATATTCCTCTGAGAGTAAAAAATAAAAAATTTATTCCTCCAAGAGTAAAAAAATAATATCTTCCACCCTTGTGCCTCAAGGGATTTGTACCCGAGACCTCATGCATTGTCTCACACATACCTTTTTAGCCCACCAACACAACACATGTGACTCTAAATGGGATGCTTTCCTTTTTAATTAACCCATCAGAGAACCTTTAGTCTCGGTTGATAACACCAACCGGAACTAAATGGTCAAGACACTTTGGTCCGGGTTGGTGTTTTCATCCGGGACTAAAGGTCCTCCAACGCCCAAGAAACTTGGAACTGGAACTAATGCTCACATTAGTCACGGACCCAATTCTAGCCGATGCTAATGTGCTGAACTAAAAGTCTGTTCTCTGTGTATACAGTAAGTCTCCTTTGATATTATAAATACAATTGTTCTTCTCCACAAATTTAGTCAAACATAGGATGATTTGACCCGAACAACTAAAAATCATTGTGTGTTCTATCTATGCATGTGATCTCCAAACTGAGATAAACTAAAAATATATATTTCATAATGATTGTGATCATCCGTAGACTACACAACCCCAGATCTGGACAACACTGCCGGTTCAAAAACCCACTTCACTACCGGATTTTGAACCGACAGTGGCATACCGACAGTGATGGGGGGTTGACATCACTGCCGGTCCTTAAAAACCGACACTTATCTATAGGAAACAGTGTCGGTTCCTGGCTTCACCCAGCAGTGTCCAGTTGAACAACACTATCGGTTTGTAGTGCCAACCGACAGTGATGGTTGCTTTAAGAGTGTCGGTTCTTGGCTCAAGCCAGCAGTGTTGAGCAAGCCTATACTATCAGTTCATGGATCAAACCGGTAGTGTTCTAGTAAATATCAGTGTCGGTTCATGGATCAAACCGAAAGTGTTCTTGTAACTATCAGTGTTGGTTCAAGCCGGCAGTGTTGAGCAAGACAACACTGTTGGTTTGCTTCTAATCGGTAGTGATGGTTACGACAACACTATCAGTTTGTTGCTAACCGACAGTGATGGCCCATTCGTATTTTATTGTTTTATAATTTATTTTAATTTATATTTTTTGTGGAATCGGGTTTCTCTTTATATACGCTACGTAAACGATAGATCCATCAATATTAAACATTACAAATGTTACGATTACAATTCAAATGTTCTTATCCACATCTCAATCCCTCAAAATAAAAAAGAAATGTTCTTGGACTTCACACATGCTTCTCGGACTTCCTACAATAATCTGGTGAGCCGCTCTGGGCCATACTGGTCCTTGTACTTCACGGATTGTGCAATGGAAAATACTCCATCTTTTTCCAATACCTCGACAAAGATGAATTTTGCCAGCTTCGATTGTAGTGCGGCGATCTCCATATCTAGCAGCCTTTCATGCTTAAATTTCTTGCGCTGTCGTTCAAAAAAGATGATATCCAAAGAGGAACAGTAAATCATTTTGTTGAATTATTAACAGACATAAATGAAATAGAGATTATACACACCAACTTATTGGCTTCTTCTGATTTCCCGCCGATGTAGCGAAGCATTGCCCATATTACATAAACCCCGCATTCATTGTTTCCCACCGGCTATGATAGGTACTTTCCCTCCATTTCGACAACCTTGAATGGGACCGGCGTTCCACCGATATGTCTTCTTTGGACACTGAGCAACATTAAAAGGAGAAATATTAGAAAGCGGTATGTGTGATTAGAAAATAATACTTATTAGGATCGCTTACTAATTCAGCACTGTCACCAGTGAATTCAGATGATGAAATAGTTTTTTCTTTGAGTCCCACACCTTGAGTAGATTTTTGGCAAGATTAACACAAATGAAGATGAAATGGTTGCTACAATCATAGAATCCTAATTATTGAATAATCTTAACGAAAAAAGAAGCATAAAATTAAAAGTCGAGAACACATACTCGTAGTTGTAGACTAGAAGTATGTGGGTTTTCTTCTTCATCATGAATTCATCGAAAACAACAATCAATCTCTGTTTTAGGTCTTCCACGTCACATCCATAGAGGCCTAGACATGTCCTCTCATTGACTCGCATGGGGTCCAAGAAGCCTATGTAATCCCATTTGCTTTTTAGAATGCAAAATTTTGCTATACACCTACATAAAATCATGGGAAGTGCTCAAAAGTTAACAATTTGTGTCTTGAGAGAGTAGTTAATTGTAACATCGTGCGTGTAGGGTACTTACATAGTCCATAGCGTCAACATTTGAACATTGAGAGAGCGTTTCTGGTATAGCTGGAACAAGCACTCCCACTCGACATCGAACTTCTCTTCTTTAGGATATTGGAAAACATGTGGTGAACAGATAATAACCTCAAAACCAAAGTCGTCCGTCTCTGTTGCTTGAGCCATGTAATATTCATGTAACTGGCACATATATGTTGTCAGATTTTTATACTCATGATTGGGAACCAAAAGATTGCCCCTTTCATACTTCATTTCTGGTGTTCCCTTCCTTTGTACATCATAATAGATGTTTGTGGCCTCTTCCATGGTTAAATCAGGGTTGTCTTCGACTCACTTCATAATGTTCCTTAAATCTTTATTGTGTATTTCTTCATCTCTTGTTGTAGCGTATTTATTCTATGTTTGCCTTTTAAATTCGGACTTCAACAAAAACAGAGGCAGTGAGGCACATAGATTGAAGAAACTAACACAATCTTCCTTCTAGATGTGTGCTGTAAATTTGTCTTTCATCAAGGTGGTAACGCTGCCACTGAACAACCTTTTTTTTATGTTGGTCCACTTTGGGAGCATTAGCAACCGAATCCAAGGACCTTTTCTGTGACTATGAGGATGTCCTTGATCTTGTTTTGGGCTAAGGAGGAGGAGGAGGATGACGATGAGAATTCTGTTTTCCTGACACTAATGAAGATGGAGGAGGAGGAGGAGTCTCTTTTATCGGGGCTGATGAAGATGGAGTTGGACGAGGAGGAATAGAAGGAGACCTCTGTCTTCTTAGGGGTGATGGCTCCGAATGAGGAGGGGAGTGATCTCTGTTGGGAGATGGTGAGTGATCATCGTGGGTGGGCGAAGACTTGCATTCGTCCTCATCATCAGAGGACAATTGATGGTCAAGCTTAATGAAGCGCTTGCACCAGGTGACTTGAGAGCCCTTGTTTTGACCAAGTTTCGGTCTGTCTTCTGCTACGGGGTACTCAATGGGTATCTTGTTATACTTCTTATCAAGTATTCCATCAATGGTGACACGAGCGTACCCTAGTGGAATTGGGCAGCCATTAATTGTCCCATCTCCCATGGGCCAGGCCTAGCCGAGCGCCACCTTGTCCTTTGTCCATTCCTGGTAGATGTACAACCTGACATTGATGGGTTCAGTGATGTCATCCACCGAATGAGGCACATTCGCCTCTTCTTCATCGAGCGAGGTCGATCCATAGCTGCTGTGACCCCTAAACTATGGGCCAAAGGCACTAGGAGTAGGGTTTTGTGGTACTACTGACCCCTTGGACAACAAAATTTGCTCGACTCGTGCTTCAATGGTCGCCTCAATCCATGCTTCCATTCTATCTTCCATCTCTTTTAGTCTCCTCAAATACTCTGCCTCATGTTCCACTCTACCCCTCGAGCAGCTCCGGTAAGTGTTAGATTCTTGGGGGAATGCTAGTTTCCAAGGAACAACACCGGTTCCTCTAGTGTGACTAGGGTGCTCCTTGGTTTCGAGTGCTTGGGTGAGCATGTCTTTCTCCCTATTAGAAGTGCGAGTCCCTTGCCTCACCTCCTCAGTTACCTAGGAGATCCTCTGGATGAGTTCGCTCACGGGTTGATTTGAGGAGCTAAAGCTCCCATCCTCGGCGTGCCGTACATTTCTCCCCATATAGTATAATACCGATCTGGGCTCCCAATCGGTGGTCTCAACCTGAACACCTTTCTTAGCAAGGCGGTCCATCTTTTGAAGTTCTACTTCAAATTCTGGCATCTTTTTGGCATAGCCATGAGAGACAAGATGATGAGGATTCGTCACTTTCTACGAATTCTCCTTATTCTTCCTGCTCAGTTCTAAGTACTCCTCGGATAACCTATATTCCTTGAAATTCTACCAGAAGTCCATCTGCTTGCTAAACTATCCACCATCAAAATCTGGCTCTTTATTTTGGAGGACAAAATTCTTGTACAATGTCCCCTTGAAATTCTTGAAGCATGTCCCCATGATTTCTTTTGCTTTTTTCTTGACTAACTCCCTATCATACTCGGCTGGGAAAGTGAAATATTCTAGGATCTTGACATCCCATATGTAATCCTTCTCACTTTTGGGAACCCTCCACCGGTCATCATCTTTCCCAATCCACTTCCTGTACTTAATCGGGATGAAGTCCCTAACAAGTAACCCGAGGATAGTCTTGTATTTGGTCAAAGCTATAGGCGGTGAGAGTGGATCCCTGAATTCATCGAACTCAGTAATGAGCCAGTGTGCATTCCTACCAATAGGAATCTTTGACATGCCTCACTTGGATCTGGCCTTCTTGCTACCCGAACCCTCTGGCTCCTCGGCCAGTGGAGGCTCCTGCTAGAGACACCAAGTAAGCTATGACCCTCTCAATTGATTAGCGTGTGTGGCTACATAGTGACATGATACCAAAGTTACCTGGCTATCTTGGTCATTTTGACCCAGATCGAGCAGGCTGGACGGGGTCCATGGCTGCTCATTCTCACCGACCTGATTGACACTATCACCATTTGTCGGATCATGCGGCTCTCCTGTCCCAGCGATATCAGCCACTTCTTGTTGTCAATTAGTTCTTCGGCGATGGGGTAATAGACGATGATGAGTTATGGCTGTGACACGATCGTGATTAGTTTTGGCCACAGACAACTACTAATAGCATATGTTCATATATATAATATGTTTAATACAAAGTCTAATAATAAGTCCACATACAACAAAGTCAAATAATAGCATATGTTCACCTAGAACAAATTCATTGTTTGATTGACCACATACAACAAAGTCCACCTACTGTTCTACGAAACTAAGCCTACATCAACTTCCAAATAAGAAAAGCGATGACCATAGCCATAAATAAAAGCATGACATCTTTCCAAGACCAAGGAGCAATTCTCCTAATCTTCACATCTCCGGCGGGTGGCTTCTCTTCAATCTCTAGTGCCAGCGGATGGCCATGGTTTGCATTCATTAGACCATAGTAGGCCGGTTGCCCATGGTTTGCAAGGTAGGCTCAATGACTATAATAGGCCCTCAAAGCTTTAGCTTCTGTGTTGTATTTTTTGTGCAAATTACCAAGGTAGTGATTGACTTGAGCATAGCAATCTTCCCAGGTTTGATAAATCCTAGGCATGTCACCAACATGCACTACATACCATGCCATGGTTGCCTATACATTTAAGTAAATTAGGCATGTGGTAAGTGGTAATGGTAACTCACTGAACAAGAGTTATTATTCAAGTTATATGGCCAAACTAAATCTATTTAATGTTCTTTATCCTTGACATTCCAAACTAAATCTATTTAAGCAAGAGCAGAAATTCTTATCTAACTCTTACACAAACAGAACACTCCCTACCATCATAAATAAGACGTCCACAGTCATTAACGTGTAACTTTGACTGCTAGTTTCCATTGCTTGCAATAATTACAAAGTACAGAGATATCATAACATTATGCAACTACTATTCAAGACAGATATGCTCATATCATTGTCACATATTTAATCTAACTATGTCAGGAGGTGTTGATGATCAATGTTTAAATACTTAGACTGCACACAGCGCAAAAGGTCACTTAGCTATGACTCGAGGGAATAACTTGTTGCGACAACATGCAAATAACACCAATGGTTCTTAAATAGTTTAGGGCCATGATTACTAGGTCCTCAACAAATTAGTAGGTGGCATAATCTCTTTAGGGAAAAACTAACTGGTTTATGTAATAGCATGTACATATAAGGATAGCTAAACCAAGGAGTAACAGCATGTAACTCAATCGAATAGGAATCGGCTGCTATTGGGAAGACAACAACTGTGGGGCATTTTATCTAACACTTAGCGGGTAGTGAGCCACGCACTCACCATGGGGGTGGGAAAGTGGCTGTCCATGCGTGCTCCTGAAGGCCTCGGCGGTGCTCTGACATTGGGCGGTGGACGGCGTGGGGAGTGCTCCAGCATGGGATGGTGCACGGGCATCAGCGTCGAAGAAGAGGAGCGCAGGGCTAGGAACGGTGGCGTGGGGGGCGGTGGATGGTTGCTCTGGCGTGGGGTGGTGCACGAGCCTCGGCGTCGAAGAAGAGGAGCGCGCAGCTGGGAATGGTGGTGTGGGGGCGGTGGACAGGTGCTCTGGCATGGGGCAGTGCACGGGCGTCGGCGTTGAAGAAGAGGAGCACAGGGAACGGTTGGCGCGAGGTTGAAATTTGGATAATTTCAACCCACAGCGGCCTTTTATACCAGACCTCATCACTGTCGGTTCTAATTAGAAACCGATAGTGATGGTGGTACATCACTACCGGTTGTAAGTAGGAACCGACAGCGATGGTGGTACATCACTGCCGCGCCATTCTTTAAACCGGCAGTGATTTTCGTGTAGCGGTTACAGCATAAGTAACTTACCTTTTCCACTTCTTTCGAATACCTCCTACTAGCTCAACAGTTAAGACCCCGCAACTTAGCCCCCAATACCCGTGTTTGAATCTCGAGTGGCCCAATTTTTTTGGTTTAATTTTATAATTTATTAAGCAGTCTAAAGGTCAAAACGATAAAATAAATGTGTTGCATCCCTGAATCAAACCAAAGCCTACAAGTTCCAGAGCAGCGGACAAACCATTGAGCTATCACCAGATTTTAGAAAGATTGAAGGAATTTATTCCATTGAGTGATTATCTATCCCTGCTTTGTGCGTAGGCCCTTCAACTCCCTGGCCACGCTGGTTGCATGGTTCCCATGAAGAGCCACTATTTTACCCGATCCTTGGACTGGTTGTGGCCCTTCAGTTCCCCACGAAGAGATGCCATGTTTACCTAGTAGTCCATCGGCTGCTCGCGCCAGTTCCCAACGTAGGCGCGCTCCATCTTCCGAGGGGTGCGAGTTATTGCACCACAATCAGTTCCACCCACCGGCATGCCTATATATAAGCCAGGCCCCCATGCACAGTCGGTCGCCATTGCACCACTACACGTCAAGAAAGCAAAGCACCTTTCCCACACACACCTCGCCCTGGCCCTCGACCCGCCACCACAATGCCTCGCCGCTTGAAGACAACATGGGCGATGCTGAACCCATTGTCCTCATGTCACCCCCCGATGCCTCCATCGATGCCGTTGTCCGAATCGAACCTCGAGGTGAACCTCGAGGACGATCCGGACCATGAGACCACATCAAAGGAGGAACCGGAACCTCTTCTGGTGGAGGAGGTCATCTTCAACTCATTGGAGATGGCTCAGAAGGAGGAGGAGGACTAGCACCTCCGTGCCATCACATAGAAGGAGACCAACGACTGCATCCTGAAGCGCGTCATCAAGATCTCTAAGGAGGAGGAGCGTCGCCATGAGGAGGAGGAGGAGCGTCGTCGACGCCAGGAGGAGGAGACCGAGCGGCGTCTTGCGATGGACGCAGAATGGCGCTGGCACAGGGCTGAGTGATGAAAGAAGCACGAAGAGGAGCACCGGCAGCAGGGGACGACGCATGCGGCAGCACCGGTAGTAATTAGTAGCACTAGTGATTAATCTATGTCTTAGGTCGATGTAATAATTTACTGGTGCTGAAAAAACCATGTCATCGAATCCTTTGTTTGATCATCATCACCTTGGGTTGATACTTGCATTGCATGACCTCATTTTATTTGCTTACATATTGGATGTTGCATTGTATGACCTTGTTTTGCTTACATCGTCCCTTGGATTGTATGTGGCGATGCATCTTGATCGTTGTCTTGTTGTCACAAAGACCGTAGTATATGATATGCTACGTACCAGAGATCGAGGGGGCCAATAGGACTGTTGCTCTTCTAGATAATACCATGTTGCAGCATGTTTGTCATCTGTCACAAAAACCGTGTTGTAAGTAGGAACCGACAGTGATGGGGTACATCACTGCCAGGCCATTCTTTAAACTGACAGCGATTTCCATGTAGAGGTTACAAAATAAGTAACATATCTTTTCCACTTCTTTCAAATACCTCCTACTGGCTCAACGGTTAAGACCCCACAACTTAGCCCCGATACCCGTATTCAAATCCCGGGTGGCCCAATTTTTTTCGTTTAATTTTATAATTTATTAAGCGGTCCAAAGGTCAAAAAGATAAAATAAATAAACCTTGGCACACATTCTATACTAGCGCAGCGGTTAAGTGTCTGAACTCTGTAGCCCAAGACCCGAGCTCAAACCCGAGGGCTGGCATAATTATTTTTTATTTTTTTATATATCACTACCGGTTTTCAAAATAAATCGACAGTTGAAAGGTCCTTGTGTAGTTTTGGTAATTGAGTGACAACTTAGGTGGACTAATTGTGTTTATGTGAGATACACAGGTGATTAGTCCACAGGTACATGTGTGTGAGCAACATATGCCATGGAGGTGAAAATGGCTTAGAGATGTTGCAAAGCTCACACATGTGATGATGAAGGAGCTTAAATGCACATGAGACATGACATTGAGTCATGTGATCAAGGTGGAGAAGATCAAGACAAGACTTGGCTTGATGGACTAGTTGCAAGCATGAAGGGCAAGTCGAAGGCTTTGGAGTGATGGACCGTGTGGCGGTAAAGCTTGAGCAAGACTTGGCGCCGATGGACGATGGCAATGGTGAAGAGCAAGTAAAGTCAAGATCGATGAACCAATATGATCACGTGATGATATGAAGTGGTTCATATCATTGTTGATCGTGTTGGTGCATGTGTTGCATCGACATTGGAGGAGATGGAATGAAATGCTCAAGGCAAAGGTATAACCTAGGGCATTTTATTTCACCGGTCATAGGTATGTAGAGAAGTTTATGACCGGGTTTAGGATAGATGGTCGTACTATCAAGAGGAGCAAACTTGTTTGCATATCGGTCATCTAGTGCCACTCGAGTGATCTAACTTTGCATCGTCGCTAGGATCGAGTGGCGTGGCAAGATGAGTGGCTAACATCCTTTGGGAAATGATTGTGAAAAGCTAACACACATACACATGGTGGTGTACACTTGGTGGTGTTGGCACATTTACAAAGGAGGTGGTGTTTGCAGGGTTGATTCGGCGCTTTCGGGAAAATTGAATGCCTATTTTCTATTGCGCCGGATGCAAATTCTTGTGGTTGGCACATTGGAGCAAGGGTGAAGAAGTTAGAAGTGAAAACAAGTTGGTCGCGAAGACGCTGGCATCGGTCAACTGACCGGACGCTAGGTCTGAAAGCATCGGACGCTGGAAGCATGCGTCCGGTCGAGCTGGTCGGTCGGCATAGTACCGAGGGTATTGCACCGGACGCTGGTCTGTGTCCGGTCAAGGTGGACCGGACGCGTCCGGTCGAAGAAATACGCCTCAGGTACCTTACTAGAAATGACCGGACACTGGGGTCCAGCGTCCGGTCAGTTGAAGCTGCTGCGTCTAGTCAGGTCAAGTGACCGTTGGAATCAGGACACGTGGTCGTCTGCGGGCGACCGGACGTTGAGGTCCAGCATCCGGTCAACATGACCGGAGCGTCCGATCGGCCCAATTTTTGCCCAGTGAAGGGATAACGGCTAGTTTAGCCCTTGGGGCTATAAATAGAAGTGGCCTTCGGCCATGGCTGCGGTGGAGCATCTCAAGGGGACTTCGTGTCCATGCTTGTGAGTGCTTGGGAGCCCTCCATCACACATATACTTGATAGTGATTATTCAATTGTGTGAGTGAGCGATTCTAGTGCGATTGCATCGTGAGGTTGCATCGAGTGGCACTAGGTGATTGAGTTGCAAGCCGGTGGTGCTTGTTACTCTTGGAGGTTACCACCTCCTAGACGGCTTGGTGGTGGTCTCCGTCGAAGCGCGCAAGAAGCTTGTGCGGTGCTCCGGAGAAGTGCTTGTGAGGGGCATTATGCTCGCCCCGCGGGAGCCGCGAAGAGCAACTCTAGTAAAGTGTGTCATTGAGCTACCCTCACTCAAGGGGTAGGTTCTTGCGGCGCCCGATGTGCGGGCTTAGCGGGTGATGCTAATTAGCCGCCGAACCACTAAGTGAGCGGTCGACACAACGGGGACTAGCGTGTTGGCAAACACGTGAACCTCAGGAGAAAAATCATCGTGTCAACCTTGTTCTTCCCGTTGGTTTGCATCCCCATTACACAAGCATGCAATTACTTTTATACATATTAAGCTTATGTAGTTGCTCTTGTAATTAGATAGCTTGTGTAGCTTGCTAATTACCTTCTTGCTTGTGTAGCATAGAAGTAACTCCCTTGCGTGGCTAATTTGGTTTTAGTAACCTTGTTAGTCACATTGCTTAGTTTGTGTAGCTAAGTTTTTACGCTCTCTAATTAGGCATTGGTTACCTTGTTATTGAGCATTGCTAGTGAGCTTAGTTAGCTTTGTGCTTTTGCTTACTAGCATGTGTAGGAGCTCCCTTGTTGCTTAAAGTACTAGTGGCATAGGTTTGTGTAACCTTGCTCCTAGAATTGGTTAGGTGAGCTCTAGCTAGCCCGGCACCTTTGTTGCTTGATTAGTATCTTTGGAAGGTGCTAGAGAACATAGATAGTGGGGTGTAGTCTTGGCTAGACCGATAGTTATAATTTCGCACTTGTTTCGGTTAGCCGACGTGATTAATTTTAAAAAAGACTATTCATCCCCCCTCTAGTCTGCCATCTCGACCCTTCAACAGTGATAACAAGCATCACTGTCGGTTTTTTCTCATCACTATCGGTTTTTTGAAACCGACAGTGATGTTTATATATATTAAAAAAATTCTTTTATATACTGAATAAATAGAAGCATATGTATTCCTATGTCAAAATGGCTTGAAATTTTTTTGGTAAGCTTGTACGCCCAAATTAAGATCCCATACAGGATCTTAGGTTTTTCTAATTATTTTTTTATTAATTATATTTTTCTGTGTGCTGAATGAGACAAAAGAGGGTGAATTTCATCTTGGACCCTATAGATTTTTTCATCCACCTCCACAAAATTCTTATCCCTAGGACACATTAGATTCTGTGAAAAAGTTTGGCACCATTCCAGATCTTTTTGTGGGTAGACTCAGTTCAACCTATAATTAAATGGTCTCGTCGCGCGGAAATTCAATTAAACCTCAGAAAGTAGCAAACCATCTCCGAAAAATCCAAAACTTAGTGTTTCCTTCACATGTGGCATGTGCAAGCCTAAGAAAAAGTTTGAGACCAATACAACACCAGAATGCATATGAACCACATAAACCTTGATAACCTATGTGTATAGTCATGGTTCGATGAAAGGACACATGTACCTCTGTGAAGCATGTATACTCCGCCTATGTTGAAATGGCTTGAAATTTTTTTGGCAAGCTTGTACACCCAAATTAAGACTGTACATAGGATCTTTGGTTTTTCTGAGCAGTTTATTTATTTATTATATTTTTCTCTATGTCGAATGAGACAAAAGAGGGTGAATTTCATCTTGGGCCCAATAGATTTTTTCATCCACCTCCACAAAATTCTTAAACCTAGGGCACATTAGAGCCTGTGTAAAAGTTTGGCACCATTCTGAATCTTTTTATGGGTAGACTCAGTTCAACCTATAATTAAACAGTCTTGTCACGCGGAAATTTAATTAAACCTCAGAAAGTAGCAAACCATCTCCGAAAAATCTCAAACTTAGTGTTTCCTTCACACGTGGCATGTGCAAGCCTGAGAATAATTTTGAGACCAATACGACACCAGAATATATATTTCTAATTGCCCAACAAATGTTACACGAATTACATGCATGACAATAATTAAACACACAAAGCCGTACATATTAAAATTAGAACCAAATTAAACTATGACCTTGAAAACCTAGCTAAATAAACATTAATTACTATCAGAATCACTACCATGATCGATCGGGCCAAACACACTAACATGCCTATGTAGCCATATATGGTAATTAATGTTATGGATTATGTATCCGTTTGTATCGATGAAGTCCAATGCCCGTATGAGTGCACTCTCTCGTGCCTCACAATACCAAAAGAATGGTCGGCCATAGATGTAACGTACTGAACGACCACTGCCCCTGTTAGTAATCCTTATGTAGTACTGGTGTCCTTCTATAGTGAGCTGGCCAAGGTTTTCATTACAGAAGTCCCAATCATACCCGAGTTGTTCCGTAGCTTGGTCTAGAATGGCCCACAAGCCACATGCAGCATAGGTAAGGTCATGTAGCGCAATCTGCATGCAGAAAAAAAAATTAGAGAATGTTATTACAATAATAAATAACAAATAATCATGACTCAGGTATAAGTGACCATTTTACCACATCCGCATGGTTGTAGCTTGCAAACCATTTGCTTGCTTGTAGGACGGGGATATCACCAGCATTCAAAGCAAGTGCCTTGAAGTGCAAGAAATTAGGCATATCATAGCAAATATGTTGAAGTGCCTCTAAACAGATATGCACGACACTTAATTGGACTCTTATCACGTCTAGGCTCTATATTCCCGTCACATGGATATGGTTCCGATGATTTGAACCCCTCACAGGGATGAAAAAACTGAGTTCACACAGTCCATAGCCGACCACTTGCATTAGATGTCGTGTTCTCGACGATGTTCGAGATAAAGAACTAGCTAAGTGTTGTTCACAGCCAATCTATTGGGGATATAGTCTGTGACATATATGCATACAACAATGATATTAAACTAATTACACTTATTTGTTAGCATCAAAAAATAAAAGATGTTGGAAAATATTTCATACAATAGCTAGAATAGGGAACCATAGAATGGCCACATTAGGAGTGAATGGCTCATCGTCAGGGTGGAAACCTGGTTCTTGTGGTGGGGGAGGTCCGTTGTTCATATCACCTGATCGATAAAATGCAAAAAAATATGACCATAAAATATATGCACAAAAAAATTCTTCCAAGTAAAATGTGGCAACATAATTAAATATAGATCGAATGCAAGGAATAAGAATATATATAAATATAGAATGCAAAGAAACATGAATATAAATATAGATCAAATGAATATAGATAGAATATTGGAGAAGACAACATATCAATACCATTGAAAAATGCAGGAGCCATGACCAAATCACGTAGAGAGAGAGTGGATGTCTTGAGAAGTGAGAGTGAAATATGAGAAATGAGACTGTGAGAGTTCGTGGGTGGGTGGGATCGATGTATGTGGCTGGCAGATTATTTTATATAGGGGGGCATGGACATCACTGCAGGTTTTCAAATAGAACCGACAGTGAAGGTGGCTATCACTGCCGGTTTCTAAATAGAACCGACAGTGAAGGTGCATATATGTAAAGGATATATTTATTTAGATACTACTAGTGGGAAAGTTTTAATAAAAATAATATATTTATTTAGATAGTAATGAAATACATCAAAAAATTACAAAAAAATAGAAATAAGTTACATATACGATAACAAAGACCTTACATGTGTGCACCATTTTTGTGGACTATGATGCATAATGATATCTGTGGTTTGTTGTGAGAGAAAAATATTGTATCATGGTTGATAAGGCCTGGCTGAAACCAACATGCATGGAGAGGCTAGCTCCTGGCCGAGGGCTATTTTATAGGGGCTAGCAGTCGTGGTACATTTTTATTTCTGAACTAAAGTTGTCGGTACAGGTGGGAGCAGTGTTCCAATTGTTGTGGTCATGGGAGCACTGTTGGCATGTGAGGTGCATCTACACATCACTGTCGGTTTTAGTTTAAAAACCGATAGTGATAGAAGCTATCACTACTGGTTTTAAAACCGACTGTGATAGAAGCTATCACTGCCTGTTTTAAAACCAAAACCAACAGTGAAGGGCCCTATCACCATCTTTTAGTAAAAAATATAAAAAACACTTGTCATTTTGGAGCCTGCCATCGCAGCCTTTTTGTAAAAAATATAAAAAGTTTGCCCGCCTAAGATTCGAGCGTGGGTCACAGGGTCGAGAGTGTGCGGCCTTAACCGCTGAGTGAGGATAGGGAGTTCAGTTAGAATGGTTTTATTTTTTTTCTTTTATCCCATCATAATACACTACTAAATAATAAATGCAAAATCAAAAAAGGTTGGTCCGCCTAGGATTCGAGCGAGGGTCTCAGAGTATAGAGTGCGCGGCCTTAACCGCTGAGCTAGGAATAGGGAGTTCGGTTAGTTTGCTTTTCTTTCTTTATTTATTAATAGAAATAATATAGTTAGTTTATATTATAAAATAACACAAAAAATTATGTCTTGATTATTTAATTCTATGATAATTAATTAATGGTCTATAATTATCAAATAATAGTGTTTGTGAACATCATCTTAATATTTGATTACATAGTCAATAATTAAATTGTAGAGATGCGCACAAAATATAAATTAAATATTCAGTACGAATTACTAATACAACGTCTGCATAATGATTACATAGTTAACAATAATCTAACTATCTTTAGGTGCATCAACAATGAGGGTCTCATTGTGATCAATTCGTACGTAAGCAGATTGTCACCATCTTGAAGGATAGGTAGGGGTACGTTCGCCCCGAATGGATGCATTTCCTGATAGCCCCTGTAGTCTTTTTCATCCGTCACTCCACCGACACCGATAATCTTCCTTTTTCCTTCTAGGACTACTTTTAGCCTTCCTTTTGTCTTGTTGTCCATTGCATAGAAGACTTGCATAACATCTCTTGCAAGGACGAAGGGGTAGTCTCTATATGCGGTCTTAGTGAGATCAACGATAGTGAACCCTTCGCTGTTAGTGTTGATTTCCTCGAGCCAGACCCACTGGTAGTGAAAAAGAGCTGCCTTCAATGGACCATAGGCTAGCCCCCACATCTCCTCTATGAAACCATAGTATGTCGCCTGACATGTTGCCATTCTCGTCAGTGAGCATCAAAACAAACACCATAATTTTGGTACTTTTCATCTTGCTTTTTTGTGTAAAATGTGAATCCATTGATCTCATACCCTTGGTACTTAAGATATGTACTTGAAGGCCCCTTGGCTAAGGCATCTAGTTGATTACCCTATTTTATTCCAAACAAGCGACGTCGCAACTAGCTGACAAATTCCTCCTTATGTTTTTATCTAGCCAAGCCTATGACCTGCTCGGATATAGAGTTTGCAGCTGATTGCCTATGCCTATCAATGTATGGCATCACACCCTTGGCTTGCTAGAGAACAGTGAATTGTGCCTATCTAAAAGAAATAGGGTCGTCTACTGTAACAGATTTCTTACCGACCATTCCTTTGCCATGTAGTCTTCCCTCATGACGAGATTCTAGAACTCTGACCCTTTTGATGTCTAGATAATATGTGCAGAACTCAATGGTCTCCTCCGTTGACCATCCTTCAACCATGCCTCATTCTAGCCTAAATCTGTTCCTAACATACCTCCTGAAAGCTTTCATCAATCTTTCGAAAGGAAACATCTGATGCAGGTACATTGGGCTAAGGGCTCTAATTTGGTCAACAAGATGAATGAGCAGATGCAATGAGATATCAAAGTAAGTTAGCGAGAAATGCATCTCAAGCCTAACTGAGAGTTTCAGCTATGTCCCGCTATAGCTGCTCTAACATGGACACATCAATGACCTTTTTTGAGATCATGTTGAAGAATGAGCAAAGCTTTATGATTGGGGCATGAACCTTTGGGGGGAGGATACCACGTAGGGCAACAGGGAGCAGCTAAGTCATAATGACATGACAGTCATGGGCCTTCATAGGGCCATAGTTGAACTTGAGTTCTCTCATGTTCACTAGCCTCTTTGGGTTCGCATAGTAGCCCATCGAGACTTTGAGTTCATTGAAGAAAGAAATAAGCGCACGCTTTTCTTCTTTCTTCAATGTCCATGACGCAACTGGAAGTTCGAATTGGCCATTCTCCAGCTCTATGGGATGCAGCTCCTTCCTGATTCCCAAGTGTTGTATGTCTAGGCATGTGGCTAGTGAATCCTTCGATGTCCCCTCAGTGTCCATCAAGGTGTTAAGAGTGTTAGCGCACACGTTTTTAGTGATGTGCATGGGATCAAGATAGTGGCATACACTCAAAAATGGCCAGTAAGGTAGTTTCCAGAAAACCAATTTTTTTCTTCCAAACGCTCCCATCAGGTGTTGCTACTATATTGTCCCCCTTCCCAAGGACAACCTCCAGTTTGTTGAGTTCTCGAAGTATCGTAGGCCCGTCTCGATATTTTGGAGCTAAGCGTTTCTCAATAGCACCGTTGAAATCTTTTCTATTCCTACGGTAAGGGTGATCCTTAGGTAGGAACCTACTGGTGTCCCATATAAACTATCTTTGAGCTATTTGGTAGATTTACTGCATCGGTGTCGTCCAAGCACTCGACACATCTAGTATAGCCTTTTGTCTTCTCTTCAGACAACGAACCTTGACCTGGCAGGTCAGTGATTGTAGCGATAAGTACTCTCTTGATCATGACATAGTTCCTTTTTGTACTCGTCCCAAACATCCGGCACACCCTTTTCAAACTCTCCACTAGTTCATCGATCACTGGTTCCAGAAACACATTGATGTCATTCCCAGGCTATCTTGGCCCTTGGATCAGTAGTGGCGTCTGGATGTACGACCGCTTCATGCAGACCCAAGGTGGAAGGTTGTATATACAGAGCGTCACTGGCCAGGTGCTATGATTGCTTCTAACCTGGTCGAAAGGATTCAACCCATCTATGCTCAAAGCAAACCAAAGGTGGCTTACCTCTCCACCGATGTCCTTATAGAACATAGTATTGACAGTCCTCTAGTCATGCCCATCGGCGGGGTGCCTCATCATTGTATCTTTCTTACGCTCTTCGCCATGCCAAGCGCAACAGCTTGGCTGGCTTTACACATGCAAATAGCCTATGCACCTAGGGAGCTATAGGAAAATACTAAATGACCTTTATGGGACCTCCTCTGGTCTTGGTACCCTCATCTAACGACCCATCCTTGTACCATAGAGCTTCACACTTGGGGCACTTGTCCAAGTCTTTGTATTTTTCTCCACGATATAATATGAAATCATTGGAACACGCGTGCATTTTTTTTCAATCTCGAGGTCGATGGGGCAGATCATTTGCTAGGCCAAGTATGTCTTTTCTGGCAACTTATTTTTTTCTGGGAGCATTTTCCTTATTATACCTAACAACTGATCGAAGCCTTTATCGCTCAATCCATTTGTCGATTTGAACTCTAACAGCATGATGTTGGCTTCCAATTTGCTCATTGGATAATTCCTATACAATAGGGTTTTGCCATCTTGTCTCATTTTCTCTAGCTTTCTCAGCTGTCTTTCACTAAGACATCCGGTCTCTACATTACGTAGCAGCTGAGAAATGCCATCATTATCCTTGGTGTCGTCAGCTAGCGTGTTCCTAAACACATTATTAACTATGGCAATAGGTTCCATATTGACACCAGGTTCCTCGTCAGCATCATGGATGGCTACGTCAGGCATGTCCATATCATCATCGTTTTCCTGCAGAACATTCACACCAACCTCGCCATGCATAGTCCATATCGTATAGTTTGGCATGAATCCCCTGGTAATCTAGTGCGATCATATAGACTCAATTTGATGAAAGTTCCTATGATTCTTGCAATCTTTGTATGGGCAGAAGACAGGGTTCCCATTCCCAGCATGCGCTTTGGCATCGGGGATAAACTGGCTGATGCCATGCATGTACCACTTGTCCGTTCGGGACAGATGCATCCACTCTCGATCCATCTCTGCACAAAAAAAATACTGAGATAGTAATTACAAAGAATTAATAAGAAATCGAGCTTCATGAACAACAATTATAGCTCGAAAGTACAATTTTTGGAAAACATTATTGTACACTAATTATTGAAAAATTGAAATTGGTAGTCCTAGCCCTATAAATTGAAAATCGTAGTAAAAAACAATTATTGTACAATATTGAAGAACAACTATTCTACTCTACTTCTAAGAACTAATTATAGCATCACATACTAACAATGATTATCTTGACCACCATGGAATAATTAGCTAGGAATTTAAATGTGTTCATAGACACCAACCTTTTGGATGATGGATTCACCACAATTTGAGCCTTGCACAAATGTTCAATTAGGAAAAGTGCTCTCTAAAATGGAGAAAGAACTAGAATGAGAATCAAGCAATGTAGCCATCAAAACGAAGCTAATTAAGCAATAAAATCAAATGAGTGGATGTTTGTTACTAACCTTAAAGCAAAAAGATTAAGCCATTCTTCAAAATCCAAGCACTAGCTTCATGGTGAAGAGCAGCCGTAGCAATGGAGGGAAGGGTCCAAACGCGCGCCTCTATTCTCGGGGTGGAAGAGAGGAGGAAGGAGAGGACGGCTGCAGCCTTTTTGTGTTGTAGGCTTATCACCGTCAGTTCTTGGCTAGAACCGACAGTGATAGAGCACAATCACTGTCGGCTCTTGGCTTAAACCGGTAGTGATGAGTTGCCACCAAAACACTGCCGGGCAGTGATGTGGTCCTTCACTGCCGGTTTTAGCCCAGTCCCAATCATTTTTTTCATTTTTAAGCTCATAACCGGCAGTGAAGGTACATCACTGCCGGTTCTTACAAATCCAGCAGTGATGATACTGGCAGTGATGTGCAAATCTGGCGTAGTGCTAGGTCACACGACAGAGGAAGTAATTTGATAAATATTTATTCAGCAACACGACCACCTAGCTAGCTACCTCCTTGCGTGGATCCCTGCCAAACATATATAGTCCAATAAAGATAGGCAAGCAACAACCTGGCTTCACCATCAAAAGTGAGTGATGGTAACGCATGTATCCATCTGACCGTCTAGCTTTACATGTAGTGGAAGCCACGGTACCGCAATTATTTGCCGTGTTCCATATATAATATATCTATTAGTACCCGTTGCCCCTGCCAACAGGAGCTAATAACTCTCTTCCTTTTACAAAACACATGTGCATGTTCTTTATCACTGAAAAATTAATTAGATGAATACACGTACTACCACATCTTCTAAAATGTGTAGATCTGCTTGTTCTGCCTAAGCGTGTAGACCTCGTCATAAGAAACCTAATCAAGAATTAGCATTTAGCATGACTAACGAGAATGGATGCTCACAATAAAGGATTTGGCAAGACATGCATGTACTTCTGCTTATTCAATAGCAGTCCTGAAAATATACAAGTACTCTACCCTGCTGTAACAACTCAGGTTTTTCAATAACCAAAAATTCAAACTTAAAATTTTTTCTAACAAAACTTATGCATGGTGAGTGTGCGGTACGAGGAAACTACCCTTGTAGTTGCACAAGTAGGCCCCAAGTTAGCATGGATGAGCATTTACATAATAAACAACTTATGAGTTGCTCTTTCTTGATTTTATGTGATGTACTAAAATCAACTAAACCTTTTAATAAACTTGTGTGTATTGCCAATCCTTGGCTGGGACCCTAATACCCTAGTTGACCCCTAGTGGACCCCATAAGGATGTGTACATGCTTGGCAACACATGTATACATACATAGGTGCGCAAGGTGTAATTAGAAATAGGAAATAGAAATATAAAAATGAATTAGAAAAGGGGAAATAAATAGAAAGGCCAAAGCAGCCTAGCCATCACCGCGGCCCAGCTCCACTCCCGCGCACCGCCGTCGGCCCAGCTCCCTCCCGAGTGTGCCCGCACCCACACGCGGCTGAGCTGGCCCAGCAGCGGCCCACGCTGCGCCCGCCCGCATCGCGACACGCCATCATCGTTTCCCTCCTGCCGCCTGTCGGTGTTTCGTACAAGCACCGGCAAGTAAATTTATAGTAATGCGCGTTAGGCTCGGATGGTGCGCTAAAGGACACAGGATTTATACTGGTTCGGGCGGAACGTCCCTACGTCCAGTTTGTTGCTGCTTGTGTTATTAGCACCGTAACGATCTGTAGTAAGGGATACAAACTGCCGAGAGAGGGACTGGTCCCAAGTCTCTGATCGAAGGATTGAAAGGTGGTCAAGAGCTTCGTAGCTGCTTGAATGTGTGTGAGTGCGTTCTATTGTTCGGTCCTCTTTTTTCCCGTCCCTTTGATGGAGGATGCGCCTCCCCTTTTATAGATGAAGGGGCTGGCTTTACAAGGGTGAGGGCTCCAGGATGCGTACTCTACTTAGCCTTGTGGCTCATGTCTACCTGATCAGGTCCCCCATTCTGATGAGTGCGAAGGAAGATAAGTGCTTACGATGTTGTCGATATCTCTGTAGGATGTCAGATTAGTCACAGCATATTGCCCCCAGGGTATGGGTTGTAGTACAGTGGTTTTGACTTAGGAGCCTCCCCCCAGCCTTGCTCCACACGCCTTCTGGTTCCCATGATTCTTGTTGGGAGAATTCGGGGTCGGGGTCCGGTGTAGCGCCGTGGCCAAGGCTCTCTGACTGGGAGGACCTGAGGGGTCGGGAAGAGGGCCCCCCGCTCCCTCGGGTCCACAGCGCGGTGACGGAGTATCCGTCGTTCGTGGAGATAGCAAATCCGTTCTTGGAGCGTAGCGGTTGTCGTATATCTTCGTTGGGTTCCGTGTCCCAGAGCTGAAGGTGGCGCCTACAACTCTACAGAGTGAGGTGCACGCACCTGTAATACCTTTTGGGCTCTGCGGCGCCCGGAAGGGTCTAAAGCATCAGTCCTGTCGTTCCCTGGCAGTTCTTTTCCTGTCAGGGCGCAGGGTATGGTCGTTGGAGCCATGGTTGACCCGAACGTCTTGTCTCGTCCTGTACCCATCGTTATGAGGGATAGATATCGATCAGGGCGAGGCTCGTTCTGGGCCGTCGGGTGAGACGGAGGCCAATCCCTATCTCTTGGGCGAGACTAACCCTATCCCTCTGGGATCGGGCGAGGCGGAGTCTATCCCTTAGCCTTCGGGCGAGACCAAGCCCGCCCTATAGGCGTCGGGCGAGACGGAGATTAGCCTTGAGTCTTTGGGGCAAGGCAGGGTTATCCTACAAAGGCGTCGGGTGAGGCTGACCCCACCCCTCCGGGATCGGGCGAGACGGAACTCATCCCTCAGCCCTCGGGCGAGACCGAGCCCGTCCTCAAGGCGTCGGGCGAGACGGAGTTTATCCCTCGGCCCTCGGGCGAGACCGAGCCCGTCCCAAAGGTGTTGGGCGAGGCGGAACCGAACTCCTGTCACTCGAACAAGGGATGACATGGCGCCCTTATGCGTCCAGAAGTTTTTTATATTTGACGGTTATCGGTTCCACCTCCTGGGGTACCCTGGTATTAGGTCCCCGACACCGCCCCTTCCTCGCGGTCTCTGCTTTTGTGCCGGAGCAGAGCAGGGCGCCGGGGAAGAATCATCCCCGCCAGTCGTCCGTAGCGAGGTTGTTGGCCACGGATGCGCGAATGAGCTCCACGTCCACGATCCGTGGCGTCCGTGCCCACCCTAGTCTGCGCTGCGCCATGCTGACGCACCCGCCATGGCCTCCAACAGATGACGTCGCCGCCGTCCTTCCCTTGACCGCCGCAGTTTCGAATTGGGAGCACCAGCGGGTGCGCAACCACCCCGTGCACCCCAAAAGCCTAGCCATAGGGTCTTGATCGCCCTACACGTGGCCTACCTCCACTCCCCGCCGTTCACCGATCGCCATGGCCATGGCCTCCCTATAAGAGGGCACCCCCGGTGCCCGTTCACCGATCGCCATGGCCATGGCCTCCCTATAAGAGGGCACCCCCGGTGCCCTAGCGCCCTTCCTACGCCCCGCCGTCACTCTGTGGCAACCCACGAACCACCACAACGCCCTAAGAGAGGAGAAGGAAGGAGGGAAGGAGTCGAGCCCGCCAGAGTCGCCCGAGCTCACCGAAGAAGAAGATGGCGCCCTAGTTGTCTTCCTCCCCATAGCGGTTCGGCACTGCACTACTACCTCTTGCCATGGCCTCGACTCGCCACCGCACCACCATCCTACCGACCCCACCACCACGGTGATCCCCCGACGTCGCTCTCCCTGTGCTCGCCGCCATGGACATGCCATGGTCGTGCCACCATGTTTTCCCCTTGGGAGGGCCAAAGGCCGATCTTTTCACCATTGTGATGCACTACACACACGCACACATGCACACGAGCCAAGGCTCAGCCTTGCTAAGCCACAGAGGCTCGATAATGCTGCCGCCACCACATCACGCCCGCCATGCTCGCCATGGCGTAGCTATGTTCTGGCCACCTCAGGCTGGTAGAGGCAGAACAAGCACCTCGGCAAGCTTCGCCTCACCAAGGGACACTGTCATGCGCTAGATGGAAGAAGAAGAGAAGCCCTAGAGTCCACGTTCACCTCACCGAACCACCGTGTGCCCTTGTCACCGCCATACCGAGGATGAATTTGGCCAACCCCGGCTGCCTCGCGTGATGAGATTTGGCCGTCGAGCTTCGTTGTGACCCTGTGCATCTTGCCGTGTAGCTGGCTAGAGGGAACGCCCCTGCCTTGCCTTCTTTTGCCATAGTCGCAAGCTCACTAGAGCTCCACCACGCACCTCGCCACGGTGCGGACTCCACCACGCCTTTTGGTCACCGCTAGTAGGTCGATTAGCCTTCTCACAACCCCAACTAAAGGAAAAGAGCCACTTTTGGCTCCGATTGTGGCCCTAGCCACCTCGTTGTAGCCTACCTGCTGCTGCCATGGCCAACCTCACTGGAGCCCCTAGAGCTTCACCTGGTACCCTAGCTACGCTCGCTGGAGCACTAGGAAGCTGAAGGACCCCTATCGGAGCCCTGCCAAGGTCCCGAGCGCCTTCACTCTTGATCCTTGCACCACTGTTCGCCACCATGGCATCCTTGCCAACCACCTAGGACCCCAAGCCGCCTCATTTAGCCCCTTGGCAAGTTCGTCGTGAGCCCACAAAGCCGTAGAGCCCTCTAGCAGCCCCACCGAGCTACCTTGGCATGAAAAAGAGCGAGCTTGCAGCCAGCGAGGAGCACCGCCGTGAGACAGAGACAGAGGGAGCTGATGCGTTGCTGTCGCCCCATGCATTGGCGCATCGAGAGCCAGAGAGAGAGGGAGGAGTGGACGTGGGCCACCACGAACTGTGCCTGCGGTCCATGGACTCGTACCGCGCTGTCCACCATGGACCAATCCCATGGATCTGAGCCTAGTAGCAGCGCACTTGAGCCACATGGTCGCCTTGCCTACGCAACACGTGTTTGGGTCGGGCCGACCCAACTCAGCCCATTATCCATCCCGTCTGAGCCCAGTCAATGTTGACCGTTGACCTAGTCCCACCTATCATCGACCATACCCGCCTCGCCCAACCAGACTAGTGCCACATGTCAGCCTTTGGATTTTCTTTTTCTTTTTCTTTTTTAGAAAATGATTTAAACTTAGAAAATTCATACGACTTCAGAAAAATATGAAACCAGAGTCCAAATTTTTCTAAAAATGAGCTCTACATCATAGGCTTATGGTGGAGTGCATTTGGATCTTTTGAATATCTATTGCTTCTTTGTGATCATCTATAGGAGTCGCTTATCGCGACTATATGTCTCGTTTGGTAGACTTGGAGGAGCCACAGACTGAGGAGCATGACCCCTGACTACATTAAGGAGCTTGGAGATGACCTACCAGATGCCACGTCCCACCCAACCTCATAGAATCCTATTAGACATGCTATAATGTAGATGATAGTGCTTTATTTGTATGCTAATGATCTGTGATAGGTTGCATGGTAGAATTGCTTGTGAGCCATTACCTTGTCGCAACCTATACCCCTGCACACCCACTGTTAGGCTAGACACTTGCTTACTTACTTGCTACTGCTTCTACTACGCATTATATTTGTGATGTGATGCTTGGTGGAGGGTTGTTTGTGAGTGGTTAAGGCACTTGGTGCCGATAATGTGGTAACAACCGAGGAGATCATGGTGTGTGTCTTGGGTGTGTGGTGAGGGTTGAGTCAATCAGGTAGGATCTTACGATGAGTCAGTGGATGAGTCTTGCTAGGGGGGTGTGACCTGGGCATCCCCTATGAGAGGTACCAGTGGCAGGTGCATGTGAGATGAGGATATCCTAGGGTAGAGTGTCTTTGTGGGATGGAGCCCTAGGATGGAGGTGTCATCGAGGTACGAGGTGTTGGTTATCCCTTATGAGAAGATATCCTGTCCGGTACCCCTAAGGACTAGTATGTCGAGAGAACAAGAACATAGGACCCTACGTGCATGCCACTCGTTCCTGAATGGGCAGGGGATGGATGCTGACTAGCAAGGACGGTGCCACTACTACTAGGTTGGAGGTGGATAGTGTAGGGAGGTATGGGCATGTGGCCCACACCCTCCTAAGACAGCATAGTGACCTCTTGGGGCATGGTACTCTGTCTCATAATCTTAGCATTTTGGTGGACTCTGGGGTGGCCTAGGGTTGAGTGGTAGGGTGGCATCGCACCAGGTTGGAAGGTAGCCTGATATCAGCCTAGGCGAGGCACCACCAATGATGGTGATCTTGTGATATAGTAGATGCACTATTGAAGTAGTTAATTAAATAATCAAAAAGAGATATGCACATACTTAGTAGAACATGAAGCACTTGTTATTACTTCAGCACCATGATGTTAAGAATACATGCAAGAATGCATTCATCATGTATCATCATATTATACTTGTCAACATATATGCATTCGCAATCTCTTTTGCCATATTCATGCATCTAGGATCGACGGAAGAGATAATGTTGCTGGAGTTCGACGAAGGAGAGGAAGGGGACCAGTAGGAGATTCCTCAAGCCGCAGCTCCCGAAGGCAAGGAGCAGAACCTAGAAGAGCTTACAGAGTGCCCTGATCACTACCCCACTTCCTTTCTGAAAGGCAAGCCCTAGAGCATTCTAAGTCTCCCAGTATTTTATAAAATATTACTCAAGTCCTTATGATTGATGCATTAGGTTATAAGAGTTGATTGGAACCACTTGATGCATATAAAATTCCTTATCCAGATATATACACCTTTAACCCTATGTAGGTCTAGGATCGAATATATGCTTAGCCATGCTTAGACCGGTAGAAGTCGGGTGATTTCCTGTCACCTGCGAGATATAGGTGGATACCAAAGCACGGTTGGCTATATTTGCTATCGTGGAATAGAACCATGGGGTAAAAGAAAATCAAGGCTGGGTAGAGTCTATGTGTAGGTTGACTCATGTGATTTCGTCTGTGCCGATCAAGGACCGTACCGTTGTTGGAACTTCTAACAAGATTGAATGCATGCCTATCACTTAGCTGGACAGATAACTCGTTCTGACTGCAAAGCCAAGTAGCTCAACTTAGGCCAAGCCCCATTCTATTGTGCACTCCTTTCAAGGAGCCAGACTAAGCCCTAGGGTAGGCTAGGCCTGAACTGTCCTAGCATTTTGTGCAGCACTGGTACGAACCCACAAAATGTGGACCTGAGTTGTATCAAAGGTGACCTAAGGTGACCGTTGATCGGGTCTGCCTGGGTTTGTATTAGGAATAAATTCCCAGCTGGTTGAAATCGATTTAAATCACCATCTCTCCCGGATAGTGAGAAACTTGGCTAACTCCAGCATCGTAGTAACTGTGTTATGGAACATGATGGTTCGAATGAATATGGAATTACAATACCTGCTATGGTTACTATTGTATGCTATTAAAATGATATACCACATGTTTGGCATAGGATAGTTGCTAATTTAGAGATGGATAGCCATAATTAACTTGATAACAGAATTATAATGGTATAATTTAGTTAATTGCTTTTTATGCAAAATGTTGTAAAGCTACATCCACTTATATAGCCTTGCATGATCCTTGGAGTCATTTTATTTATGGTTTATGACGGGTAAGTCTAGCTGAGTACCTTCTCGTACTCAGGGTTTTATTTCCCATTGTTGTAGATGGCACTGTGTATCATGGTTATTGCAAGAGTTACTTCTATCCCACTGTGGATGAGGAGTAAGCCTTGGGCAGGCTTCTTTATTAATCCTTCTACATGCTTTTGTGGACAATGATCGTATGTTGGCATTGTATTAAACTATGTTGGAAACTTACTTTCAAACTTAATTTGCTTCCGCTTTTATTCATTAAACTTGGTTTGTAATAACTTTGTTTCATACTCTAATGATGGAAATGTATCTGTGAACTTTATGTAATATGCGACATGTATGTTGAATCATGTATGATCTTGGTTGTTGTAAATCGTTTATCGAGGCCCGTCGTGGTACTCGACGGACTACCGGGTTTATATAGGTTCAAGTATGACAGTGCGACCGCTTACGGGCTGCCATTGTACTTGTACTCTTATAAATTGGTTGGTTTTGCGATAGCTGGTATCAGAGTAAGATTAAACGTTAATTGTCACATGTGTATTTAAAACAAAAGTTTTTGTTTTCCAAAACCCTTTCTAGCAACTGATAGCTATATAAATAGGTATTTGAAATCTAAAGTGTGCCAGTAATCACTTTCCTTATGCCCAAATTAAGGACTATTAGGTGGCTATTTAAGTACTAACATGGGGGTTTTACTTTCGTCATCCATACGGAGTGCTATTGTATGGATGCCATTCATTTGAATGGTAATGTATGGATCAAATGCCTCTACGCCAAGGTAAGTTAATGAGTGGTATGACCGCAAGATGTGAGCATGTGGTTGGGGAGAGTTAGCTTTGGTATGGCTATGTATGCATGCTTGCATGTGTATATGGTGCGTATTTAATTGTGGGTATAAACTGTTATCGGGTAGCTTTGATATGGAAGTATATGTATGGGTATACATATATGGAAGTATTTAGATTTACCTTCCGCATATTTAATTACGGGATGGGCTGAAATGAAACTTTTATGCAGGTACACTAACAACGAAACGTGTAGCTCGACTAGTTACGCTATATATGAGAGAACATATGTATACCACCGTGTCTACCGTTAGAAATAATTTTTCCTAAGCTTGTGAGGACTGTACGGAACTGAGCATGCATCATCATAATTATCATTCAAATAATTACATTGTTCCTCCCCTTATAAACTTCTTACTTGGTTATGTAACTCTTATCCATTATGGCCTTATCTCACACAAAGTGGTACATGTTGATGGTGTAGATGGCAACACCAGTTGGATGTGAGAATTTCCTAATGGTTTTCGGAATGCCCTACACTATTGTGGAGAGTTATGCACTTTGCGGGGTACCATGAACCGCCCCTTTATCATTGAAATGAAGAGTACTTGGAAGGACAACCATGGTATGAGGTGTGGCTACCTATACCAGCCTGCACACAACCGCCCTTCTGGTAGGAGTGGAAGGCAGAATCAGAAGGGAAAACTCCTTGGGAGGCTGCCCAAGTTGTGGCCTTTGAGGTTTTGAGTCAAATTTGCCAGCAGCATGGAGATGCACTTACCGACAGTGCAGCGAGTATGTTTCCTTGGGTGGACCCGTCCACAACAATATGGGAACAACACAACCAAAATGCATCGATCAGAGATCAGGATGAGCGAGCAAACATCTCTAGTCCCGCTATGAGTGCCATGTTTGCTGTGATGAAGATGATTTGTGCATGCCAGGACACCAGGGATTTCTGGCAGGAATCATACACTACTTGCATGGACAAACTCATGAGAGCTAAAGTCGCACTAGCATAAGCTCAAGAAGTGTGTGCGCAAGCAAAAGAAAGCCGCAAGTAAAGCCCGATGGGAATCTGACCAAGCCTATGCAGCTTTGGGCACTCTCCATGCCCAAATGGAGCAAGTGGATCAATAGAGAGCAGCAAGCCCAAGAAGCAAGAGCTAATGATCAAGCATTGCTTGTAGGACTACGGGAGCAGTTGGAGACCGCTCGTGCTGAGGTGTCCACAGCTAGATGCCAGTGAGATGCTAGTAGAAAACCATGTTGCTACAATAAGGATAGAACGAGATAGGCACCATGACATGAGTAACTCCTAGAACCGTGCCAAAAGGGGCTTACGTCAACAGCTTGCATAGGCTCAACTTCAAGTGATGAACCTTCAGCATGAAGTGCACTATTTGAACAACCAGCTGAACCCAATTCTGGATGGGGAAGAAGATGGTCCAAATATGGAAGAAGATGAAGATGAGGATGAGGAAGAGGAAGAGGTGGAGCCTGAGGAAGGAGATGATCCTATCTCTGACCTCGATAGTGATCATGATGAGGATTAGATCGCTTAGTACTTAGTAGAAGTGCTTAATATATCATCATTGGTTATGTAATGGACCTATAGTTCGAATTTGGTGTTGGTGAATTGACCGATCATGTAATATTGTTATTTGCATGACTATCGCACGTTTGGTTAAACGCTAATGCAAATTCCAGTTGATTTATCTGAGATCATGATTTGAATATTAACGTGCTATGAGTCTGATGAGTGATCAAATTGGTGGTGTCATATTGCGAGAATGAATTATTATGCCTCTATTTTTATTGTATGAATTTAAGATTGTCTCCAATAATTTTAGTTTGGCATGATTATAAATTCATCTGCAATCTTTAGACATCAACCAATAATCGCTTATTGTTGCAACCTCATAGATGACTCGCACCCGTGCAGGAGCTAGTAGCAGCCAGGATGGCAACGGCGATGACTTACCACCACCGCCGCCTGCCTCTGCTCAGGAGTTCTTTGCCCAATTCTTGGGGAGCCAAAGAACAATGGAGGAAGCTCTGTGCCTCATCGCATAGAACATAGCTCATGGCCACCCATAGCAACAAGGGCCCGAGCCAAATCAGCACAGTACATTCAAGGAATTTTTGGATACAAAGCCTCCTATCTTCAAGGTGGCAGAGGAACCACTACAGGTGGACGAGTGGCTCAACACCATTGAGCAGAAGTTTCGTCTACCAAGGGTCACCGAGCATCTGAAGGCTGAGTATACTTCCCACTAGTTGTAGGGACCAGTAGGGATCTGGTGGACACATTTCTTGTCCTCTCTACCTGCTAATGCAGCGAGTAACATGGGAACAGTTCAAGTTGGCTTTTCGGGGACATCATATTCCCCCAAGGCCTAATGCACATGAAAGCAGCTGAATTTATGAGGCTCACTCAAGGGACAAAGACCCTCACAGAATATATGCATGCATTCAACAACCTATCCAGGTATGCTCTAGGTTTTGTGGATACCGAGGAGAAGAAGATAGAGAGCTTCAAGCGGGGTCTGGGCACCAAACTGATGAAGACCATGGCAAATTCCAAGTGCACCACTTACAACGAGTTTATTAGTGATGCTTTGACCCAGGAAAACCACAATAACATGCATGCGGCCGCTAAGGGTCACAAGAGGGCATTCAAGGCAGGTGCCTCCTGGATCTTCATAGTCCAGAGGCTCCTATAACAGCTAGGCCATAGTTCCATCCACCTACACCCAAGTTTAGGCCTCCACCACCAAAAGCTCAGAACAAGCAGGCCTCAGAAAGCGTTCCGTGAGGCATTCACTATTGCCTTACCTAAAGGAAATGGCGGTTAGGAAAGCTCCACTGGACCTAGGAGTAATCAACCTTGTTTTGACTGCAATCAAGTGGGGCATTGGGCCAAGGAATGCCCCCACCCAAAGAAGAATGGCAACCAGAATTAGAACAATTAGAGGTAGGCGAACACAAGGGCACGTTCGGGATATGTGCACTATACCACTATTGAGGAAGTGCCCACAGGAGAAGTTGTCACGGCTGGTATGTTTCTTGTCAACAAGCATCCCGCTATTGTTTTATTTGATTCGGGAGCTTCTCATTCTTTTATGAGTCAAGCATTTGCATCTAGACATGATCATAAAATAATTGAAGTAAGCAAGGGTGGTTACAATATAAGTTCAGCAGGGGCTACTATTTCTACAAATAAGATAGTCAAAAACAGTGCTCATCTCTATATTAGAGAGGGAGTATACAATGGATTTGGTAATATTGCTCAGGTTATCAATAAGTGTAATCTTAGGCATGAATTGGATGAAGGATCATGGTGTTCTCATTTACTACTAGCACTTGTACTATTATGTTGAGAGAACCCAAGGGAGGGAATGCTTTTCTAGTACCACTCTCCTGAAATTTTGAACTCCAACATTTAGCTTGTGCTATCCAAACCACTACCCTTTTTGATATCCCTGTGGTTTGTGAGTTTTTGGATATATTTCTAGAGGAGTTACCAGGTTTACCACTTGATAGGGATGTGGAATTTAAGATTGAGTTAGTGCTAGGTATGGCACCTATCTCAAGAAGGTCGTATAGAATGCCACCAAATGAGTTAGCAGAACTTAAGATTTAGTTACAAGATCTGTTGGACAAGGGTCTTATTCAACCTAGTTCATCTCCCTAGGGTTGTCCAGCATTGTTTGTGAAAAAGAAGGACAAGTCATTGAGAATGTGTGTAGGTTATAGACCACTCAATGTTGTAACCATCAAGAACAAGTACCCATTGCCTCGCATCAACATCTTGTTCGATCAGTTGGCAAAGGCAAAGGTATTCTCCAAGATTGACTTGAGATCAGGCAATCATTAGATAAAGATCAGGCCAGAAGACATACCTAAAACTGCTTTCTCTACTAGGTACGGCTTATATGAGTATTTGGTTATGTCTTTCGAACTAACAAATGCTCCTGCCTAGTTCATGTATCTGATGAATTTGGTATTCATGTCCAAGCTTGATAAGTTTGTGGTTGTGTTTATCGATGATATATTGATTTATTCAGAAAATGAGGTAGATCATGAAGAGCGTCTGAAGATTGTTCTATCCAGATTGAGGGAGCATAAGCTATATGCGAAATTTAGCAAGTGTGAATTTTGGTTGAGCAAAGTACCTTTCTTAGGTCATATCTTATCAAGAGATGGAATCTCTATAGACCCATCAAAAGTATAAGAGGTCATGAATTGGAAGGCCCCAACGTCGGTTCATGAAGTTCGAAGTTTTCTAGGGTTAGCAGGATATTATCGTCGTTTCATTCCAGATTTCAAAAAGATAACTAAGCCCATGACTAGACTACTTCAGAAAGATGAGAAGTACAAATGGACACTAGAATGTGAAGCAGCTTTTCACACCCTCAGAACTCTGTTAACTACAGCGCCTATCTTAGCACAACCCGACATTGCGAAGCCTTTCGATGTATTTTGTGATGCATTAGGTATAGGTTTGGGGTGTGTGCTTATGCAAGAAGGAAGAGTTATTGCATATGTGTCTCGGCAGTTGAGAAAACATGAAGTCAACTACCCCACGCATGATTTAGAACTTGCAGCAGTTGTTCATGCATTAAAGATATGGAGACATTACTTGTTGGGCAATGTATGTCATATATATACTGACCAAAAAGTCTCAAGTATATCTTTACCCAACCAGAGCTAAATATGAGACAACGGAGATGGCTAGAGCTGATTAAGGACTACAATTTGGAAGTACATTACCATCTAGGGAAAGCCAATATAGTAGTCGATGCACTCAAGTCGGAAATCTCATTGTAACACTGTGGAAGCATTGTTAGAAGATGGCTTCAATTTGTTACATCCTGCTGTACTACACAATATCACTATCAGTTGTTCACTTGAGAGCAAAATCATAGGACTGCAGCAGACAGATGTAGGCATAAGTCACATCAAGAGAAAAATGCAAGAGCAAGAAACCAAACATTTCAGATTAGATGAAAAGGGTGTACTATGGTTTGAGGACTAACTTGTGGTACCGAAAGACCATGAGCTTAGAAATCAAATTTTAGATGAAGCTCATTCGTCTAGATTATCTATCCATCTGGGTAGTAGCAAGATGTACCAGGATTTGAAAACCCATTTTTGGTGGACTAAGATGAAGAAAGAGATCGCAGCCTATGTCACTAGGTGCGACAACTACAGCAGAGTAAAAGTTGTTCATATGAAATCTGCTGGATTACTCCAACCATTACCTGTTCTAGGTTAGAAATGAGAAGAAATCAGTATGAACTTTATCACAGGCCTTCCAATGACACCGCAAGGTCATGATTCCATATGGGTCATTGTAGATCGTCTCACCAAGTCAGCACATTTTATACCGGTTCACACCACATATCACGTGGGGAAGTACGCTGAGTTGTACATTTCTCAGATTATGAGATTACATGGAGTACCTAGGACCATAATCTCATATCGAGGACCACAGTATGTAGCTTGTTTCTAGGAACACTTACACTAGGCTTTGGGAACTAAGCTAATTAGAAGTTCGGCATACCATCCACAGACTTCTAGACAGATAGAGTGAGTGAACCAAATCTTAGAAGATTTGCTAAGAGCTTGTGTTATATCTTCCAAGGGTTCATGGGCGAAATCGTTACCTTTAGCTAAGTTCTCCTACAATAACAGATATCAAGCAAGCATCAAGATGGCTCCGTTTGAAGCCTTGTATGGCAGAAAATGTAGAACTCCATTGAATTGGATTGAGCCCGATGAAAGGAGATACTTTGGTATTGACTTTGTCAATGAAGCTGAAGAGCAAGTGCATGTTATCCAATAGCATATGAAGGCAGCTCAATCGAGACAAAAGAGTTATGCTAATAAAAGAAGAAGACCACTGACTTTTGAAGTGGGTGACTATGTATACTTAAAAGTATCACCCATGAAAGGGGTGAAGAGATTTGGAATGAAAAATAAGCTTGCGCCTAGATATGTAGGACCATACAAGATTCTGGAACGAAAAGGAAATGTTGCTTATAAGTTACAACTTCCACCAGAGATTAGTGCAATATTTGATGTCTTCCATGTTTCTCAGTTGAAGAAATGTCTTCATGTACCTGAAGAAGCTATTGCACCCACCAACATGAAACTCCAATCAGATTTGACCTATGAAGAAAAATCAATCCGAGTGATAGAAGAGATGGATAGAGTAACACAGAGTAGGATCATTAAGTTCTATGAGGTGGTGTGGAACAATCACAGTGAACAAGATACTACATGGGAACGAGAGGATTATTTACGAGAGGTTTATCCTGCCTTTTTCTAAGAATGGTAGGTCTTGCAAATCTTGGGACGAGATTTTTATAAGGGGGAGGGGCTGTAACACCCTAGGTGTTAGCCTTGCATAAATTGACTTGCATTGCATGAGCATGAGCATCAAGCATTCATATTAAGCTTTTACAATTGAAACATTTGATTGAAACTATGAAACATGCTTGTTATTTCATGTCTCCTTGTATCTATGCATATGATCATAAGTGAATACATGTAAATGGTTTATGTGAGTCACTAAAACATATTAACTACTCTTATGATGACTAGGGGAACAATGTTCACGAAGATCATTTTGTCTAATCAAGTACTTAAGTGATGCTATGCATGTGAACTGCGAAGCTCTATGTGTAACCAATGCATGAAATGATTTGTGTGACCTTACAAATAGCTTAAACATATTTAGAAGATCATTATGAACAACTTTGGTATTCATGGTTAGTGCTAAATTAGTCACTAAGTCGTAGTTCATGTATAAGTCATCTTGTGCATGTAATGTGTTTGACCAAGTTTGAACTATATGATAGAGACTTTGCATGGATGTGTGCACTAAAGCAAAGTTGTAGTATTTGATAAGGGGAACAACTTTTATGTTTGGGTCATAGACCAGTTTAGCTCCTAACATGCTTGAATTAGGCCCTCAAAAGTCCATCAATCCACTATTTTCAACACTTAGCAAATTTTCTAAGTAAGCTGCACTGATAGTTTGACAAGCTCGACTTTGGGAGGAAATAACTCGAGTTTGGTTGAGAATTAGGGCATGGTTCTAAATAGAAATAGGAGCTGGTACTTAGGGCTACGAGTTCTGTTTATGTTGTTTGCACTAACAAGCTACGGATTAGGAGATTTAATTGCTTCAAATCGCGTCGTCAGGCTCGATTCGAGGCTCTGATGGCCAACACGTTCGGTCTTCAGTGGCTGACTAGCAACAAAGCATGGCCGCCGCATGGAGGGAACGAAGCTGCGCATCACCACCAGTCTGAACAGCCAGGCCACGTTGAGCCACAACGCGGCTGTGTTGGGCCAGAGCGCACTTTATCATCCCCAGAACTCGTCCGCTCCGTCCCCACGCTCTCATTTTGCTCTCTGCCTTTTTCCTTCACCCGCCCGCAGCACCTGTAGCAGCGGACAACACCACCGTCACCATTGCCGGCCACCTTGCTCGCCTTGCGCTACGTCACGTCGCTCCTCTACCACCGTAGCAGTGCCGTTGCAACTCCACCACAACACCACGCCACCTCTACCGAGCACCGTGCCACCTCTACCGAGCACCGCACCACCTCTGCCGAGCACCGTGCCACCTCTGTCGAGCACCGCGCCAACTCCACCGAGCACCGTAGCCACTCCACCATCATCCTAGAGTCTCACTACGCCCGCATTTGTTTACTAACCGTGCCTGATAAGTCATCGTGGCTGCATCGCCTCCGACTGACTTTCACCATAGTGGTTGGTACTCTAGAAATGTCGTTGTGTGCAGCAGCTCATAGACTCATTAGATCCAGTCGTAGCAGTCACCGTCGGTGTAGCACCGTCGTCCTGCTCTGCCGTCACCGGAGAGGGTCACCGTCGGCGAACTTCGGTTGTCCCACGCCGAGCTCTGTATTGACATGTGGGATCGACTGAACCAAGGGCTCCAGCTGTCTATGACTCGATGGAGAATGCTAGTTCATCTGTTTTCAGTTTCGTTGCAAACTTTGAAAAAAATGATAAGTAGGGTTGTAGAGATCCAAATATTGTGAACCAAATTTTGTAGTGTTCCTTAGGAAGTGTAGTATTTATGAACAATATAAAATCTGTTGCTTGACACCTTTTTGTAGGGTTTTCCATTTCCACTAAAACAACCCTTGCTAGCTTGTCATTTTTGCATAGGATGTTTTACTTGGTAAAATGGCATGAAACTTTTACAGTAGTCTATTGGTAGCACTAGTAAGCCACTGTAAATTTTTGAGAATTTATAATGCACCTTTGGTATATGTTTATTATGTAACCTAAGTATCTTATTAATTTGATAAAGGCATTTAAATAAATAGTTTTGGCATGGCCATTATGTTTTCTAGAGTGTATTTGATGTCCTTGCATGGTTGGCTATATTTGCTATCGTGGAACAGAACCATGGGGTAAAAGAAAATCAAGGCCGGGTGGAGTCTATGTGTAGGTTGACTCATGTGATTTCGTCTGTGCCGATCAAGGACCATGCCGTTGTTGGAACTTCTGACAAGATTGAACACATGCCTATCACTTAGCTGGCCGGATAACTCATTCTGACCGCGAAGCCGAGTAGCTCAAGTCAGGCCGGGCCCCGTTCTGTTGTGCGCTCCTTGCAAGGAGCTAGACTGAGCCCAAGGGTAGGCTAGGCCTAAACGTCCTGGCATTTGGTGTCCCCGATTGTGCGGCACGGTATGAACCCGTGAAATGTGGACCTGAGTTGTATCAAAGGTGACCTAAGGTGACCGTTGATCAGGTCTGCCTGGGTTTGTGTTAGGAATAAATTCTCAGCTGGTTGAAATCAATTTGAATCGCCGTCTCTCCCGGATAGTGAGAAACTTGGCTAGCTCCAGCATCGTAGTCAGGGGCGGATCCAAGGCCCAGGCTACCTGGGCTGTAGCCCGGGGCGTGGCCCATTAAGTCTAGGAACAAGTTTCACAAAAAACACAAAAAAAGCCTTGGCAGCCCAATAGCCCCCCTTGGCATGAATGCAGCCCAACTAGTATTCTAGTTAGCCCTGGCCGCACGGCAAAGCATGCAGCGCAGTGACCCTTGGCCTGATCGGCTTTTCACATTCACGCCTTGCTCCGTGCGGCCAACGCGATTCGACTCCCTCAGGAAGTCATGATCGTGAGTCAGAGTCACGACCTGGCGACGTCGCCCGCTGCCCGGTCGATCTTAGACTCCGCCACTCCAGCCTCCGTGATCTTCAGTGGGCAGCGGCATGTCGTCCACTGTCCACTCGGTCATCCTACAGTCCTACTCGGCTATCCCTACAGGAAGCACGTAGGTGAGAAGAGATCCAATATTCCCAATTCCCATCCCTAATTCTTTCAAGTCTATACTATAGTCTGTAGAGTCAGGTGTCTAGAGGATGTTAATTGATAATTATTATTTCTTAATTCATATCCAATGTGTTTTAGGATGGAAAGATATTATGCTAAGAAAGATGCATCAAATAGTAATACAGGAAATAAAGAGACAGAGAGTTGGCTTGAATAGAAAAGACCGAGGATTGAACTTGATTTGAGAGATATAGTTGATGATCCAGGCAATAGAAAGCCAATTGATGAGTTTCATCATGACATTAGGGATGAGGCTAGGAGAGCGTATCTACAGAAAGGTCCATATAGGCCAACTGGTCATAAGTTTCCAAAAACAAAAGTCAATGGTAAAGGTCAAGCAAGAGAATTTGTTGGATCATGGTTTGATCAATTTGATTGGTTAGAGTATAGTGTAGCCAAGGATGCAGCCTATTGCTTTTATTGCTATCTCTTTAAGCCACAACAAATTGGGTTTCACAGTAATGATACATTCACTAGAGTTGGGTTCAGAAATTGGAAGAATGCAAAGGATTCTTTCAAGGAGCATGCTCAATCAATTGATGGCTTTCACAGTAATGCAATGAAGCGTGCACTTGACTTCAAAAATTAGAGACAAAGTGTTGAACATGTGTGGACTGTGACAAGTGCAGCAGAAGAGGAGGCATATAAAGCTCGTTTAACTATTATGTTAGGCATTGCTAGATTTCTCCTTTTACAAGCTCTAGCCTTTCATGGACATGATGAGTCTAAAACGTCAAAAAACAAAGGGAACTTTTGGGAGATGCTTGAATGGTACAGAAAGAAGGATCCAAAGGCTACACTTGTGATGGGTGAAAATGCTCCAGGCAATAATCAAATGAGTTGCCCAATAGTTCAGAAAGATTTGGTTAGGGCTTGCGCAGAGGAGACAAGTGAGTTAATTAAAAATGAAATTGGAGATCATTGCTTTGCGGTGCTTGTTGATGAGGCTTGTGATGCATCTATTAAGGAACAAATGGCTGTGGTTGTGAGATATATATCATCTCTTAATTTGTGTATTTCATTGATTTTATTTTTTCTTTTCAATAAATATATTTTTTCTTTTCTCTTGTAGGTTTGTCAATGATAAAGGAAATGTCATTGAGAGGTTTCTTGGCATTGAACATGTTTCTGACACCACATCACATTCACTAAAGGAAGCATTGGATACTATGCTTAGGAGGTATGGTCTATCTATTTCCAAGATTAGAGGACAAGGATATGATGGAGCTTCAAACATGAGAGGACAGTTTCATGGATTACAAAGGCTGGTATTGAATGAAAACCCATTTGCCTTTTACATCCACTATTTTGCTCATCAATTGCAACTTGTGGTAGTTTCTGTAGCCAAGTGTTGTACTTCAACATTTGATTTCTTCAATTATGTCACTTCAATTGTCAATACTGTTGTGTTTCTTGCAAAAGAAAAGATCAACTCCTCCAAAATCACCATGACCATCTTGTTCAGCAATTAGATAGTGGTGATATTTTTCCTGGGAGAGGGAAAAACCAAGAAACTAGTCTTGCTAGGCCTGGTGATACACGGTGGGGAACACATCACAAAACATTGGCACGTCTTATGCTCATGTGGGGTTCTGTACTTGAGGTGTTAGAGAATGTTAGTGAAGATGGAACTGATGGGGAAAAGAAAACTATTGCATCTGGATTAATAACAAAAATGGAGTCATTTGAATTTGTGTTCATATTATATCTTATGATTAGAGTATTGGGGTTGACTCAAGAAATATCACAATGTTTGCAAAGGAAAAATTAGAACATTGTTCGTGCAATAGGATTGATTGGTTCTGTGATGAGAAATATGAATGCCATGAGGGAAAATGGTTGGGATGATCTTTTTGAAGAGGTCAAAAGCTTTTGTGTCCAAAAGAAGATAGACATTCCTAATATGGAAGATATGATACCAGTTAGAGGTCATTCCAAATTCCGTGGTGCCAAATTAGTGACACACTACCATCATTTTCATCATGGAATTTTCATTGTTGTGATTGATCAGATTCTTTGTGAGTTAAACAATCGATTTCCAGAAAGATCAACTCAACTCTTGAGATGTGTTGCTTGTCTTGATCCGAATGGTTCTTTTGCTAACTTTGAGATAGAGCAATTGGTTGAGCTTGCTAAGATCTATAAAGATGACTTTAGTGATTATGATTGTGAAAAGCTAAGGGGTGACCTCCTGGTATTTATTGATGATGTCAAACATGATAGAGATTTTGGCACATGTACTGATCTTGGTAACCTTGCTGAGAAGATGGTTCAAAGTGATAGACATACACATTTCCCTTTGGTGTATCGTCTCATTGAACTTGCATTGATTTTGCCGGTGGCAACAGCAACAGTTGAAAGAGCATTCTCCACTATGAATATTATCAAGACCGAACAGAGGAATAAAATGAATGATGAATGGATGAATAATAGCATGATATGCTATATTGAGCGGGATTTGTTTGCATCAGTTGAAGATGATAAAATTTTGAAGCGCTTTCAATGTTTCAAAAACCGAAAGATAAATTTGCCACGTGAGCGCCCGAGGTGCGTATTATTTTAGTAAATTTCATTTTATAATGCTATCTTGATATATGAAGAAGTATGACATTTTAAAAATTATGTAGCATTGAGCGTGGTGGTTCAAGTGGTGTGAATTCGTGAAGACGGAAGACATCAGGCATGGATTTTTTTTATTATGGAAGGCTCTTTGTATTTGGTACTTTTCTATTCTCATCATGGTTCTATGTATCTTTGACCACTTTGAATTGATATCAATATTTGCTATATCTATTAGTCTACTGTGTACAGTGAGAAAAACAAATTTTGCCCTCTATTATTTAGCCCCCCCCCCCCCCCCCCCCCGCGGTCCATTTCTGGATCCACCACTGATCGTAGTAATTGTGTTATGGAACATGATGGTTCAAATAAATATGGAATTACAATACCTGCTTGGTTACTATTGTATGCTATTAAAATGATATACCACATGTTTGGCACAGGATAGTTGCTAATTTAGAGATGGATAGTCATAATTAACTTGATAACAAAATTATAATGGTATAATTTAGTTAATTGTTTTTTATGTAAAATGTTGTCAAGCTACATCCACTTATATAGCCTTGCATGATCCTTGGAGTCATTTTATTTCTAGTTTATGATGGGTAAGTCTAGCTGAGTACCTTCTCATACTCAGGGTTTTATTTCCCATTGTTGCAGATGGCACTGTGTATCATGGTTATTGCAAGAGTTACTTCTATCCCACTGTGGATGAGGAGTAAGCCTTGGGCAGGCTTCTTTATTAATCCTTCTACATGCTTTTATGGACTGTGATCGTATGTTGGTATTGTATTAAACTATATTGGAAACTTACTTTCAAACTTAATTTGCTTTCGCTTTTATCCATTAAACTTGGTTTGTAATAACTTTATTTCATACTCTGATGATGGAAATGTATCTATGAACTTTATGTAATATGCGACATGTATGTTGAATCATGTACGATCTTGATTGTTGTAAATCATTTATCGAGGCCCGTCGTGGTACTCGACGGACTACCGGGTTTATATGGGTTCAAGTATGACAGTGCGACCGCTTGCGGGCTGCCATTGTACTTGTACTCTTATAAATTGGTCGGTTCTGCGACATTTTCTAAGTAGACCTAATCTACTCTATTGTTACTCCTCATAATTTTGAAGGGCGTGAGAAGAGAGAGAAAAACTATTTTTGAAATAGAAGGTCAAGGTAAGGTGAGAGTAGGGTTATAAGCAAAGATTTTTTTTAAATGGTTTTTTTAGAAAATGTGTTCCTATCTAATGGTTATTCCTATCGGATCCTTAGCATGGCCGGTCCTATAGTCCAAGTATGGCTTTGATACCACCTTGTGTGCATTATGTATCAGTCTATGGATCAGTAGCTGATACGCACAACTCAACAAGATTTATATAAAAAACCATACTTTTATTGCTAATGGGGAAAACATGGTACATGGTTTGGGTTGCATAGCTTGGGCCACTGGCCTTATATAGTATATCAAAGTTAGTGGTTCTATGTCAGTGTGGCTCCATTCCAACAGGCAGCTTGGAGTGCGGACGTAACCCTTGCCTTATTCCTTAAGCGTACTCCTGGATCCTAAATGTCGTGATCCTTGCGTAGCACTCTCACATGGATCCGTCTTTGAGTATACTCCTAGTATACTATCCTTGCATAGCTTCAGTAGCTCTATCCAGGTCTGTCCTCTTGTGGCTTCTCGCCTAAAAACATAGAATGGAGGGGGTTGAGTACACAGAGTACTTAGCAAGCCCTAAACTTTGGGTGGAGGAATGTGGAAAGGGGAAGGCTATATGTGGAGGTGGGTATAGTGGTGGAGGTGGTTGAGGTAAAGGTGGTAGGGTGAAGTAATTAATCATTATAAGTTGAGCCCTTCTCACCAGTTCCCGATGTTAGTTATGGTTACCAAAGCAGTGAAATAGATCTTACCAGATTATCATAGTTGTGGAAGTCTAATCATAGTATCCCATCCTATCATCTGCCCATTCCAAGGATGTAGCTATTCGAATAGATTTGATAAACTCTATAGAGGCATACAATTTTCCCACATGATAGACACAGCTCCAAGCCTTGCGCGGTGGCAGAAACAGGCATAACAAGATCCTGTACCCGCTTTGGTGCTACCCTAGACTTCCATATCACTCTATCATGGCTTCTCAGGGATTGGAAAACACACAGATCCAGGATGAGGCCTAATCATCCCCACATTCAATAATAGTCATGGGCTCGAACGCGACCAAAATCAAGGGGCTTAACGTGGAAGATCACCTAGCATCTACACCAACTAGACCATGGAAGATCACATAGCATCCATGTCTGCTCCTGATATTCCGTTGCCATCACCGGCCTCCTAGTAGAAATTATACTTCTGCCCAACGAGGTATGAGATCCAGTCTACCCATATAGACATGTGGTTGTACGTAATATCACACTTGGCGAGAGGGACTACAAACTGGTCCTTATATGACCGAGGCAAGTATCTCCCAATAGGAACCCTCGCTAGGTGAACCTACCAAGGTAACCTGTATCGCACAAATTACCCTTCACTCTCCCCTAGAGGGGGTTTAGTCAAATTTTACAATCTTAAGTTCCATAGTTATTAGCGTCAGGTTCATTAAGTTCATATCATTTCAAGGTAAACATTATCTTATCCTCATTATCTTGTGCAGGTTTTATTATTGCATGATGGGGGGTTAGGTGTAAAGGGTTGGGTTATTAATTGGTGGAGAAGGGGTGTGGAGGGTTGATGTGGAGGCTAGCAAGTATGGTGGTGGTGAGAAGGAGGTGGTTAAGGGGTTTACTTAGATATGGAGGGGAAAAGGTGGAGTTAGGACTTGCCTCCATTCGCTGACGACTATCCCTTCATCGATACATGTGTCTCTTGTTCCTATCTTCTGGACTCTATCGGGTTCTTTTCACGTCTTCTATCCTACGTGGTCTAGCGTCGACAACTAGGCGTACAAACAAACAAAAAACAAAGAGGCACAATCAATCTAGGTAAAGGGAAGGTTCTATGGGTTGGTCCTATGGGTTGATGGATTGTCAGTTAGGTTGTCATTATTATGTCAACTTGTAGTAGGGTTTGGATAGAGGTACTCTATCCATAGGGTAGGGCTCTACAGGTTAGGTGGGAGAGTGGCTGGACTGATGGAAAACTAGACCACATTATTAGGGGTTCACTATTATGAGAACTTGAAGGGAGAAGGCCTGACCAAGTCATCATAGATGACCTGGTGGGTCCCCTTAGGTCCACGGGGTTAGTGACACACACACACACACACGAGCATATGTATGTGCCTGGGGTTAGCAAGGAAGAAGGGGGAGGTGAAGAGGCTAAGTTAGCCACATACCGGTGTGTACCCGGGTATCGGGTATTTCCACATATGTGTATACACCTAGGGGGTTACTATTTTAGGTGACTGTCATGTGTCGCGATATGCTAGCATGCGCAAATATACTAGGTCAGCTACGGCGATGGGATTTACTAGGGTTAGCAATTACTATAAAAAAAGGAACAAACAAAACTAGAATTTAAATGGGCACCAATTAATGGGATAAATGATAGGAATAAGTAGGGCTTGATTTTAGAAGGATTTTGGTGGTGGAAGCAAGGGATGTGGAGTTGGGAGGGTGGAGATATGGATTTTCAAAGTTAAAAAGAAATAATATAAATGATATATAGGCTTTGGAAATTATTTCTAGAAATTAGAATAATGGAAATGAGGTGAAAATATTTGGGTAGGATCTGGGGTGTACCTAGTTTATTTAGAAATTTTCTGGGAATTTTTCTATGCATGGAAATGGGTTTTGTAGCCTTCTGTGTACAGTGCCTAGGTGTACCCAACATTTTTCCTCCTGCTATCCATGGTGGCGTGGGGGTGTATATGGCAGGTGGGGTCGGTGTGTTAGTGTGAGACAGTCGCTGACACGTGGACCTTCCTCGCTCCTTCCCTCTAACTGGCATTGGATGCCATTTAGGGAGGGCCCGTATGACAGAGGGAGAAGAGGGGGACGGAGGGAACGGAGGGGCAACGGCGGCGGCACAGTGCGGCAGTAGAGTAGGGCAATGGTGAGCAGTTCTCCGGAGTTGCTTACACCAGTGGTGTCTTTGTCCGAAGCTTGGCGGAAAGAGGCGGACGGTGCTCTTGAGACTCTGGTGTAGCGTTAGGGGTAGGTGAGGGTGGTGACAGTGGCGTGGAGCAGCGATGGTGGCTTGCCAGAGCAGCAGTGGTAGTGCGATGTTGCAGTGGGGTTCCTAAGGCATGAGTGGTGGCATGTGGTGCAAGTGCGTAGCGGCATTGTGGTTGCAGCTAAGCGCTATGGTGCTACGGTGGCAGTGGCATAGGCGGTGATTGCCTTGGCCGCCGATCCATGCTTATCATAAGCTTCTTCTTCTTCTTTACCAAATCTTTTAACAGTCCCCTCGATAATAACCGGGTGAGGGGTGACGTTAAGATTGCTCTTCAGATTTATTTTGCAGGCAGTGCCTTTTTTTAATCCTTTTGCATGCAACTTGATCTCCTGCAGCGGTAGATTCAACGGTGGGGCAGGGGGGCGCTCGAGCCCCCCTACCGATACCGGACCCCTAGAGCCTCCCTGGAGCCCCCATTAATTTTTAGGCAAAGTTCTATCATGCAGGTGGGGCTAAGACTTAAGATCGAGCAGCAATCGGAGGTATGTTGTTGTCGCACTTTTGTTCAGCCCCCCTAAATTTTTTCCTGGATCCACCACTAATCTCTGTCGATGCGGGACCCACAGGATACACCGCAAGGAAGAGAGGAGATCTAGTTTGATTAGGATTCCTCCTATGTAATCCTAGTAGTAATACTACCCTGTAATCCTACTAGGACTCTATATTGTAAACCGACTATGACTCTGGCCTCCTGACTATATAAAGGAGGTCGGAGTTCCTGGAGGAGTTAGAGACAACACTTTACAATCAATCCAACACAAAGGCTATTATACGATCACGGTCGAGGGCCCGAACCAGGACAAATCTACTATCTTTTGCATTTACCGTCAAGTTCCGCATACGCTAAAGCCCGAACAAACTACCTCAGGTACCCCCGTGGTAGGCTATCAGTGGTGAAACATCGACAGCTGGCGCACCAAGTAGGGGATTTCGGTGAATTTGCATCCGAGAGCTCGACGGACCTCGACAACATGATCTTCTCGACGGGATCAACCTTCATCTTTGGTTCATGGATCTGTGAGGTAGGCGACGATGGCAAGCTCCAAAGCTGTCTCCTCGAAGATTCGGATCACCAGGAAGACCTTTCAATTTCGGTGACTACGACAGATCAACTCGTCGGAAGATTCGCGTAGCTCGTGATGTCCAATCCAACTTAGATTTCACGGCTTTGCGCATCCAACTCAAACTCAGGCTCCGCATCTGAGATGGAGTCTTACCCGAGTTCTTTCAAGAAACCAAGTTCTTTTCCGGCAGGGTTCTAGAACGTGGCTTCGGCCTATCAAGAATACAACTCAGAGTACACTCAGAATCCTTTCAGGAAGTCGGGTCCTTTTCTATTCGGACTCCACAACATGGCAAAATCTTATTAGGCACAGCCCGAAGGATCCCTCAATCTGGTGCTTAGAATGCCACTGAAAGGAGCTTAGGAAGGTCTCGTACTAACTATAACATCCTAAGACTGCATCGTCCACTGGCCAGGTTCTGTTCCTGAGGATAGCGGTATCCGACTAGTCGGCATGACAACAACAACAATTCTACCCTACCAAGAAGGAGACTCGATCTGCGACCTTGAAGCCTATACTAAAGTCATCAACAACTACGACAGTGTGGAAACCGACGCCGATAACAGAACAATTCACGCACGAGAAGTATTCATGGTTCGACGTCCTCGATCACCATTGGTCCCCCAGAAGCACCCGACATCAGGTCATCGGATGAATCTGAGTCCAACATATCACCCTTTATCCAGGGGCACGATGGTGAGACCGAGAATCAAAAGCAAGCCAGAGAAAGAAGAAACAAATTAAAACAAGGACGCCAACGCCGTGCTAGGCAGTGCAAGGAAGCTTGGATTAGATATGAATCAGATCTGGCCGAGTACAATAGAAGAAAATCATAGCAAGAAGTCGAAGAAAGATGTGCAGCGAATACACCCTACAATAGGATCTGAGAAGCACTAGAAGAACTCAGAGCGACCTCACATCCTAGTGAAAGATAGGAACAGCTCCGGGACCTTCTCCGGTCAACAGCCCTAAGGACACACGATGGAAGGACCCACTCAAGACTACCTGCCAGGTCAACATCTCATGGGCAGGAAGATCAAAATCAAAGGAAGTCTGCTTTCGAGAGACTCGGACCAAGTGGAAGTCACAACAGAGAAAGTAGAAGGGACCATAGTCAAAACTACCGAGTCGAACAACCAAGAAAGATCAGAAGCAAAGTACCTATTTAGATAGCCCCACAGAACTACTCTCACCAAGACAACAGTTGGCTAGAAGGAGGTGCTGAATCAAAATACACAGAAGCCGAAACACACGATAGATTCCCCTGTTTTGCAAACAGACTTACTTCAATACAACTACCTCACAAGTTCAAACCGTCCAACCACTCTAAATATGATGGCAAGACTGAACCAAGGCAGTGGCTCAGGATTTACTCGCAGTCGATTGAACTAGCCGGAGGAGACGACAATATCAAGACCTTGTTCTTTCCTATGGCCCTAGAAACCATGCCCCTCCAATGGTTCGATAAATTAAATCCAGGGTCAATCAGAAATTGGGAGGACCTGCAAAGAGTTTTCTGTGAAAATTCCACGGGTATCATTACGCACCCCATCACCCATGCAGAATTAAAAGGACTCAAGCAGAAAAGAGGCAAAAGTCTCAGAAATTACTATCGACGATTTGGCGAACTACGTGCTCAAGTACATGACATCACTGAACGAGAAGTAATCAAAGCTTTCTCTCATGAAATCATGGTTAGGTGGCAATTTTAGAACTTCTGCAAAGAAAACCTAAGAAACAATGAAGAATTCAGATGCACAGTAGAAAAGATGATTACTACAGAGGAGAAGACACAAGAAAGGTTCCTGGATAGAAACAACCAAGACAACCCGGACAAGCAAAATCATCGAAACATCAGACATCGGGAAAGAAAACATGGACCAGACAACATCGTAGCGGTGGCTGACAAATCAAGGAAGTTCCAACCTCTTTGAAAGACATAGAAGAACTCATTAGAAAATGCAATGGTTGTCAAATGTTCGCAAGACAAGCTCATGTACCAGCTCACAATCTCATCTGCATCCCTCCCGCTTGGCCTTTCTCCTGCTGGGGGCTGGATCAAGTAGGACCTCTCAAAAAAGCAAAGGGCGGTTTTGAGTATATCTTTGTAGCAATTGACAAGTTCACCAAGTGGATTGAATACAAACCACTCGCAAAATACAGCACAGCCAAAGCAGTCGAGTTCATCCAAGACATTATGCATCGCTTCGACATGCCCAATCGAATCATCACAGATTTGGGTTCCCCTTCACAGCTACAGAATTCCAAAGTAGGGCATAGGATTGCGGCTTCGGCATAGATTACGCATCAGTCGCACATCCAGAAGCCAACGGACAGGTAGAAAGGGCTAACGGACTCATACTAGCCAGATTAAAACTAAGATTGTATGAAGAACTAGTGGACTATGGATCCAAATGGATTGAAGAATTACCCAAAGTAGTATGGGGGCTACGAACTCAAATAAGCAGAGCCACCGGATACTCATCTTTCTTCCTAGTTTACGGATCAGAAGCCGTTGTTGACACCGTTTTTTGCACGTATCAAAATAGTCGGAGTGGGCTAATCGGCAAGGGGAAAGTTATTGAATACTTGGATAGCCGATGACGGCCAGCTTGTAAAGATGGTTGCCGATAGCTGGTGATGGTCGATGGAAAGGTTGATTTGGACTCGGACGTTGCCGATGAGGTTGGAGGTATTGTTGTCGATGCCGATGAAGGGAGGCTTGAAGACTACTGCCGATGAAACAGGGAGTATGCCGATAAAGGAAGACTTGAAGACTACTGCCGATGAAATAGGGAGTATGCCGATGGGAAGGAGAACGGTGAAATTTCCATCGTAATTGAGGCGGACAGGGAAATAGATAGGAGTTGATTTCCTTTTCTATATTAGTTAGAGTATGATTCATGTAAGAGTCACGTGTTTCCTTAGATATGGGATTGGTGTCCTAGTTGTGTTTGGTTGTGTCTCTTTAGATCAGGGTATAAATATGGAGTAAGGGGCAATGTAATAGATATATCAATCAACATCAAAAACCAACTTTTACTCCTATTTGCATCTACTTACTTTTCGGCGACTTCGTCAATTTGCATACTTTTTCTTTTTTACGAGTTCTCATTGAATCGGCGAGCTGCATCGTTTCAGTGCGACCTTCGGCGATTCTCGAGTTCCGCGTGAGCACCTCTTGGCCGTGACTTCCGGGCGTATCGCTGTTGTCAGGACTAAAGTGTTCGTATCTTCATCCTTGTCGATTAACAGGTCAAATCGACTGGCACGCTTTGGATATCGATTCGGGTATTAGCCCTTTGTGTTTGCAGATCCACTTTTGCATCAACACATCTTTTGGCACGCTCGGTGGGACCAATCAATCAATATGTTCAATTCCGAGATCGATTCAGGGAACATTATCGCAGTATCAGAAGAAGATCTCAAGGAAGAACAGAGGCAGGCTATGGAAAAGGCTGTAGAAGAATACAAGCAGCTTTGTCTGAGATCATTTAGCTTGAACAAGAGTGGACAAGTCATCCAGAAGCAAGATTTGCCGTTGCCTCGGCAGGTTACCTTTGACTCCAATCCTGGTAAACTTCAAGAGATGGTTAATTCTGCAGTAAATCATGCTTTGATTAATCATTCCAATGTGCTGTCCAATACTGTTCATAATGCTGTGGTTCGAACTCTCAAAGAAGGACAAGCGGCACCACATTACGTTGGGCCTGCCTATCATCAACCAGAGCCGGCATCTGTCAAAACTCCATCGGCTCCTTCGGCCGTTGTGGGTACGGAAGTTACTTCCCCTCTAGTATTGGCAGGTTCACCTAATATTCAATCTACACCGATACAATCAGATCAGGTACTACCAGGAGGGCGAGTTCAGCTTAATACAGATCTATCGGCATCAGCTATGTCAGGCCCTGTGTCTCAGAATAACCAGATTCCTACTAGTTGGTGGGGATATGGCATGCCTCCAGAGTCATCTGCTTTCAATCCTAGATTGCCTCAAGTGTTTGATGCAGTAGGAAGAGCGCCTATACCATCGGCCGTTTCGCCGATGGCTCAAGTGCCTCAATATGCCGCAGCTACTTCTGTGCAACCAACTTCAGGAGGTTTCCAGATGCCTATGGTTCAAACATTCAATTCAAGTCCATCGGCGAGTTTATTGCCGATGCAGCAGAAAGCCCCTGCTATGAGTCAAACTGGGGTTCAGTTCATGCCTCAAACCGGTTTTAATTATCCAACAATATCAGCAAGTTACCAGCCATCGGTAAGTTTTGTACCGATGAGTTCTAATAATGATTGGTCAGGACAGTTACCTGTTCAACATGCAGTTCAGCGAAATCAGCAGGTTGCAGGGATTCAACAAGGTCATATGCAAGCTGGTTTCCAGAATCAAGCATCGGCAGCCCAGCCGATGAATCCTTTCCAACAGGCTAATGGACCACAAGTAACGGCAAATATGCCGATTGCTGGAGATCGTGGGCCACAAAGATATGTGGAGGGATGTCAGCAAGCACCTGTAGAAATTCAACCGGTTCGTCAGCAGGAGGCTGATGCTTTTTGGGCCGATAAGATAGCAGAAATTATGAAGGATCAGTTTGGGATAAAGCCCAAGGTCAATACTTATTCTTATCGGACTCCATACCCTCCTGCATACGATTTAATTCCTCTCCCAAATCGGTACAAGGTACCGGATTTCACTAAATTCTCTGGGCAAGATGATACATCAACAATGGAACATGTCAATCGCTTCATTATTCAATGTGGAGAAGCAGCTAACAGAGATGAACTAAGAGTTCGATTATTTTCATCATCTTTGTCTGGATCAGCATTTACATGGTTCATTTCATTGCCACCAAATTCTATTATTACTTGGGTTGATCTAGAAAAACAATTCCATAAATATTTCTTTGCTGGAATCCATGAAAAGAAGCTTACCGATTTAGTAAAATTGAGACAGCGTAATGATGAATCGGTAGAAAGCTTTGTACAAAGGCTACGAGATGTAAAAAATAAGTGCTACAGCCTGGTGCTGGATGATCGGCAGCTTGCCGATCTGGCTTTCCAAGGGTTATTGCCACATCTTAAAGACAGATATGCTTCTCAGGAGTTTGAAAGCCTCAGTCATCTTGTGCAAAGGATCTCTGATCAAGATACTAGGGTTTTTGAACCTAAAAAGAATTGGAGTAAGAAGGTATCATTTGTTGAAGAAGTAGGAGATTCTGACTCTGATGAAGAACCAGTTATCGGCTTAGCTGAGTGGGTTAAGAATAAAAGGCCAATATCATGTCCCTTTGGTCAAAAAGAGCCAGAAAAGTTTACCTTTGATATCACCAAGGCCGATAAAATATTTGATCTTTTGCTTCAAGAGGGCCAAATTAAGCTGTCACCTAATCATGTGATCCCATCGGCAGAAGAGTTGAAGAAGATCTTGTACTGCAAATGGCACAATGCAACTTCACACAGTACAAATGAGTGCAAGGTATTCAGGCAACAGTTACAATCGGCTATTGAATCTGGGAGGATTAAGTTTGGTACTTCCAAAGCTCAGAAGCCGATGAAAATTGATCAACACCCTTTTCCAGCAAATATGTTGGATGCCAAAGGAAAGACCAAGGTTTTGACGTCAGAGGCTGCTGAGAAAAACGCGTCAGTGGACCCCCAACATCGGATAACTACCGATGATGCAAAAAGTAAGGGTTTGCTAGGAGAAAGCAGTAGTTCCAAAAATCCTCCTCGATCTGGCATTGTGATTACTCATCGGAGGCAGCAGGAGGGTTGGCGTCAACATAATGACCGATATCGACAACAGCAAGAAGTGAGACGTCGGGAGGAATGGAATCGACATAAAGATCATTGGAGATGTCCGTTTTTCATCCATTGCTGGGAAGAAGGTATTAAATTGCCAACTGTTGAAAATTGCCCTGAGTGTAATGGTTATTACGGAGTCAATCGCTCAGGAAGGAGGTTTCAAATTGGTAATCAGGGTTCGTCTGTCAATGAGCCGATCAGAGGCAGAGCATCAGTGCATGATCGGCTGGGGGGCAGACTTAGTGTACATGAGAGGCTTGGTAAACGCGCTGGATATTTTCCAAGGAATCAAGAGGAGCTTGAGGAGATGGCAAACGCAAGAGTTCCCGATGAGGAAATATTCTACAGGGACCCTAATATACGTCGTGTAGAATCAACTAGGACTTGTTATCAGCCGGTTTGGAAAACCAAGTTTCCTCGATGGTGCCCAGAGGGTCTGACAAAGACGCAGAGGAGGAGGATGCAACGTGAGCGTCAGGAGGATTTATACCAAGAGGAAAATTCCTCCAATGAAAAGCCTGGTCGTCAGCAGTGGCAGGTAAAACACAAAAATAAGGGTCCATCGGCAGATGTTAATATGGTATTCATGTTGCCGATAGAGTTTTTGGCACTATCTGATAATGAGGAAGAAGTTGTTCTCTCTGATCAAGTAGCTCAGTTAACACTAGATCCAATGATGGCTGTTTTCGAGAAACCTACCGATGACGAGAGACAGCATCTTAAGGCTTTGTTTGTGAAGGGCAGAGTTGATGGGCAGCCTGTGTCTAAGGTACTTATTGATGGAGGGGCTGCGATTAATATTATGCCTTATGTGATGTATCGGAAACTTGGTAAGGGGGATCAAGACTTGACCAAAACCGATATGATGTTGAAAGATTTTGAAGGCAATGTGTCGCCGGCTAAAGGGGCAGTGTGCGTGGAATTAACCATCGGCAGCAAAACCTTGCCAACGACGTTCTTTGTTATCAACGGCAAGGGTGCATATAATCTGCTTCTAGGGAGGGATTGGATTCATGCTAATTGTTGTGTTCCTTCTACAATGCATCAATGCCTCGTACAGTGGATTGGGGATAAGATTGAGGTCGTCCCTGGTGATTCTTCTTATATCATCGCATCGGCAGAATCAGATACTTATGAGCGAACTAAATGCATATCAGGAGAAGCTTGGGAAAAAGAGTTCCTTAGAGTTGCTGATTATGAAATTCCACCGATCCAAGCAGTCGGTTCTGAAGAGGAGTTTTAATGGATAGGTTTGCCGATGACGGAAAATTAGGTCAAGGGTTCACATCGGCAGATGATTTAGTAGAAGTAGATATTGGTGATGGTGATAGGTCAAGACCTACTTTTATTAGTGCTAAGTTAGATTCCAAGTGTAAGCAGCGAGTAACAGATTTGTTAAAAGAATATAAAGATTGTTTTGCTTGGGATTATACTGAGATGCCTGGATTAGACCGATCAATAGTTGAACATCGGTTACCTATCAAATCTGGATTTCGACCACATCAGCAGCCAGCGCGCCGATGCAACCCTAATGTACTTCCTGACATTAAGGCCGAAATAACTAAATTAATTGAAGCAAAGTTTATTCGGCAATGTCGATACGCAGAGTGGATCTCTAATGTGGTTCCTGTTTATAAGAAAAATGGAAAACTTCGTGTTTGTATTGATTTCAGGAATCTCAACAAAGCCACACCAATGGATGGCTATCCAATGCCGATTGCTGATTTGTTGATTGATGCTGCGGCTGGACATCAAATTATCAGCTTCATGGATGGTAATGCAGGTTACAATCAAATATTCATGGCTGAGGAAGATATTCCCAAGACTGCTTTCAGATGTCCAGGTCATGTGGGGTTGTTCGAGTGGATAGTCATGACGTTTGGTTTGAAAAATGCCGGTGCTACTTATCAAAGAGCTATGAACTTTATTTTTCATGAATACATCGGCACATTAGTGGAGATCTATATTGATGATGTAGTGATTAAGTCTGGAGATATCACAGCACATTTAGCCGATCTGCGAAAGATACTGGAGTGCACAAGGAAGCATGGATTGAAGATGAATCCTAATAAATGTGCATTTGGTGTATCGGCAGGACAATTCTTGGGTTTTATGGTGCATCAGCGAGGCATTGAAATCAGTAGGAAGTCTATTGATGCAATTAACAAGGTGATTGCTCCTGCTAATAAGACTGAATTACAATCTTTGATCGGTAAGATTAATTTCATTAGAAGATTCATATCTAATCTGTCGGGTAAGATCAAGGCTTTCAGTCCACTACTTAAATTAAAAGCTGATCAGGAATTCGTATGGGGAGTTGAACAGCAATTAGCCCTTGATGAAATTAAGAAATATTTATCAAATCCTCCAGTGTTAGTTCCACCTCAACATGGGAAGCCTTTCAGGTTATATTTGTCAACTGATGATACAGTTATCGGTTCAGCTCTTATTCAAGAATTTGAAGGGAAAGAACGTGTTATTTATTATTTGAGCAGAAGGTTAGTGGATGCTGAGACGAGGTATTCGGCCATCGAAAAATTGTGTCTTTGTTTATACTTTTCTTGTGTCAAATTAAGGCATTATTTGTTAACTGCCGAATGTACGGTCATATGCAAAGACGATGTGGTCAAGTATATGCTGTCGATGCCGATATTAAGTGGTAGAATCGGCAAATGGATTTTAGCATTATCAGAGTTTGAACTACGTTACAAATCAACTAAGGCAGTTAAAGGGCAAGTGATGGCTGATTTTGTCACTCAGCATTGTAATACAGTGGACTCTCTGGAGATTGCTCCCTGGACACTTTTCTTCGATGGATCCACATGTGGCGAAGGAGCGGGTATCGGCATTGTGTTAATTTCACCTCAAGGAAGGAAATATGAGTTTTCATTGCCGATTGTTGCTACAGCGACAAACAATCAAGCTGAATACCAAGCCTTGATAAAAGGGTTAGAATTGCTGAAGGAGATACGTGCCGATGTTGTTGAAATCTTTGGTGATTCTATGCTAGTTATAAATCAATTGACTGGAAGTTATGAATGCCGAAGTGAAGCTTTGATTTCGTATTATGAAAGATGTTTGCAATTGTTGAAAGGATTTAGAGGTTTTCGTCTTGAACATATCTCTCGATTGCATAACGAGGAAGCTAATCGACTAGCTCAGCATGCTTCAGGGTATCAGCCTATTCAGGAAGTGCTAACATCGGCGGTTGATACCGATGACTGGAGGAAAGAGATTGTCGATTATTTAAAGGATCCACATAGAAAGGTTGAGAGACGTATAAGGTTCCAAGCTACCAAATATGTGCTCCTCGATGATGAATTATATTATCGAACTATAGATGGAGTTTTACTTAGATGTGTTAGCAATGATGAATCGAAAAGCTTGATGGGTGAAATTCATGAAGGAGTATGTGGGGCACATCAATCGGCTTTCAAGATGAAATGGATGATCAGAAGGAATGGATACTATTGGCCGACTATTCTTGAAGATTGTTTTAAGTATTTTAAAGGATGCCAGGAGTGTCAAAAGTTTGGTAATATTCAAAGAGCGCCTGCATCGGCTATGAATCCTATAATCAAACCGTGGCCGTTCCGGGGATGGGCTATTGATCTCATTGGTCAGATTTATCCGCCATCAAGTAAAGGACATAAATTTATCCTGGTTGCTACCGATTATTTTACAAAGTGGGTTGAGGCAATTCCTTTAAAAAAGGTGACATCGGTCAATATGATTGATTTTGTGAAAGAGCATATTGTTTACCGATTTGGTATTCCTCAGACTATCACTACCGATCAGGGCACTATGTTTACATCAGGAGAATTTGATGAGTTTGCTGTAGGTATGGGAATTAAAATTTTAAATTCTTCTCCATATTATGCTCAAGCTAATGGTCAAGCTGAGGCTTCTAACAAAGGGATCATCAAACTCATTAAGCGCAAAATTGAAGAAAATCCTAGGAGGTGGCATACAGTATTAAATGAAGCCTTGTGGTCATATCGGATGTCATGTCATGGTGCAACCAAAGTAACGCCTTATCAGTTAGTATATGGACACGATGCAGTATTGCCTTGGGAAATTAAGGTTGGCTCTAGACGAATACGTTCTCAAGATCAGCTGACAGCCGATGATTATAATACTCTTATGAAGGATGAGTTGGAAGATGTGGCGGGTCATCGGTTAAGGGCTTTAGTTAGTATCGAAGAAAATAAGAAAAGAGTAGCTAGATGGTATAACAAGAAGGTGAAAGTAAAAGAGTTTGCCGATGGAGATCTGGTCTGGAAATTGATTTTACCGATTGGGACTAAGAGTTCAAAGTTTGGAAAGTGGTCTCCTAATTGGGAAGGTCCATATCGGATAAATCAGTCTGTTCCTGGTAATGCATATATTTTAGAAACCCTCGAAGGGGTTGTGTTTCCCAGAGCGATAAATGGAAAATATTTAAAGAAATATTACCCTAGTATCTGGATAGATGCATGAAAGTATAAAGTGCCGATACAATAAATAAGATTACACATTCAACAAGGATTGGATAGCTAATATCGCACGCAGGCGAATCTGGTCGGCTTCCTCCATTTCCTTAATATCGTCATCGGCGGTACCCTCCACAGGCTTGAGTTTTTTCTTCATGGCTAAAGCCTTGCGAGCTTGGATATCTCTTTCTTGCTGAAGGGTCTTGATGGCATCAGGTAGCTGGCTTTCTTCTTGTTGGGCATGAGTTAAGGCTGCCTCAACTTCTTTCAGTTCAGCCAATAGAGCCATCTTCCTTGCTGATAAATCTAAGATTTTCTGCTTAAGTTCAGCGCCCGAAGTCTGCAAGTTGCCGATGCCCTTGTGCTTCTCATCGGCAATCTGTTTCAGTTGTAGCATCTCTTCTTTGAGTTGAGCCTGAGCTGCTCTATCGGCAATGCGCTGAGCGGCCCGTTGATATTGCAGTTGGCGGCTTTCTAGGTGAGCTGCTGGGAAGAGTACTTCTTCAACATCGGCAGGGACCTGGCCCCGAATTGTTTTGAAGATTGCCTTTGCGGGGTCCGAGTCATCTACCAGTTGGGCGGTACCTTGTTGTAGCAAATTCAGGAGGGTTTCCAACTTGGATTTAGTCTCTGCCGATATTGTTCCCAGTGCAAGGGAAGAACTTGTCTCCTCTCCATCGTCGTCAGAAATATCAATGGCAAAGGAAAATAGGCTGTTCGGGGAGTCTTGTTCCTGAGAGAGAGAGAGGGAGATCAGTTAGGGGTAAGTATGAGTATTGTAAATCAACTAGGCTGATCGGTTTACCTGTTTCAAGGCAATTTCTTGTGCTTGACTGGAGGAAGCAACCTGGAGTATGTCGTGTGGGGGATCGGCTGAGCTTGCCGATGGGATATCCTCTGTGGCTTCATCGATGGTGGGCTCTTGAGGTATGACGGCCGATGACATTGGGGCAGATGTAGGGATCGGCATAGACCTTTGTCGTTTTGGCTGTGCTTCAGTATCTGTTGAAGCTTTGCGTTTTGCTTGGGCATCGGCAACGATGGGCTGGGGGGCATCGACACTTGTTAGTTGTGAAGCTTGGACATCTGGTACGATTGCCGACGTACCCAATTGTTGCTGCAAAACAAGTGTAAGAGATGATATTTAACCGATAAAATGTAAAGTCAAGAAGCTACCTCTGAAGGTTCATTGAAAGAAGTGGTGCTTGATATCGGCGGAATTGCCGATGACGATCCAGTAGCAGCCCTTACCCCCTGATGATTAAGGTTAATATAGTTTGTGATCGGCATAAGTAAAATAAACAAGATTGTTACCTTAAATGCTTTGACCAAGGTTGTAGCAGCAGCCGATGGAGTAGCCCTGGATGTAGCCAATTTGGACTTGGAAGTGATGGTCTTGGTACGAATCTTCTGGTGGGTCAAAGCGGCTAAGGTGGGAGCGTTGTAGCCGATCGGTGATGTTGGGGAAACAGGCCGGAGATTGAAAGGTTTCCCACTTTTGCTCACCGATGGTGCTGGATGGTTAACCTGTTACAAGAAAATCAGTTACTGATATATGAAGGGAAAAGCAGAAGGGAGTTAAAGGAAACTTACCGCGTCGTCAGGGATGGCATATTCAGGGTCGATCATGTGCCGATATGTGTGAGCAGAAGTTGCGAACAGTTGTTCTTTCCACTCTCGCCACCATTGCTTATATGACTCGGTGATGAAAGATATTGGTGTCCAGGAGGATATATCAACATCTGTAGTATCGGCATCGGGGGAGAGTTGTACTACCTTATTCCAATCTGTTCCACAGGTGATTGTTTCCCTGGGTTTGATCACATCGGCAAAGCAGAGTTTGATGGGCAGTTGCCCAAAGGCCAATTGGCGGGATACTGCCGATGGGTTGTAAAATTCATACGTAATGTTGGTGTTTTTCCCGCTGCCGAATGTGTTTACTGGAATTGCCCTGGGAGTGATGATAGCCATCATGAGCTCATTATCTTGATTCAGAGTGTCATCGGCAAAGTTGAAGAGAAGGGGGAATCTGTTTTCTTCGTCAATATAAGGCACCCAGGCCCTATGATCACGAGAAAGACCATTGTAGAAGCTTTGAAAGAATCTGCCGATTTGGTCTTCGTTGGCTTCTGTTCCAGGAAGGACAATTATGGCTTCACCAAAATTGAGGGGTGAGCGTGTTGCCGATTCATCATCCCCAAGCACATAGTCTTCAGCAATTTCTCGTGGGAATTGTTGAGCAAAAAAGTCCCATTGCAAACGTTTGTGCATATGGGCATTCAGCCACATGTTGATAAACCACCACGGGCCTCCCAGGTTGCCGATGGGTTCGCCAAGCAAAAGTTTCTGAGACACTTGGTGAAGAAGATGATAAGTGGAGCTCAGAAGGTATCGGCCAAGAGGAAACCTTACGCCATTAGCCAAAAGTTCAGCTGCAGGGAGGAAGGCGTTGGTTGGTCCTACTGATCGACCACAGAAGATAAATTTTTCTAACCACATATTCAGGAATGTGGCATGTTCCCTCTGGTTAAGTGTCCCGGTCTTTTGGTATTCTTGAATATATCCTGTCCAACCGCCGATGTTGCGGGTATTCACCCTATATTCAGACTTTCTACCATAAATGGAGCCTTCATCGGCAGTTGAGATGTCCAAGCCAGTAAGCATGTGAATATCGGCAAGGGTAGGGGTAGCTGGGCCATGTCCAAACATAAAAGTATTGGTCGTGTCTGACCAGAAATAAGCAGCTGCAATTATCATTGATTCATTTTTCTGCATATCGGCAATAGATAGCCTGATGCATTGGTCTAACCTTCGTTCTGCCCAGTATACTTGCATCGATCTATTAACCCTCAAGTACCAATCTTTCCACCCTTTGGTGGTTTTGGGCCAAGATCGGAATGTGTCTTTCCACAAATTCAGAGAGAAATTTTGGGCCCTAAAGGGGATTCTGTTAACTTCTGCATTGATTAGATCGGTTGGATCTGGGTTGCCCATTGGTCCAAGGCATTGGACGTGCGGCTGATCGGTTGGGATAACTAATTTGTTGCGCAGTTCCTAAAGTTATAGAATCCAGAGAACAGAAGAAAGGAAAAATCACCAACTGAATGAATTTGCAAAAAGATCAAAGTAAAAGGTAATGGAAGTAGAGCGAACCGCGGGGACGTCGAAGTTGATGGCCATTGTCTTGAGGAAGGTGGAGGTACGAGCCGGAGACTTGAGGTTAGCGCCGGAGAAGGGTTCTTGTTGGTTGAGGTCGCACGGTTGGTCGTCGGAGTCGCCGCCGGAGAGAGAGAATGCTAAAGATTGGAGGCTGAAGATAGAAAATGAGGGTTCCGGAGAGATCTATTTATAAGCCGCCCGGAATAAGGGTATTTTGGACTTATCTCTATGTCGCGCGCACATAGGTCAAGGCGGTTCAGATGGATATGGTAACTGTTCGCGCGATAATCAGGGGATTGTACAGATGAGTTGATGACAAGTAATCATGACTTGGAAGGGATATCGGTACAGGATATTTTAATTCTGAAAATGGCAGCATTATCATGTTAAGATCTTGCCGATGGGTTATCGTTTCGGTATCTTAACCATAGTCAGGGCAAGAGTGGTTGGCGATTGTGCGATATTTACTGAAGTGCGTGAATCAAGATTAGATTTGATTGGATTTGATAACAAATCAAGTTTTGGCTTGGAGAATGAGTTACGGTAATCAGGCGGAGGCAAGCGTTATCTGGAGTAAATTTCGGAGCATTAATGGTTTTATACTCCGAAATTGGGGGGCATGTGTTGACACCGTTTTTTGCACGTATCAAAATAGTCGGAGTGGGCTAATCGGCAAGGGGAAAGTTATTGAATACTTGGATAGCCGATGACGGCCAGCTTGTAAAGATGGTTGCCGATAGCTGGTGATGGTCGATGGAAAGGTTGATTTGGACTCGGACGTTGCCGATGAGGTTGGAGGTATTGTTGTCGATGCCGATGAAGGGAGGCTTGAAGACTACTGCCGATGAAACAGGGAGTATGCCGATAAAGGAAGACTTGAAGACTACTGCCGATGAAATAGGGAGTATGCCGATGGGAAGGAGAACGGTGAAATTTCCATCGTAATTGAGGCGGACAGGGAAATAGATAGGAGTTGATTTCCTTTTCTATATTAGTTAGAGTATGATTCATGTAAGAGTCACGTGTTTCCTTAGATATGGGATTGGTGTCCTAGTTGTGTTTGGTTGTGTCTCTTTAGATCAGGGTATAAATATGGAGTAAGGGGCAATGTAATAGATATATCAATCAACATCAAAAACCAACTTTTACTCCTATTTGCATCTACTTACTTTTCGGCGACTTCGTCAATTTGCATACTTTTTCTTTTTTACGAGTTCTCATTGAATCGGCGAGCTGCATCGTTTCAGTGCGACCTTCGGCGATTCTCGAGTTCCGCGTGAGCACCTCTTGGCCGTGACTTCCGGGCGTATCGCTGTTGTCAGGACTAAAGTGTTCGTATCTTCATCCTTGTCGATTAACAGGTCAAATCGACTGGCACGCTTTGGATATCGATTCGGGTATTAGCCCTTTGTGTTTGCAGATCCACTTTTGCATCAACAGCCGTACTACCTGCCGACTTGATCTAGACGTCACCAAGGATAGAACAATATGACGAAGAAGAAGCAGAACACACCCGAAGATTAGAACTCGACAGTATAGAAGAAGTCAGAGTAAACGCTACCCTTCAATCAGCCAGATACCTCCAAGGTTTAAGACGCCACTACAACAAGAATACCCAGCCTCGATCACTCCAAATCGAAGACCTAGTACTAAGAAGAATACAAAAAACTGACGGACGCCATAAACTACTCAGTCCATGGGAAGGTTCTTTTATTGTCACAAAAGTCACTGGACCAGGCACGTACAAGTTGATAACTGAAGATGGAAAAGAAGTCAACAATACATGGCACATCAGCCGACTAAGAAGATTCTACGCATGAAAACAACTCAAGGAAGAATATATATACAAGCCACAAGAGATCAACATTTATGATCAATAAAGATGGTGTTCCTCGACAACATATGTCTTATTATGGCTTTCTCAAAGCTGTTTTCACTAAGCATATCAACGTTCATGATCAATAAAGATGGTGTTCCTCCACAACATATGTCTTATTATGGCTTTCCCCCAGTTGTTTTCACTGAGCATACCGGCCGAGAGCAAAAGAGCTGAAAAGATGCTTGAGCCCACCGATGAGGGTAGCTAATAAGCTAACATCCGAACCAAAAAGCAAAATGGCTGAAATTATGCCTGAGCATACCGACCGAGAGCAAAAGAGCTGAAAAGATGCTTGAGCCCGCCGATGAGGGTAGCTAATAAGCTAACACCCGAACCAAAAAGCAAAATGGCTGAAATTATGCCTGAGCATACCGGCCGAGAGCAAAAGAGCTAAAAATGCTTGAGCCCGCCGATGAGGGTAGCTAATAAGCTAACACCCAAACCAAAAAGTAAAATGGCTGAAATTATATCTGAGCATACCGGCCGAGAGCAAAAGAGCTGAAAAGATGCTTAAGCCCACCGATGAGGGTAGCTAATAAGCTAACACCCGAACCAAAAAGCAAAATGGCTACATACCGGCCGAGAGAAAAAAAAAACTAAAAAGATGCTTGAGCCCACCGATGAGGGTAGCTGATAAGCTAACACCCGAACCAAAGAGCAAAATGGCTGAAATTATGCCTGAGCCTACCGGTCGAGAGCAAAAAAGCTGAAAAGATGCTTGAGCCCGCCGATGAGGGTAGCTGATAAGCTAACACCTGAACCGATCATGAGTTGTTTTCACAACTAGGGAAAGAGCCAGATACTGGCCACACCCCGAGTTAAGCAAAATGCTAAAAACATGCTTGAACTCACCGGACGAAGGCAAAGAAACTAAAGATGCTTGAGATCGCCGGTCCTAAGTCTTTTCAATACTGACAAGAACAAAAAGGCAAAGATCTACATACCCCGAGTTGTTTACATGGCGCAGATAAAAGCCAGACAAGCACTCGACAAATCAAGAAACTTTGTCAAGCCAACGATCTACATACCCCGAGTTGTTTACATGGCGCAGATGAAAGCCAGACAAACACTCGACAAATCAAGGGACTCTAACAAGACAACGATCTACATACCCCGAGTTGTTTACACGGCGTAGATAAAAGCCAAATAAGCATTCAACAAGTCAAGGCTCAGATAAAAGCCATACAAACGCTCGACCTATAAAGGAATTATTCTACAACGGATGAAAGAACACGACCACTCTAAACTGCGGATGCGCACCACGCCCAAGAAACGACTACTCAGAAAAAATTCTGATCACTTGGACAACTCATTTGAAGAATAAACAAGGAGAAGACATCCATGCAAAGAAGACATCAACGAAAAATAAAGAATCTTTATTCAAAAAGGAGTATAATATCCTATTACAGAGGCTGGCGTACAAAGGTCAATTACATCAAGCATCGTCGTCAGGAGAAGAAATATCAATATTAAGATTATCCACAATCCTCCTGGCTAAATCTTTGACCTCAGGCTCCACCTTTTCAACGACATCCAGATATTCTTGACTCTCGGCTTCCTCCGCAATCTTGGACAAAGGAACCTCCGGAGCAAGAATCTGGACCTGGGCAAGAACATTTCTGGTACATTCAAGATATACAAGAACTACAAATACGCCCGGGGCTGCTCTACTTCAGAAACTATCATATTCATGACTACGGAGATTTCAGACCACGCAATAAAATGCTCGATGAATCAAAACAGCACACCAAAAGGGTATTTATAGACCAAAGAAGCGGTGCACATGGACCGGAAGCACCAACGGAACAAACCTAACAAAGGACACAGTGAAAAGACATAATTCAATGAATGAGGACTCAGGCGTGAAGGAACAGTACTCAAGAACAAGCATATTCGGAAGAATATATCAACACTAGTATAACTCGTGAACAACAGTGTTTACACTCAACCACCACCATACAACTACATCTGACAACAGCAGACTACCAGAGAATATGTCCAAGATCCAGTTCTTTTTGAATAAAAGAACCCAGATATATGCTCGGGGGCTACAACAGGAGAGGTTTTCAGTTCTTTGAACAACTCAGATTCAAGACCCTACAACTCTTTATTCCAAATAGCAAGAGGCTCGGGGGCTACACTCAGTGAGTATACTTTTTCTTCAAAAAAGCGCACATCACTCAGAAGAATTCTTCAAGACAGGAGTTTTCAAAAAAACATAAGATTCAAGACCCTCCAACTTTTTATTCCAAATAGCAAGAGGCTCGGGGGCTACACTCAGTGAGTGCACTTTTTTCTTCGAAAAAGCGCACGTCACCAAGAAGACTTCTTCAAGACAGACCACTTCAAGGCCTCAAGACAAAAAGAACCCAGACCGAGCTATATCCGAGTTCTGTTTGATAAAGAACCCGGGTATATGCTCGGGAGCCCTTCGACGAAGAATCAGAGCAATTTCAAGACAAGACCCTCCAAGCTCCTTGTTCCAAATAGCAAGAGGCTCGGGGGCTACACCCAGATGGGAGTACTTTTTCTTCAAAAAAGCACACACCACTCGAAGATCCCAAGAAGCGCTACATAGTTTCACTCAAGAAAACACTCGGGCGACGCTTGTTCCTGCTCGGCAAGACCTGGAGGAACAAGACAAGGCTTCCGGAGTTCAACCATGAAGTGCTCGGGGGCTTGTCGATGCGGGACCCATGGGATACACCGCAAGGAAGAGAGGAGATCTAGTTTGATTAGGATTCCTCCCATATAATCCTAGTAGTAATACTACCATGTAATCCGACTAGGACTCTATATTGTAAACCGACTAGAACTCTGGCCTCCTGACTATATAAAGGAGGGTGGAGTTCCTGGAGAAGGAGTTAGAGACAACACTATCAATCCAACGCAAAGGCTAACGCCGACTGGACGTAGGGTTATTACTCGATCACGGTCGAGGGCCCGAACTAGGATAAATCGACTGTCTCTTGTGTTTACTGTCGAGTTCCGCGTATGCTGAAGCCCGAACAAACTGCCCCAGGTACCCCCGTGACAGGCTATCGGCGGTGAAACATTGACAATCTCCTAAACTAATCTACTCAGTTTCCACAAAATAATAGTATGTTTTGTCTCTTGGAGCCAGGAAACTGGGTGGTTCCTTACAAGTGATCGAAATTGTTTTAGTACTAGCAAACTTTTTATTTTCAGGAAGCAGTGCATGACAAGCTTCGATGCTTTCAACTAGGTAGTTTTTAGCCTGGCAGTTTGACGCAACAGGATTCAAATATATTTTTTTCACAAATACTCCCAGTATCAGTATGGAACACTAAGGGGCCGTTTGGTATGGCTCCATGAGCAGCTTCGGGAGCTGTTTTCTCGGCGCAACAACCAAACGGTCCTTTAGCGATCAGCTCCGGCACTGAAGTCACGGGAAACGCGCTGAGACAAGCGAGGAGAGAGAGTGGGAGCCGAAAATTGTAGCTTCCTCCGGCTCCGTGGCAGAGAGTGGGCCCAGGACCCGGCCGTGGACTGATTTGCCCACGAGGCGCGTCGATGCGGGCGACGGCGGCGCGGAGCTCGTCCGGCGTCGAGGTGCGCCTGTGCTAGGGCGGAGCTCGTGCGGAGGCGTTGGGGCAGTGCTCGCGCGGAGTCGACGCGACGCAGGGGCGTTGCGGGGCAGAGGCGATGTAGGGCGTAGGCAACTCCGACGGGGGCGCGCGGCCACGGAGGCCATGTGGGGCACGCGGGCGACGCCGGCAGGGGCGCGCGGTCGCAGGGGCGGTGGGGCGTGGGGGAGAAGAGCACGGCAGCTGGAGGTAGAAGACGACTCGCGTGCGATGCAGCCCCGTGCGGCCCTGCGTGTGCGTGAATGGATAAGATAGAAAGGAAAGAAAAGAAAAGGAAAGAAAAGAAAAGAGAAGAAAAAAAACAGGGGAAATTAAGGGTAATGTGGACATTTCATTCTTTTGGACAACCGGAGAAGCTGTTTTGCCAAACAGTCTAAAAAAACTGATTCAGCTCCTCAAATGAATCTGCTCCACAGGTGAAACTACAACCAGAGCTGTTTTGATGGGAGTCGGAGCTCTACCAAACGGGCCCTAAAGTTTCGCAGCTTGCTTATGGACTTTTGACTCCTAATTCTCGGATGGATCTGAATTGATGCTATGGTACACAAAACACACATTGAATTCCCCTGCAATGCAATGCGTGGCCCACTGACAGTAGCTAGCAGTACTGGTAGTGCATACAGGAAACACAAAGGCTGGCAGATATTTCAGCCACAACTCAACTATAATCATACGATGCAATGATTCTTCAAAAAGAAAAAAAAATGATGACATGCCCCATTTGCAAATTCATACGGAGTAGCACATTATTTAAGGCCCCAATGGAATTACATAAGTTATTGATTGATCGATAGTGTGCATAGTCAGTGTAGTCTAGTTGGTTAGGTTATTTTGCTGGAATTAATTCACCTGGAATGAAATCCTTGGGACGATGTTGAGGCGTGACGGGTTGCGCGTTCCGAAAACGCATGACCCGTCTTCAACCTCGTGTCAGTCTCCTTCCATGTTCCTTTCTTCCTCTCCACGTGTCTCCTCCGCTGCCACCTCCCACGCCATGGAGCCCGCCCTCATCCTCATCCTCGACCCCACCCTCCTCCTCATCCTCGTCCCCGTCGGCGGCCACAACCCCGCCGCGGGGCGCTAGGGTTCGACGAAGCTCTGACACGCTAGGGCCACAGCCCTAGCGCGCCCACAACGACGGCCTTCTTCCCCTCCCCCTCCCGCGAAGGCGAGCTCCCGCCATGGCGACCTCCCTCCGGCCATGGTGCCTCGCCCTTCCCTGGCCTGACCACCTCCGCCGTCGCTAGGACCCTAAGCCGCCCGGCCTCCTTCCCCACCGCCTGGCTAGCCTGCCGGCCAGCCCCTTCGATACCCGTTGGAATTGGAGAAGAAGAGAGCGGGCCACCGGAACCCTAGCCGGAGTTGGGGAAGAAGAGTGGCGGCGTGGTTGGGCATGGGTGAGTGGGGCACAAGGCGTCGCATGGGGCGCAGGCGCGAGCGAGGGCGTCGCCCGCGAAGTAACTTTTGCGAAACCCTTAACTTGTCACTGATGCTCGTGTTTTAGCAGCAGTATATATAAGCAGTGTGCTCGTCGACACTAAGACTCATGTACCGATATCGTCGCATCTGCCTTTTTTAAAGGAAAATAAAAGATAGAAAATGTTCATTATTCCTATATGTTAGAAAAGGTGGGTGCAAAGGGGAAATACTCGCGAGAGAGAAAAAGAACGCAGTAGCCAGCCAGCAGGGGAGGAAAGGGGGACACGATTCATCCGGAGACACGACACGAGAGGAAGAAACACGGTTTCGTTTCGTGTTGCCTCTGCCTCTGCTTCTGGCTTGCCCTGCCGTGCCTAGAAACAGAGTTTACAGAGGAACGGGATAGGGAAGGGAATTGAATACGATACCTAATCTTCTTTATCCCTCCTTTCCTTGTTTCGTCTTCCGCCGCCCCCGACGATTGCCATGCCATATTGGTCATTGCCGTGCGTGCGTGACAGCCTAAACTCGCTCAGTTAGGTCACCCACGACTCTCATTGATTCCATTTCCACCACTCTTCTTCCTTTCTGGGATAGTCTGTCTACCCTAGGCCTCTAGGGAAGGGAACAGAGACAGAAGAAGTCACCCACCAGCAAGGGCAAGGGCAAGAGCAACAACACAGCCCTGTTTCGATTCGGGACGCACCATCCTGTTCCTGTTTTCCTGCTTCCAAGTTCTAATCCAATCCCGGGCGGATGTGTTGTGATGTCCTTCTATTCTACTTCTACTACCTACCCATAGATAGAAGATAGAAGATAGAAGATAGAAGAGCAGGACGAAATCTTATCCCTCGATCCAATTCCAAATAGCAAGGACTCACAAACCGCCGGAACTGGAACAAGAGCGCTCGCTGCTACTGCTTGTTGGACAGACTCTCCCGGCCCCGGAGCGGAGCCGCCGGCCATGGCCACGGCCAAGCACAAGCAGCGCCGGGTCTACCAAGTCTGGAAAGGCAAAAACGTGAGTTTGCCATCCCTCCCTCCCTCCCTCTCTCTTCCCCCCTCCCTAGTACCGACACGAGCTTCTTTCTTGGGTTGGGTCCTCCTTACTAAAGGTCGCACCTTTCTTAGTTTTGGATCCATTCCACACATCGGGGATTGCCTACTGTGCTAGTTTCTTCTTGGTTTCTTGCTTGCATCCGGCGGCCTAACATGGCCATGTGACTGCCGCTCTGGATAGAACATGGCTTCTGTGATGCGGTGGATAAGATGATGACTAGCAGCTGCACGGACAGGACGGCTGTTGTATCTTTAACATGCCGGGATTGTCTGCCTAGTTAGTTGTTGATCCATTCCGGTGTCTCATTTGTTTATCCCCTTATTACAGTGGTGTTGCAGACTCCAGTGAATGGATGAATAAACTACTATCCACGCTAGATTTGGGCACACCTTGGCAGCCTATGTGAACCATAACCTTCCCCTGTATTGTTTTGTTTTACCCCTAATAAGATAATCCCACCACCTGGTAGGTATTCCATGATATGGTAGTATGGTTGGTCCAACACCTCACCATCCTGTGTTTTGCCTCTTCTTACTTAGCGCTAGCTGATCCCAAATTATTAAGAGGCTCAGATTGCTCACAGGAAAATGCCCCCAAAATCCCTGCACGACATAGGATTTAGGTCCTTAGGTTTCAGCATTCATTTTCTTCAGAGTTCAGACTACTACTACGCTGTTTTTCCTTCACCATGGATTGGAAGGGCTCATGATAGTTGTAAATGTATAGTCTTTTGATGCATCAACAAGCTAACATGTTACTACCAATGCTGACCTACTCAATCTTTATCAACTTGGTATGAGATTTTCAGTATGTTCTGTTCTGCTCCTGCTCGTCTGTCTTCATTTCATTCACTAGCTTCTGTTATATATGCTGTCAGATTTTCAGTATTTTGTTTCTCTTTGTTCAGATAATACTATGTGGTGGAAGGTTGATCTTTGGACCAGATGCCAAGGCCACCCTGATTTCTTTCGCTCTAATCGCCATCCCTGTCGCTGTCTTCTGCGTCTTTGTGGCCAGGCATCTCATACACATCTTCCCTGCATATAATGCAGGCTATGCAATTCTTGCTGTCACCATAGGCCTTACCGTTTATGTGAGTACCCATTCTTTCCCAGTACATTCAAATGGAGAAATTTTCCTAATATGACTAAAAATAGCATACCATGTTGCAACCTGACGGTGCTTTCTAAGAAAATCAGTTTTTTTTTCTTTCGAGACAAAAGAATGATGCTCATTTTGTTGTAATGAAATTTAGTTATTCCCACACAGACAGGTGAATATGATTTGCAGGTTTTTTGTAGTTTTTACAAGGATGGGGCATTTGATATCATTGTAGTCATGAAAGGAACCTCATGCTGTAATATTTTTCTTTTGGTTAGTACTCCCTCTGTTCCAAATTATAAGTCATTTTGGCTTTTCTAGGTACATAGATCTTGTGTTATGTCTAGATACTACATGGCAAAAGCAATGTACCTAGAAAAGCCACAACGGCTTATAATTTGGAACGGAGGGAATACCAACTAACACAGCTATATTGCAACCTTAAGTACTTCTGATCAGCCATCCCATCACTGGACATACTTGGTTCGTGTACATCTTTTTTTAGAAGAGTGAAGCATGAGTCTTATAATCATATCTGTTCTATAAGTATCTGTTCTCCAGAATTTATTTTCTCTTTGAGCAATGTGGAACGTGTTATGTCACTATTTATTTCCTACTTTTTTTTATGTGTGTAGCACCAAAATCATAGTACCCTTCTCTGCAAAACCTGATTGTTAGGTACTGTTACTGCTCTTCCTTACCTCATCTCAAGATCCAGGTATTGTACCACGAAATTCACACCCGCCTGTGGAAGAGTTCTCTTATGATGCTTCAGCTCCACATGCTCTTCAGTTCCCTCGGGTAAAAGAGGTTATGGTCAATGGCATGCCTGTGAAAGTGAAATACTGTGAAACTTGCATGATATATCGGCCTCCTCGCTGCTCCCACTGCTCCAAATGTGATAACTGTGTCGAGCGCTTTGATCATCACTGCCCTTGGGTTGGGCAATGTATTGGAGAGGTCAGTTATGTTGGTTTCTTATTTTCTCAGAGAACAAGTTATGGATTCATTTTAAAAAAAATTATACAGCCTGACAACTGTTCCTATAAAACAGCCTAGGCTTATCTGCTTTCATTTTCCTTTGCAGCGAAATTACCGGTACTTCTTCTGTTTTGTTTCTTCAGCGGCAGTGCTTTGTATCTATGTATGTGCAATGTGTGGATTGTACATCAGGCTTCTCATGAATAGGGGTCATTATTCAGTGGGGAAGGCCATTAAAGAATCTCCAGCTTCATTAGTAGTCATGGCATATTGTTTCATTTGCTTCTGGTTCGTCGGTGGTCTCACTGGGTTCCATTCTTACCTTATTGCGACAAACAAGGTTAGCCCTCCAAGCAAATCTCAAGGCATAATTCCTAAAGCTTTTTTACCAAATAAAAAGAATGGTGGATAGGCTCAAGATATGTAACTGTAACCTACCATATTGAAAAAAAAAATGAACACAACAATACCACCTAAAATTTATCCTAATTTTTTAGTTGGAAATTAAAAAAGTGGTGCATCAGTATGTACTATATACGCTACTTGCTAAACAACTACTGTTCTATTTTACTGAACAAATTTTTTTCTTCCTTTGTCTAAAGACAACCTATGAGAATATCAAGTACAAGTACAGCAACCAACCAAACGTGTATGACCGTGGTTGTGTGCGCAACTGTCATGAGGTTTTGTGCACAAAAAGGAAGCCTTCTAAGATCAACTTAAGAGCTATTGTTCAAGAAGAACAAGAGGTAGCACGGCCACAGAATAGCCCTTCCAATGTACCAGAAGATGAGGCACACCAATGTCCCCGAGCCAAGGTTGAGGATGATCTAGAAATGGGTCTTGACATCCTCAAGACCACAGGGCGCAGGACAGATGAACTCAGCGATGAAGAATTGGAGTCTGGAAGCACTGGTATTAAATATCGCACACCAGATTCAGAGACTGAGATTCCTGTTACCAGAACTAAGACAGAGATCTTTAACGAAGTTAGGGATCTGGACTTGTCGGTACTAAATGCTGCACAACCTTCATCTCCTGAGCAAAAACAACACCCAGACGAACTTTCCTGATGGTATATAAATGTGCCTATTCTTGGAAAAGTTTGTCTCTCTGCATTTCCGTAGTGCAGACACCAAGTTATTCATCAGGGCTGTGAATGGTTGGATTTGAAGGCAGATGTCCTTTGTCATCTGCTTTCAGGATTTAGGCTGTTACTTGATCAATCATAGGATTATGTGTGTAAAGAACCTCCAGTTTATGCGGTTTATGGAGGTTCTAAGAGATTCTAGGAATTGTTTGGAGATTCTTCTGGTGTGTGAAGGCTGTTGATTCACAATTGTACATAATTTTCATAGCAATATGATCACTGAAATGTAAAATGTCCTCTCGGAATGGTACTTTGAATGGGGGCTGTAGCTGGTCTTTTGTAGAACCATACACAGCATTTGGTAAATGCTCTACCTAAAACCTTGGTTGTCGAAAGAGTGGCAAATTCTCCGTGAAGTTACATATTGTTAGTTATATGATTTATCGATGGTAAAAGAAACATATTTAAAGGCTGAAACAAGGTATTGAAACTTAATATCTGAACATTTTGCGTTACCAAGTTACAGACATGAAAGTGTATTAAACAACTCCAGCTCATAACTACTGCCGATTCTTAGCTTTGAGCCTTTGACAAGTCACACTAAAGCGAACAAAGGACTGAATCAACACGGCAATAAACTACACCAGCACGCACACTATAAATACTTATTGCACGGAGATACAATCTACATGCATTCCTGTTCTTTATGAATAATCTATTCACAAGCCAGTTTGCTGTCGAAGCTGGTCAAGCAGATGGTGAAGGCCTGGAATGCCGAGAGCGGGTACCGGTAGTCCATCGTGAACATGTCCTTGGCAACCTTACCAAACTGCAGGATCACTTTGTCATGATCCGATGCTGAAGATGAATTCGAAGGCTGGGTTTGCTGCTGAGCTTGCTGTGACGATTCAGAATCTAGTTGTGGTGCAGCTATCAACTGGAAGTTCTTCACAGAAGCCACGGTCACCCGACCACGGAAGTTGAGGCACCAACACTGCAGCTGCTCATGCCACCTTGGCTCCTTATTGCGGAGAACCAAAGGCCTCTCCTTACCCTGGCCACTGTCCTCATCTTGCTGAGCCAATCCTCTTATCTCTGAGAAGCGCGAGGAGCTGAAGTCCAAGGAGCGGTCTGTAACCGAGAACCTTGAACTGGAAGAGGTGTTTGCACTGCGAAAGGATTCTCCAAAGGAAGATGCGCCAGGGACGAAGAGCTGCTTGGGTTGGCCAGGCACCATGCCTTCAGGGTCTAGCGATGAGGCTGGGATGGAATGCATCGTGCAATTCATACGCCTGGGCCCCCTTGTGCCAAGCAGGTTTAGCTCATAGTTCACCCGGGCAATGGGGTAGCTAGCAGTGGGTACTTTGGGGGAAACCCTCCTAGAGGAGATTCTGCAGCTCCCGTGCTCACACGAGACAAGGCTCCCAGCATTGTGTGGTGTGGTGTCATACACAATGAATTTAGTGCCAAGAAAATTTGACCTGTTGGCACAACAATGTCAGTTCCAAACAGAAAACACCGCCCAAAACTCAAATAATTTGAGGTTAGATAGAAAGTGTAGTCAAGCAAGATACTTCACCTCATTTTTCCAACATAGCCATTACTTGATCGTGATATATTTTTACGATCCACAGAAATGATGTACTCAGTATATGTTGTACGGCGATTCCTCTTAGCTGCTAGCAGAAATTTCCCATCCTCGCTGAGGACAGCTAAAACCCAAACCACCAAAGCATTAAGCAAAGTTATTTGTGATAACAGTTTATCCGATCTCATTAAGGGTGTCAAAGAGTAAGTCAATCCTCCTTTAATTTACTATCATCATCAATGTTAGATCACTGAGACGAAGCACTAATAGAACAAGAAACTGTATATTTGCATGCATCATGGCACACACAAAATTGTAAGTTTTTCTAGTATCAGTTATATCTTTTGCATTCCAAAAACTCCTCTTGTTACAGGGGGTAGTGGGAAACAAAATCTGGTACTGTTTCTAGGTCACTTTGTTCATATCTAATATTCCTGAATTTCGAAGGACTGAAACATACCCCAAAAGCCACAGGAAGCAACACATTTGGTTCTCAACCAAATCTGATTTGGAAAATCACTAGAGCAAAGGCGTGCTACGGAATTAACTTAAACGTTTTCCCCTATTCATATAAGGTGACAATACAATATAGTTTCAGTTTCATGACAAACTTCCACATTTACATGGGATCGTTCAGAAGGATATTAATGAGAAAAACAAAGTGCAGGCTTTATACTTACCAGGGCTAAGACATAGGTAAAGATAATAAGTTGACGTTGATTTGTCCCTTTTTATAAAACACTGGATTATTCCATCTCTTGGTCCCGGCTACACATGAAAAAACAAAGTTAGATGGGTGCAAACATTTGTTGGTGGACATATATATTATACTGCAGAAACTGATCTCTACTTCTCAATTGCAAGAGCCAAAATTGCTACAAGTCAGTACTTGATCATTGTAACCATGGTTTTTTAGGTGTTGTGGCATCCTGTGGTGTTGGGGTGATACGGCGTGGGCGATGAGGAGTATGCAGGGGAGAGTGGAGCAGGAGCTGGGACTAAGAATGGGAGCACAAGGGGTAGCGAGGCAAAGGAGCAGCAGGTTCATCACCGGTGGCCATGGCTGATCGCCGGCGGTCACCGTCGAAGGGGAAAAACCCGCCCACCTTGGGAAGTCTATTTCCTTTGATAAAACCTCATTACACAACTACAGTGCCCTTATAGATTCGGTGCACATTACTAATAATAGACTCCGTGAGACTTCTTCCTAACCAGCCTATAGCCACTCCGTGAGACTTCTTCCTAACCAGCCTGATGGCCATGCAAGCAGTGCATGCTCCCTGAGGACCTGCGCCTTCGTTTCTTAGCCACGAGCTGGGTCAAGACTCAAGAGTTGAGGCAGGTGGACGGCGTGGCCGCCTCCTATATTGGGGCCAAGTGAAAGAGTCCACAATCTTGTGGTGTTGGGGTCACACCTGGACATCTGGGTGATGCCTCAAAAAACAAGATTGCAACAACCATCATTCCTATTTGCCACTTGACCAATAGACCCACAAAAAAGCTAACTAGATTAAATGATTTCTCCTGGGCTAACCGCTAGGAGAATGGGGGCTTGGGTGAGGTGATTTTTCATTAAGAAAAAATGGGAAACTATGCATGGAGAAGCATGTACTGACAAGTATTTTGTAAACACATAGAGTGGTCAATAATATCAGGTATATGCAAACTGGAGCATATTGGTTCCTAATATTTTGGGCAGCACAATCATTTATTTATTCCAACTGTTTGAGAGTATAAGTATTTAGCCCTGTTCGCTTGTCTTATAATCCATACTTTTCGGCTTGTCTTTTCAGCCAGAACAGTATTTTTCTCTCACAACAAATCAGCCGGAACAGTGTTTCAGCTTGTTTTTTCAGCGAAGCAAATGAGGCCGGTAACAAAATTCAATTGTTATTCAATAACAGAGGTCTGCAACTTTCCACCCCTGGTAACAGAATTCAATTGTTACCTGTTTGAGTGATACTGGAAAAGTGAGCTTCCCGCAAAACTCCGGACTCAGCACTATATCCTTGCATATCTCTCTCCATGTTCCACAGACTGCTGCACAAGCAACAACATTTTTTCGGGATGGCCAATTGCTCTCCCCGTCCTCAAGCCTTTTCATTACATCTCGGAGCAATTCAGGAGGAAGACCAACCCACCTGCTTTGATCAACTACTACAGGTCTGTCGCTCAGAGATCCAACAGATTTCCCTCTATGATGACCAGGCAAACCGGAAATCCTGACCTCAAAGCTCCGTCTTGATAAGCTACCAAAGCTTTCCCTAACATCACGGACTATGCTGCGAAAGGACATGTCCAGTAGAAAAGGTACAATAACCAGAAATCCACCGAATCTCTTGTGGTGATCAAGATCTTCAAAGCAAGTAAGCTAGCAACAGAACAGAGTATGCAAATGACAAAGCATTAGTAACTCCTGGCCTCATACAATACACTAAAAGAAACAAATCAAAAAGCACTGCCAACACAATATCGTGGCTGTGCCTTATCTTTTCTATCAGCCGCAGCCTTCTTTGGTTTATAAACCATGTCAGCATCATGCTCAAAGAAAAGTATTCAACCAAACAGGAAGAATAGCATGCACTACAAACTAAGCAACCACTAAGGAAGACTATTAGAGGATTAGAGCATATCTAAGTCAAGCCCATCGTCGAGAATGCAATTCCCACTTGAACGGTGAATAGTCTAACAGCATCTATAAAGTCAATAACCAGTTCTTGATTCACACTTAGCACAAGATGATGGCAACATGGGCAACCAACCCCATCCCCTCTGATGGGGAAAGGACAACGGAACACAACATTAATTTAAGGCCTAACTGATTCATTGCGCAGGATGCAAATTTTGACCCCCTTTTGCAGGCGGATAGCAGAATTTGACATTATTTCAGCACATTCAAAGAGTTCTACTTGGAATTAAGCATTGAAGATTTTCTTCGCAGTTGGAATTAAAGGAAACATTTTATTTATTTCCGCAAGAGTTAGCACAGAACATATATGTTAGCATTATAAGCAGCTCGAGCTGAGGTGTGGCAAGGCAAGAAACGTAAGGCGAGGGGAGAGGACCGGAACCGGACTAGGAATTCCTGGGCGGGCAACTCCAATTACTAAAATCAGATGAAAAATTCAGCTTCGATAGTACTAGTGAAGGACGAAGAAGAATAAGGGACATGAATCTTACCTTATCGACACCGCGGTCGTCGACCTGCTCGGGAATTTCAAAACGAATCTGCGAAAAAGATCCGACTTTCACACGCAGAGAAGATGCTTTTCTGCAAGGGAGATGAGCAAAAGTTTTGCCCCCTGGATTCAAAGCTCTGTGCTCCGAATTCCCGTCGGATGTCTCGCCTTTCAGCCTTGAAAAAAAAAAAGGAGCGAGCTTTTGAGCAACAGGAAGGATACAGGACAAGCCCAAATCGCAGAGGAACAGGGGTAGCTTCGATCTGGTGCGGGGCAGAAGAGGAGGGGGAGATTGAGGGACAGATCACAGCACAAATGGGGTGAGGAGAGGGGAGGGGAGCATAGGGATAGTATAGGAAAGGGAAAATGAGGAACGCGGGAGGAATTCAGGAACAGTGTTGTTGGGACTCCCGAATCAAGGAAAGGAGGGGACACGTGATTAAACAGACTGTTGGGTGGTTGGTTCCCTCCCGGCTTATTCATCAGTTAATAGTATTTTTTTTTATAATAAATTGATTTTATTTAAGTTTATTAGCTTAAAAATCAACCAACGAATCGGTCAAAAGAACGAGAGATGCATCAGCATTCAGCACAATAGCAGTGATTTATCTTGATTTGTTTATTAGTACTAGACAGAATAATATTTTGAACCTTCTTGCTTTTACTTGCTCCGTCCAGTTACCAGTGATGTTTACAGAAATGCTTTCAAATGGCTTTATTGTTAATGAGAGATTTGGATTTTCTTTTCTTTGTTCCACTCCCTAAGTCGGTTTTCCAAATTATCATTTTCACTTGGTTTCGCTAGAATGCCAATTATCTCTTTTTTTTTTGCAAATTACACGCACAGATGTAGGCATTCATAACACGCACAAACACTCACTTCTATCGACATACACACATCATATGAGCACCTCTCAAAGACTGAGTTATCAAATCTCGATACCGATGAAGCCACCGATACGAAGGCAAACGAGTTAAATCTTCGCGGGTTACATCATCAAAACTCAAGTCTCTTTCGGTGTGTTTGTTCGTCTCGACGGCAGCCACTACAGCCGCGTGTGTTTTGTTAGCCTGGAGACCGAATTTTTTACTTTTTGGCCCTTTTTTCGAAAGTTTCTCTCAAATAGACCCCTGGCGGAAAGAATTCCAGAAATGGACCCTTGGCTCGGCGCCAGGGTGAGTGGCGCCGAGCTCGGCGCCACGGTGACTGGCGCCGAGCTCCTGGCCATGGGCAAACGGCCTGCAAGGGGCTCGGCGCCAGCCACTCTGGCACCGAGCTCGGCGCGCACTCACTCTGGCGCGCCGAGCTCGGCCTTAAATATCTACCCCGGCCTTCTTCCTCATCGCCTTGCCCTAAGCCTAGCCCCCGCAGCCGCCGCCGCGCCCACGCCCGCGTCCGGCGCCCGCTGCGCGCCGACGTCGCCCTGCGCGGCGCCCGCGCCGCCCCGCGCCGCCGCCCACAGCGCGCCCCACCGACCGCCGCCCCGCGGCCCGCTCAGCCGCATCCCCCGCTCGGCCCGCGCCCCACATGCCGCCCGCTCCCCGGAACCGCCGCACGCCTGCCCGCGCGGCCGTCGCGAGCCGCTGTCCTGCTAGACAGGCCGGCCCCCTCCGCGCCGCTTGCCTCCGCTCCCTCTCCGAGCCCGCACCGCGCCCGCTTGCCCTCGCGCTGTTGGCCGTTGGTTGGCTGCAGCGCTGAGCCGCCACGCCCTCCACCGTCGTCGTAGCCTTTGTCTCCACCGCCGGCCTCGGCCTCGCCCCGCCTTGCCGACGTCCACCGCTGTCCTCGCCTCGCCCCGCCTCCCGCGGCCGTCGAGCCGGTCTCGCAGCGCGGAGCGCCGGCCACCCCACGACCGCTGCACGCCACCTTTGTCGTTGGCCGCACCACCGCAGTCCTGGATATTCGCCTTGACCTACGCCCATCGTCCGTCGACCCGGAAATGTATAAAATATGAATATGCAATGTACCTATTTAGTTGGTGTATGTTATTGACTAGTTATATTGTGATGACTTTGTTAGTTGATTTAGTTATTGACTAGTTGTTATTGACTAGTTACAAATAATTTCTTACATTAAACCGACTACATGTGTAGAAGCAACAGCGCGGCTGTGTCCGGATGTTTCGATTGAAAAACATAGGCCGGGAAACCACAATCAAAGTTAGGGATAGGAAGGTCAGGGGGAACAGGGGCATCTTTGCTAGACGCGTCGGGGTATAATTCGCGAGGACGACCCCGTTTTCGCTAAAACTCCTCCCGAAACATTTCTTGCATCTAACAAATAGGATGTAATTTAGCAAACATAAATAAAAACATCACAACAAAATATCAATGAGAACCATAACTACAATACAATCAATTTCGTTATAAGAACCAAAAGCAGTTAACATTATACCCTAAACCTAGGGTTTCTCATTTCATCCACAACAATAAATCCATAACATAACTACATGCGGCTTGGTTTGCTAGCATTTTTCACGCCTTGAAATGAACCTACGGTTGTATAATACATATATTGAGGGATACAATGAAACCCTAAGTGATGACGATTCTTAGGTTCAAAAATCCGACTAATATGTACTGAATCTATACGAGAAAAACAAGGAGGTGAGCGAGTATACCTTGCTCTCGAAGATCTACGGATCAAATCAAGGTTTTCAAAGTCCAATATATCGATTCGTGAGGTAGGATGAAGTGGCGAGAAAAAAACCCGAGGAGAAAGAAGAGGAAGAACGCTCAGGGAAGAAGGCTGGGCTGGGGTTAAATGCAGGTAGCTCGGCGCCAGAGTGAGTGGCGCCGAGCCCCTTGCAGGCTCGGCGACATCCACTCTGGCACCGAGCCAAGGGTCCATTTCTGGAATTCTTTCCGCCAGGGGTCTATTTGAGAGAAACTTTCGAAAAAAGTGCCAAAAAGTAAAAAAATTCGGGCTTGGAGACGTCGTGGGCCTGGGCGGCACGGACTTTAAAGTCGTTTCTGGCGGGCACAGCTGCCTCGGTCTCCAAGGCTGCTACAATGCGGGCGCAGGTGGGCGATGGGAGAGGCTGTGATGTGGGCCACACGATATTTCCAGACAAACAAACAACATCTCTATAAAACCAGGCCCACTAAACAAAATAAGTTGCACCATTCTAGCCTGACTGAAAAATATCCGGGCTCTACTCATCGGTCCAGGCCAGTTTAGTCCACAAACAGGCCCTTTATGGATTCGTACATAAACCTGCTTACATATTTAATTATCTGTACGGTTATTGTTATATTAATATTGCTAAACTATTTTTGTCCAAGCTACAACTGCCATATATTCTATCTCCCCACTTTTTTTTGGGCGTGTACTGTCTTGCCACACTCCTCGGCTCTAGTGACTCGAGCAGACAACCACCATGAGGCTCCACTGGTACGCGTTCCTCGTCCAAATTGGTCCCATGTAGTCTCCCTAACCACTGAAACATCTCATACCGATCGATATTATTTTGGTATTACCATGGATCTTCAACAGTTTCCAAGAGAGAGCATTTAGGTCCCGTTCGGCTGGCACAATTTTGACTGAAAACACTGTTCTGGCTGAATTGTTGTGAGAGAAAAATACTGTTCCGACTAAAAAAAGAAGCCGAACAAATCGAATATGGAGTTAGCCGAACAGGGAGGAGAGCATGATAAACGAGGCTAGGGAAACTTTTTTCACAAATATGTCATAGCACATGTTTCATTCAGGGGTCATTTGCAGGAAACTTTGGAACCATGAGAATCGCTCCTCTCCAGCCAAATAGTTAAATATCACACGGATTCATGTAGGGAGCAGGTAAGAATCACTTCTTCATTTACACATGGAGTTGGGAGCTGAAAAACCTTGCTCTCCACTGCTATCTCCATGTTCAAAACACACAATAAGAATCACTCTAGAATCAATTCTGATCTGCTCCCCACTCTACTCCCCCCATCATAATTAAGTAGAATCACTTCAATAGAGAATCAAAAAGCAGAGCCAGAGAATCTAGGAGTTGAGCACTACCAAACAGACCCTAAGAGGAAGAGAATTACATGACATAGCTATGAGAGACTCTTGTAACACAGATTGCAAACCACCAAGCTAGTGGTAAACAACCTAGAACAAACCAAAGTAAAGAAAAAGAAGAAGCGACAGGACCATCAGCCCTGAAACCCTACCAGACTGAGCCTGTGAGAAGAATAATCATCAACGTAATGATTGCCTATAGAGGAGATATAGCCACAGTGGCAAAGCATCCACTCCGAATGAGACAAGCTTAAGCATTCAGTAACACCGGCGACAAAGCATCCACCAAAGAAAATCAAAGTGACCTCGACAATAAAGCATCCACAGGGAGAGGGGCCAATGTGCTCTCGGCAGCAACCGCCAGAGGACGGACCAAAGCATCCACCGAGGAAGAGAGGTAGCGGCAAAGCATCCGCTACGAAAGCCAAACGATGGCGACAATCAATCACTTCAGCGAGGTAGACCACTACAAAAAAGTATATGAGGCACACACGGGCAAATTTGGGAGCAAATCCGGCGAGGGGAGCAATAGAGAAAGTGGAGGCATGGCTGTAGGAATACTTCAGCGATTCCTTCAAAAAGGAGAGTGACATCGTAGACACCACCATCGTTAATCGAAGTAGCAACAATAGAATCTTCAAACAATAGCTCCAAGGAGTTAGATGATGCAGACTGCGCTACCATCGTCAACTCGGAGCAAAAAGCCGAGCAGGGTTTTCATGCATATTCCAAGTGTCCACACCAGCAAGACGCCATGGTTTTTATGACTAACCACGACCGTCGCCGCCTCCAAAGACTTGATGGGACCATGGCGCTGCAGAGGAGCCACCGCCAAGAAGTAGTGACCATGCGAGCACCTAGGCCGTGCCCGCCAACGCCACACATATGCTCACCAACTCGGCGGTGGGGGCAAGGGGGGCTCGGGGGCGCGAGGGTGTGGATGGAGAAGGCAGGGAGATGGCGGCGGAGCAGTACGCGTCGAGGAAGGAACACGAGCAATGTGTCGTGGTGAGGAAGAGAAGGGCGACGACGGTGAACGCCATCAGCGATGCCACGGCCAGGGTGAGCCAGAGTGGTATGCGTCGAGGAAGGAAACACTCTCCCATAGCAGGATACGCGCGACCGTAAGTGCACGTATTTTTCCACGTTGAGGGCTTGGTTTTTCCAAGTGCTAAAAGATTGGGAGCTGGGATTGAGAGTTGTTAGAAATGTGTTTTTTTAATCTTGCTAAAATCCTAGATTGGGAAAGTGTTTTGAGATCTCTTGGGGAGATGCTCTCACGACCACGATTTCCACCGAGTTGGACATCTCTAATAGGGAAAGGATGCTAGGGGTATAATCATCCAAAGTGGTAAGTAGCATGTTGGCAAGGAATAAGATGGTAATTTAGCAAACCGACGTTTAGGATGGCAATATGCGAAATGTTATTGGACAATCCCACTAGAAGTGTCAATAACAAATTCTAAATTTCTTTAAATGTTTTGTAAAAAGTGATGGATGCATGTATCAAAGTTCACGTAGATGCCTAAAACGTTGACTAAAGAATGGATATAAGGGCAGTAGAAGTGGACGATTACTCCAGATAGAGATAGCTAGCAAGGTGTGACTTTGTGTCTTCGTTGATTCAATTCCTGCTTGCTTATTATTTTCTTTTTGCCGGCATTGATTTCTTCAACTTTGACTTGAGAGTGTCATATCATGGTTCATGCTTAGGTTGATATTCTAAATAGGAGTAATTATTACATGCTGTTGGGATTAATTTCGTGGATCTCCTTCAATTTTCATTTTTGTAATAGTGAGAGATTGGATTTGTGAATTGGAATTAATTTCGTGGATCCCCTTTAATTTTCATTTTTGTAATAGTGAGAGATTGGATTTGTGAAACACGAGAGCGAGGCCCAACCAATACGTCTTTAATTTATCTCTTCCTCTGAAACACAGCAAGCACGTGAACGGTTCCTAAAGAACAGGAAGAATGATGCACGCACGAATCTGGCCGGCTGATCGGCGCGACTGAAAAATAAATTAAAATAATGTTTCAGCTGATTGTTGTACGAAAAAAATATTGTCCTGTCTGAAATCACTGTTTATGTGATTTTGTGATTTTGTGAGTACGCCGGCCAGCCAGACGAACGCGTTCTGGGTCAGCTCATGCATTTATGCTACGGAACAGAAGAAGCATCTGGATCGGAAGCATATATATACACGTGTTTGTGTCTGAGTGCAGGTGAAGACGAACTGAAGCAGCCCTACTCCTGTCTTGGTTTTTCACCGATTCATTACATCTTATTCGAACTCTACTATTTTATCACTTGTTCCATTAGATAAGTTTATGTATTCTTCCTGAAACATTATGACATATAAATATAGGTTTTGTTTAATTGTAAGTACTCTATTTTATTTTTTTTGTAAAAGTTTATTACTATGTTTTTTTTTTATAAATATAGGTTTTGTTTGATTGTCAAGAGTGCATTTTTCAATGGTTATATCAATGAAGAAGTATACGTTGAGCAACTTTCCGGTTTTGAAGATGACAAGAAGCCCGATCATGTGTACAAGTTGAAAAAGATATTGTATGGCTTAAAGCAAGCACCTAGAGCATGGTACGAGAGATTGATGGACTTCCTACTCTCTAAAGGGTTCATGGTGGGCAAGGTTGACATCACTCTTTTTACCAAGAAGATTGGCAAAGACTTATTTGTGTTGCAAATCTATATTGATGATATCATATTTGGATCAACCAATCAAGACTTTTGTGAAGAGTTTGGAAAGATGATAACTAATGAGTTTAAAATGTCCATGATTGGAGAGTTAAGTTACTTCCTTGGTCTTCAAATCAAGCAATTGAAGAATAGTACATTTGTGAGTCAAGGCAAGCACATCAAAGATATGCTCAAGAAATTTGGCATGAGTGATAGCAAAGCCATTAGTACACTAATGGAAACAAATAACAATTTGGATAGTGATGTAAGTGATAATATGGTGGATCAAAAATTATATCGGTCTATGATTGGAAGCCTACTCTGTGTGACCGCATCAAGACCGGATGTCATGTTTAGTGTATGCATGTGTGCAAGATTTCAAGCCTCATCAAGAGAAAGTTATTTGAATGCTACAAAGAGAATATTAAGGTACTTGAAGCATACATAAAATATTGATTTATGGTATCCCAAAGGAGCAAAATTTGAGCTAGTTGGTTACTCCAATTCGGATTATACGGGATGCAAGGTTGAAAAAAAAAGCACCTCGGACACATATCAATTGTTGGGAAGATCACTTATTTCATGGTCATCAAAGAAGTAAAAAAATGTTGCAATATCAACCACCGAAACCAAATACATATCCGCCGATAGTTGTTGTGCACAAATACTTTAGATGAAGGTCACTTTGAGTGACTTTGGAATCAAGTTCAAGAGAGTGCCATTGCTATGTGACAATGCGAGTGCAATCAAGTTAACCAACAATCCGGTTCAATATGCAAGAACAAAGCACATTGATGTCCGCCATCATTTCATAAGAGATCACCAACAAAAAGGGGACATTTACATTGAAAGTGTAGGCACCGAAGATCAACTTGCCGATATATTCACCAAGCCATTGGATGAGAAAAGGTTTTGCAAGCTAAGGAATAAGTTGAACATATTGGATTTCTCAAATATGTGTTGATGCACCCCCCACTTATATGGCATGCCTCTCCTTCGAGCAATCCAAGATAAAAGTTGATGGGCATAGCATACATACTTGCTAAGGACATGTCAGTGCATCTAGTCATGTTTCACATTTAATAGGCTTATTCATGAAAATCAAATGAATTTGATGATTGTATTGTACCACTATTGCTTCTATGACTTGACTTGATCTAGTAGTAGCATATGATATGTTTGTGGGCTTGTAAACCTAGTGTTTGATCTAGAAAATGAGCTCTAAGTGTTTAACTCAACATGGTACAAGATAACCCTTATTTGGAGATGTGAAGAAGTTTGTCCTTGGATCAAAGGCAAGTATTCTAGATTGAACCAAATTTGAGAAAATAATCCTTATCCCATTGATTGACATTGATAATCTCAACCTATCTATATTTTGAACATTTATGGTCATTGGTGATAAAGGGAGAGAAATAGTGTACAAAGATAGTGAAAAGACAACAAAGAGAAAGAATTTGATATAGGAGGAGAGATATGACAAAGGAAGGAAATCAAGGAAAGGGATCAATTAAAATTTTGAGCACACAAGTAGGGGAAGCAAGCTCATGAACTTGTATGGTGCATTTGAATATGCATTTCATATATTTGCCTGCATGTCACAAGTTTTAAATTTCAATATCCATGCTTGTATGGTGTATGCTAGTTATATGATTGAATGGTTAAATAAAAAACTAGCATGCATAGGTTAAGAAACTAGATTTATGTTCATTTTATGGAAACTAGACCCTTGCTTCTAATGTTGATCTCATAGAGTATTCTAGCTTGTTGTGTATGTCTAGTAACTAATGGTGCTAAGGATTGTATATTAGTGCACTCCGATTGGTATCACGCTTCAAAGATCCATCTTTTATACCTTAACATCATTTGATAGACATTGTCTTCAATATTTCCTATCTAAGCATATATGCAAGCTACCATCCAAACTCTTAGCATATATATAGGAGGAGCAATTGCTACCATATGGAGTTCATAAAACTTGTCTATATCCTTTTACACATGGTAAATATGCTTGGGCAAGCAATATGGATTCAATTAAATTTCGATTCATATCTTTGTGTAAGGGTTGTCATCAATTACCAAAAAGCAAGAGATTGAAAGCTCTAATTTGGATTTGGTGAATTGATGAAACCCCATGTGCTAACCTAGTTTATCAAAGTGATTATGAGATAGGTGGTACATTCCAAGTGATGAAGCAAATGAAGATCATGACATGATGATGGTGATTGTCAAGTGCTTAGACTTGGAAAAGAAGAAAGAGAAAATTTAAAAGCTCAAGATAAAAGTGAAATTGATAGGAGCTTTTCGGTTTAGTGATCGAGACACTTAGTGAGTGTGATCATATTTAGGATCGATAACCATACTTTTAAGAGGGGTGAAACTCGTATCGAAATGCAGTTATCAAAGTGCCACTAGATGCTCTAATTCATTGCATATGCATTTAGGATCTAGTGGAAAGCTAACACCCTTGAAAATGTTTGTGAAAATATGCTAACACACGTGCACAAGGTGATACACTTGGTGGTTGATATATTTGATCAAGGGTGGTGAAGTTCGGGGTCAAAAAGAGAAGTTTTGTATTGACCGGACTCTATCTTGGGCAGTGACCGGACACTGACCCTGCGTCCGGTCAGTAGCACGCAGTGAAGGTCGCCCTCGATCCCTTGACTAGACGTTGAAGAGAAAGAGGGACCGGACGCGCAGGGGGTGCGTCCGGTCACCTAGTGACGTACGCTGACGCAAGAAACAGAGAGATGTTGAGTTGACCGGACGCAGGTCTGGGTCTGGTCATGAGCCACCGGACGCATCCGGTCGGGAAAACCGTCTCTAGAACCTTACTAGAAACAACCGAACTCCGATGATGGAGCGTCTGTTCACTTTTTACAGCACGTCCGGTCGCAACTTAACGTGTGACGTGAAGCAGACTAGCCATTGAGATTCGGTGATCAGCATTTGAGGCTAATGACACGTGGCGCGAAGCAGACTAGCCGTTGAGATCGGGCGATCAGCATTTGAGGCTAATGACATGGCGAGCATCAGGCGACCGGACGTAGGGGTCCAGCATCCGGTCAACTTGACCAGCGCGTCCGATCAGCCCGTATTTAAGTGGACAGTGAGCCAAACGGCTCTATTTTATTGGGGGCTCTATTTAAGGCGTGTGGCCGGCTCTAGCTCATATCTTTGGTCATTTACATTGACATAGCAACCTTAACTTAGCCAAAGCTCTCCCACTCATCTCCATCATTGATTCATCATCTTTATGAGATTACGAGAGAATCCAAGTGCATTGCTTGAGTGTTTGTATCTAGAGGCACTTGGTGTTCGTGTTTCGCTGTGGGATTCGCTTGTTACTCTTGGTGGTTGCCGCTACCTGACGGCTTGGAGCAGCGAGGATCGTCGAGCGGAGGTTGGTGATTGTCTCTGGCTCCGATCGTGGTGATTATGAGGGGTTCTTGACCTTTTTTCGGTGGAGAGCCAAAAGGTACTCTAGTAAATTGCTCGTGGTTTGTGTGATTCTTATCTTATGTTGGTTGTGCGGCACCCTATTAAGGGTTTGACGTGTGATGTCAATAAGCGTGTGAACCTCAATGTGAGTGAATCGCCACAACAAGGACTAGTTTGCCGGTAAGCAAGTGAACCTCGATAAAAAAATCTTTGTTTCATCATTTGATTCTGAGATGATTGGTTTTTATTGATATTCATTCTTGTGATTGATTGGTTTATTTTTTAACTAGATGGTATAACCATATTGCTCCCTCTCTTTACATTACCGCAAACTAGCTGTGAAGCTCTTTAGTGTAGCTAGTCGTGAGAGCTTATTAGTTTAGTTAGTGTGACTCTTTAGTTAGCCTTTGAGAGCACACTAACTTAGTGTAGTGACATAATCATTGTGTGGATAGAAACTATAGAAACTAGAATTATGGTAGGTGGCTTGCATTTTTAATAGGCTAGTGTAACACTCGCTTCGCCTTATATTTATCTAACCGGTTTGCTAAGTGTTGTTGTAAAAAAATTTTAATAGGCTATTTACGTCTCCTCTAACTATTAGGACCTTCCAGTTGTGCGGCTTCTCGAACGCGTCGCCGGTGGACGTCTGCAGGCAGCATGTAGGAAGGCAGGAAGATGTAGTTGGAGGGAAGCTTGATGGACGCGCTGAAGAAGCTGTGCTAGTACAAACATGGATGAGGAGATGAAACTAGACCCTGCAACAAATTAATCCACCATAAATGTATTCTCGTTCATCAATCGGATTAATAATTGCTCGCTCGTCGGACAGATGTTTTCGAATATGATCGACCAGCAATCCAGCAATCGAATTGTTTATTGATGAATGTGTTTGATAAAGGCGTGCATGAAAAGTCGAAAACAGACAATCATTGGAGCTGTGGTCGACATAGCAGAGGATGTTGGCATGTTGCCATGGCGAACAGCGGCGCGTACGCGTCCTCGAACGCCATCGTCGTCACGTTGATCGCCGGGAGCCCAGACACGGCCGCCAGGATGACGAGTAGTGCCATCACCACCGCCGGCGTCAGGCGGCCCATGTCTGTACGGACCAGTGTCGTCACCGCCGCAGCCGCCAGCCGAATGTTTCAAGGCCGCACCGGCCAACGACTGCAACCACCTGCTCTACATCATGGCCAGCAGTGGCTCACAAGGTGTCGGCCGCAGCCTGCAGCACGTCAAGAAGAGCAGAGCAGCTGGTTCAAGCTACCGGCCATGCTATCATCGGCGCGGGCTGCGTCCTCTGCCCCGTCTGACATCGAGGGCCTCGATGAGAACATGTTCATCCCGGCCTGCTGACCAGGACGCCACGACGCGGCAACAGATGGCTTCAAGTGGCAGATCAGCTCCGTGTTCGACGACGAGCCCCTCGACCAGAGCACCGTGGCGGTGAAGCGTATGAACGGGCTAGGCACGCAGGGCCAGCGTGAGTTCCTGACGGAGATCGCCGTGATCGGCAACGTCCACGACGTGAACCTGGTAAAGCTCCGCGGGTTCTAGGCCGAGGGCGCTGGGCGACAGCTGCTGGTGTACGAGTACATGAACCACGACTTTCTGGACCATATGCTCTTCCACCCCCCGCGCTGGCGTCGGCACCGCGACGAGCGAGTCAACAGCGGGGAGCGGCGTGTGGATGCTGGTGCAACAGGGAGAGAATGGAGACTAGCGGGGAAGAGAATGGAGATCGGCGCAGAACGCTAGGGCCACAAAGGCACGGGCAAAATGGTCTTTTCCCGTGCTGAGTTAGGGCTTCTACGGGCGCTGCCGCGCTGCAAGCTCATGTGGCGCACCATATCATTAACAGTGGTAAAAACGTACGTATGATGCATTTTAAAGCTGGCAACCGGAGAGGTTTGTAAGGATGGCAATAAGGCCTTGTTTAGATTGAAGAAAATTTCAACCCGATGAATAGTAGCACTTTCGTCTTATTTGGTAAATATTGTCCAATCGTAGACCAACTAAGTTCAAAAGATTCATCTCATGATTTCCAACTAAACTGTGCAATTAGTTATTTTTTTTACCTACATTTAATGCTCCATGCAAGCAGCTAAAAATTGATGTGATGGAGAGAGAGTGAAAAAACTTGGAATTTGGGAGTAATCTAAACAAGGCCTAAGTTAAATATGCCGACGAACAGCGATCGAAGCCTGCAATCACCGAATTAAAAATAAAAAATGCCTGGAACACCGTTGAACCCAAAGCAAAGGAGGCCGAGGAACCCTGCTGCCCGCCGCCGCTGCGCCCATCGCGCCGCCGCCGCGGGAGGCAAGAGGCAGAGGAGCGACCGGCCTGGACCGCCGCCGCCGGAGGTGGGGAAGCTGCGGCGCCGTAGATCGCCGATGGGGTACGAACGAGTCCGGGGAGCAGCGACGGCATCGCGTGGGCCGAGCAGTGGCGACAACACGCGAGGCTGACGACCAGTGGAGGCCACGCGCAGGCAACAAGGTTCATCCTAATCTCTAGTTCTTTTCTTGCGTGCCCTATCATTTCTTCCTGGATCCCATCCGACTCATTCAAAGTTCTCAATTGGTTACTGTCCTAGTGAACCACTGTTCCAACTAAGGAAAGATATTATCAAGGAGACCACCACTATTGATTAAATAGTAAGATCGAGGCCTGCTGATGGGCAGTTGTCAATTTGGATGTGATGAAATCACTCTTTTATCGATAGTGGGATTCATATATGAAATTCCAAATGTATTTCTTCCTGTAGCTTTGAGTCCGTGGAATTTCTTGCCGACTTGTATTACTCCTATATTCTTGCATACATGAGCTCCATAAAATTTGTATACTACTAATTGTATATCCTTTTTCTCTCTAGAGATTCGGAGGTTGTGGCCCAGTTTATCAGACCACCAGTTCGTACCAAAATTAAGCTACAATAGAGGGAATACCACCCCATACATCTACTTGATCTTGCGAGCCATTATTAAATCATGTGTGTCTTCTTCCCTTACTTCATATAGGAGAAGCTTAGTGCACCCTCAAGGCGATCTACAAAAGACACATGCTTTGTTCTCATTTTACTTACTTTCTGCCAAGGTAGTTCAATGGTTTCATCAGGGCCGTCCCGGGAAAATTAGAGGCCCTGTACGATACTAAGAAATGAGGCCTATTAGCCTAGAAAAAAAAACTAAATATACGATATTATAAAGCATGCAGTATGTTGCAATAAAATATATATCAAGATTCAAAAATGATACCTATATTACATAATCTTTACTTGAATAACATCATTCTTTTAGTGTTCTTTGAAATGAAGTCTTCAATAATATGCTCATAATCAATCTTCTCCAACAGTTCACCTTCAAGTGCTATTATAGCCAAATCATTAAGTCTTTCTTGTGTCATTGTAGAACGCAAATAAGTCTTCAATAGCTTTAACTTAGAAAAGCTTCGCTCTGCTGATGCAACAGTCACAGGAATAGTCAACAAAACTCTATATGCAATAGTTGCATTAGGAAAACAACCATGCTCCTTTAAAAACCGCAAAATTTCAACAGGCCCCATTCTTTCTTCTGGAATGAAGTCTTGTAGAAACTTCAGCTCCATATATAGTCCTTTGGCATCAATATCAGATTTTTCATCCTTTTTAAGGACAGCCTCAAGATTATCACAAGAAGACTTCAAGCTTTGGTTATCCAACGACCGCAATGTTTCCGAAGTAAATAAGAAACCAAAATTTTTTTGGTATTCTTTGTACTGCTCAAATCTTGTTTCCAGAGAGACAATAGCTTGATCAATAAGAGTGTTAAAATACTCTATTCTAAATAACTCCTCTGGAGACATTGTGGCAATATTTGTGTCTTCTGGGTTCTCATCGTGATGCCTCTTTCTTGTAATTTTTCTTTTTTTAGTGAATGTAGTACCAATATCCATCTCAAGTGCAATTTCTTTGGCCGACTCCAAAGCTTGTAAGAAACCAGTTTCCCTATAGCCCTCGAAGAAAGAAATAAGCCCTTTCACTTTCTTGATAGCAACATCAATAAGCATATCCTTTTCTTGCATTTGTTTGCTTACCAAATTAGCAGCATACAGTACCTCATACCAAATAGCAACTGCCACTATAAAGTCATATTGTCCAAGTTCATTATTTGCCAAACCTTTAGCCTCACTACTCTTTGCTGGATCGTTATCAATATCAGATACCTAAATTAAAAGAAGGAAAACATTTTTAATATATGAGATAACCAACAAAAGTACATTATTAAATCAGTACCAATATGAAAATGTTGGATACCTGAAGTAGAGCCTCCCGAATGTCTGCACACTGAAACCTGATAGCTTTAACACTATCAATGCGACTCTCCCATCGTGTAGCTGAAACTGACTTGAGAGTCAGTCCAGTTATGTTTTCTTTTAGTATCTGCCATTTTTTTGTAGAGTTAGCAAATGCTGTGTAGATACGTTGGATGATTCCAAAAAAATCTTTAGCTCTGCCACAAGTCTTAGTAGCCATATCACAAAGTGTTAAATTAAGGCTATGACAACCACAAGCTGAATAAAAAGCTCTAGGATTTACATCCAAAAGCTTCCTTTGTACACCTTGATGTTTTCCTTTCATATTTGAACCATTATCATAGCCTTGTCCTCTCACATTATCTATGTCAAGATCAAGAATCTTTAGCTCATTCTCTAGCACATCAAAAAGTGCTTGTCCAGTCGTGTCATTTACATCTAAGAATCCTAGAAAGGATTCTTCAACATGACCTGATGTTGAGTCCACATATCTTATAATTAAAGACATTTGTTCTTGGTGACTTACATCAGGGGTACAATCAAGTATGACAGAGAAATACTTTGCACTCTTTATCTTCTTAATAATTTCAGACTTAATAGCAGAAGCAAGTAAGTGTATCAACTCATTCTGAATCCTAGGACCAAGATAATGAACGTGAGTTTCATCATTTGTAATCCGGCGGACATGCTCTTGAATAACTGGATCAAATTCAGCCAACATCTCTACTAAGCCCAAAAAATTCCCATTGCTATCATCATATAGTTTGCTGTTACTTCCACGAAATGCAAGATTATGCTTGGCAAGAAATTTTACTATGCCAACAATTCTAAATAAAACCTTCCTCCAATGGTCCTTTTCTTTCTCAAGTTGTCGTTGAGCAGCTTTGTCAATAGTTTGATCAGTTTGCAATCTGTTACGCAACTCATACCAAGCTGTCATGCTCAAAACATGATCTGCACTTGTCTCGTGCTCTTTGAGTCTCTGCCCAAGATGTATCCAGTCATTATAACCCTCATTTGCCAACTGACCTTTTCGATGACCTTTTGTAAATAATTTACAGCTGAAGCAAAAAACTCTATCAAGTTCCTTAGAATAAACAAGCCAATCCCTGTCACAGCTTTCTCCATTTGACAGAATTCTATCATAGAATAGTGAAGAAAATCTTCTAGATAACATGTCCTTAGGACCCTTCTGAATTGATAGGTCTCTTTTAGGGCCCTTTTGTGCTAAAATGTCAACTTGTCTACTATCAAGTGAATCCCAGTATCTTGGATCAAATATATCAGGCTGAAAAGAATCACTAGCATTTGAAGAAGGATTCAAGTCTTCACTGTCTATCTGAGTATTTGTGTTGTCAGCTTCCTCAACTTCAACATTATTTTCTGGAGGATCTATAGGATCATTATCAATATTATTGTCAATCGCCTGCCCCTCCTCAAGCAGGGCCCCTGCCTCAAGTGTTGGATTATCAGACGACACTTGTGACTGTTTTGTAACAAATCTATCCATAGCTCCTTGCTGAGATTGGACTAATTCCTCTATTCTTTGTTTCTTCTTACGCTTTTGAAAACCTGATTCAAATTTTCTAGAACGATTTGTAGAAGACATGGCTTCAATCTTTGAATGCTATTCCAGTAGGTGTCTAGATCAAAAGATAAAAAAAACAAAATTTAGAGATCGATCAACTACTTATTATTGTTCGCGGCTACCAGTGAATGAATTGAAAAATAAATATGAATGATTTATATTACCTTCAGGGCCTTAGCGCCTCGCTCTCGCTGTTGCGGTTGCAGCTAGATCGTCACGGCTCACGCCCTGTCACTCGCGAAACGCTGCCGGCGGCCGGTACGGCGTCAGGCGATGGCGGCGACACGAGACGAGACGTCGAGAGGTAGTACGTGAGACCTAAGATTTGCGATCTGATTCAGTTGGGGAATTGGGATCGGCAACATTGCCAACTAAACAGCGGCCGGGCAACAAGCCATTGTTTATTGGGCTTTGGTCAATTGTTGTACACGTCGCTTTGCTAATGGGCCAAAGGCCAAAGCTACTGCTGTACGTTCTTATTTACCAAGCAATACATATATACGTATATATACTCTATATATATTTGGAGGCCCCTGAAAAGTGGAGGCCCTGTACCGTCGCACACGTTGCACGTGCCAAGGGACGGCCCTGGTTTCATGATCTTTGGTGAGCAGGGTGCATTAGGCTATGGGTCAGGCGCTCATTGACACATGATTCGGGAATTCAAATCAAACTGCAAGGACCAGGTAGGTAAAATCAATCTGAATTTTGTATCAGACGCGGTAACAGCAGGCCTCACGGCGCAAGATTGTATAGCATGTGCATTATAGTGGTTTTTGGTGACTTTGCAGCATCCTGTACAACCGTGCAGTGTACCTGGAGGAGAGCTTCACCAAGACGAAGAAATACGGGGCCACCCATGCTGCACACGCAGGAAGAGAGCAGGGTACTAAATTTACAGTTCATCTCAGAATCTTTGGTACGTAGCTTGTATGAATTTGATGATTATACCAACTCCTACAGAGAAGTGGAAAAAGAATTGAAGGAGTGGATGGGTGATTTTTAGGTCTTCCTAAAAATTAAATGCTTCACTTTTTCATGTACCTGATCCTGCTACTCTGTTTGTTAATATGGCTTCTAAAGTTCTTAGCGAACCATGAAGATTGGGCAGGCGTATCATGAGCGGTTCAAGTGCTCGCTTGAGGAGGACATCGCTGCGCACGTCACAGGGGATTTCCGCAAGGTGATGCGTTCTCGCTCTCGCCTGTTTTCCTTGCCTGTAGAAGAATCAGTCTCGGTATCTCGACCTCATACGTCGGTGTGCGGTCGATTTGTTGATGGTTATTCTTCGGCTAAAATATATCACATGTTCAGCTTATTAAGTGTGTGAATGGTTGCAGACTTGCAGCAGCTTATCTCTGCGTGATTTATGCAAATAATATAGTTGTGTCATTCTGCTTTTGCCCAAATGGCCAAACTAGGTTATTGCTGCCATGTTCATTCTGCATCAGCTAATAAACTACTAGGTTACTTTTGGCATGTCCCTTCTGTAATACATGGAGAGGATAAATTTGATAAGCACCCTGCAAAGTTTTTGTGACTATCTAAAGCAAACGCCAAGTTGCGGTTTTCAAAAGTAGGTTGATGGTGGAGGGTTCATGAATAGTGTTGTGAAGAGCACGAAAATGAAAAATGTGTGCTCTCTCTATTTTCTTCAATATGTTGTTTCTAGCCCCTTTCACTCAATATGTATAAAAATGTTGTCTTTTGCCTTTTACCGTAGCATTAGCACGGGCATACTACCAGCTTTGAAATTAGCTGACAAAACTTGTATTTTTGTTTTCACTGAGGTTGCATATATTAATCTCTGGATAATTAGAGTCTTAATAAGTATATATTTGCTTGACTTGTTGAGGAAGGATTAGAAACCTTTGCTTGAGCGTCGATTCAACAATTTTCCTATCTTCTTTTGTACAAAGTGAAAAGGACTTTCCTTTGGTTAAAGTTGGAGTCAGTTATCTGAAATATACTCTTTCTCATTTTTTTGGTTAACCAATTAAATGTCAGTGATCTTTTAATTGGCTATTGAGAATTTCCAAAGTTTCTCAGGTACAACCTGAAAGTGATCTTTTTTTCTTTGAAAAAAAATGCAGTCAATTTGTGGATTACTGATTATGAGAGAAAAGATACAAGAATTTTGCAAGGTGCTCTCTAAAATAGTTGGAAGGTTCTTGTTGGATATTGCATGTCTACTTCAATTGTCATTTAATTTGTAGAACCAAATAGCAGCTGATGTTGTATTCTCTTGGGTCAACTCAAGTCCTCCTATGCTTCTGTTAGATAGAAAGTAGGTAAATTCTTGGGATATTATATTTCTTTAAGCCTGTTGAAAAATAAATTTGACTTTTCAAATGCTGCAGGGAAGAAAAAACTATTCACCACCTCTTCTTAAAATGTGTTGTGGCTAAACAGATGAGTGATGGACATCCACAAGATCATGCATTCATGCACCAGTTGGTTGGCAGCTTTGAGGGCGGCCCTCTGAATGTAGGGGAGCTTGGAGACCTCTGCCATGGCGTGTGCTCTTGCACTAATGTTGAAAGATATTATTATTCATATTTTGGTCAGTTAAGATGGACTTCCATTTTAGTTTTTCTTTTTATGTGAATCATAAATATGTCTCATTTTATTTGCATGAATCATAAATATATCTCAGTGATGCTTAATAACTTGACATATAAGCCTTTTAGCTATTTGATTTGCATGGTTATATGATGCCGTAGTGTTAGTATGGGCATTATACTAGTGAAAGAAGGTTTCCGGCCTCTGCAAATGCATATAACCACGTCTTTACAAAATTTTCAGCTAATTGCTGTAAAAAAAAGGGAACGGGAACACAAGTAAATCAAGGTGATTATAAGCAAAGTCTATTATTGCTCCTCCATCCGCTCTTGGCGAAAAAGTTCAATGCAACAACTTCTAGTGCTTTCCTGCGTTCTCACGCTGCAACAATATCCAAAACCGCAGCCAATATCTTCCCATGATGGTAGCCTGCATACAAGAAATAAATTGTTTCTTTTCGAAAACAACATAACTCCGTGTACAGCAGATAGCCCAGAGAAGAGCAGCGACACCCACTAGGATCAGCTTTCGTTCACTACCCCCAACGCCAGTTAACCAATTCCTGAGCATATGCAATTTGGGGTAGTTAACCCAGTAGCTATGTTGACTATACGCTAGATAGTCTTAGCATGTGGTAATCAAAGAAAAGGTGTTTAATTATTTCATTGCAATTGCAGAAACAACACTTTTGACTCCTATGCCAATTTCTCTTAGCTAAGTTATCCTTTGTTGAAATCACCTCTTTGAAGGTACCAAAGGAAGACATTTATCTTCAAGGAGATTCAGCTTCCAAATGATAGTATTCATCTTTTACATATGAAACCTGCGCCCAAACCGCGGCCAGCCAGCGTGCCACGTCACGGGTTTTTCGCGGCCATTCGATCGGGCGTGCGGACGGCCTAGATCGGGCGATCCACTGTCATTTTACGAAAAAACCCTTCTATTTTTCGGAAATCAACCCGCGCTCCAGAGGCCCTCTCAGAATATTTTGCAAAAAACACCTCAGATTATTTCCAAATCCACCCGCAGTCCAGAACGGATGGGCTCCGGGTTTTTTTTTCAAAAAAGACCTTCACTTTATCGAAAATCAACCCGCGCTCCAAAGACACTCTCAGCAATTTTTGCGAAAACCTCCTCAGATTTTTCTCAAATCAAAATACAGGCCACCTTTGATGATATCTCTTTTTTTCAAAAAATAAATTAGCTGAAACTTTTAAATTGCATAGTAAATCACAGAAAAATTATAAATTAGAAAATCAAGTTGATCTGAAATCCTAACGGGTAGAACTATGCAGTGCATCCATAAATATCACATGTTTTAGTAAGAATTTTTTCATATAAACTTTTACCTATGCTTTTAAGGGGCAAATAAAATTATACCTTCATGATGATAAAGTCTCGAAAATACATAAAAATCATAAAATGAACAAAAAAATTACTGAGTTTCTCATCACTACACCTATATTCTTATTGCCACTGGCCTAATCGAAAGGGAAGGCGCGGCAAAGCCGCGCCCGCGTTTCTAGTGAAAGGGTAACTCTCTGGTTCATAAGATAATTGTACATATATATCGCACTGAAAAAATGCCATGTCTATGTAAATCCCAAGGAAAAAAAAGTCCTTCGTATTGTTAAGCTGAATACTTTGATACAAGGTTCAATTTTTGGCGTTGCTGTGGTGTAGATCGAAACAACTGTACTTGACGATTTACAGTAATATAAACGTAGACGCTCATATATCATGAGAAATGAAGGAGTACTTTATTAATTATTATGACCGTCGCCGTGTCCACCGGTTAACAATCGGACCATGAATGGACAAGTCATCAATGGTTCCATTCGACAGACCATGAATGGACAAGTCAGATCCTCTCCGATCTCCAGTAGTAATGAATGTTGACGCGGCCGCTGTGCCTTCTTCGTACACAAAATAACCTCCATCACTAAGGCCTAATGAGGCTCACTAATCACCTTGCTATGCTTTTGACATAGAAGTTATTAACAGATACGGCCAAAACAGATTTTGAATGATGAGATGCCCGGTCGCCTCTTGGGTATGGTTTCAGAGAGGCAGGGGCACATCCACCTCTATAAATAGAAGGGGGGGGGGGGGGGGGGGGGGGGGGGGGGGGGGGGGGGGGCACCACCGAGTATGTCGTTGAAGCCCACCACCGCCATCTCCCGCCGCTACAACAACACGTCTGGATAGCCAGCAACAACCGTTGTGAGCCACACCGAAGAGGGCCTAGGGTGAAGTGCTCGCTTGAGATGCCTAAGCTAGCGAAGCAAAGAGGTACCATGTGGCACAAGGAGAGATAGGACACGAGTCATGCATCAAATGTCTATTAATCAAGCTTCCAGCAAAAATATTTGTTGAACCGTGGTTGCAAATCATAATCCTCTTGCACCATCTTAACCCTTGCAATTAATTAAATCAGTGTACCAAGATTAAACTTTGAATATGTTTGGTGCTAAAAACCATAATTATATGTGGGACCCACATGCCATGCATAATATCATTCCTATTATATGCCTAGGTTTAGATTTCGACATGGGTGCAATACAAAACATCACCATTGTACCTAAATTTTGGTCATGCTCGCTCCGATTTTGCGATGGACAAATTCTGGTGCCACACAAGGGTGGGATATAATGCAACCAAACAGGTCAACAGTCATCTATGAATGATCATATACCATGCTCTCCATATATTTGTGTTATTAGAAACACATCTATTTATAGGAGTGCCTATTTTGCAAACCTATATAATGGTTGTAAAAGTTTGTTGTAGTTATGGTACGGTCTCATGGACCTTGGCTCCTAGCCGGCCGGAGCTGTACGTCCAGCCGCACGCACCAAGCAAAATGACATTGTTAATGAAGTTGTTTGGTTCTGTATACATGGCACCTCCATCATCTTTTTTTAGATTAAGGGCACCTCCATCATCTTACTGTACTACGTGTTGTCAAGTGCTGTAAACCACATTTATCTTTTTTTAGGAGTGCTGTTGCATTGCACAGACTCCCTCTGTCCCCAAATAAATCAATTCTTAGAATTAGTGTCAGTCAAAAACTTTTTCAAGTTTGACTAGCTTTACAGAAAAGAGTAACAACATCTATGACATAAAATGAGCATATTATCAAAATATATTTTATGGTAAATTTAATGATACTAATTTGATATCATAAATCTTAATGTTTTTTTTCTAGAAATTCGGTCAAAATTTAAAATTTTTAACTTATGATAACTCTAAGAATCTATTTATTTAGAAACAGAGGGAGTACGATATAAGCGCACGCACGTACACGTCCATTCGTACGTGTAACCTGCAACGCTAGTTAAGCAAATTATTAATACTACAATCTCTGCAACAAATTAACCACCATATATATTTTCATTAAAAAGTAGTGCATGCAGGCTGATGATTTGGTCTGAATAATAATCCATTTCTAGCTTATTAACTGCCTTCTCATATAAAATAATACTACACGAATCGAAGACGGCGGCAACCGCAAGGCACTTTTGTTGCTGCCTTTTGTTTTGCAGTAACATTTACACGATTTTTTTTCTCAAACAAGTGTTCATTAATTATTTGTGATTATTTTTTCTCAAACAAGTTTTCATTATTTGTGATTTTTTTTATCAAATTCATTATTTGTGATTACATATGCATAGCATATACATGACAGTTTTTGCAATCACAAAGAGAAGAAATGCGGTGCGTGTACTTTCAAAATTAGGGGTAGCTAGATAACTGGCCAAATGCTAAATATTTTGCATACTGGTCCTGAAATTAAACTGATCCAGTTGCATTCGATGCGTATCTCTTGAAACTAGCTAGCTATAGTGCTCCTTCCACTGACGCACACGTCATTATTCTAATTTTTTGTTTGTGCACAAACGTACACACACACAACAGCTTAATTTACACAAAACAACGCTGTCACTCAACTTTTGTTTATTATATTATACAAATAAACAACAATCACACATGAGTCATAGCCTGTTCGCTTGTTGGTTTCAGCCAGCCCAAACCAACCAGCCAACAGTGTTTTCCTCTCACAAAAAACCAGCACCAGCCAGCCCAAACCAGCACCAGCCCCAACCAGCGAACAGGCCCATACTCCGTCGTCCCTTGTCTCTATCGTACCTTTGCAACATTTTTACCGTCTTTATTTCGAGGTGGTGTAACTTTGATTGCCGGTTTACCTTTACTTTACGTTTCCTTTTTACATCACTGGAATTGGTGAAAACGTTCTTTTTATAAAATAAATAAAGCATTTTGAATGATGACTCTGTCAACTTGTCATGCCATATTTATTTGATGTTTGTGGTTAAGTAATGATGTCTTCTTTTTTTCCGAAGAGTACCAATAATGCATTTTGAAAGTACAACAGCTGGATAATATGTGGGACAAATTCAAGGATCATTATTGAAATTTACATATCAGTCCCATGTGTCAGGGCCACGTCACCACATAGTTAGCATGACGCACGGAATGAGTTCTGAAGATTTGAATATGATAATGATACATTTACAAATTTAGTGTAATAAAAATGCATTTTGAGAGTACTAAGACTTGAGAATGTAGAATAATCTCATAAACCACTTACGTGAAAATTTCTCATTTGCAAACTAAGAGCAGCTAAGGTGGTTAGGCTTCTTATGGCCAAACATACTCTCCTGGGTCGAAGTCTCTACTCAAGTTGCGTGCTCATGTTAAGAGCTTGTTTGCTTTACTCTTAGGGCTCGTTCGTTTCTTCCTAATTCCACCAGGAATCATTTCAGGTGATCAAAGACAGGCAGTATGTTTGTTTGGCTGTGGCTTATCATAAACGATCGTAAATTTTCAGCCGGAACAATATTTTTCTCTCACACAAATCAGCCAGCATTATTTCTTCACGAACCAGTAACGATATGAACCAGCCAACCGAATGGGTTGAGTATAAATTAGCACAACATTCTAGGTTGGAATTGTTCCAGGGATCCATTCCCTGGGAACCAAACAGACCCTTAGGTATTTTCATTTGGTGCCGTGAGCATCCTGGTGTTTGATTTTGAACATTTGAAACTAGTTTTTTTTTCTAACAAATTTAGCATAGACATCTCGCTCTTAGAACATCTCAAAAAATGACCTAAACAAGACCCTAGTTTATTTTTTTAGTGCCAGAGTAAATAAAGACTTAACTTAATAGGACCACAACTCGAGTCACTACTTTACGAAGGCCCTAGATCTTCCATCTCAGTCATCTCCTAGGACTCTAGGAGCATGTAGGAACCTCCCTACTTCCTAGGAAATTTTCCCGTGTTACTCATTGCTGCACGTCTTTAATTTCTTTCATCCCGACTCTCTCCTGCGCAACTGCCCCGTTCCCCTCCCCAATGCGCCTCCCTCAGCGAACCCTGGGCTTAGCATGGCTCCTCTCCCCTATGCGTGCTCCTCGCCCTATCGCCCCCATACCTCAGTCGATTGGAACAATGGTGGATATGACCGAATGACGAGTGTGTTCCATATGCTATATATTTGAGGATCCTGATTTGGAGACCGTGGAGTAGACAAAAAAGAAATAATACCTTCAAAAGTAAAAAAAAATAGGAGCCCTTAATTAAGGACTTCTACTCGAGTTGCTCTTACTTATGTATGCTAATAGGAGTAAGAGTAATTACATCACGCTGCAGACACATAAATGTTTCCGTATGTGCTATATATATATATATTTTAAAAGGATTGGCCAAAATTTACAATCTTTAGTTTAGTGTGTAGGCTAACTCAAAACATAATTTAATTGCAAGAAGTAATAATATTTAATCTAAATATGTGTTTGAATTAGTTCGGTTCCTTCACATGTACTGATACTTGGCCCGGTCAGCGTCCATTCTCTCCATGACAATCGTCATCGTCGTCCTCCAATCCAATCGGCGCTCACTCCGCCGGCCGGCCGGCCGGCCGGAGCCCCTCTATAAATACTAGCCTAGGGTGTCCCGAACCGGCCGGCTGGCTCGACGCGGCCGCACCCGCCACCGCAACAAGAGGTTCGAAATTCTCAGATGGCTCCGCCGGCACGGCCGCCGCATGTTGGGGAGGACCAGCAGAACTTGGAGGAGGGCACAGGCGAGAGCTCCCCACCTCCTCGGTCGCCACGTGCGTTCAACCCCGACCTCCACGAGGTGCAGAGGAAGATCCGCGAGCGCCTCCGCCAGACGGGGCGGCACGACCGTACGCTCGCAGACCCCACCTTCAACGCCCGCTTCGCCCGCCACCTCGAGAGGTTGCCGCGGAGGTACCTCCTCGACCTTGACCTCGAAGGCAAAGTGGACGATGTCCTGCTGCACTGGAGGATCCTCGACGAGTGCGCCGACCCCAACAAGCGACCCGTCTTTCACGCGCGGTTCCTAAAGGTCCACTCTTTTTTTTTTCTCCCGTCTGATGAAAATGAATGAAGTATATAAAAAAAAAGACACACAGAGAGAGCATCGATTAAGCAAGGCAACGGGGTTATTCCGAAGCGGCAAAGAAAAAAAGAAAAGAAAAGAGGATGATTGATTCATTGTGCTGTGTTGCTAATGCTCTGCTTGCCTTGATTGATGAGCAGTATAAGACAGTTCCCATGGAGGATGACGGCACTGGCCATAGTCAAGATCATGAGGAGCCGTATCAAAAGTTGTTGGAGGAGCTCAGTTTGGAAAGAAGAAAGACTGTGGACAGAAATGATTCCATGTCTATCTCCTCTAAGACTAGGTAGTGCTTGTTCCCTTTATCCGCTCCCACTGCCTATGCTGGCTTCTTCTTCTAGCAATAATTGGATTCGCTCAGAAAGTGCTGCCTTCCTTCCTTTCTTTCATTCCTTTCAATTTTCTTAGTACACAGGATTTAGATAGAAATGATTGTGTTAATGTTTTCTTAATAAAATTTGACACTCAATGTTGTCCAGGGACGACTTGAAAACTGTCCTTCTTCATGAGATCATTTTCTCCTCCATCGACAGGCCCAAGCTCCTAAGTCGGGTAATGCCATGTACCTTGTCAGTTCACGTACTGGTCATTTCCATGTAGCCTGCTCTTCTTGTCTGGTTCTAATTTTCTCACGGCAAATGGTGGTTCAACAGCTAACTGCCTTGCTCTCTGAGGTTGGACTGAATATCCAGGAAGCTCACGTTTACTCCACAAAGGATGGTTTTTGTTTGGACGTTTTTGTTGTTGATGGCTGGAAGACAGAGGTAAATTTAAACGTGCACATATGCTTACTGCTGTGGACTTTTGAAATTATTATATCATTTCTGTTCTGTATCTGAAATTTGACTATATGGGCCCAAAATTATTTAAAGGATTGTGTTGATGTAAATCAATGAATACCAACTTACATTTTTAATAGACAGAGTGAACCATCTAATCTGTAGTTATACTCTCATGTACGATGCAACTATGCAAGGGTTGTCTGGAAAACGACTCTCATTCTGCAATTATTCATGCAGGAGACTGATGAGCTGATCGCGGCGATTAAAGAGACATTAACACAAAAAAATGTACGACACACTACTATTTTGAACATACTTCAGTAATTCTAGTTTATGATTAAGGATTAAGTCATGAATAAGACATCTTCACCCTTGTCCTGTGTCATTGGTCACAGCAAATGCGGCGTTATGCACAAAACCCTGATATTAGCCAGCATTTCATTGTTAACATTTTCTAAAGAGTTAAATTATCTCCATGTAATACGCAGGCATCACCATCTAATTCAACAAATTCTTCGACATCGGAGAGAATAGTTGACCTACAACAAAAGGTTGGAGATTGTGAAATTGACTTAAGCATGCTAACAAGGGATGATAAGATAGCATCTGGATCGTCTGCAGATTTGTAAGCACTATTTTGATGCATCAATGTTCCCAGAAATACCATTACCTTAAAATTCACTTATTTGAATTTTGAAATGTGGTGCCCACTTTGCCACTTCAATCCTAACCTTCCTTTTGTGCCAGCCTATTCTCTCTATAAATATCTACAGATGCTGCTTGTCATCTGCTGAAAATGAAATAAACGATTTTTAATTAGTAGATTGTCATTAAGCCAGCTGACAACTTGTCATGTGTATTAACCTATGTTTTGCTTCCATAGACAATGTCATACAATAGTTTACTGTCCAATCTCCAATGCTTATCACTGATGTTGTTGTTCACAGATATCGAGGAACTTATAAAGGCCATGATGTTGCTATAAAGTGTCTCAGATCTGCAAATCTCAGCAATCCTTCACAAGTTGAGTTCCTGCAGGAAGTACTTATTCTAAGGCAAGCTTTCACTGTACATAATAACTGAATAAATCAGTTCCATTTTGTTCCAACTAATTCTAGATATTTTCTCTCCAGGGGTGTTAACCATGAAAATATTCTGCAATTTTATGGGGCATGCACAAAGCATCCAAACTATTGCATTGTAACAGGTATGATCACCTGTTAATTTTTATTTTTTTTGTTATTTGGCTGGGATTGGATTATGGACTCTTAACCATTGCTGCAAACTGTTGGAATATTGTTACACATGTATGGTAGGCTTGTATAGTTACGGTTGTTACGGTTACACATGTATGGTAGGCCTGTATAATAAGCTATTATTGGTGTCTATCACCTCCTGTAATTCAGCCCATTGGCTTATATATAATGGCGCCCCTGGCTGTTGCCCTGTGTGGCCTTTGCCCCCAATCTGATCTTCCCACTCTAACATGGTATCAGCCGCATACCCGATCCTCTGCTTCCGCTGATCGCACGCCCAGGCCGCGACTCTTCTTCCTCGCGCCGCCACCCCTCTCCGCGCGTGTTCCCCTCATGACGCGTCCACCCACCCGGCGGCCCGCCCTCCTCTCTCTTGCCATGGCCGACGACGAGATCGTGCCCGATCCCACCGCGGCTCTTGCTGCAGCCCTCGCCGCAGTCCTTCCTGCCGCCGCCCCTCTGAATCCTGCTGCCTCTCTCGCCACCATCAATATCAAAACTCACCTCCCCATCACCCTGGAACTTCACCCGCCCAATTATCGTGCCTGGCGTGAGCTTTTCACCACCCTCCTCGGCAAGTTCGGCGCTGGTCACCACATCGATGGTACGCCGGTGCCTGACCTGGTCACGCCGGTGTGGACGACGACGGATTTCTCTGTCCGATCCCTCCTCTACTCGTCCATCTCTCCGAAGCTGATGAACAAGGTGATGACGCCCGGCGCAAACGCCCGCACCATCTGGCTGGCGATCGAGGCGCAGTTCCAGAACAACAAGTCGTCGCGGGCCCTTGCGTTGGAAGCGGACTTCCGCAATCTCGCGCAAGGCAACCTCTCCTTCTCCGACTATAGCGAGCGCCTCAAGTCGTACGCCGACGGGCTCGCCGATCTTGGATTCCCCGTCAACGAACCGACTCTGGTCCTCACGCTCATTCAAGGCCTAAGTCCGACTCTTCGTCACATGGGGACCCTCATCAAATCCCGGGATCCCCTGCCGACGTTCAGCACTGCGTGCTCCATGCTGGAACTTGAGGAGGCGGACCTCAAGACCCCGCAGCCCGGCGAACAAACGGCGCTGGTGGTGGCGCCTCAACCGCCGGCGCCCCAGCCGTTCGCTTCCCCTTCGGCGCCCCAGCAGTCCTCTTCTGCACCGCGGAACAACAACAAGAACAGGAACAAGAACAAAAATCGCAACAGTGCGCCATCCTCCGGCAGGTCTGGCGCGCCCGGCGGTTTCGGCGGTTTCCTGAACCCCTACACCGACACCTTCCAGATGTGGCCAATGCAGCCTACCCAGGGCGTGCTTGGTCCACGTCCCGGTGTTCCGCATCAGGCCATGTTCGCTGGCGCCCCTCCCGGATTACCTACTGCCGGCGCGCCTGCAGCAGCTGCAACGACGTCCGCCACGAACACCTGGGATCCCACTGCCTTGATCAACACGCTGAACTCCATGACCCTGCAGCAGCCCGACTGGTTCATGGATTCCGGCGCGTCCTCCCATCTCTCCAACGATCAGGGTATTCTCTCCTCCACTTCTCCTTCCCACACACCCACAAATATTCTTGTCGGCAACGGCTCTTCCATTCCCATCACCGCTCGTGGCAGTGTTGTTTTTCCCTCTCCTACCCGGCAATTTTCTTTATCCAACGTTTTAGTTTCTCCTCAATTAGTCACCAATCTTATTTCCGTGCGCAAGTTTACCATTGACAACCTTGTGTCTGTGGAATTTGACCCGTTTGGTTTGTCTGTGAAGGATCTGAAAACTAAGGCGCTGCTCTATCGGTGCAATAGCTCCGGCGATTTGTACCCTTTCTTCACGCCACCCACCTCCACTCGCGCAGTGTTGCTGGCTCTTGCAGAAGACATTTGGCATCGTCGCCTCGGCCATCCCAGCGCCAAAGTTCTCTCAATTGAAGTCAGCCAACGCCATCTCTGTCGCCCCAAATAAAACACCTGCCACTCCTTGTCATGAGTGTCAGTTAGGAAAACATTTTCGTTTGCCGTTTTCTACATCTTTAACGCGCACTCAGCGCCCTTTTGAGATTATTCATTGTGATTTGTGGACTTCTCCGGTTCCCAGTGTGTCTGGCAATAAATATTATTTGGCGTGTTTAGATGATTTCACTCATTATCTCTGGACATTTCCCTTGAAACTGAAATCTGACACTTTTTCCACTATTCGCGATTTTCACACCTACGTGTTAACACATTTTCAGTGTCGTATCAGTTTCGTCCAATGCGATAATGGTCGTGAATTTGATAACCACGCTGCTCGCTCATTTTTTCTTTCCCAGGGAATTCGGTTCTGACTCTCTTGCCCGCACACTTCACCACAAAATGGAAAAGCTGAGCGTGTCATCCGCTCAATCAACAATATTCTTCGAACATTGTTGATTCAAGCCAGTCTTCCTCCCGCCTTCTGGGCCGATGCCTTACACACAGCCACCCACCTCTTTAACCTCCACCCCACAAAAGTCCTCAAAAATCTCACTCCACACCAGGCTTTGTTCGACTCCAAGCCGTCCTATTCCCACCTCCGGGCTTTTGGATGTCGCTGCTATCCCAACCTATCGGCTACCACTCCTCACAAACTTGCGCCACGATCCACCGAGTGCATCTTTCTCGGCTACCCCTCCGATCACAAGGGCTACCGTTGTCTTGATCTCAAGTCTAACAAAATTATCACGTCCCGGCATGTCGCGTTCGACGAGCTCACATTTCCTTATGCCGCTCGTACTAGCACCCTTGCCTCTTCGTATTCGTTTTTGGATGACTTTGCAGATGATGATACGGTGCTCCCTGGTGCTCCTGCGCCTCTGCCCGGCGTGCTCGGCTCACTGCCGGCAGGAGGACCTGCCCCATCGCCCGGCACACCTGGATCCACGGCGCCGCACGGGCCTGCCCCGTCGCCTGACGTGACCGAACCGGCGCCATCCTCGTCGCAAGCTGCTGCAAGAGTGTCGGCGTCGCTGACCGGGCCAGCCCCGATGCACGGCGCGCCCGGTTCAACGTCAACGTCGCACGCCACGTGCGGCCCCTCCACGCACGGCGCTGCTGGTGCGGGCACCTCTTCATCGGCGCCGAACGACTACAGCACCAGGCCGCCTATAACAGCTGTCTATACTCGCCGTCCACGTCCTGTGGAACTCTCCATCGAACAGCGCGATCCCGCGCCGGCACCACCTGCTCCTCAGCAGGCCTCTCGTGCATCTGCTCCTGCGCCGATTCCCGTCTCTCAGCGGTCTTCAGAAGCTCAGAAAGTACCCATTCCACCTATCTCCAATGACCATCCAATGGTTACTCGGGCCAAGAGTGGGTTCCGCACTCCAGCCACTTTTCAGGTTGCCGGACCATCGCCCATTCCAACATCCTACAAGCAAGCTCTTGCTGATCCTAATTGGAAGAATGCAATGGTTGAAGAGTTCAATGCTCTCACGGCTAACAGGACTTGGGATTTAGTGCCTGCCCCACCCAATGCCAACATTGTTACTGGGAAGTGGATTTATCGCCAAAGCTTAAGTCTGATGGGTCACTGGATCGTTATAAAGCCCGTTGGGTGCTTCGTGGTTTCTCTCAGCAACCAGGTGTCGATTTTGAGGAGACCTTTAGTCCGGTGGTGAAACCTGCTACGATTCGCACTGTTCTTTCTCTGGCAATCAGTAGCAACTGGTCTATTCATCAACTGGATGTGAAGAATGCCTTAAATGGTACTCTGGAAGAGACAGTTTACTCTCAGCAGCCATCCGGGTTCATTGATCCAGCCTTTCCACAACATGTTTGCAAGTTGAACAAGTCACTGTATGGACTTAAACAAGCCCCACGCGCTTGGTATACTCGCTTCCAGTCTTTCATACTCTCTACTGGATTTTGCAGTTCCAGATGTGACACCTCCTTGTTCATCCGCAAGTCTGGCAATGACATTGCGTACTTGCTACTATATGTGGACGACATCATTCTGACGGCCTCCTCCTCGGCACTGCTTCAGCAGATCATTGCCTCCCTTCAACAGGAATTTGCTATATCCGATCTTGGTGAACTTCAATATTTCCTTGGCGTCACTGCATCCCGGAATACCTCTGGTTTGCTGTTGACTCAAGATAAGTATGCCTTGGAGCTTCTTACCCGTGCCAAGATGCAGCACTGCAACCCCTGTGCCACTCCCATTGAAGTGAGCCCCAAGCTACCTGCAGAGGCGGGTCCTCCAGTCGCCGACGCCTCCCTCTATCGCAGTCTAGCTGGTGGTCTTCAGTACCTTACTCTTACACGGCCTGACATCGCTCACGCCGTCCAACAGATCTGCCTGCATATGCATGATCCGAGGGAGGAACACTTCTCTCTTCTGAAGCGCATTCTTCGCTACATCAAAGGCACTATCAAGTATGGTCTTCAGATCACTCGCAGCTCCTCTCATGATCTGCTCCTTTACTCCGATGCGGACTGGGCGGGCTGCCCCGATACTAGGCGCTCTACCTCCGGCTTCTGTGCCTTTATTGGCGATAATCTGGTGTCCTGGTCTTCCAAACGGCAACAGACAGTCTCTCGTTCGAGCGCTGAAGCTGAATATCGCAGCGTTGCTAATGCTGTGGCCGAAGCATGTTGGCTCCGCCAGCTTCTTGCTGAACTTCATCGCCCGTTGTCTAAGGCTACGGTGGTTTACTGCGACAACATTAGTGCTGTATACCTCTCCACCAACCCGGTTCAACATCAGCGCACCAAGCACGTGGAAATTGATTTGCACTTTGTGCGTGATCGTGTTGCTCTCGGGGAAGTTCATGTTCTACATGTTCCAACAACACTTCAATATGCGGACATCTTCACAAAAGGACTGCCTACTGCTGTCTTCCAGTCCTTCCGATCCAGCCTCAACGTCCGATCCTCTCCCGGTTGATACTGCGGGGGGCTGTTGGAATATTGTTACACATGTATGGTAGGCTTGTATAGTTACGGTTGTTACGGTTACACATGCATGGTAGGCCTGTATAATAAGCTATTATTGGTGTCTATCACCTCCTGTAATTCAGCCCATTGGCTTATATATAATGGCGCCCCTGGCTGTTGCCCTGTGTGGCCTTTGCCCCCAATCTGATCTTCCCACTCTAACACAAACTCATGGTGATATTATTCTTGTGTACACATGAGCCATGAATAAATGGTGATATCACCCCGCAACCTGCATACACACTTTGGAATGTAAACAGTGATAGACTTGTAATCTTTCACTTACCTATTAGGGAACATAACAAAGAACAAATCATTGAGTCCCTTAGCCATTAACAGCCCATGGTCTATTTAGTTGGCGATGTAGCTTCGTGGTGTCGCTTTTTCCTCTCCCATCTACTTCTCTGTTCCTCTTCTTTGTCGAGATTGTTGGTGCCTTGGTGGTGTAGGCAGCAATGCTGTGTATACGGTTCCCTGGTGCACTGGAACCACCGTGGTCAAACATGTCAAGGAAAGAGTAAGAGAATGTTATGGGAAAAATATTTGTCTATGATACCGATAGTCACAAAAGGTAGCAACAGAGGGGCTGCATCAGCATTACTAAGAATGGTGATGAGTGTATAACCTAGCAAAGATTTGATCTTTTTCTTTGTAACTGCCTGAATTAAGTAGTAGTGATCTGTGATATCCAACCACCTAGCAAATATCCCACTGTTCTCTTTCTAGGTCTAGATATTATTTCTATGCATTCACTAGTTGATTCCATCCAAGTGTCATTAATGTTTGTTTTCCTGTTCCAAGTGCAATATCATGAATGATGCTTATGCCTTAAACTCTTACTCAATGTTTGTGAATCTTCTGTGAAAAAGAACAAGTTTTGAGAGTGAGCTAAGCAATTTTGGTGTTTCCCATTTGTCTATTATGCATCTCTTATTCATTAATGTCGATATTTTTGTGTTCCGGTAGCTCAGCTGCAAATGCAGCTATGACCTCACCTTTCTCTTTTGTCGTTGGTTCTGTTCCTTACAGAATACATGCCTGGAGGGAATATATACGACTTTCTTCACAAGCAAAATAACTTCTTGGAACTCCATAAAATTCTAAGATTTGCTATCGATATCTCAAAAGGAATGGATTATCTGCACCAGAATAACATTATACACAGAGATTTGAAGTCTGCAAATCTTCTCCTAGGCTTTGACCAAGTATGCACACTTATTTAGTATTTTGAAGCTAATCATCATTAGTGCCCATTCTCTTCCTCCTTTCCAATTCTCTTTACAAAATCTGGAAAGTCCATAAAGGAAAGCCAGTAATTCGCATAATACTCAACTTGGTTTTAGGTAGGTACTCAGACGGGACTGCTGTTGTATAATATCTTTGCTTTAAATGCCTAAAGGTGATACATATTAGAATCCACTTCTGGCAGACTAGCAATTGCATGATAAATAGCATGTTCAATGGATATCATTTTAATTTCCAAGAAATCCTTTGTAAGTTCCTCAATATATATACTATACAGAGAAATAAGCCCCAGCAACTGAAAGAGCATGTAATTACAACAACAACAACAACAACAACAACAAAGCCTTTAAGTCCCAAACAAGTTGGGGTAGGCTAGAGTTGAAACCCAACAGAAACAATCAAGGTTCAGGCACGTGAATAGCTGTCTTCCAAGCATTCCTATCTAAGGCTAAGTCTTTGGGTATATTCCATCCTTTCAAGTCTCCTTTTATTGCCTCTACCCAAGTCAACTTCGGTCTTCTTCTGCCTCTCTTCATGTTACTATCCTGACTTAGGATTCCACTACGCACCGGTGCATCTGGAGGTCTCCGTTGCACATGTCCAAACCATCTCAACCGGTGTTGGACAAGCTTTTCTTCAATTGGCGCTACCCCTAATCTCTCACGTATATCATCGTTCCGAACTCGATCCCTTCTTGTATGCCCGCAAATCCAACGCAACATACGCATTTCCGCGACACTTAGCTGTTGAATATGTCGTCTTTTCGTAGGCCAACATTCTGCACCATACAACATAGCAGGTCTAATCGCCGTCCTATAAAACTTGCCTTTTAGCTTCTGTGGTACCCTTTTGTCACATAGGACACCAGACGCTTGCCGCCACTTCATCCACCCTGCTTTGATTCTATGGCTAACATCTTCATCAATATCTCCGTCCCTCTGTAGCATTGATCCTAAATATCGAAAGGTATCCATCCTAGGCACTACTTGACCTTCCAAACTAACATCTTCCTCCTCCCGAGTAGTAGTGCCGAAGTCACATCTCATATACTCAGTTTTAGTTCTACTAAGTCTAAAACCTTTGGACTCCAAAGTCTCCCGCCATAACTCCAGTTTCTGATTCACTCCTGTCCGACTTTCATCAACTAGCACTACATCGTCCGCGAAAAGCATACACCAAGGGATGTCCCCTTGTATGTCCCTTGTGACCTCATCCATCACTAAAGCAAACAAATAAGGGCTCAAAGCTGACCCTTGATGTAGTCCTATCCTAATCGGGAAGTCATCCGTGTCTCCATCACTTGTTCGAACTCTAGTCACAACATTGTTGTACATGTCCTTAATGAGCCCGACGTACTTCGTTGGGACTTTATGTTTGTCCAAAGCCCACCACATAACATTCCTTGGTATTTTATCATAAGCCTTCTCCAAGTCAATAAAAACCATGTGTAGGTCCTTCTTCTTCTCCCTATACCGCTCCATAACTTGTCTTATTAAGAAAATGGCTTCCATGGTTGACCTTCCGGGCATGAAACCAAATTGGTTCATAGAGACCCGCGTTATTGCTCTCAAGCGATGCTCGATAACTCTCTCCCATAGCTTCATAGTATGGCTCATCAACTTAATTCCCCGGTAATTTGTACAACTTTGAATATCCCCTTTATTCTTGTAGATCGGTACCAATATACTTCTCCTTCACTCATCAGGCATCTTGTTTGATTGAAAAATATGGTTGAACAACTTGGTCAACCATACTACAGCTATGTCCCCGAGGCATCTCCACACCTCGATTGGGATACCATCCGGTCCCATCGCCTTACCTCCTTTCATCCTTTTCAACGCCTCTCTGACCTCAGATTCTTGGATTCTCCGCACAAAGCGCCTATTGGTGTCATCAAAAGAGTCATCCAACTGAAAGGTTGTGTCCATATTCTCACCATTGAACAATTTGTCAAAATACTCTTGCCATCGATGTCGGATCTCATCCTCCTTTACCAAGAGATGCTCCCTTTCATCCTTAATGCACTTAACTTGGTTGAAGTCCCGTGTCTTTCTCTCACGAACCCTAGCCATCCTATAAATATCCTTCTCTCCTTCCTTCGTACTCAAATGTTGGTAAAGATCCTCGTACGCTCTACCCTTTGCCACACTTACAGCTCGCTTTGCAGTCTTCTTTGCCACCTTGTACTTCTCTATGTTGTCCACACTCCTGTCATGGTACAAGCGTCTATAGCATTCTTTCTTCTCCTTAATAGCCCTTTGGACTTCCTCGTTCCACCACCAAGTGTCTTTAGCCTCGCGTCCCCTTCCTTTGGTTACTCCACACACCTCTGAGGCTACCTTCCGAATGTTGGTTGCCATCTTGTCCCACATATTGTTTATGTCGTCTTCTTCCTTCCAAGAGCCCTCTTTGATAACCCTTTCCCTAAATACCTCTGACGTCTCCCCTTTCAGTTTCCACCACTTTGTTCTTTCAATCTTAGCTTGTTTATCCCTACGGGCACGCACCTGAAAACGAAAATCTGCCACTAAAAGCTTATGTTGAGAAACAACACACTCCCCTGGTATCACCTTGCAATCCAAGCATGCTCGTTTGTCCTTTCTTCTTGCGAGGACAAAGTCAATCTGGCTCCAGTGTTGTCCGCTACTGAAGGTCACTAGATGAGATTCTCTCTTTCTAAATAAAGTGTTGGCTATCATCAGGTCAAAAGCTACCGCGAAGTCCAAAACTTCCTCCCCCTCCTGATTCCTACTACCATACCCAAAACCTCCATGAACTGCCTCGAAACCTGCGCTTGTAGTACCTACATGCCCATTAAGATCTCCTCCTATAAAAAGCTTCTCACTACTAGGTATAGCTCTAACCAGGCCATCTAAGTCTTCCCAGAACTGTCTCTTAGCACTCTCGTCGAGGCCTACTTGGGGGGCATACGCACTAATTACGTTCAAGACCATATCACCAACGACAAGCTTGACTAAGATAATCCTATCTCCTTGCCTTCTCACTCCCACCACACCATTCTTGAGGCTCTTATCAATCAAAACTCCTACTCCATTTCTATTCGCGACTGTCCCTGTGTACCAAAGCTTGAAACCTGTATTGTCCACCTCCTTCGCCTTCTGACCCTTCCATTTAGTCTCTTGAACGCATAATATATTTACACGCCTCCTAGTCGCGGTATCAACTAATTCTCTTAACTTACCTGTAAGTGACCCTACATTCCAACTACCTAAACGGATCCTAGTTGGTTCGACTAGCTTCCTTACCCTTCGCACCCGTCGACTCTGATGCGAAGACCCTTGCTCATTTTTCACTACACCCGGGCGCCGATGTAGCGCGCCACTAAGGAAGCGACGACCCGATCCTTGGTTACTTGACACCATGCCCAGATCACGACACGGCGCGTCACGGGGGTGACGACCCGGCCCTTGCCCATTTAACACCATACCCGGGTTCCGATATGGCGCGTCGCTAAGAGGGTTACGCCCCAACGATTTTCTTTCGGGTTTCATCTCAAAGAGCATGTAATTACATTTAGAAAAAACAATACGATTCTCATAATATCTCATCTTCAGTTTCTCTATCAATATATTATAGAATTTAGCTGTGTTGATGTCAGAGCTTGGTAAATGTTTGTTTTTTCCACTGGATTCATCTGACATGCCAAGCTGTTAACTTGTACATCTGCTTTTGGAAATAGGTTGTAAAGATCGCAGACTTTGGTGTGGCGCGACTTGGAAGTCAGGAGGGGCAGATGACTGCTGAAACTGGAACCTACCGATGGATGGCACCAGAGGTATGGTTGAGATCTTGTTTCTTTTTGTCTCGAATATGCAGGAGAGCTGTGTATCATTTCATTAAGAAGAAGAGTTGTAAAATATAACACGCACACCACCCATACACCCCTTAACTTTCAGTTACATTCGCGCCTGTCAAAATAAAACACAACCAACTACTAACAACGGTGATGGGCTTAATCGTTTGCTACAGGGAGCCGTGCAAGCTCCCTTGCTCCAGCTAAACACCACAGATGCGCTTCCTCTTCGATGTGTGTTAGGATTCTCTGCACGTTTGTCGACACCTCGTTGAATACACAATCGTTTCGCTGCTTCCAAATCATCCATGCTCCCAAAATAATCAGGGAATTGATTCCCTTTCTGAAGACTGTAGGCGCCAGCTTGTCTACCTTGATCCACCAATCCTCAAATGAAGTGTCCGCAGCTTGAGGGGCTAGAACTGAGAGTCCCACTTTACTGAGCATTTGAAACCACACTTGTTTAGCGAAAACACAGCCAATGAGGATGTGCTGGATGTCCTCCTCGACTTGATCGCAGAGCACACTGCAGGTTGGGTGGGGTAGTCATCTTCTCGCTAGTCTGTCTGCCGTCTAGCAACGTTTGTGAACCACCAACCAGATAAAGAATTGGCATTTCTTAGGCGCCCAGCTCTTCCAGATGAGTTCCCATGGTTCAAAATGTACTGCTCCAATGAAGAAGGTCTCATAAGCCGATTTTTGACGAATATTGTCCAGAAGCTGAGAATCTCCATTGATGCTTGTCTGGGACGCCCGACAATAGCTGCACTTCCTCCAGCAGGTCCACGATTCCTATGAACTCGGCAAGAGCAGCGACACTGAGAGCACCCCGGATGTCGTGAGTCCATTGAAACTCATGCAACGCTTCACTAACTTTACGTCGATTCCATCGCCGTTTCGGGGCCAGGGCGAAAATGTGAGGAGCTAGGACATCAAGGGACGAGCTGTGGAGCCAATTGTCGGTCCAGAACAGAGTGGTATTTCCATCTCCCACAATTGTGTTCATGGCTGCAACAAAGAGAGCTTTGACTGGCTCCTGCACTTGAATAGGGAAGGCAGCCCATGGTTTGTCCAACTGAGTTTTTTCTAACCATAACCATCTCATCCGAAGTGCCCAGCACAAAGATTTTAGATCATGAATCCCCAGACCACCAAGTTCGAGTGGTCGAGTTACTTTTGGCCAAGCCAGCAAGCAGTGACCCCCTTTTGCATCTTTCCTTCCTTGCCAAAGGAACCCTCTACGAATCTTATCCATGGCCTTCAATGCCCAAGGTGGCAGGTCCACCTCCATGGCAAGGTAGATAACCATGGAGGTCATAACAAATCTAACCTGTACAGTTCGACCGGCTCTATTCATAAAGTCTGTTTTCCATCCCGGTAACTGGTTTGCGAGACGATCAATGATAGGCTGGACCTGGGCTTTCATCAGCTTCTTGACCAATAAAGGTAAAACAAGATATTTGCAAGGAAACTCTAGAATCTCGCACGGGATCCGCTGTTGTACAAAATCCAATTCCTCGGTGGTGCAGCGAATTGGGGTGACGCTGCTCTTTTGAAAATTCGTTTTCAGCCCTGTAGCTGCGCCAAATACCCATAAGATATCCATGACAAGGTCAATATCCGTAGCAACCGGATGGAGGAACGTGACCATGTCATCCGCGTATAGGAAAACCCGATGTTGGAGAGGGTGTTGTGTTAAAGGTTGAAGCAGCACCATGTCATTGGCCTTCTGTACAATCGCATTAAGAACATCCACGACCAATATGAACAACATAGGAGACAGCGGGTTGCCTTGTCGCAGTCCCCGTTGGTGTTGAATTTCCTGTAAGTAGAATCTTTGTGGAAGAAGAGAAAAGGATGCCGCTGATGATACTGCACCATCTATCTCCGAAAACCCGATGTCGTAACACCTCCAACAAAAAAGGCCATGACACAGAGTCGAAAGCATTCGTTATATCCAGCTCGAGAAGAATGCGAGGGAGTTTTTGTTGGTGAAAGATCCGGGCGGTCTGCTATACCAACATAAAGTTGTCTTGTATACATCTTCCTTTGATAAAGACGTTCTGATTGTTGTCCACTAAATCATGAAGTTTACGGGCCAGCCGATTGGCCAAAATCTTGGTTACCAACTTAGCAAAGCTGTGAATCAAGCTGATGGGCCGAAAGTCCTTGACCTGACCTGCTGCCTTCTTTTTTGGAATGAGGGTGAGAAATACTGAGTTGAGCATCCACAAGTTCTGAATATTGCCACACTGAACTGCAATCAGGGCCGCCATAATATCTGATTTGATGATGGGCCAACAACTCTTGTAGAAACGGCCGGTAAAACCTTCCGGGCCAGGGGCTTTGTCGGAAGGCATACCTTTGATCGTTTCCCACACCTCTTCTTTGGTAAAGAAGGCATCTAACTCCTGAATGTCCTGTGGCGGCAGCTCCAGCTGTTCAAGGTAAATTGAGATGTCACGCTGTTCAGCGGTTCCTAACAAACTGTTGTAGAAATCAAAAGCTGCCTGCTCCTTGTCTTCCTGTCTTGTGAGGATATTGCCATTTGCCACAAGCTTAGGAATGAAATTCTTTCTCTTCCAGTGCTGTGAGTGGAGGTGGAAGAGGGCCGTGTTGGCGTCCCCATCTCTTAGCCAGTCAATACGAGATTGTAATCTTGCGATAGTACGCAACAACAATGATAAGGCCAGTTCATGCTTTTTTAACATACAACGCAGTCTTTCCCTCTTGGAGAAGTGGTTTGTCTTTCTTTAGTATAGTGTTTCATTCTTTTCATTCTGACCTGTACTTCATTGTTCATCTAACAGAAACTCCTAATTGTTACCAAATATGCCAAAAGTTCTATCCAATCTTTTAGTTTTAGTTATTATCTTATCTGCAAGGTCAGCAAGTATTGATTCAAGAGTTGCATGTGAACTTCTTAAGTTTCCTCAAGAGAATCCTCTTCATCTGTAAGGTTTGGTCTCGATGAGCAGATGATTTAGCTTGACATTTTGTTAGACTCTTTGACTCTGTAGAAGGCTGTTTTAAATTCCTTGCCAAACCCTGCAAAATTGGCCTAAATGACTTGACTTCCTTTTTAAGTCATATACACTTTAATTCATTTTACTTGTTGCATGGTTTAATATTCAGCAGATGTGTCCCATCCTTTTCCGTGAAATAAGGCAAACAAATGAAGTTTATTTTGTATCTCTATGTCTCAGGTTCAGGAATTTCTGTTCCCAAAGACAACAAATCCTCTTGCCCCCCTTAAATAAAGTTTATACCTTGAACATTGTATTTGAATAGCGTGCTCACAAGAGTTGGTTGTCTTGACAGATAATTAATCATAAGCCGTATGACTACAAAGCGGATGTATTCAGCTTTGCCATTGTTCTTTGGGAGCTTGCAACTTCAAAGGTAGGGCTTGGTGTCGAATGCAGCTTGAGATTACTTCCAGGTCGTTTAAGCATTAGTATTCTGTTTACTAAAGATAACGTGAAGTCTTAACTGTACCATAGGTCCCATATGACAACATGACACCCTTGCAAGCTGCATTAGGAGTAAGGCAGGTACGGATTTCTGTTCCAAATACAGGCTAAGCCCATTTTCTAGGTAGATGTCTTTATTGATGATGCTGGTTTTGTAAACGTATCATGAATACATATACTACTGCCATTTTTGTATGACAATAAAACCAACATCACCGTGTAAAACATAGCAATCAGCATTCTGAAACTGGTTTCTGTAATCCATTGCATTTGTTGGGAGATTCTTGTTGAATTGAACTTCTTTGTTCCTTAATACACATTCGTTACCTTCCTTTAGGGATTGCGCTTGGACATTCCGGCCAGCGTGCACCCAAGATTGACCAAACTGATTCGACAGTGTTGGGATGAAAATCCTGATGTGCGTCCGACTTTTGCAGAGATCATTATAGAACTCCAAGATATTCTACACTATATGCAGGTAGTATAAGCGACTGTAATGCCCGTGCAAATTATATGAGAATGGTAATGATAATAAACAGATAAAGTTGGAGCTATTGTTTCTTGAGATCCACTTGCCATGTCTTTTTTTGTTTAATACAATAACAGTAACCCTGAGCATATGTTGTTTTTAACAGGCACCGAAGGGACCCAGTCGTCGTTCTAGAGCAAAGATGCAAAAGAAATCAGAGGGATGAAAAATACATATGTACCCAGGGCAAGGGGTACCCAGTTTTTTTTTTTTTTTTGTTATACACAACTTATAGTACAAGTGGTTTTAGCAATGGGAGCAGCATGCTGGTGCTGGTGTGATTTATGTGGTGCCGTGGTGGTGTACATATGTGTCAGTATGAGCTGTTTGTGCATTTGCAGCTGAAGGTATCGGAGTTGACGCTACATATGTGTCAGTATGGGCTGTTTGTGCATTTGCATCTGAAGTTATCGGAGTTAATGCTGGAGTGTAGTCTATTTTAAGGATGGAAGAGCTGTCTAAGCAAATACCGATCTTAGCTCAGTTGGTAGAGCGGAGGACTGTAGTGTCTGCAGATTATCAGCCTGTTCGTTTGCAACCTGTTCGTTTGCCTGTGGCTTATCGTAAACGATCGTAAATTTTCAACCGAAATAGTATTTTTTCTCATATAAATCAGCCAGCAGTACTTCTTCACGAACCAGCAACGATACGAACCAGCCAACCGAACAGGCTGTATAATCCTTAGGTCGCTGGTTTGAATCCGGCAGGTTGGAAGTTTTTAAAACAATTTTTGGTCTTTTTTTTCACAAAAGTATCATATTGTTGTTCCTTAGGCCACTCATAATAATAATAATTAGTCCATTTTGTGTCTGTGAAAGTCACGAACCCAAAGTGTAATTAAGCACGTATCTTACTCCCTCCGTCCCGTAAAAATTGCAATCCTAGAGTTTGAATTTTTCCTAAAAAAGAATGCTAAATATAGGTACATGGGTCCCACATGTAAGAATTGAATGCACTCCATTGCCGCGTGGGCGTTTCTCGGCCACAAAAGCCAATAAATAAATAAAAATCCGGCCGTGTCAGATGGTACAGCTCGCTGTTTGGGCTGGCACACTGGAAAAACGTTGTTTTGGCTGCAGCACACCGCCAATCGTGTTATTGGCTAAGATACATTGCAAATTCAGGTTCCTTTGTTGTAACACACCGCGCGCAGTAAACAATCATTTTCTTTTGTTTTGGACAGAGAACATTAGGTGACTGTACGAGTTTGCCCCTGGCTGAGTCAAGTGGTGCGACCCAACCCAATAAGCCCCACCCGGTCGCTGCCTCACCCCCCACACCGTCTTCTTCTTCCCCAGTCGGTCGTCTTCCTCTCTTCTCTCTCTCGCTCTTGTCCCGTGAAACCCTAGCACTCGATGCACCGACAGGAGGGGAAGATGGCTTCGAGCTCGAAGACAGAGGCTGCCTCGAGCGCGCCATCTTTGGACGCGTTTAGGGATGGCACAAGCAACCTTCCCCTGGTCGATTGCAGCAAGTGTGGAGCTCAGTTGATTGGCCTAGTGTCAAAGCAGGACAAGAGCTTTCGGCAGAGGTTCTACAAGTGTCCTCTAATTAACCATGTAAGTTGGTAGATCTGCAATTTTATCCGCCTATTGATGTAGTTGTATGGCCGATTTCATCTGAGCATTGTTCCTCATCTTCTTTTGTTAGTTCTACATGTGGGAGGACCAATACGTTGAGTACCTCATCGGCAAATCCAAGCTTCCACGATGTTTCTCAAAGATCGGTAGAGGGTCGCCGTCTCTGGGCTTGACTCAAGCCATGGATCCAAGGATGTCCTCTCAGGAGCTGATTCAAGCCATGGAGTCTTTGAAGGAATCAATTGGAGGTTGCACTACCCTGTTAGAAAGCACAACCGCATCTATGAAGGATGCACATGCCGCTTTGAAGAAAATTGTTGATGGCAATCAGTCAATAGGGAGCAACATCGACAAGATAGGCGATCGTTTGCTTGTTTTAAGTCTAGCAATTATGTTCATTGTAGTGCTACTTCTCTTGGTGGTGTTAGTGAAGTGAGCATTGATTTGTAGGCATCCTGTATGAACTTTTAGTTGATGTCTATCACTTATGTCTCCCTTATGTGTCAATGAATGCTATTGTATGTTCTGATGTTCTAATTTGGTTGTCAATGAAGTGTATGTGTTTTAGTGCATGGCAACTACAAAATAGATCAAGTGCAAGTAAATCTAGTCTTAACATTACAAGCCATCAAGTTTGGCTTCGAGCCAAGTTACATAACAGCGACAAGTCTGAATTTAAGCCTTCAAGTTTGGCTTATAGCCAAGTCACATAACAATGAAAAGTCTGAATTTAGGCCAATTATGGTTGATTACATTACAAAGGCTACAAAAGCATAGTTCTAGACAACATTAGAAGTCATCTTCCAAAAGCATCATCAGCAGGTTGCAAACACTACACTTGCAATTATTTCACTCAACAAGCACATCCATCACCAGCTGCTTCTTGGCCTTGCCCAGATCTTTCTTCGGCTGCACCTTGTCTCCCTTGCATTGTTTTGCCTTTTTTCCATTCACTCCCTTTGTACTCTGTCCATCAGTGGATTCTGCACCATCTCTTTCCATCTTCCTCTTGCGACTGTTAACAAATGAAAGACATTAGTACAGTAGAAGCAAATTGTTACAAGTTCAAGGGTAGTGAGATATGTAACCTCCTAGTGTTGCCTGCAGGACTGTTGGTTAGTGGGGCTGTAATGGTGATGGAACATGCTCCAGTTTGGGATTATTGGGTTGATGCAGTGCTTGCAGCCTTTGTCTTTTTGTTCCTCTCTTTTTTTGGCTTAGGTGCGGCTGGAGGTGGAGCATCACTGTCATACACTGTCTCATTGCAAGTCTTCATCATGTGACCAAATTGTCCACACCTCTTGCACTGTCTCATTCCACTGGTTCTCCCTCCTTCTTCTGCACCCTTCATCCTTCTTGTTCTAGGTCTACCAGCTGCCCTCTTTAGGATTGGTGGCCACAGTTTGAAACCCATGTCTACCTTGGGCCATTGGTTCCTATCTGTCATAGGCATTACAATTCCGGCATATGCCTTCTTGAACACATCAACAGAGTAGTAGTCATCAATATAGTCCTCTGCACTCTTGTTTCTCAATGAGTTAATGAAGCAAAGGGCATGAGTGTAGGGGAGCCCAGTGATCTGCCACCTATTACAACTACATGTTCTGTTATCTAGATCAATAGTGTGTCTCTAGGTCTTCAGCTCTTTAGTTGTGCCTTGAATCTCAGCTGTGTTGTTGTGTCCTCTATGAATGACATAGTTCAGGTTTCTGCTTTTTGCATTCAGATCTTTAGTTACATGAGGAAGGATCTTGTCTATCATCTTGTTGGATAACCTTCTTCTAAGGTCATGCTTCTCCATGATCATCTGCCTTATCCTGTCCATCAGTGGGATTAAGCCTGGGCAAAATACCCGATACCCATTACCCGTACCCGAATTACCCGAACCCAGACCCGAATTACCCGAACCCGAGGTACCCGATCCAAAATTCGGATAGCGATTTTGATTACCCGAAATTAGTTTGGGTAATTCGGGTAATATCCCCCGGTACCTAAACTACCCGAACTACCCAAAGATTTGTTTTGTCTTTGTATTCATCATGTGTTGTTAGCTGAACCATTTAACTTATCACTTTATTAGAATATAATTCTCTCTATTTGAATGAGTGACTGTAATATATTATTCTCTACAAATTGCTATTGAAATTCTATACAAATTGCTGCTGAAATTATGTATAGATCGCTACTGAAATTTAGTGTAGTTTGTTGTTTTCTGTAAATTTGGGTATATCGGGTAATACCCGAACCCGAACCCGAATTATCGGGTACCCGAATTTGCGGGTAGTGTTTTTTCGGGAGTAATATCGGGTAGCAATTTTTATTACCCGAATTTTGAATTACCCGAATTACCCGACCCGAAAAAATCGGGTAACCCGAACGCCCAGCCTTGAGTGGGATGACTGGTTGTGCTTTCTCCTTTCTGATCCAACTATTAAATGTCTCTGCAATATTGTTTGTGACATAGTCACACTTGCTATCTGGTGAGAATCTCCACCTATTCCACAAATGTTTGTGGTTCTCCTCTATCCATTTTATTGCATTTGGAGAAGCTTTCTGCATGGTCTTGTAGTGATGCTCATAGTGCTTCTTGTTAAAAGCTCTACATGCAGGCCAAAGGTGTTTCTTGAAAACAGCCCCTCTATACCTCTTCTGAAAGTTCTTCACTAGATGCCTCATACACTCTCTATGTTCCACTCCATTTGAAAACACAGCTGTAACTGCACTATCTATACCCTTGCCTACATCTGTGGATATCACAAGTCCAGGAGGTGAGCCTATTGCAGTCTGAAGCTTTTCAAAAAACCACTTCCAGCTATCTGCGGACTCTGACTCAAACACCCCATATGCAACTGGAAATAGCCAGCCGTGACCATCAACTGCTGAAGCTGATGCCAATTGACCCCTCCACCTTCCTGTCAAAACAATGGAGTCAACACCTAAAAATGGCATGCAGCCATTGAGAAACCCATCTACACAAGCCTTCAATGCAATAAACATCCTAGTAAACCTCATCTTTTTACCAACAGGAGCATACTCTATCTCCACTATGCTTCTAGGGTTGGTCCTCTCTACCTCTGCTTTGAAACTAAAAGCATCAGCAAAATTGTCATTCCACTTTCCCATTATTTGCTCTAGAGCCAACTTTCTCCCATCCCAAACCACGTAGTAAGATAGCATGATCTTGAACTTCTTCTCCAGATCTTTCTTTAGTTCTGCAGCTCCAGTATTTGGTTGATCCCTAAGAATGTCAATGACTCTGTCTCTGACCCATTTGTTGGTAGCCATGCAGTTCTGGTCAAGCTTGGAAGTGCTAGCACAGTTATGCTTAGTATGGAGCTTTTTTATCTGCAACAAAAAAGAAGTTCTAAATCAGCTTACAAGGGCATGAAACAAACAATACACCACATATAACTGTAAATTACATAGTTAAAAGCAGGTATGGTGACCTGCCATGTCTTGCCATCCTGCAGCTCAGAAGCATGAATCCTCCACCTACACTTCTTCTTTTTGCTACTTCTGCCCTTGCAGAACCCTCTGTACCTTTTAGCCTCACTATAATGTGCATCAATTTCAAACTCATTAAGAACAGCAAACTGCCTAATTGCCCTCTTAAAAGTATCTCCATCTTCAAATGTGACACCAAGAGCAATGGTTGGGTTCTCCAGGTCAGTCACATGTTCAACAATCTCACATCCAGCTTCATCATCAACAAAAAGGTCATCCAACTCACTACAGTCACCATCAGTTGATTGCCCCTCATGTTCTAGCTGTTCTTCAACATCAGATAAATACAGATGCTCATCATTTAGACCCACATATTCTACCTCATCCTCATCCCATGGTTCCTCGTCATCTGAGAGATCCCTTTTCCTTCCCTTACCTCTCTTAGACTTAGCCTTGGTTTTGGTAGTCCCTGTCTCTGCATTGTTAGCTACGACATCTTCTGTCTCATCCTCAGCAACATACTCAATCAAAGCCAGAGGGAGGGGCTCTGTGGCAACACTAGCACTGCCGACATGATGTGTAGAAGGTTCAACAGATACACTTTGGCTGTGCTCAACTGTCACTGTGTCATAAACTGCTACAAACAGAGGCAACCTCCTCATCTCCCAATATAGGTCCATTGCATCCATCAAGCTGGCATCAGAAGTTACATTGGTGAAAGCGGATACAGTCATGTTCCAATAGCAAACTGATATTCCTTGATTCGAACCATGCTTCACTCTCTTTGCTATTTCATCTTTTATGTCCATCAAGTTGGTTGAATCACGATCAACAATAAGCTCAAGATTTGAATCTGGGTGCACTACATGACTACCATCATCGCAAACCTCGACATAATTTGGAACGCGCGTAGCAATTCTGCACGCCGAACTACTATCCATCCTAAAACAAATGAAAAAAATGGTAGAGAACAATGAAAAGTGATTCATAATTGCAACCCTAAATCGACCCTAAATCGACCGCGGCTTTAACACATATTGATAACGCCAAATAGAACCAAATCACTTGATGGAGATACACTGAAATAGTTAATTGAACAACTTGCACATCAAATGGCAAAAAATGCTTACCCTTCTGGAACCCAACCAAGATTTAGGCCCTTCGATTGCCATTCATTCCTCGGTCCCAAGCGATTCCTACGTTTCTCTGGTGTCATCTTGTCCAACTCCTCTGCTTGGATCTATGGACACATAGCTGCGGAGAGGAAGGTGGTGCCGATTGTGGACAAGGAGGGAGTGCGGGTGCGGAGAGGAGGGCGACGGCTAAACTGGTGGCGGCGGTGAGACTGATGGCGGCCAGGGATGGGGAATTGCAAGAGCAGCTAGGTCAACTAGGCAAGTCAAGTCGACCTAGGGGCACCCATTGTCATTTCCAAAAAGTTCTCTGTCCAAAACCAGGGAAAATGATTGTTTACTGCGCACGGTGTGTTACAACAAAGAAACCCGAATTCGCAATGTGTCTCAGCCAATAACACAGTTGGCGGTGTGCCGCAGCCAAAACAACGTTTCCCCAGTGTGCTAGCCCAAAATTTCCCTAAAAAATGGGTGGTCTACGTTCGAAAAACTCAGAGTCCAACAACGGAGGCAAACGCGAGACCCATTTTGCGTCGGTGGTCTGTCGAAACCCAAAAATGTGTCCCCTCTCTCCGTCTCTCTCCTCAACCGAAATATCTACGCACAACCGTTTCGCGGGCGAGGGAGGGGGAAAGAAGAGGAGAGCGCACCGGGCGAAGCTTCGCCGTCGGCGAGATCTGCACTGAGCTTGACTTCGTAGGTATGGATCTCGCTCCAACCCCACCCTCCTTCGCCGGTCCTAGCTCTCCTCTCTGCCCATGGATTTGGCCCCGGCTGCTCGCATGCTACGCCTATGCTCTGACGGATTTGAACTTGGCCACCCGCATGGCCAAAGCCTATTCTTGGCCGCATGCTGGACCTAGCTTCAACGGATTTTTCGCGTTCTGCTATGTGCCCTGGTGCTATGTCGGTGGATTTGAACTTGGCCACTCCCATGCCCAATGCCTATTCTTAGCCGCATGTTGGATCTAGCTGGCCGCGATGCACAACAAGCACGTCGTGGCCATGGAGTGCCACGCCGGCTCCGCCGTCGCTGCCGGTGGATGTGGCGTCCGGGAGGGAGGAGTGCAAGATTAGTGGCTAATCGTGCTGCTCTGGACTCTAGTTCTTGGATTTGGTATAGATGTATAGGAAAGCAAAATTCAGAGTTCATGCACGATCAGAACACATGTAGGTCATTCAGAGTTTTCAGAGTTTCTGTATCAGGATAGGGAGTGTACATTTTGAGATCAATTGAGCCAAAATTACCAAAGCTTTTCTCATCAAATCAAATTTATATATGGTTTGATGAGTTGCTTAACTTATATGCTGTAACTGATACTGATTTTTGTACACCTATCAGATGAGGGGTATAGAGAGGAATATTTCCTGTTAGCACAATGGTGTTCTTGCAAATTGTGTTGTAGATGCCCCAATAATGTTTGTTTCATAACTTTCATTCATAAAGCGGCTACAGAAACAAAATTGTGCTTCTCCTTTCTAACCTCAATCGGAAGGCAGAGGTCTTACATAAACCAAAACTAAGAAACAGTTTACAGAAACCAAAATTATGATATCTATAATGCTTTACACAGAGTGAAAGGCCACCACTCAAACTGCCGTTGCCTACAATTTCCCCGGTCGCGCATGCATGTGTGCCTATGTGTTCTATGTGTATGTTGTGACATGTTTAATTGAATCTCTGCTCTACTAGGAGGAGGGATAAAATTTTAAGTGGCTCAAGCGGTTGCGCTAGCGAATCTGAAAATATCTTTGGGGCTGATCAGTGGGCTTTTGGTTACTCTGCCGCTTTGCAATCTTTGGATGATGCTCCAAACCACCAGGTTTATTGCATCCATGCATCTAATGGTTTGTTATATTTACAAAGGAATAGATCAATGATTAACAATTATTTCCATCACTAGTTCAACATGCATGGCTCCTTCCAGATGTCCTGCCCACCTATGAATGGGCAACCTAGCCATGGGTTCTCCATTGACAACAACCATGCCTCTACAGACCCTCCATCATTGAAATCACAGAAGGCCGCAAAGAAGAAAAACATGTCTAGGAGAGGAGCTGCATTCACCAAAGAGGAGGACGTGGTGGTGTGCTTGGCATTTCTGAATGTTAGCAAAGATCCTATTATTGGTAATAGCTTGCAACGTCTTTTAAGAAATCATTGACCCTTTGATGTCCAAATAATATGGTGGCATAACATGTAGGTGTGAACCAGACTTCATGTGATTATTACAAGAGGATGCATGATTATTTCAATGAGCACAAGCCTGAAGGGTCCAACCATAGCCAGATTGCTATTCAGCATAGGTGGGCATTGATTCAGAAAGCAATGAACAAGTTCTGTTCACACAAAGCAGCTATCGACGGGCTGAATGAGAGCGGAAAAAATGAGCAGGATCGGGTATACTTTCACTCATGTTGTCCTCCATGTGTCTAATTTCCATCTTGTATTTTATAATCGATTTAATCTATATTCATATCTGTAGATAGACGATGTTGTAAAAATGTACGAGAGAACTAAACCTTTTACCATCATGCATTGCTAGAAAAAACTTTGTAATGAGGCCAAATGGAACAATAAGTTTCTTGAGCTAAACAACCCTACATCTCTTGATGGCATGTCATCTCCTCCAACTCAAGGCCACGCAGAATCTGGAAATGAGAATATAGACACATCACGGCCTGAGGGTAGGGATAATGCGAAGAGGCGTAGATCAAAGAGCTTCACAGAGACATCATCATCTAGTACGGCTGTTGAAGTCCTCCAGCGGTTGCAGGAGAAATCAGAGCAGACTGAACAAAAGCAAGACCAACAAATGGCTGAAATCCTTAGTAGGAAGGATGAAAAAAATTAAAATTCAAAGGGATCTTTTCAACCTTCAGAAGAAGCATATGAAGATGACATTGCAGCAGCAAAAGAAGGAAAATAAGATTAGGGAGAAGGAGACAGAGGCTCAACTGATCACAGCTGAGTCTAGTATTATGTCAATTGACATTGAGAAGGTGCCCCCTCATCTGAAAAACTATTATGTTGGCATGCAACGGCAAATCATGGTGCGCAGAGGGTTCATCAGCCCCTCGAACAACGAAGACTAAGGAGTGTGTGTGTGTGTGTGTTAGATATATGTTCAAAAAAGTTCACTTGAGTTGAACTATTGTGTTGTGTGCAATTATTCATATTATCAGTTGTGAACTTTTGTATTATGTGTAACTTTGCTTCGCTTGAGTTGAACTTCATGTAGTGTTGTGAATTGTTGTTATATTCAATCGTGAACTTTTGCGTTATGTGCAACTATTTCTGTTATCTGGCAATGCACTTTGTTCAGCCTTGTGGGTATACTGAAGGCCGATTTTCGGCTTCTCTTTGCAATATGATTTGTTGGCATTGCAATATACTGAAGGTGGTGCTGGTTCTGCAATTTGTCTTGGCCAGCTGGGAGGTGAGGCTGGTTTTGCAGTCCATCAGATTCACACTCGCCAACAACTGATATTAATCAAATTTGAAGATTTGAGGTTTCCTGAAGCAATACGGAAGGCCGATTTGTGGCTTCTCTTTACAATATGCTTGGTTGTGATTGGATTTGGAATCACTGTTGTAAATAATTAATCTAGCATAAATAGAAGGTGGTGCTGTCGACACAACCATCTCACTCTGTCAAGCTGAGAGGTGGCCAGCTGGTAGGTGGTGCTGAAAAATACAAAATATCATATATTTCTTATCACTAGGCTGAAAAATACAAAATGACATATATTTCTTATCATCAGGCAACAAAATACAAAAGTTCCAGCATCTAGTATAGTTCCAGCATCTAGTATAGTTCCAACAACTACAGACTTAGTTCCTACAACTAGTACAGTTCCTAAAAACTTCATGCCACTATAGTTCACTTGAGCTGCCAACAAAATACATCAGGCAACTAAACCTACAACTACAGACTTCAGTTCATGTGATTAGAAGCAAAAGGACTAGAACATTGGCCATATAGCGTCCACAAGTGTTCCATCAGGTCGTTCTGAAGCAATGTTGTCGTCTCTCTGTCCTGAATAATATTTTGTGCATCAATAAGTTTCTCAACTCCTGGGATTTCTCTATCTTGGTTAATAGGTGGGTCAGCCACTCCAGGCCATTCTGATGGGTGGACATTCGGTAGCTAAACCCCGCGCTCATCTTCAACTACCATGTTGTGAAGTATGACACAAGCATGCGTAATGGAATTAAGTACTTTTTGATTCCATAAACGAGCTGGCCTATGCAAGATTTTCCACTTAGCCTGTAAGACACCAAAAGCTCTCTCCACATCCTTTCTACATGACTCCTGTCGCTCTGAAAAAACCTTTTGCTTGTTGCTAATTGGCATTGGTATGCTTTTCACTAGTGTAGCCCAATCAGGATAGATGCCATCTGCTAGGTAGTATCCAAGGAAATAGATGTTGTCGTTGACATGGAACTCAACAGGGGGTGCCCTCCCATTAGCCAAATCATCAAAAAACATTGGATCGATGCAAAACATTAATGTCATTGTGAGACCCTGGTAAACCAAAGTAAGCATGCCAAATCCTAAGATCCTCTATCGCCACTGCCTCAAGTATTAGAGTTGGCTTGCCTTTGTGCCCTCTATACATGCCTTGCCAACAAGTTGGACAGCTAGACCATTCCCAATGCATGCAATCGATGCTGCTTATCATTCCCGGAAAACCTCTGGCCAAATTGATGCTAAGTATGTGCTTTATCTCCTCACTTCTGGGAGGACGGAGAAATTCTTTGCCAAACACCTTGATCACGGTCATAACAAATTCCTTCAGGGTCTCCAGGACAGTACTTTCTCTCATTTTCAAATGATCATCCAACTCATCAGCTAGGCCTTCGTATGCTAGCATCTTTAGAGCCACCGTGCACTTGTGAAGAGGAGAGAATCCTAACTGTCCCGCAGCATTTCTCCTTTGTTGGAAGAACCTATTTTTGGTTGTGACCTCATCCACTATCCAAAGAAATAATTCTCGTCTCATGCGAAAACCTACAGCAAAAAATTACACCTTTTTTATCAAATTAATTCACTGTGTCATGGAAATGGAAACTTGGCCAATGATTGTACATCATTCTGAAATGCTCCTCATTGTAAAGTGGGTGTTCAACGAAGTAGTCCTGATTCAGCTGCCGGTCTGCTGCAAGTCGATCACGCTTGTAAGTCTTGTGGCCTAGGACCGAACCTCCCCAAGGGCGTTTTTGTGGCATCTGGGTGAGGACGGCCACCGCGGCTATGATCTCCTCGTCATTGGAGTATGCTGCGGCTGTCCCGAACATCGACATTTTCACGTAACTCCAAGCCATGGCCAAAACAACCGCAGTTGATGTCTGAAGCCAAGCAGATTTTAGGACAAATTAGCCACAAATCATGGGTTTGAGAGGGATTGGAAGGGATTCAGAGGGATTTGATCCCCTGTAAGTCAAAATCACCCTCAATCCCCTTTCATCCCTTCCAATCCACTTGGATTTGGGCTGAAACGCACAAGTCCTAAAAGGATCGAACAAGCAGATTGCTACAAAATCGGGTTACATGTGCTCCAATTGACTCTTTTGCGCCAGCGCCGGCCTTGTCCGGACGGTTGATCGAGCGAGCCGGCGCCAACGGCGGCTACCTCGCTGCCAGCTCGAGTCCCTTCAAGTAGCTGGGGCGGCAAAATAACCCCGCCATTGAGGAACCCGTAGTACCACACCCACTCGCACGGTCTATTTCCCGCGGAAGATTTCACAGTGTGCCTGCCAAAACAACTGTCCGTGCGTGGGGTTCTGCTTTTGGGTCCGCTATTGGAGTTGGCAAAGTTTGGGTATGTGACCTTTGTTTCCTCCGTGACCCAAATCTCTGAATGCATATCGTGTTTGCCTCAGGGCTGTTGGAGATAGTCTCAGGGAGCAAGAACTGACAATTTACAAAGGCATTATTGTAATTTTACATCTCTCCTTGGTAACTGTGCTAGGTCCTAGAATTGTAACATTTTTTAAGACGGAGCGAGTACTCATTTACTGTGTACGATAAATGCACTGAGACAACGCTGGGAGTGGGGCAGCCGGCGAGGTGCATGACGTGGCGCTGAGGCAAGAGAGAGAGAGAGACGACACTGATTTATTTATTTGGTGTGTAGCAGGCTTCAAATGCGATGACATCTATCCATTTACATTTGACAATTGTACTCAGTGCCAATGCAAACCACTCACAAATCAAACACACAACAACAACAACAAAGCATTTAAGTCCCAAATAAGTTGGGGTAGGCTAGAGTTGAAACCCAGCAGAAACAATCAAGGTTCAGGCACGTGAATAGCTATTTTCCAAGCATTCCTATCTAAGGCTAAGTCTTTGGGTATATTCCATTCTTTTAAGTCTCTTTTTATTGCCTCTACCTAAGTCATCTTTGGTCTTACTCTGCATCTCTTCACGTTACTATCCTGACTTAGGATTTCACTACGTACCGGTGCCTCTGGAGGTCTCCGTTGGACATATCCAAACCATCTCAACCGGTGTTGGACAAGCTTTTCTTCAATTGGTGCTACCCTAATCTATCACGTATATCATCGTTCCGAACTCGATCCCTTCTTGTATGACCGCAAATCCAACACAACATACGCATTTCCGCAACACTTATCTGTTGAACAAGTCATCTTTTCATAGGCCAACATTCTACACCATACAACATAGCAGGTCTAATCGTTGTCCTATAAAACTTACCTTTTAGCTTCTGTGGTACCCTTTTATCACATAGGACACCAGATGCTCGGCGTCACTTCATCCACCCTGCTTTGATTCTATGGCTAACATCTTCGTCAATATCCCTGTCTCTCTGTAGCATTGATCCTAAATATCGAAAGGTATCTTTCCTAGGCACTACTTGACCTTCCAAACTAATATCTTCCTCCTTCCGAGTAGTAGTGCCGAAGTCACATCTCATATACTCAGTTTTAGTTCTACTAAGTCTAAAACCTTTGGACTCCAAAGTCTCCCGCTATAACTCCAGTTTCTGATTCACTCATGTTCGACTTTCATCAACTAGCACTACATCGTCCGCGAAAAGCATACACCAAGGGATGTCTCCTTGTATGTCCCTTGTGACCTCATCCATCACTAAGGCAAATAGATAAGGGCTCAAAGCTGACCCTTGATGTAGTCCTATCCTAATCGGGAAGTCATCCGTGTCTCCATCATTTATTCAAACACTAGTCACAACATTATTGTACATGTCCTTAATGAACTCGACGTACTTCATTGGGACTTTATGTTTGTCAAAAACCCACCACATAACATTCCTCGGTATTTTATCATAAGCCTTCTCTAAGTCAATAAAAACCATATGTAGGTCCTTCTTCTTCTCCCTATACCGCTCCATAACTTGTCTTATTAAGAAAATGGCTTCCATGGTTGACCTTCCGGGAATGAAACCAAATTGATTCATAGAGACCCACGTTATTGCTCTCAAGCGATGCTCGATAACTCTCTCCCATAGCTTCATAGTATGGCTCATCAACTTAATTCCCCGATAATTAGTACAACTTTGAATATCCCCTTTATTCTTATAGATCGGTGCCAATATACTTCTCCACTCGTCAGGCATCTTATTCGATCGAAAAATATGGTTGAACAGCTTGGTTAGCCATACTATAGCTGTGTCCCTGAGGCATCTCCACACCTCGAGTGGGATACCATCTGGTCCCATCGCCTTACCTCCTTTCATCCTTTTCAATGCCTCTCTAACCTTAGATTCTTGGATTCTCCGCACAAAGCGTCTATTGGTGTCATCAAAAGAGTCATCCAACTCAAAGGTTGTGTTCGTATTCTCACCATTGAATAATTTGTCAAAATACTCTTGCCATCGATGTCGGATCTCATCCTCCTTCACCAAGAGATGCTCCATTTCATCCTTAATGCACTTAACTTGATTGAAGTCTCTTGTCTTTCTCTCACGAACCCTAGCCATCCTATAAATGCCCTTCTCTCCTTCCTTCGTACTGAAATGCTGATAAAGATCCTCGTATGCTCTACCCTTTGCCACACTTATAGCTCGCTTTGCAGTCTTCTTTGCCACCTTGTACTTCTCTATGTTGTCCACACTCCTGTCATGGTACAAGCATCTATAGCATTCTTTCTTCTCCTTAATAGCCCTTTGGACTTCCTCGTTCCATCACCAAGTATCTTTAGCCTCGCCTCCATTTCCTTTGGTTACTCCACACACCTCTGAGGCCACCTTCCGAATGTTGGTTGCCATCTTCTCCCACATGTTGTTTATGTCCTCTTCTTCCTTCCAAGAGTCATCTTTGATAACCCTTTCCCTGAATATCTCCGACGTCTTCCCTTTCAGTTTCCACCACTTTGTTCTTTCAATCTTAGCTTGTTTATCCCTACGGGCACGCACCTAAAAACGAAAGTCTGTCACCAAAAGCTTATGTTGAGAAACAACACACTTCCCTGGTATCACCTTGCAACACAAGCATGCTCGTTTGTCCTTTCTTCTTGCGAGGACAAAGTCAATCTGGATAGAGTGTTGTCCGCTACTAAAGGTCACTAGATGAGATTCTCTCTTTCTAAAGAGAATGTTGGCTATCATCAGGTCAAAAGCTACCGCAAAGTCTAGAACTTCCTCCCCCTCCTGATTCCTACTACCATACCCAAAACCTCCATGAACTGCCTTGAAACCTACGCTTGTAGTACCTACATGCCCATTAAGATCTCCTATAAAAAGCTTCTCACTACTAGGTACAGCTCTAATCAGACCATCTAAGTCTTTCCAGAACTGTCTCTTAATACTTTCGTCGAGGCCTACTTGGGAGGCATACGCACTAATTACGTTCAAGACCATATCACCAATGACAAGCTTGACTAAGATAATCCTATCTCCTTACCTTCTCACTCCCACCACACTGTTCTTGAGGCCCTTATCAATCAAAACTCCTACTCCATTTCTATTCGTGACTGTCCATGTGTACCAAAGCTTAAAACATATATTGTCCACCTCCTTTGCCTTCTGACCCTTCCATTTAGTCTCTTGAACGCATAATATATTTACACGTCTCCTAGTCGCGGTATCAACTAATTCTCTTAACTTACCTATAAGCGACCCTACATTCCAACTACCTAAATAAACCCTAGTTGGTTCGACTAGCTTCCTTACCCTTCGCACCCGTCGACTCAGATGTGAAGACCCTTACTTATTTTTCACTACACCCGGACGCCAATATAGCGCTCCACTAAGGATGCGACGACCTGATCCTTGCTCACTTGACACCGTGCACAGATCGCGACACGGCGCGTCATGGGGGTGACGACCCGGCCCTTGCTCATTTAACACCATACTCAGGTTCTGATATGGCGCGTCGCTAAGAGGGTTACACCCCAACGGTTTTCTTTCGGGTTTCATCTCCATTAGAATGGCTAGGTTTAACGTTGGTTCGCCACGCCTATCACAACCCTCCTTCTTTACCAGGGCTTGGGACCTGCTATGTTAAGACAACATAGGCGGAGTTAAATCAAACACACAACATATAATACAAATATAATAGTCAAATGAACCAGCAGGAGCAGGCCATATATTGATATTCAGGGAACATCCCAAATAGCAAGGTTCAAACCTGTCAACAACAGTCTGTATTTTGCAGCCAATCTGTGCATACTATACTAGTAATATCAGGGCCCTCAACACTCTTGCTGCCAAAGGATCAGTTCCCTGTTCAGGAACCTCCAGCTACAAAGGTCATTTTGCACAAAAGAAGAAAAAAAAGGATGCATCTGTGGTCACTCAAAAAAAATCAAGAATCTCCAGCAAGCTTTAGATATGTGTGAGGCTCCACACAGAACAGCTCCTGTTCCAGGTTCTCAATGTAGATGGGTCATCCTCGCTTAACAGAGCTGAGCTAGAAACATATCAACGCCGTCCAACAGTGTTACAGAACACTCAGAATTATGGACAAATAGAGAGACACTATTTAAGCCATGCAGATCAATATACAGGAACAGAAAGGCCAAATGCCTGCGAAAAATTGATGTGAGAACCGTTGCTTATTAACAGGCAAAATAAAATCGAACAATCCTGTGAACAAAATTCAAGAATTTACCCTTTTTTTCCTTCTTATAATTCGTGAATGAACATGTTTTACAAGCAGATGGTACCCCAGCACGGCATACTGCTTTCTCCCTCAAGATCGCAATCAGACTGAGCATGATTGTTCTCCGACATCCTTGGTACCAACACCCCAGTGAATCCGTACCGATTCAAACAAACAGGACCAAGGGCCAGTACCATGACATGATTTTTACCATTAGATCAACAGAGACATGGATCCCAGTCCCCAGATAATAATCAGATAGAAACTAGTCAATCCACAGAAGCTCCTGAGGAACCAGTAGTTACAAGCCAAATACAGACAACAAGATTGGTAAAAACAAGCACAGCTGAAACTCTTATGAGAGTACACTACAGCAACATTTGCTGCATTATGTGATGATGAAGCAAACATACAACTTACTTTAAATTATAAATTAGCTTTCATACCTGAGATCACAGCCTTGCAAACATCAAGATCTGTATCCACCTCGGCTGGGGCGTTCATAAGGACCAGACTTGTCACGGTTGTATCGGTCACTGCCTCCACCATTGCGGCTTCCTCCATCACGGCTTCCAGAATAGCGATCACCACCACGATCAGGCTCATAGCGGCTACTACCATTGCTGCTACCATACTTGTCGTCCCTGCTACCATACCTATCCCCCCTGCCACCATCATCAGAAGGGCATTCCCTTGCAAAATGTCCAGGCTTGCCACATTTGAAGCAATCACCACCTCCGCCGCCACGGCCTCCACCGAAATCACGACCATGGTCCCGACTGCGGCTATAGTCACCACGGTAGCGGTCACAATCACCACCACCACGACTATAGTCTCGATCTCCATCACGGTCCCTGCTGCCTGAACTCTGAGCCTGAGCTCTTTCAACAGTGATGTTCCTTCCATCCAGATCCATTCCGTTCATTGCCTCAATTGCTTCTTCCATAGACTTCTTGTCATCAAAAGTCACGAAACCAAATCCACGTGATCGACCAGAAAACTTATCAAGAACCACCTGCAGATTGACACAACATCATAATAAGAATACTAATGGAACGTGTTCAACCATACCAAAAATAGAGGGAGAAAATGGTAAATCACGGCATGTATATATGGCAAATACTTGCAGAATAAATTGCAAATTGTCTGCTGTTCTTGGAGTAGAATAAGCCAATACTACATAATAAACTACATTCATTCATTCGTCTACAATAATATAACTATGGCACTATGCTTCCCTTTACAAATGCACACTCAATTCATCATATAAAAGAAACCAATTTGATACCTTTGCCTCAGTAAGATGGCCGAATTTCCTAAATGCGTCCTTCAGATCTGCTTCAGTAGTAGACCACGAAAGACTTCCAACAAAGCAACGGTACTCGTCCGCATCCGACATTTGGCAACTGGGGAACACAATTTCCAGTAGAGTTAATAATTTCTTAAAACAGCAGGAAAGGGGCTTTAGCTTGACCTGGCAGTGCCGCTTAAAATGCTTCAGCGTGACAAACAAAGGGAAAGGAGTTTATTAGAACAAGGTCCATTTAATCACCAATACATTTTCCATTACACATGTTGGTCAAATTGGTGGGTATATCATGGATGGATAAACTGTTCAGTTGCAAAGATGTTTTCTTTGCTTGTGTAATGTATGGTAAGTTGAACTGTCATTTGAAATACTGAAAACTCCAGTCATCCTTCAATTGCTTTTTGTTGCAATGATTACAGTTGAGCCAGTTATTATTACAGGCAACCCTAAGAATTAACAGCTTCTGTTGACTCTCGATTCCTGATAAACAAGGCTACAGATTTCAATCGATAGAGACGCGGGATCAAAATCCAAACTTTTCTCTATACATACTAGTATCATGCATCAGGCAATCATATATAGCAAAATAAAGACAGGGATCTGCTCCTGGAAACAGAGGAGGAAGCTCAGATCTAATAGCCTGACAACCATGACGCAGGGCAAATCAAAGCAAAGATGAGATTGGATTGGAACATCTTACCTCAGTCCTCGGCGTTGACGTCTAATGTCAGCAGCAGCTAGCCTCTTCCTCTTCCTCCTCCTTTTGGATGGAAATTGGCAGCCCGTGCCGTGAGGTGAGACCGTGAGACAGGGACGAGGAGGAATGGAATGGAAAGGCTTGTTGATAATGCTAGCAATTGGCGCCTAATTAACCACGGCTCCAGCCAATCGCAACGCCCGTTTACTCTCGGATTACACGGCTTGATCGAGATTTTGCATTCGCGTTGCCACGTGTGCATAAGTAGGCCGGATAAGGATGCTGACTCGGACATCACTCTTCTTATCTTAGGCCTTGTTTAGATTGCAATTTTTTGCAATCTGGACACTGTAGCACGTTTCGTTTGTATTTGATAAATTTTGTCCGATCATAGACTAACTAGGCTCAAAAGATTCGTCTCGTGATTTACAACCAAACTGTACAATTAGTTATTTTTTTTACCTACATTTAATGCTCCATGCATGCGTCAAAAAATTGATATGATGGAGAGAGTGAAAAAACTTGGAATTTTGAGGCAATCTAAACCAGGCCTTTAGACGGTTCTGCATTAGACGGTTCCCGAACGCAGGCTTTGTTGGAATTTTTTGACGGTTCTGCATTAGATGGAGAGAGTGAAAAAGCTTTGTTAGAATTTTTACCTACATTTAATGCTCTATGCATTAGATGGATCTGCCACAAGGAGGCACGGGCAGCGCAAGCTGCACTGTACGCGTACGCTGCCACACACATTAAAATTTTCAACATTTACAATAAATATACTGGTGTTACACAATTATTCTACATATTTTTTCTCAGCTACCCCTTATTGAAAAATGAGGTCTATATTTAAATCAAATCAATTCTTTATAAAATCAACTAAATTTATAAAAATTTAGGTGCACGGACTAAGAAGAGATTAGTTATTATGAGTTAAGTCTTATCTTTTAGGTGCCCCAACGATTTACTCTGCTTACTCAGCGCTAAACAGCTCAACCACTGCCTGCATGGCTCCGAGCTAGCAGCCAGTGCATGGTGACCTGTGTGCCAGTGAAGCCACCAGCTGCTGCACGCGCCCCAACAGAGAGGAATTTTTTTTAATTTTAACCATTTTTTTAATATAATTTTAAATCTAACACTGTCGTTTTTTTTAAACTAATACTTTTGGCCGCGTCTATTGCCCTAGCACGGCTAAATACCTATGCCGCGCCATGCATGATGGCACGGCACAGGGCTGACGTGACGTGGGTCGGCCGGGGGGGCGCTGACGTGGCGGGTCTTGCCGCGCCACCGACCCTGGCGCGGCAGTGCCGCGCCCTGTTGTGTGGCGCGGCTGGACCAAACATACCGCACGAGCAGCCACACCACCTGGCCGCTGCGTCTGCCGTCGGCCCAGGCTACCTGGATGGTAGAATCGAAACGCGTCGCACCTATATTTTGTTGAGTTTTTTTCACGGGCGAATAGAGAATTTAATAAGCCAATAATCAGTTTTTCGTCTTTCATAATATGGTTATGCACCATTTTAACTAATCAATTATGAAAAATTGACACCGGTGTCCAGATACGCCAGGACTACCGGTTCCCGAACGCAGGGTACTTAATCTCGTCGGTAGTGCTGTCGCGACTCAACGAAACAAATAAGAAGCAAGTTGACAAGCTGCCATATAACATATTCATTGTTTTGACATAAGTTTGACATAACATAACCAAATAACCCCGTAAGTTTTGGATGCCAATATCCGTTTGACCTAAACAAACTAAGACCCAGGAGTGTAAGGATCCCTCGGACGCCTCTGTCTCTTCGGATTTGTTGGCAACACATTGGGAGTGTAGCCAACGTTGGTATGGTCGCGTCGACGGTGCGTACGGCTTGTACCCTGCAGGTATATGATACGCACGATTACTTATAATTCTTTATGATCGTTAGTTCATGTAACCTACGTATTGAAACAAACTATCTTTGTTAGTACCTGTGAGGCTCCTTAGGTGCCAAACGGGGTACCACCTAGCTGAGACATGCCGATCTTGTCCTGCGGCCATTCGTCCCACTGGTCGTGCTGTCCGCGGAAGCCCAGGGGTTCGTCATCGTCATCATCGTCCTCCTCCTCGTCCTCGGTTGCAGGGTCCTTCCCAGTGCTATGATGTGGTGGTGTACGCACCGTGGAAGTAGCACCCTGCGTCATCGGCTGAGAAGAGCTGGCTGGTGTCCTCAAAGAGGCTGAAGACGTGCCACCCGACCGCGCGGGGAGTGGCGGTTCCTCATAAGGAGTGTCCATACAGCTCAACTTCTGAGCTAGCTTCCTGCAGCTCTTCTTCACCTTCTGCATAAATAGACGTTAAAATTAGTTCATTAGCCAAACACATATACAATAAAGACATATTTTCGAAACGGACAAGTTTATGTTTGCCTCCACAAAAGCCGCGAGAACGTCTGGCCCCTGCCCTCTAGACTCGTCAAGCCGGAACGTTGCTTTGTTGGACAGCCTTGCCAATTGTGTCGCTTGGGTACAGAAATGCAGTTGGACAGTTTTAGTACACATACTTAATACCAAAAGGATAACAAATTGTACCATTCAAGTATCTTACCACGTATCTTTGAAGCGGGGCTCTCTGTAGCTGTGTGTCCTCCCTAGTGGTAACGTCGTACACATCTTCGATGACATCTTCCTCCGAGTCCTCGTCAATCACCACGTCAGTGTATGGAGGCTTGATATGTGTCCTTGTAGACCTGTGAAACCACCGTAGGTACTCATCGAAGGTGTGCTGGTCATGTGGAGGACCCGCAAGGACCGCATGTGGTACCCTGGTCTGCCACAAATGGATGTACGAGTTATGTGTCACAGCCAATCCTTAGTCTTGTATCTCTTTCTACGGTCAAACCTGCAATAAAACGATATTAGTTGTACCAAACACACCTCTGAATTGTAGCATTGTTATTAATCGATAACACACCCGTGCAATACTTGATTGGTGGAGTAAAGCGGTGGTGGACAGCATGTCATTCTTCCAAACTGTCTGTAGACCCGGATGTGTAAGTGAATCTCGACCACATGGAAGAAAATAAGAGGGACGTCGTAGCGATACTCGTGTGACCCATCCCTAGTGACAGGACTCAGATAGTCCTAGAGCTCCGGAGAATCCCAAGGACACCAAAATATCTGAAATTTCGTAATTATGTTAGGTTGTGATATAGTGTACATCGAAGAAGACACTGCTATGACAGTATAGAGAGCATAACTAGTGATGTGTCGGGACGTCGAGACCGTTCGTATACTCCCTGTACTTGCGCCACGCATTCCCTCTAACTAACTATGCTTCTGTCCAGATATACAGAGCCGTAGGGAGTGTATCATGCCCGTTCCATTGCTGCATTGAACACGATAATGAATTAGCAACAAATAATCTTATCATATCTAACTGCCTAGAAGAATATAATGAATCGAAGTACTTACTGGTAAACCATTATTAAGGGGCCTCCCAATGGGCAATTGTTCCCAACACCAAACCTAGAGTAGGTTGGAGCAACCCCCAAGGTTCGCATGTCCTGAGGTGCGACGGCAGGCAACGCATAGCTGTCGATACGTCCATGCTAGGACTGCGCTGTCCTAGCTGTACCCCGCTATGTTCTCCCACGGCTGGCGAAGTATGTCAAGGAAGATCCAGCTGATGGTGTTCCCTGAGGCGTCTGGGAAGAGGAAAGCACCAAGAAAGTGCTAGAGCCACACTCGAGCGAACTTGTCGATCTGTGCCTCCTCAGCTTGTGGGTCCAAGTACTCAAAGCGCTTTGTGATCCAGGACGACGAAACACCGGAACTTTTCCTGTAATTGATCAAAGAAAATGAGACCCGATGCCAGCTGTAAAGCAATGCAAGTATTAAATAGGCTTGAATTACTCACTTATTTTTCTTGGAAGCATCATCGTCCGGTGGAAGAAAACCAGTAAACTGAGCCACCAGCTCCCTCCAGTGATCGTTGTCAACTATCCCTGTCACTGTAAGTCCCCCCAACCGAAGGTCTAAAATAGCTTTCACATCCTGCAACGCCAAGGTCATCTCGCCATAAGTTAGGTGGAACGTGTGGGTCTCAGGGCTCCACCTGTTATAAGAATAGAACGACTGTTAGTTGCCTCTAATTTGTTACAAGAAAGTTTACGTATAAAGAATGCACTCGCACCTGTCTACAGCTGCAGTAAGTAGTGCTGGATCAAGAGGCGAAAGACCGTGATTGACAACATGAACAAGATCGAGAAAGCCGGCACGCCGTATGTACGGTGTATAATGCTCGTCCCACTGATGCGCCCTGGTGTGAGTGCGGGGCCTCAAAGGAGGCAAGGACACCTCTGTGTCGTTGTCACTCAAGATGTGTGCTCGGTGCTGGTCGTCGTACTCCACCTCCAGAATGAGGTACAACGGGTGCTACGTGGGAGGGGCCATCCTGTTATAAATTGATAAACAAAGCGTTAGAGTATTCAAATTAACAAAATTCAAGTTAACATTAGTAAGTTCACAAACAAATTCACTAACCTAACTAGCCTAAATCTCTAAACCCAAAATCCTAACTATACTAGATAATAAATACACAATCAATCCATATAAAACTTCGGTTATAAAATTACAAGTAATCTCTCCGTCTCAAAATAAATATACATCTTGCTTCTCGAATAGTCAAATATGTTTAAGTTTGATTAAAACTAAAAAACGGTATCAATATTTCTATCTCCTAATAAGTTTATTACGAAAGTATACTCCATGCTTAATGTAATAGTACCTATTATGTATCATAAATATTAGTACGCTATTATATAAATTTGATCAAAGACACTAATAGTAGATACAAAAAATACTAACTATACTACATAATAATAAAAAAATATGAAATCGAGAAGGAGGTACCTTAGGAGCGGGCGGCCTTGATGCGCCGGCGTTCGTGGCGCGGCCGGCTAGGGTGCGGCGCGGCGGGAGTGGCCGGGCGCGGCGTGGGCGAGCGGCCGAGGCCGGGCCGTGCGGGCGCGGGCGCTGGCGGCAGCGTTTGGGCATCGGGCGGGCGGGCAGGGCAGGGGTGCGGGCGGGCGGGCGGGCTCGCGCGCGGTATATATCTGGTCCTGCCGCGCCACAGATCAGGGCACGGCACTGCCGCGCCATGGTCGGTGGCGCGGCAGGACCCGCCACGTCAGCGGCCCCCCGGCCGGCCCACGCCACGTCAGCCCTGTGCTGCGCCACCATGCATGGCGCGGCACAGGCATTTGGCCGCGCCAGGGCAATAGGCGCGGCCAAAAGTGTCAATTTAAAAAAAACCGATAGTGTTAGATTTAAAATTATATTAAAAAAAAGGTAAGATTAAAAAAATCACAGAGAGCAGAGAGAACTGTTGTTGCACGCGTATCCACGGGAGAGAGGCAGAGAGACCAGACGCCCAGCTGCTGCACGCGCCACAGGGAGAGTAGAGAAGACCGCGTATCCACGGGGACAGTCTCTGTAATTGACCCAAGTATCGAGGATAGTCTCTGTAATTGAGTACTAATCACCTATGAACTATACGTACAAAATTAATATTTTAATAAAAGGAAATTGTATTGGGGCGGGGAGAGGGGATGCTCTACCCCTAGCTATTACACACTTAAGGGTACTAGCAAAATTGCCTATACATTGCACGTAGCTTCATACACCTTGGAATCAGACTTTGGTTGGATGCTAGTTGTTCTAGCTAGTATGAAAAAAAATCAAAAGTCGGACGTAGCACCACAACGAAGAAATTCCATTTCAATATTAGCAAAATGAAAGAGGAAAGATACGCTCGACAATTTCTATGTGGTCAATCTCGAGTTCCATGCGACGTTGTTGTGTCCACACCATCTTTGTCACCATGGAGTTGCTTCAGAGTTCAAGAACATAAAGACGGCAGCTTTCATTCGTGTCACATCTTCCCATGTAGAGGAACGACCACATTCACCTAGGTAGAACATAAAGACTGTAGCACTTTCATTGTTATTTGGTAATTAGTGTTCAATCATAGTCTAATTAGACTTAAAAGATTCGTCTCGTGAATTTCGTCTAAACTGTGTAATTAGTTTTATTTTTTATTTATATTTAATGTTTCATGCATGCGTCCAAAGATTCGATGTGACGAAAAATCTTGAAAATTTTTACAAAATGAAAGGGAACTAAACAGGCTGGGTTCTGCCTCACCGTCGCTTGGTGCTCTGCTGCTCGATGAAGTCGAGTAGAACAAAGCAACCACCGCCACTGACCAATTCATACGGTCGCTTGGTGCTCTGCTGCTCGATGAAGTCGAGTAGAACAAAGCAACCACCGCCACTGACCAATTCATACGGCTAGGTTCGGAAAAGGTAACGCACGCAACAACCCAACCGGGAGTTCGGCTCCTGAATGATGTGAAACTAAAGTAACCCCGACAGAACAAGAGCATCCTCGCCTACCCCAGAGCACACAAGCTCTCTTCCTCTAATCAATGTGCGTGCAACGTATCAGACGCGTACATCATAGCAAGACCAAGATTGATCACACGAGAGAGGAAGGTAGAGATAGGGATTAGGGATATGGATAGCGATAGGAATAGACTCGCCTTCCGTCCGAGCAAACCCATGTTCATGTGCTAGCTAGCTAGGACAAATAAGACATGATTATTTAAAGAGGTAATCTAAGGCTATGTTTAGTTTCCAAAAAGTTTCCTAAAAAGAGCTACAGTAGCTATCACATCGAATCTTGCGATACGTGCATGGAGCATTAAATATAGACGAAAAAAAAACTAATTGCACAGTTTAGTTGGAAATCGCGAGACGAACGTTTTGAGTTTAATTAGTCCATAATTGAACACTAAATGCCAAATAAAAACGAAAGTGGTACAGTAGCCAAATTCTTAAATTTCGCGAATTAAACACCGCCTAATTTTAAGAGTTCAGTGGCCGACTCTGAGTGTGACAACTCGTCAGGACACATGACCCTCTCCTCCTCCGCCTTCCAAAAACATGACAAACAGAAAGTAATAAAAGAACAGAAGAAATGACATGGACGGCCTTCTCCTCCTGCGCCTTCCAACAACATGACAAACAAAAGAAAAATTAAAAGAACAGAAGAAATGACACGGACATGAAAAATTTGACATAGAAAACAAAAAGAAAAAAAAACAGGCAAAGAACGAAACAAATAAACTTTCGAGTGTCGCCACATTTTTTTTGGTACTTCGTCACATTTATCAACGGACAAATCAGTGCTTCACATTGACTCCTTGTCGACTTGAATAAAAAATCAGAACTATATATTTTTATGAGAATTTAGAGGTGTTTTGAGAATTTAAAAACTGGGTTGAAAAAACGATCCGCTCTTTACAAAATTAATATTTTAATAAAAGGAAATTGGTTTCGCTAAAGCATACTATTAACAGGTCCCATCCCAATGGCTTTTAAGTGCCCTTGCATCAGCATCAACCACAGATGATTCGACTCCTGCGCATGATGCCTCTATCGGATGTCAATTCCGGAGGAAAACGAACGCCGCTTGAACTCATTGTTTATTAGTTATGGTATAATGTTTTTCTTTTCGAAGCCTGCGACTGGAAATCCACTTTTTCTTCTTTGTCATCTCAATAGAATAGAAAGAAGCGGGAAGTTTTCTAGTGTTAGCAATGTGTGTTTTAAGATAGAATCCATCGAGGAGAATAAGCGAAACTGGATCCAAAAAAGCAGAAATCGATTTTTTGAAAAAGATTCGAAAAAAGAAAGTAAGTAGAATTAGATTCAAGATAAAAGAAAAAAAGGTTTTAGTAATTAGTAATCGAACAAATCAGCTTCAGCTGGCTTATCAGCCGTAGAAACCATCATACAAACAAATCCTTACTTTGACTGGTTTTAAAAATAATTGTAATAATAAAATAAAATATCCATTCGTTCCTTTACATAACCGTCGAGCTCACGGCAATGCGCCAACGTACCGAACGCGGCCAAAGCTCAAGATTGGGGAGCCCTCCCAATTCCCGTCTCTCCACCGATCCCCGCTGAATATTCCATTCTATTCCACCGCGCACCGCCGAGCGCCCGAGCCACGCCAAGGGCGACGCCGGCCACCTCATCCCAATTCAAATGGCCGCGCCCGCTCCAGCCGGCGTCGCCGTGCCCGATGAGCACGCCCCGGGACCGGGAAGAGAAGCCAATAAGCACGGGCGCACCGGTGCCGTCCGGCGGCACCGCCAGTGCGCCGTCGCTCGCCGTGCAGGCGGCCGTGATGGCGGCCGCGCTCGCGATCTTCGTCCTCTTCGCCGCCGCGTCCGCCTTGCTCCTCCTCGTCCTCGTCCTCGCCCTCGCCGCGCGCGCCTTCCGCCACCACCGCGGTAGCCGCTACCGCGTCCCGTCGCTTGACCCTTCTTCCCCTTCGCCTCCGCCTCTCCGCACGGGGTTCTCGCCCGCTGACATCCGCCTCCTCCCAAGCTTCGCCTTCCCCGGTGGCTGCGGTGGCAGCGACGAGGCCGCTGACTCCGCCTCGTGCGCCGTGTGCCTCGAGGCCGCGCGCGCCGGGGAGCGGTGGCGCGCCATGCCGGCATGCACGCACGCGTTCCACGCCGCCTGCGTCGACCGGTGGCTCGCCAGGACGCCCGCCTGCCGCACCGCCGTCGCAGTCACGACGAGCTAAGGCTGACACTCCGCGATCCTCCTGCCCACGCGTGGGCATGCAGGTTTGGTATCTCCATCGTTCGGTGCTCCACAAAAATGCTCTTTGTCCTGCTCGTGTAGTGATGACGTACCTGTTGTAGACTTTGTATGAAACTTCCTGCTGTTGTAATTTGTAAAGAGGAATGCAGGGAAAAAAAAAGAATGAACCCATGAAACTTTACCATCTCAAAGAATTACTCGATGTTATTATAATTTTGCACTATTTAAATTCCAAAATTTCTTCTTGGATTGTAACGTGTTACATTACCTTGCATGATACATGATGCATTAGGATTGGTGTGTTGCAACTGCAACATCTAGTCCGGGGACCAATATAATGAGGAAGGGTACTATTCAACAAAAGAATTGGATTTGATGCGATATTCTGCTGTACAACAATCTTTTAGTCTCTTTGTTTGCTCGTATACGATCATGGATTATAAGTTGAAATAGTATTTTTCTCTTATACTAAAGCCCCCTTTGGTACGACTCGTCCAAAACGGCTTCACTGGTGAAGCTAAAGCCGGTGAAGCCAAAAAAAACTAGCTTTTTCAGGCTTCTAGTTCATTTTAACCCCGGCTTACAAAACGGCTTCATGCTACAGTACCTTGATTTGCGCAAAATAGATGAAGTTGAAGCCGACATAAACCGTGCCAAAGAGGCCCTAAACCGGCCAACAGTAAATAATGCACGATTATTTACGGCGTGTGGAACAGGCTGATTGGCAGAGAGCCCAGCGCGGGAGTGGGGAGTGCATGCACGGGCGTCGGAATCTATATGGAGCGGTGGTAAACGTAACTCCTTTTCATTAAGAAAGAATTTTTAGATCACCATAGTTATTAAATCATATATTTAATTCATAATCTGATTGAACCTCTGGTCTCCTTATAATTCTATCTACAAATCAAGACCAATATTGACTATATTTTATAAAAAGAAATTTACCAAAATGTGGGCCCCACCTATCATGTTCACATTTAAGCTTAGAGCATAACATGTACGTACTGCATATGTATTTTGATCTGCTCGTTTCGTTTGGAGAGTCGCAAAATCTGCATGCAGCGGCCGGTGCGGGAGTTATTTTTGTATTTTGGTCCTTTTTTAAAACATTTTTTTAGAAAAAGACCACTGCCAAAACGTTTTCTGAAAATAGACCGTTTTTAGGCGTCTTAGGACATGACGCCGAGGTATGAGGGTCGGCGTCGACTGACACGACGCCGAGGTCTTGCCACGTCACGGACGACCCCGGTCGACGGCGACACGGTGGCGCATGGGGCCCACTACGTCGGCGTCGTGTCAGCCAACGCCGGAGGCCGAACCTCGGCGTGTAGTCTCACCACGCCGAGCTACCTGTTCAATGAGATTCAAAACTCAATTCTACCCCAAAAACGCGACTGAACATAAATTTTTGTCCTTTCGTATCTCCTGATCTGTTTAGTTCTGGCACAAAATGTAGTAACAAAAGTTGTAGATCTATATGAGTACTACAACTTTTCTTTAAGGTTCAAAGTCTTATTCGGTCTGGTTGGAGAGATACAAGGCTCCAAAGTGGGGTACATGAAAACTGAAATCCTGAATTCAGTCATCCAGACTTAGCCAAATTTTGAGCTCCCCAAAACAGTCATGGATTCCAAATTTAGGGCTCGTTTTGACTTTCTTACAAGCTTATCTAGCTCTTGGTCCAAAAACAAAGTTTGTTGTACTCCACTCAAACTTCAACTTTTATTTAAGGTGCAACTCCATAAAAGCATTGTAAGCAATTGGTCAACACCGGTCAAAATAGCATCATGGTAAAGCTCAATTTAGAGTTTTTGACCGATTGAGGCATTTTCTTGACCTTTGCTCAACATGAATCCTTCGTGACTTTTGTTGTAGAGTTCATCTAGAGTCTTTTGGGCAAGGTTGCAAGGTTTGGTTGATGACACATGTTCTCATTCACTTAATAAGACCATTCCAACAAGGATATAACTTATCATTTCATAAGTTATATCCTTGTTGGAATGGTCTTATTAAGTGAATGAGAACATGTGTCATCAACCAAACCTTGCAACCTTGCCCAAATGACTCTAGATGAACTCTACAACAAAAGTCACGAAGGATTCATGTTGCCCAAAGGATCCATTAAGTAGAAAAAATTGTGACTATAAAAATAGAAGGAGAGAGTCATGAAAACAGATAATAATATAAAAATTATATAAATGTTGAATCCGAATTTTTTTGTTGGTGTTTGAACAATGTTTTTTTAATAGAGAAAGAGATGAGAATTACCTGAGAGCTGGCGTAGAATTACCTGAGAACTGGCGTGAGGCGACACTTTTATTTATAGCCGATCCGGATTTTTTTGAGACCGAGCTGGCGTCGTTGCACTTGACCAATCCGGATTTTTTTTAGATCGATCTGGCTCCGTATTGCACCAGCTATTTGCATGTGGGCATGCAATCTTATCGACGTGTGGAGACAGCTCACAAGTCACACGTGGGTTAAACCGATCCGGATTTAGCCTGGGGGGTGGGCGCACAAACGAAAGGCTGTGGACGAAACCTCCTTTTGTTTTTTTAGATGGTATATATAATAGATGTAGAATACGGTTTTTAGGGATCTCTAGGTCATTCATTTTTGAGGAAGGGAAAAAATCAACACTAGGTCATTCACTTTTGATTGACCTGAAAAGATACGGAGGATGTGTTAGGAATGTGTGTTCGCAGAAATGCTAATATGTCCATTGAATCACACCAAGAGTATGTGGCGTGATCGCAGTGGTGACTCGTGCCATGGTTTCTCGCACGACTCATATGGCAATTTCTGAAAATTTAGTTGAGGAAGGTTGTGTTTCCCTTCCAATACTCCTCTAGAAAATTGCACACATCTCACGGCATCCTATCTCTGTTTATTAATCAATTTTGTAATTAATTCTAACCTGGGTCCCGAGTGGGCTTGGCATGTCCATGCCTAGCCCTGTGCCTAGCCCAGAAACCCAGGTGGAGTCCCCTCCCTAAGATTCTCGGCTTTGGCGGCATTTTTTTACTCGCGAGGCTACCGCCACTGCATCTGCTAGTCTCCCGGCCGTGTCACCATCGAATCCCTGCTTGCCTCCTTCGCCTCAGTCACCCTCGCGCTCTCGTCCCTCCCCCATGACTACATTGCGCCGCCATTCCATTCGTCGACAGGAGTTCCACATCGGCTGCTGGCTGCCGCCATTCCAATGAGGCTAGTGGTCTGCCGCCTGCTGCTGTCTATGCTGCTGGAGGGCTGCGAGGGCCACGGCCGCATGGTGGACGCCAGCTCGGGCAACCCAGACGAGCCAGCATCTTACTGTGCTGACGGCTGACGCCCGACCAAGATGTGGTAACGGCGGTCGCCAAAGAGACTCCACGACAGCGGCGTCACGTGGCAGGAGCTCTGATTTGCACGCCGGAGGACAGTGTCGTACTTAAAGATTTTAAATGTACTCGAATACTATTTTTGTCCTTTCGTATCTCCTTTCGTATCAGACTTGACGCCGAGCCTATAAATCATAAAAAAGAAAGAATAAAGTATTAAACTAAACCTTTGGTATAGGTTGAAATCCTATTTGCATGATTCAAATGAAAAATCTTTCTCAACAATTTCTCTTCTACTAACACGAGTTATACTAATAAGAGTAGACATGCTATATTTATGTTTGTTGGTCTTATTAAGTGAATGAGAACATGTGTCATCAACCAAACCTTGCAACCTTGCCCAAATGACTCTAGATGAACTCTACAACAAAAGTCACGAAGGATTCATGTTGAGCAAAGGTCAAGAAAATGCCTCAATCGGTCAAAAACTCTAAATTGAGCTTTACCGTGATGCTATTTTGACCGATGTTGACCAATTGCTTACAATGCTTTTATGGAGTTGCACCTTAAATAAAAGTTGAAGTTTGAGTGGAGTACAACAAACTTTGTTTTTGGACCAAGAGCTAGATAAGCTTGTAAGAAAGTCAAAACGAGCCCTAAAGTTGGAATCCATGACTGTTTTGGGGAGCTCAAAATTTGGCTAAGTCTGGATGACTGAATTCAGGATTTCAGTTTTCATGTACCCCACTTTGGAGCCTTGTATCTCTCCAACCAGACCGAATAAGACTTTGAACCTTAAAGAAAAGTTGTAGTACTCATATAGATCTACAACTTTTGTTACTACATTTTGTGCCAGAACTAAACAGATCAGGAGATACGAAAGGACAAAAATTTATGTTCAGTCGCGTTTTTAGGGTAGAATTGAGTTTTGAATCTCATTGAACAGTTAGCTCGGCGTGGTGAGACTACACGCCGAGGTTCGGCCTCCGGCGTTGGCTGACACGACGCCGACGTAGTGGGCCCCATGCGCCACCGTGTCGCCGTCGACCGGGGTCGTCCGTGACGTGGCAAGACCTCGGCGTAGTGGGCCCCATGCGCCACCGTGTCGCCGTCGACCGGGTCGTCCGTGACGTGGCAAGACCTCGGCGTCGTGTCAGTCGACGCCGACCCTCATACCTCGGCGTCATGTCCTAAGACGCCTAAAAACGGTCTATTTTCAGAAAACGTTTTGGCAGTGGTCTTTTTCTAAAAAAATGTTTTAAAAAAGGACCAAAATACAAAAATATCACTGCCGGTGCGTCTCCCACCCGCCCCGACGGTTCCAGCCGCCGTCGCCCCTGCCCTCTCCCCTCCACGCCGAGGACGTCATGGCCGAGGGCGGATCCAACGATGAGGCATCTCGTCCGGTGAGCAGACTGTCGGCTGTCGCCCTTCGGCGGATCCAGCGACGAGGCGGAGCAACTAGGGTGGAGGCGCTCGCCCTTGGTGGATCCGGCGAGGTGGCATCTTGACCCAGGTTGATTTTGACATGTTGCTTTGCTTGAGATCTACTACTAACCTTAAGTACTTGTGTGACGCCCAAGCCGTTCCACTACAACGACGCCGCCGCCCAACTACGTGGCCGTCGGCAGCTCGCTGCGGTTCAAGGTCGTCGACTTCGGCTTCGGACGGCCCGAGCGCGTCCGTAGCGGCGGGAACAAGACGATCGACGTCATGGTGTACCTGTACCCTGGCCACGGCGGCAGCAACATCCATCTGGCGCTGCAGCTGGAGCCCATGTACAGGGTGGACTGGTGGAGAAGGACGTTCCCTTCTTCCTGGACCAGGCGGCAGCCTACTGCGTAATTGTACTACTGCTGCTCTCTCTGTCACTGCCCACTCCATGCATCCAGTTCGTTGATCATGATTTATTAACATTATGTGTTGCTTGCTTATATATTGGTTAGTTCCTTGATTGTACAAGCTAGCCTGCTAGGCGTGTTGGATTGTACTATCTGTATTTGCTGGACTTGAGCGGAATAAGGAATTAAGGATGGATTGTATCTGCTGCACTAGCCTACTCAATGCACGGTATGCAGGTAAGCCGTTTGATGAAATGCCCCTTAAACTCAATCTAAGCAGTTCTGTACTGGTTGTTGCATTGACCCTCGCTGATGAGATGAATCAGTGCTCCAGTGATTCAAAATATCTTATCTTGGCTGGCATTTATATGGAAGAACCGTCGTTAACATGATGCTCTATATCTGCTCCTTTCCTTTTGAAGAACATGTCATTATTTTATTAGTTTGTTGCATGGTGCAGAAAAAAATACCTTATTTGGGATGTGCATTCTCTTCTGTTAATGCAGAATTCTGAGCACTCCAAATAAAGGAACTTGGCCACCTGTTGCTTCATTACTTGATAACAAGTCAACTTTTCCGAAGTGGCCACCCGTGGTAAGTAATAAACAAGTTCGTTTTATTATTGCAAATAGTGGGATGAGGATTTGAGTTGTGGGTGTGGATGAAAACTTTCAGTGTTTTGCACTGTTATAGATAAGTTTGAGATCTCCTTTTTGAAAACTTTCAGTGATTTGGTAATTCAACATTGCAGTGATTACCATTTTTTACTCTAACATGAGGTTCACGCTGTAGGATCTTGCAACAGTGGTCTCAACACTTGAACCTCCGGGACTCATTATTGTAGGATCTAAACAACTTCAAACCATACCGTAACCAATTTTTTTTTTTCTGATTTATCAACTGAATACCTGCTGCAACTCTAACTAAAACAGTAAACTCAACTTTTAGATAGGGTGTCATATTAACATTCATGGTACTGCCATGTAGGATAGAGGATTTTTCATGTTTAGATGAGTTTTGGTGTGGGGAATCAGTGGAGGGAATGGGGTTTCCCTTCCTTTCAGTTTTCAGCAAGTTGTGTTCACAGACCTTTGCTGTTACATTTGACAGTTTGTACTAAACCTTTCGTTAGATGCCTTTAAGGACCTCAAATTATTTTTTGGTTGCCTAGAGAGTCATAGGTTTTTTCTTAAGCTTTCTAGATTGGCAAACTAGATCTTTAGAGGAGCTCTGGAATCCTGATACGAATTTGTTTTTAGGGGTAGAAATCTGTGCTCAGGTGATTTCAGCTAAGTTGAGACGATGTTTACCCCCTCTGGTTTTACCGGATAAGAATGACTTCAAATCAGAAACCATTAGTTCACAGAGCTGTAGGTTTGGAGGCCATAGTATGCTCACAAAATTTCAGAATTTTTGGAATGAAGGTTTGACGTAGTTAGCATTTCTGACAATTAAGTTGTTGTTTTCTGTCTTCTTTCAGAAATTTAGTTAGACATTCAAGATTTTGTTCCCCCAAATCTATGTCAAAAGAGGGCTCTTGAGGTGATTTTGTTAGTCGTCATGGATCTGCAAGCCCCAGTATTTGGTTTTGCTTAATGTCATATCAGTTTGCTGTTAGTTTCTTGGAAATTCTTTCCACGTTGCATTTTGGTTTGATTAGGATTAAATCAGGCCTTACAGTTTGCAATGACATTTTTATTTTCCATTAATGCAGAGCTCACAGAGGAGCAGAAGGCCGCCCTCGTGGTGTGGTTAAAGGTATTTTGTCTTATATCTACCTCTTCTAGCCTCCAGGTGATGCCGATTTCATTGTAGTCTTTTGTATGATTCTACTCTTATGCAAAACAAACTGAAGGGGTTGGTCACCCGCAGCACTCAGCTATGCTCGACAGCCTCCCTCTCAAGGTCAATAAATGCGTGGAGGTGCTCAGAGATATTTAGGTAATTCAAAAGCTAATCTTGTAACTTGTCCCATGGCGATGGTGCCATGGTGGTGTTTGCACAATGGTCTTTTCACTCTACTCTGTTTTGGGCATTGGAGTCAGTGGCCACATCTTAGCGTTGGAGTCAGTAGCCACAGTATTATTAATCTGACTGCTCTCTGTTGCCGTGTGCATGGTGCTCTCTATCCTATTGGATCCCAAAAAAGTTCAGATCCTTGTGATAGAATCATTTGCTGCAGTAATGGCTAGCACGGAGGGGAGGAAGAGCATGCTTAAGCTGGCTGAAAGGATGGCGATGAGATTTTATGGTGGCGTCAAACACCCAATGACCCAAAGGCAGATTGGGGTGGGAACCGTGTTGTGTCTTCTAGATTTGGTATCTCATTCAATTTTGTAGTGTTAGCTGGCAAAGTTCTAGGTTTGGTATGTTATTGTATCGATAAAATATTTTGCAGATCTTACAAGGACCTACCACAACAGATGCATGTACTATTTTTTCTCTCTAGAAACATGTATGAGACCATAGATATCAAAGCTGTGTGCTTTTTAGAAACAAAAATTCCAGCGTATATGCCTTAATGTGATGTTGATGGTTATTATTGTTCAATGATGCATCCCATCTATCTGTTATATTTTAAAAGTAGGTGACATAATCTTTGACCATTTTGTTTGATCCTATTACTTATATTCTAATCATGGGATCCCGTAGCAACGCACGGGTATATATGTGATGTTGGTGATGTGTGTTATATATATATATATCTTCTGTTTATTTGGATGGGATGTAAAAAACAAATAAAAAAGGCTGTTTTCAGTCACTTTGCCGGGTGTAATGGCCATGACACTCGGCAAAGTGACTATCTGGAAACATGCTTTGCCGAGTGCCACGGGCTAGGCACTCGGCAAAGGGCGCCTGTTTGCCGAGTGTCTTGACATGATACTCGGCAAATAGGCTACCTTTGCCGAATGTCTTGCCAGTGGCACTCGGCACAGTGGCCACATTTGTCGAGTATCTGAGTCAACGACGTTTGGCAAAGCGGCGATCTTTGCCGAGTGCTTGACTTTGACACTCGGCAAAGCCGCCATCACGGCGACTTTTCTTTGACGAGCGTCAGATTAGCACTCGGCAAAGGCTTTGCCGAGTGCCCGATAAAGTGCACTCGGCAAAGATATCTTTGCCGATAAACTGTTTACCGAGCGCCCTTTGCCGAATGTAACACTCAGCAAAGGCTTTGCCGAGTGTATATCGGCACTCGACAAAGAAGCTGAATTCGGTAGCGAAGAAAATTAAAACCGAATCCATTTCACATGTTGTTGAATTCATAAATGTTGTACATAGTAGGGATATTTATGTCACCAAAAGAATATAAATATCATGAGAAATCATCTATCCCCTGTAGATCTTATTAATCTGATGGATCACCTCCAAAGTGGTGTGTCTCATAAAATAATCAATAATATATCTAATAAAGCAGTAGTGGCAATGGGTGAACAATTGACCTAGCTAGCTAATACTCCTACACAGTTAATCACATGCATGTATGTAGCTAACCTATAGCTGGCTCTGTGTTGTTTGTCAGTGGGAAAGGAAATGGTGAACCCAGTCGCCAGTCCACTGGGCAGTGGACTTGATCTACTGCATTCTCAGCTCATGCAGGATGTCATCCAAGAACGACCACGTACGGTACGACCAATTCAGCAACTCTCTTGTCATTTTCCTTGAATTGATGATAAGCTTCGAGATCAATTCCTGCGGCAGCAGCTAGGTAGCTGCTAGTGCTGCTGGTTGTTGAAGAGATCCCAATAGTACGCACCGGCAGATGGAGATGGAGTCACCGTCGACGGCGACGCTTCTTGTAACGACGACGACATCGTCACACTTTGATGACTTGCACCGGCGATGGAGGCGATGTTCATGCTACCACCACCGGTGGTTTCGTTACCAAGAAATGCCGGGCTGGTGAGCCCGCCGAAGAGACTGATTCCCGGGTACGAGTTACCGGCCGGAGTCGGAGGTGAGAAGAAGCTCGGCGGGATCGCCGGGAGCGACCCTGGAGACAGGATGCTCGGGAACGGCGGCAGCAGGCTTCCTCCAACGACATCAGACGCGGCAGTGCCGCCTGAACTCCGCGCGGCCGCCGCCGCCGCCACTTGCTGCTCAATGGCGAGGCGTGCCGCGGGTGAGGGCTGGACCATCAGGTGATCGTACGGCACTGCCACGCCTAGTGCTTGTTGCTGCTGCTGCAGCTGGAACGGGAAGTGCGGCGCCGCCGGCGGGAGTAGTTGTGCCGAGGATGACGACGACGGTGCGTGCACGTACTGGTGGCCGCCCAAGAACGGGAATGGGATCGGGAGCGAGGACGACGTCATCTGAACCTGATGATGATGATGATGTGGCTCCGTCGTCGTCGCCCCTGGTGGCGGTGGCACTAGCACCGGCAGGGAGGAGGAGGATGCCGTGGTGCCGCGCGCGCCCGTGAGGCGCTGCACGACGGACATGAACTCGCTGGGTTCCGCGTGCACGACCTTGGGCGACACCGTGTAGATGATGACCGGCTGGCGCACCTGCTGGACGGGTCCTCCTTCTCCTCCCGGCTGCGGCGGCGGGGGCTTCTTGATCTTGTGCGAGTCCTTGCGGACCTTGAGCGGCGCCGGGCGCGGGCCCTGCAGCTCCCGGCGCTGCTGCGACGAGGACGACGTGGTCGTCGCGCTAGAGGAGGGCTGGGGTTGCTGCTCCATGTCTAGACGACTTAGCTACCTGCTGATGGATATCGGAGCTCGATGGATCGATGGGGCAGGCTTGATCGGCAGATGGATTGATCGATAAGCTAGGGTTTAATTTGGTTGCAAAATGGTCTATATATATGATCAGCTCGGGCTGGCATGGAAGGAATTGGGACAAAATTCAACTCCATGAAATGCAACGTCGTCTCTTTAATCTGGTGACCAGGTAGACCGCACGTATATATAGACAGACAGGCAGACAGACAGAGATGAAAGAGAAGTAACTGAATGAAGTGTTTGATTTGACAGTTTAATTAACAACGCATCATGACATACTAGCACACACGCACACACATGGAGTATGTATGTATGCTGTTTCCCTGTTTCGTAGGTTTGGTTTGTCAAGATGGAGAAGAGGTCAAGCAAGGAAGTGAATTGAAAGCAGTCTAGCAGATCTGTCATGCATATGCAGTAGCTTCTCTGCTGCCACTGATGGATGCTGTATTTGAACAAGTCCAAGCAATTAACCCAGTGGATGTGCAAGAACAAAGTCATATGTAGTACTAGTAGGATGGATGTGACGCAAGCAAGCAAGAAAGACCGTACCTCTTATGTATCCTCCTCGCTCCTGCATACTCATGCATGGATGGGATGCGACACGATCAAACCTCCATCGCGCAGACATGTTTGAGTTTTTCCGCTACGTTTCGTTTCCCGTTTCATTTCCATTTCCATTTTCGTTTTCAACCATGCATGAATTAATAGTTTTGTGACCAAGTCGTCGTGTGAATGAATGATTATATATACAAGCTAGCGAAGCGAAAAATCATGCGTGTGTGCTAATCCTGGAATCTATATATCTATATAGGAGCATATATTTTTCACATATATGCATTTATAGTTAACTCTGGAACCGTGTGCGATCCATATGATGACCATGATCCTCGTATTAGACTATTTGGCAGGGCTCCTCAGGCTCCAGCTCTGTGCGTAACCAGAGGAGCCATAACCGGAGAAGCCACAAATCATGCCTCCTCGTGGCTCCTGCTTGTTGTTTTGGATGACAGAGAAAAAAGAGCTCCTTGCTAGTGCACTCGAGGAGGAGCTACAGCACTTCAGAGCCGTGTCAAATGACCCGTTAATATATCGACAAGGATGTGACTTCTGCCTGTTCACGAGTGATAGGATCGAGAATTCGAGATGCATGTAGTGAGTGTTAGAGAGAGGCATACAATATAATATAACAAGATGAAGCAAAGACTACTCTTGACTTCAAACTTACAATTTAGAATGGAGGAAGCCTCCGTTTCAAATTGTAAGTTATTTTGTTTTTTTTCTAAATATATAGATATTGTTATGCACATAGATATATACTTTATGTTTACATACATAGTAGAAGCTATGTATTAAAAAAGCCAGAACGATTTATAATTTGGAATGGAGAAAGTAGTACTACTAGAAAAATAATTTTAAGAGACATACTCTTTAATTGATGAAGATGTGGCACACCTAGGAACTGCCTCCGTAAATGGTCAGGAAGACCTCGTGAAAATGCCCATCTCCAAAAATCACTTACGGAGGCGAGCGTCTCAAAGATAGAGAGAGAAGATGAGTTCCATCGAGATGAAACTGAGCATACACACTTTCTAATTAAGACTTAGAAATTGTTCCATTTCACACAATAAATCATCACATAATAAATGTTTTGAGTAGCCTATATGCAACCTTCTGCAACTAAACTGAAACTACAAAAATAGGATTAGTTTAGTAGTATGTAGTCTGCCCCCCATCAGTTACGAATAAAAAGCGAAGATTATTTGACGACATTAATAAGAGGATAGGGACTACATGCTACAAACAAATGAAAAGAAGGTGAAAACGGGTAATAAAATTTTTAATTAAGGTTGTTTATTAGCCAGTGACGAGATGACGCGTGGCGTGGTAGCAGCATCAGTTTCTGGATGCAGGCATGTAGCGGCGCGCACATGTCATGTCTCATGTTCATAGTCATAGGTAGATTGAGCAAGTCTCTTGTTGACTTGACTAGGTACGTACTCCCGTTCCTCCCATGTATATATATTCCCATCCTGACCTCGTCGATCAAGAATAATACTACCATTGTCTCAATATATATCTTTTTTAAATCATTTATTTAAAGTCAAGCTATCTTAAATTTATATATATTCCCATCCTGACCTCGTCGATCATGAATAATACTACCATTGTCTCAATATACATCTTTTTTAAATCATTTATTTAAAGTCAAACTATCTTAAATTTAACGAGCAATTTTATATAGAAAAGAGTAACATTGTCTGTCTATATCAGAAATACATACGCCACACTGTAAAAATAATTTGGACTAGTTGTTCTGTTGGGCATAGTAATATAGATCGTCGTAAAAGTAACTGTCAATGCATGCAATTGTCCTAAAAGAAAAAAAAGGAATTGTCCAGGTCGTAAAAGTAATTTTTTTTTGGACTGTGGACCAATTCATCACCAGATCAAGGACGATTGAAAGAAGAAATAATCTTCCGATCCTTCTTAGCTTTAATTAATTTTGATGGATCGTCTATCAGACTGATCCTTTTTAGTCAAGCAAGAATTTAATTAAATTAAACCCAGCGATGATGTAAGCAAGCACTAGCTACTAGTCTGGTTGGTAGCTTGCTTGACCGTGGGCCAGCAGGCAGCTGCGAGAGAGAGATGAGGAGGGAGCCTTCTTGACCGTGGGCCAGAAGGCAGCAGGACAGAGCAGCTGAGAGAGAGAGAGAGAGAGAGACGCAGTCAAGCAAGCTAGATGGACGATGTTCGTTGTTAGGTCGCCGTTGAAACCATCCAATATAGCCAACAGATGTTACACTCTCGCCATCCTGCTTCTTGCATTGTCCGACTCGATACGTCGTGTGTAACTAAGAGCAGCTTCAATGTGTGTGCTGAGAAGGTGCAAGAATTAAGAGAGAAGAAGAAAAGTGAGGTGCAATGTATTGGACAGGTGCTAGCTTAGAACCTTCTTGCGCATCTGCTGCTTATATTTTACACCTTGTGTCAAGAATAAACCAAACACTATTCATCACCACTCATTCTCTCTCTGTCAACGCCATCCATGTGAAGAAACTTTAGAATATTATATATTTTATTATATGTGGATGATCCCATCTTAATATGGACAAACATATTTATATGTTGGAGCTTGTTTAACTAGTAGAGCACCATGTGACATGGCTAGCCATATATGCACCTTGCTAAGGAATTACACACAGGAGCTGCCCTAAGTGATCTTAGTCTATTTGGATTCAGGATAACTAGCTAACTATTAGAAAGGGCCAGGGCTAATATGTTGCTAATAGGTGCTTAACATCTATTAGCAGCTTTAAACTTGCTAATGAAACTAATAGTTTAGTAGCCCTTAGCTATTAGTTATTTGGTCTATTAGCAGATAAGTTTTGATCTACTAGTACTAATTTTAGCTGCTAATTATTAATAGCCTGTTTTGGGACTGCTCCATTTTTTTAACTCCTCCTCATGTTTTTCAGCCAAACAGGTAAAACTTCACAAACTCTGCTCCAAGAAAAAAAAATGTGGAGTTGTAAGAGCACCAGAAACTTCAGTTTTCTGTGGAGTTGCTTCACAATAGAGTTTATGGAGCAGTCCCAAATAAACCCTAACACCAGTAATAAATCCATGCAAACAGACCTTATTATACATACAATCTTCTATACATACGATTAATTTGTTCATTATATTATTACGGTCCCTCATTCTCACTTTTAAATGCAAGGCTAATTCATTAATAAGTGTATGCATTTGAATTCATCTGTGCTATTTCTTTTTTCTGTTATTTGATTTCTTCAATTCCCCATTCCTACGTATGATAATCGCCCTAGTATATACTAGTACTAGCAGGCGTGCCAATTCTCCATCTGACTTAGTATTAGTTACGTACTAGCTCGATCGATCAACGACGCGGTTACATTTCTTCTTTCTATCCATCCTTAACCGGTGTACTTTGTGCTTGGGTAACTATATAAAGAAACTTAGGGTAATTAATTAAGTCCATTGTACCATTCATCTGCTGAATGATCAACTGATAGTCAACTGATAGCAGTAGGAATAGCTGGCAGTCTCTCTTGAGTAACTTTTTCACTCCGGTTTTGGTGACTGCCGTTGCTTACATGCCAAAAGTCTCGTCTTGTACTCTCTTGTTGGTATTAAAAACGACGAAGAAAAATAGTCAGTCGTTGACTAGTCTCTCTCTCTCTCTCTCTCTCTCTTAGCAACAGAGGAAGAGAATGCAAACAAAAGACGAAAGAAGCCCGGCTTAAGCATGGGCTGAGTTAAGGGCGGCCCGCAGGCAGAGTTTAAGTGGGCTGGGCCCAATTCCTCACTACGATCACACCGCCATTGACCAGTGAGTTCAGTATGTAGTATGCTGCACTGACCAGTGCATAAAAAGTTTGGGAGCATCGTCATATCATTCAGGAAAACAATTTAATGCAACAGCACAGCTTACTCTTTCACTTGCATTGGTTACTACCAAGCATATATATATACTTAGCTTGGCAAGGATTCTTCTGCGCAAAATGTCAGCGGAGACAACGTTATGTTCTTCCTGTATATTTCCTTTTTCCTTGCAGAAGCATATACTTTGCTTTTGTTTTAGATTGCTATCTAGAGCTCTCTCTAGGTTGCTTTCGAATATACCTTGATTCAGTATTCTGCAACGTTCCTCTTTAACTTTCCTCTGCACTTTATTTACCCATCAAACCCTGATCTAGTGACAAAATTAACCCTTTCATTTTTTGAATAATACAATCGGTTAACCTAATTAATTATTCCATTTCTGTAGGAGGTCCCTAATAGAAGTCTCAACAAAAGAACGAAATAGAGACTCCTTAGTCCTTACCGTGAGGGAAGTATTCATTTTCCTCCATGGTATTTTCAGGAAACGAGTAAACCAGTTTTTCCCCCCACAAGCTTAGTTCTTATTAGATTGCTACTTTTAGCATCTAGCACACCTTTAATTAGTCTAAGAAAATGTCTACCTAAAATAATTTCCTCAGGTACGCTGCTTCATTCAGTTCAAGAACATAAAAATAATGTGTAAGAAATGGTATATCATTAACAAAAATGTCAACATCACACTATCCCTAACGTTTGAGATAGAGTATTTCAGTATAAAAAAAGAATTTTTGGAGGTTGTCCCTTTAATTTACGGAGGCAATCAAAAAGTGTGCTTGTCTCCCAAATGCACAACGTTTTTAGAGGTGGATGGATCATTTTTTGAAGGCACCCAATAAACTAGCACCATTGTAGATCTATTAACAAACACAGGTCTCTTCAGAGTCCTGCCTCTTGAAATCGAGGTTTATCCCAAATAACCGACTACTAACGTCTGATATACAAAATAAAGAGGAGATAGAACCTTAGTTCACTCGGTCACTCCAATCCACCCCCATTTCACTCGGCCACACAACGCCATCCTCTTCTCCAATCTTCAACACCATCCACTCTGCCCCAACCTTCTCCTTCCCATGAGGCGTTGGCGGCATGACCGACGATGGGTTAGAGGCGTGACGGCGCATGGATACTCCAGGCCGAAGCATGGCGAGTCATGAGGCGTAGATCCAATGGTGGCGTTGCAGTTCTGCCTGGGTGAGCACCTCGTCTCTTTCCTCCCTCTTCCTCTCCTCTCTAGCTTGCCCTCACTCACTCTTCCTATCCCAGATCTAGTGGAGGCAAGATACATTGGCACTGACGACGATTGTTGCCTCCAGATCTGTCGGGTGGTCGGAGGAGGCGGCATGAGTGCAAACAACCCCTCGTGCGGCGATGTGGAGACTAGCCATCAAGGCTAGTGGCACTAGCTGGTAGCAGTGCGAGCTGTGATGTTGGCTCATCAATGGGCTCGACGGGCCTCATCGACAAGCCCATCGACTGTTATTACTTTTTGATCGACTCTAAAAATGGCTACTGCAATAGTGTTTTTTGTCTGCCATAATTAAGTTATCACACTAGACATGAATATTTGTACTTAGTTATTTAGAAATCTTCGCAAAACTATCGATGACATTTACGTTTACGTCGAGAAAGCGACATCGACCAAGTGTGTGCAAGGGGACGTTCAGGTCATTCACAACTCAATTTGTGGAGCCAATAGCGTAGACCTCAGCTGAGCATTCAAGATCAAGTCAATGGTCTAAGTTCCCACGAGTTGCTTCACCTCCCTGTTGTGGCATGGTTGAATTTGCTCGATCGCAATAAAGAGAATTTAGATTACTTCAACAACATTGTCACTGCTATGAGGTGGGTTCATCTTCTGCTACATAGGAAATCCCCTTTCTAGCTTAGAATGTCGGCCGGCCTTGACTCACATGGGGAGCATGTACCACTCGTGAAGTCAGATTGGAATTTATATATGGTGCGCTCCTAGCTTGGCCTATGAAGCCGCTTTCATCGATCAGATACTCGCGCACCACTTGGACTAACCCACTGTTGTCTCGCTGAGCGTGGCATTTTGGATCCCCAAAAGCAAAATGTCACTCAGGTCAACTTACGTACAATGCCAAACAAATGTTTTAAATGATAATCTATGATACAAATCTGACGTCATAGATCAACTCAATCAAGATACAGATCGGATAATTGGCATGAGGTGTTCAGATACACTTCAAGCCAATGTACATCTTTTCTCTTGAGTTCTTCATGATCTCCCTTCCAAACAAAGATGAAGCACAACTAATCATCAGGGAAGACGACGCAAAGCAGTCAACACGAGTCAAGATGACACCTGGACTGCTGCAAGCTCAATGATGAATGAACTGGGGCACCTACCGTTGAATACATGCAGCCTGTTCGCTTGTTGGTCTCAGTCAGGGCTTATCAGTCAGCCAACAATGTTTTCCTCTCACAACAAACCAGTACCAGCCGGGCTTATTAGCCTAGAAACCAACCAGCGAACAGGCTCATAGCCCTCACCAAGGTCATAAAGAGTTCCTCAGGGGGGAGGTAGGACAGGCAGATTGGACAAGGCGAATTTGAGCTGGGTGATGGACTTGGCGGGAAAGGCATTGCCATACATAGAAAACTACTCGATCTGTTGTAACTGACTAAGAAACCAACTTGTGAAATGATCGAATCCAGACTAAATCTATAATGTTACACCCTAACTATATAAGGAGAGGTAAGGAGCCATGATCAACACCCCATAACAATACCCAATAGGCGATAGTTGTGATCCCCTACTCGCAGCCAATCCAAACATACAACACATAAACAATAAAGCACTCCATATACACTGGACAAGGGTACCTCGTACCTGAACCGATATGAATATGTGTCTCATGTATTACCCTCTGATTTTCTACACGTGATACATCGATTATTAGTCGAAAGTATAAGAAAAAAACACCGGCAAATCAAATGTGACCGTGAGTGAAAATGGTTTGTGCAATAGTGCAGAGAGATGATGTATCTAAATGCACCCACGCACCTGCCAATTTCAGGTACCTGGTCTTACATTTAATTTTTTTTGAGAATCCGGGAAAATATATTACATAAACTTCTTAATGTTTACATCAAATCTTACAAAGACCCTCTCGGGGAAAATGAAACTACAACCCAGTCCTTGCAAGATCATGGTCCTCCCGGTTGACCTCATCGCCGGTGATCGGAGCAATCTGTAGCTTGAAGCCGACCTCCTTCCAGACAAAAGCTCTTCACAATTTTTTGATGCCACCATGAGTCGCATATCGAGTGCATTGACATGATGTAAACTCGTTGAACGTCCTAGCTGAAAAATATGGCCGCCGACCATCACATCGCCGGTAAAACAAGGAATCTGGCGCCTCAAAGGCCAGCAGCAGCCCTGACTCACCGGAGAAAGGTACAACCCGAAGGGAAGTAAAATCACCAGAGAAGGTGGGATCCAAACCCAACCCGGTTTCTCTACGAGTCGGTAGACACACCTTCCAAAATTTCTCCATATATCCATTGTTGTATTCTGGATTACAAGTCCAGCACTATCCAGGAGAAGAATCGCTCTTCGTGGCGGCGTTTCGTTTGCTGCTCGGTGTGTTTCGTTTGGCGCTCGAGTCGGCCTGCCGCCCGCGTCCGCCAAATTTCGACGCCTACGTTTGATGCTTACCATCCTAACTAGAGACAAAAGGTTAGAAGAAAATATTTGGAGAATTGACCTTGCCAGCCTCGCACATATAAATAGTGAGTGTTATTACCTCTGCCTTATGTTTCGACCAAAATCTTATCGCTATTGCTACAAGTCAAATTTTGATGTTAAAATAGGGACATATGGTTATGATTAAATGGTGCACCCCCCACCGATTTATTCTAGCTTCACCCTCATCGTTCGCACTACGTGCTCAGCCTCAACTTGGATCGTTGCAGGATCGAGTCTGTGTACAAGGTCCCTTCTGATAAAAATGCAATTACTCCACCCCCAAGGCTATTTACGTCTGACTTTAGCCGCTACCTAAACAAGGTACTTCCCCAATCAGGTCCCTACCGTACCATTGTTTCCTACTGCTGTAGTTAGACAAATTTAGTCAATTTGAACTAGTTAGCTAGACAAATTTGTTGGCAGTCAACTAGCACCAAATAAAAATATGTTGCTTCCAACAAAGAAAATTGGCTGTGATAATGGTGAAAGCAGTCCACTGTCGACCGGCTGATTGGAATAGTAGCTGCAGTAGTGGTTAAACTCTTAAAAATCAAATCTTAAAATGAAAGAGCATGCCAACTTTACAACAGTAGCGCAGGCATAATTAACAAGCGAAGCTCTTTAAGATACCAGGTAGCAAACAGAGCTAACAAGTATGTTCATATTCTTCACCTCCCACCGAGCCTGCAGGAAAGATGGGCAAATTTCTAGTAGCTGACAAAATAACTAAGTATAGAAATAGAGGGGTGTATGTGGTAATACAATGGGAGTTAGAGTTACCTTGTTTAATTCAATGCAATTGAGAGGTAGAATGTGCAATTTGACTCAACTTCTTTTTCTTTAGCATGGCCTTGTCGCACATGAGCATTGTGACCCTTTTTTTTTTTTTAATTTGAGTTGTGCTCCTTTTCTCTTTTGGTATTGGAACTGTAGTTGTAGGTTTTTTCAGGGATCTCTATATAATTTGGGGATATATTTTTAGCATATGTCATGAAGGACTGGAGGAGAATGTAGAGCGCTTATCAGTTTTTTGTTTTAATTGTCGACTGTCATATCTTGATTTTCAGACAAAGGCACGGGAGCTGATGCACGGCTGAAGCGATGATTTATAGGAGGGCTTGAGGGGGGAAGGAGATTCGCCCTATTCGTTTGGACTGATTTGGCTTATAAGCCATGACTGAAAGTACTGTTGACTGGTTTAGTGTGAGAGAAAAATATTATTCGTTGGCTGATAAGCCAAATACGACCAAGCGAACAGGCTGATTACTGATGAGGAAGAATCAAGGAGCAACCCATCAATGCAACTCCTTACACAGTTGGAGTTGGCCTTGGCATTTTGAAGCTATCCAGAGGCAAACCCGGTGCACGTCGTGTCATACCCACAATTTCATCTTGGCAGGCGCAGCACAATTTTGACGACGGATATAAGCTTGTCCCAGCTGGCCGGGCTTTACAAACCACTACTGCATTGCGCTTACTAGCTGAGGCATGTCTCATGCTGTCAGCAACAGATCCATGTCATTAGTTACTATACCAGCTTGCATTGTCCCCTCACACAAGCAAAACACAAGAAGATGCACGACGATTTTCAGTCTCGTGTCCAAGCTTTACATCTGAACCTGATGACGTCGTCCGTACGTGCTCAGCCAGCAGAGAGCAAGTGAAAATAATCTGCCTATTTGTATATGCTCAGCCTATTAGCAAGCCAGATACATCTGTGAAAATGTGCAAGAGGAAAAACAATTTTTTTGCTTACAAAATTAAGCTGTCATTATTCAGCAAGATTGATGAACTTCTTTTTGCGAAAACAGCAGTACTGATATAATCACTAAATCACTATCAGCATATATGGAGGCCGCTATTTCTTGCAGTGCTCGTAGCCATCCCTGGAGCCGTTCACAAATCAAGACGACTGTTGTGAACCATGCATGGTCACATCACAGCCGTCCTAAAAGCGAAAGCTATACTACTGTAGTGATCTCCGATCATATCGATCACGGCAAGCGATCAGCTGAAAACGAAAACAGTGAGTATTAACCATGACTAATGGAAAAAAAAACGAAAACAGTGAGTATGGCTTTGATGAGGCACCCCCTACCAAGTCGTAGGTGTCTTGAGCTTATTGATTGTATCTCTGATTTAGTGATTTTCCATGACTAATGAAAGCTCAGTGATCTCAAAACACACACACAACATATGCATGCATGCATATATGGGCTGCGCTGGCCGGGTAACACGGGCACGGTGCGACGTCGTGGTGGTTGTCGCCGGACATCTCCTCGAGCTAAGCAACTTGCCCGACCCTCGCCGGCCTATACGCATCATATATGAGCATCATCATATATACTCTCCTGAGTCCTGACTCCTCTTGGCCAGGCCAGCCTCCGCCGCACATGCGCTCTTCTCTCTTATCCTCCTGACCTAGATCAAGGAAAACAATGCCTGGGCCAACTCAGTCGCCATCGTCCCGCCGCACTTCTGCGTCGACGAGACGTCCCACTGCGACATTTGGGGCCGGGGCCGTCCTCCTATGCTGCCGAATGGAGGAGGGGAAAATGCTTATGAATCCAGTGAGGACAGAGTTCATTTCAAATCAAAGCACTACTGAAACATTCATGGAGGCTGCGGCTCCTAAGTTGAGAGCAATTAACGTTTACGTTACTTGGAGTAGATATGGTTTCACTTACAACATCAAGAGAATAAAGTTCAAAACCCGCAAAAATACAAATTTGGTATTTATGCACACAATTGACGTCTTCTCTCAAGATTTCAGAAAAAAAAAAAACCCCTTAGATGGGCAAGGATGAGGGTTGTTGCGGTAAATCAACATTAAAATTTTACTACTGGTGTGGGCAGCCATTGAGGTTGCTAACCTCCCACTTGATGAGCCTGACCTAGATTAAAAGATGGTTTGAAGATGGAGGTCATTAAGGTGATAGGTTTACAAAGGATTGAGGGGATAACAGAGGATACAACAATTTCTTCATGTCTAGATAATTTGTCCATTGATCGTTTTGTCTAGACTTACTAGTTACAAGTGTTATCGATATTATTTCGTCCAGTTTACCAAAGTTACACGCCTATTTAACAGTGTCGAATGTTTGGATATTTCATAGCTGATAAATAAAGACTTTGCAATTAACTACAAGTATTGAATTGTGTAGTTTTGTTCTCTTTCACCCTCATCAACAACTTGTACTAAACTCGTCTTAAGATCTTGTATGTGATTATATGCTGTATATTTTAAAACAAATCAAATAAACGATAGCAAAATGATGCCTATGTTCTATAAATATAAAAAATAATAATCGAACAACCTCCAATTTTTAGTTGTAGCAGCAAGCTCCTCACTAAGGTATTGTATTTTTTTCTTCCATTTGACCATTTTACTCGACAATCATCATATTGAAAGATAGCGAAATAAAACAATAAATAATGAGGTGCTTTTTTCTATAAATATAAAAAAATTAATCAAGTAACCTTTAGTTTATTAGTTACACCAGCAAACTCCTCAATAAAGTATTGTACTTTTTTTTGTTTCCATTTGGTAATTTGCCTCAACAACTAGCATAATTAAAAGATAAAGAAATGAAATAGTAAATAATAAAATAGTACGATGCTAGTTGAAATAAACTTCAATTTATTGGCGGCAACAAGTTCCTTCTCAAGATTGTTGATCTTCTCTCCCTGTCTTTTACATTCTTTGCATTTTATATCACAAATGCACATAATTAAATAATCTGTTTTATAATGAACTTGGTACAACTTTCATAACTTTAGCATAAATAATAACTCTTTGGTATGTTCTGTGCGTGCATGATAGTGATTAAAGCTTAGGCTCTCTTTGATCACCTGACACATGTTATGTGAGCTAAGCTTGTTTTCTATAACTTGTGAACATGATTAACAAATAATGAAATCTGAAAATCTGTTCACCATTGAGATTGGCAACTAGTATGTGTAGGATGTGTTGAAATCCCTGCTGCTATCATGTATATGCTAGGTTGCTATGTCTCTTGTTTTGAGTCATTCACTTGCTTGTACAGACTCTGGTAATCTTGTGCTAAAATTTAAAATCCAAGTTAAATGATGAGAAAAGATCAAGATGGGTCTGCACTATCCCACATCAAGGTTGAAAGGTCCTAATATGGCTAGAGGGGGGGGGTGAATAGCCTATTTAAAAACTCTACAAAGCACTAGAGCAAATGATTAGTACAACAAAAGGTGTAATGCAATTTTGCTCTAGCTCTATAAGGGTTGCAAGCCACCTATTCCAATAATTTTAGTTGCTATGATCATTAGGCACACAACAAGATAGGTCACTACTCACTAAGCTAGTGTGCTCTCAAAGATTAACTAAAGAGTCACACTAACCAAACTAACAAGCTCTCAATAGCTACACTAAAGAGCTTGACAACTAGTTTGCAAGAAATGTAAAGAGTGAGTAGGGTGATTATACCGCCGTGTAGAGGAATGAACCAATCACAAGATGAATGCCAATTCAATCACCGGGAGAAATCCAATCACAAGATGATACACGATTTTTCTCCCAAGGTTCACGTGCTTGCCGGCACGCTAATCCCCGTTGTGTCGACCAACACTTGCTGGTTCGGCGGCTAATAGGTATCACACACCTAGCCCACTTGCACTTGATTGCTTGCATTTGAATGATCACTTGGTTGAGATGATGAACTAGCCACTTGTGATTGATCTTGCACCTTGTCATCACTTGCACTTGCTTGGACTTGATCATGAGAACCACTAGCTTGCACATTTCAGTTAGAGAGCACTTGATTCTTGTCATCTTCAACATCAATCACTTCTCTAGGCCTTATGTTACAAATGTCCATGTTCTTCATTGCATTGACCAATTAAGTGTCTCTCACATCATCTAGATTCTCATCTTTCTCTTAGAAACCATTGGTTTCATTAAATTCCACATCATGAACCTCCTCAAGAGTACCACTAGCTAAATTCCAAACTCTATAAGCTTTGCTAGTAGTGGAGTAACCAAGCAAGAAACCTTCATCACATTTCTTCTCAAACTTGCTCAATCTAGTGCATTTTTTCAATATGTAGCATTTGCAACAAAAACCCCAAAAGTATGCAATGTTGGGCTTTCTTCCATTCAAGAGCTCATATGGTGTCTTCTCCATCATGGGATAACAATAAAGTTGTTTGCTATAGTAGCAAGCCATGTTGATTGCTTCGGCCCAAAATGAATGACTCACATTATACTTACTCAACATTGATCTTGCCATGCCAATCAATGTTCTATTCTTCCTCTCAACTAGGCCATTTGATTGTAGAGTATACTTGGCCGAGAATTGATGTCTAATCCCAAACTCATCACATAAATTATTAACTCTTGTATTCTTGAATTCACTTCTATTGTCACTTCTCACTTTCTTGATAGTTGTTTCAAACTCATTGTGAATTCTCTTGATGAATGTCTTGAAGATTGCAAATACATCACTCTTGTCAACAAGAAAGAACACCCATCTATATCTAGTGAAATCATCCACAATCACAAATTCATATTTGTTTCCACCAATGCTAGTGTATGTGGTTGCTCCAAACAAGTCCATATGCAATAATTCAAATGCTTTGGATGTGCTCATCATGCTCTTCTTAGGATATGTGTTTCCAACTTGCTTTCTAGCTTGACATGCACTACATAGCTTATCTTTCTTAAATATGACATCTTTCAAGCCTCTAACTAGATCATACTTAATTAACTTGTTCAATTGTTTTATTCCAACATGACCAAGCCTTCTATGCCATAACCAACCCATGCTAGACTTAGTGAGCAAACATGTTGATAATTGAGCTTCTCTAGCATTGAAATCAACTAAGTATAGATTTTCATATCAAAATCCTTTGAATATCAAGTTAGAGCCATCTACACTTATGATCTCTACATCATCCACACCAAATATGCACTTGAAATCAAGATCGCACAATTGAGCTACCGACAATAGGTTGAAGTTCAAGCTCTCTACCAGTAGCACATTGAAAATGCTCAAGTCATTGGATATTGCAATCTTACCAAGACCTTTGACCTTGCCTTTGCTATTGTCACCAAATGTGATACTATCAACCCTATTGCTCTCATTTGTGTTGATTGAATTGAACATTCTTGAATCACTGGTTATATGTTGTGTGCACCCACTATCAAGCACCCAATGCCTTCCTTCGGCTTTGTAATTGATCTACAAAAGAAGATCAATTCCTTTTAGATACCCAAACTTGCTTGGGTCCTTGAAGGTTAGTTACCAAGGTCTTTGGTACCCAAATGGCCTTCTTCTTTGGGCCCACGATTGGTGTACCAATGAACTTAGCCTTCACACCATTGGCATTCTTAACAAGCATGTAATAAGAATCAAATCTAATTGAGGATACATTAGGTTGCTTGTTCTTGTTAGTCTTATAATATTACTCTATATGCCTAACTTGCTTGTATCTATTGCAAAACCAACCATTGCCCTTCACAAAGCTAGCTTTGTGAGTGACAAAGGCTACCTTGCCTTTCTTGGGGTGTAGCCTAATCCCTCTTTGTTGAGAGAAAACCTTTGGCTACCCAAGCACTTTAGCAAGAGGGCATCTCCACAATATGCATTGTCTAAGGCATGAGTGAGCTCATTCACCTCCTTGAGGGTCTCATTTTCCACCATTAGTGAGGCATCACAAGTGAAACCATCACTCAAAGGTGAAGTAGAAGTGGTAGTGCTACAAGAAGGGTTAGTGGGAGCAACAACAATAGGCTTATAAAAAGATTCATCAAGAATATCACATATTAGTCCCACATCACAAGACACAATCACTTGCTCCTTCTTGGCTTCCTCCTTGACTTGCTCGAGGAGAGAGGAGTGAGCTATTTCAAGCTTAGTATGAGCATTGCCAAGCTCATCATGGTCTTCCCTTAGACTCTTATGAGAAGCATTGAGCTCGTCAAAGGATCCTTGAGAGCTTTGAGCTCTTTCTGCAATTCTTTGCACTCCTTTCTCTTCATCTCAAGACATGTGTGGGCATTCTCCAACATGTCCATGAGAGCCTCCTTGGAGTCCTCCTCATCATTATCATCATCATCACTCCTACAATCATCACTTTCACAAGCATCATCATCACTTTCATCATATTTTACCTTGGTGGGCTTTGCCATGAGGCAAGTTGATGAAGTGTCGAAGATGGAAGGCTTGTTGTTGATGGCTATGCTTGCAAGTGCTTTCTTGTTGGATTTCTTGTCATCATCACTTGAGTCATCATCCTCCGAAGAAGCGTCACTATCCCATGTTATCACATAGCCACCATCCTTCTTCTTCTTTTGGAAGGTCATCTTTTTCTCCTTCTTCTCCTTCTTTTGCTTTTTCTCCTCACATACTCTTTGCTCTTGTTATTGTCTCTTCTCTTTCTTGCACCATAGCCCTTCTTCTTTATGAATCTTCCAAACTTGTGCACAAAGAGAGCCATGGCTTCATCACCATTGTCACTAGCATCTTCATTATCACTTGATTCTTTCTTGGACGTGCCCTTGTTCTTGGATGATGAGCTAGCCTTGAATGTTATACTCTTCTTCTTATCTTCATCTTCCTTCTTATCATCCTTGTCAACCCTCTCCCTTTCCACATGGTATATCTCTTGTGTCATGATATCACCTAGTACTTGGTTAGGGGTGAGTTGCTCACAATTACTTGGAGCCTATGGAACATCTCCGGTATGCTCTCATCATCCTTCATCTTGAAACTTATCAACTTATCCTTGAGAGTGTATAGCTTGGCACTCTTCACCGCCGGTGTACCCTCATAGGTCTCCTCCAATCTCTTCCACACCTCACTAGCTCTCTCACAACCTTGATTTGCTCAAACACCTTAAAATCAATGGCATTATAAATAGTGTTGAGAGCCATTGTATTATATTACTTGTTAGCCTTGTCATTGTTGGTGAGATTATTTGGATCAAGAATCACAAAGTCACTCTCGGTCACATCCCACACTTGGTTATTGATTGAACCAAGATACATCTTTATCTTTCTCTTCCAATAGTCATAGCATGTACCATCAAAGAACGATGGTTTGCCCCCCACATGGTTGAACACAATTTGAGCCATCTTTTGACACCGAGGTTGTTAAGCCTTCACTCCAACGGTGACCACGGCTCTGATACCACTTAAAATGTCCTAATATGGCTAGAGGGGGGGTGAATAGCCTATTTAAAAACTCTACAAACCACTAGAGAAAATGATTAGTACAACAAAAGGCGTAATGCAATTTTGCTCTAGCTCTATAAGGGTTGCAAGCCACCTATTCTAACAATTTTAGTTGCTATGATCATGTGGCAGAATCGCTTAACCTAATGTCTCCTAGGAGTTCTTGTCTTCCATTAGACACTAAGCACTCAAGGGAGAACACTAAATTATATAGTTTTGTCGTGCACATCCCAGGGGAGAACCCAAAAATCCACATTTTTTCATCAGGATCACAAATGAGAGAATAAAACTTACATCATTCTTAACCATTTCTTACATCACTTTTAATATAACATCAGGGTATAATAACTATTGTTATACAGTGGAATTTAATCATGTTATTAGAGTAATGAACAATTTAAATCAATAGCGGAATATAAACATGTGATCAGGATTACAGCGGAAATGAACATCTATTCATGGCATGATGAAGCATTGATATGTAAACTAGGACAACATGTTATAAAACTTTCATTTATAAAAACATTTGGTAATAGTTATAAATAAAAACTACGATCGCAGCATAAAGGAAATCCTCTTTAAGCCCACCAAGAGGAATCCACACACAAAGGTTAGCTTTAGCATCCACCTATCACCTGTAACAGAGGGAATAAAATCCTGAGTACTCAATTGTACTTAGCAAGACTTACTCGATAGGAGGAAAGAAAAGACTCCAAGGATATGCAAGACTATCTGGCATGTGGTTTGATTGCATTTGTAAGAAGCATTACTAAAAGTGCATCCTTATATTTGATTTTTATTAGCAGTGCATTAGTTCATTAACTAACCATTCTATGTAAGCACATATGCTACTTTCAAGCAGGAGGTAAGCAATCAGATTTCCTTTTTTCATCTTTCATCTTCTAGTTCTTACTATGGTGCTAGAGTTTAGACAAGCCGTACTGGATTTCCCGGCGATTCGCGGATCAATGCCCCCAGCTGGATACCCTAAAAATACATGCCCCGCTTGTATCCTGGGCATAAGCAGGACCAACCCACTACCCTCCTATCATGGGGTCTAGGTCCCCATTCAAACTGGAACTCCAAGCCCCCGCCCCTGAGTTCTAGACTCAGTGCGGTGCAAGGACCTCCTAACCCAAAAACCACCAAGACAGTCGGTCCAAAAAGAGCTAGAACCCATGACAAGAGAGTAACAAGTCTTCCAAGCGCCCATACCCAAGTATGTGCTCGAAATAATAAGTCTATGACTTGCCTTGTGTCTTATGCAACGGCTGGTCCTTAACCAACACGGACAGGAAAAGCAGTGCAACCAAGCTATGCTCCGTGGCCACGGCGATACAACCTCTTACACCCACCAATACCCAAACCATATCCCTATCTGATCACCATTTTCCTTTCCACCATTTTTATATATTTCAAGTGATAATAATCAAATAATATATTTCCTATCACTCGCGAGTGACAGCCATCACTCGACTTCTACCGAAGTCCTATAGCATAGCAATCTACATGATCCTGTCATCCTAGTAAGACTCATAGGATATATATATATATATATATATATATATATATATATATATATATATATATATATATATATATATATATATATATATATATATATATATATATATATATATATATATAAGTGGGTTTCATTCAACTCCTTAAAACTTAATGCACAAATATAATTTAAGCTGCAGAAAAGTAGGAGTTATACACCGGGGCTTGCCTGGATAAAATATAACCAAAAGTTAGCATTTCATTTTGGTGGCATAATCCTTGGCACCATCTTTTCAGCTACTCCAGTTGATACCATCGATCCACCGTTGTTGTTCCTATTATGATATGCAATGCGATAAAGAGACGATGCAATAGTTAATTAACACGACAACAACAACTCTTAAACAGAGTACATACTGTGAACTAACAAGCTAGCTCTAATGACTAACGTACTAATCTACGTATCAACATCATCAAGAAAGGCGTCATTTCCCAAATAGTATTTCAGTTATACAAACCGCGTTGTTTCGTTATTCCATTCTATCAATTTAATCATTATTCGAAATAGGGCACCATTATCTACCTAGCAAACTAATTATTATAGGGCTATAAAAACTACAGTGAGCAGCTAATAATATTATTAATTTACTGTAAAATTTTTAGAGTCAACACTATCATTAATTCATCACGGAAATTCCTACAAGTTTATATCTTTACAATATTAAGTATTCTAAATCAATTAGAGCAACCCTGGAAACATCTTAAAACTAGGTGAACAAATTATGCTAACAAATAGATCCTGATTTTAGGAACCTAACAAAATTGGTTTCACCATTTTTGGACATCTACATAATTTTGTTTTGAATTTACAAATTTACTTTACAAGCTAAATTAGAATTCGCTCTATAAATCAAAAAGGCTGGAGGCAACGACCTCGGCCCAGCATGGCCTGGACCATCGGCCAAGGCAGCCCAACCGAACGGACGCACGGCGGCCCAGGCGGGGACGCGGGCGCGGCCCTGTAGGGACCGGCGGCCCATGTAGACACGCGGCCTAGGCACGGTGATGGCCCAGCAGCGCGGCGTGGCCCACCAACCAGGCGCGGCCCACACAGGGCTTGCGCGGCCCACAGAGGAGGCTGGCGGCCCAAACAGACAGTGAGCATGGCCCAACTAGCAAGCCTAGGGTGTGCTGATGGTTTTGCAAAAACAACCCTACGTTTACCTCTATTCAACTCGAGATGCATAGGCACTATTTAAATGATTCACGTATTTTACACCTAGAACCATGTACAAAATTCATACTTGGATTCATACCCTTCTCTTCATCCTCAAAAGCAGAGGGCAGACAGGGAGCACCGGCTGGCGGCGGGAACGACGTGACGGGGCCAGGGAAGGCACGGCGGCGGCATACCACCCGCCGGCGAGCTCTACGGGGACCCACGTGGCTTCGGGCTGACCACGGCAAGAGCTGAGCCGGCCCTCCGAAGCCTGCCCACGCGAGCAATGGAGGCGGGCACGCCGGCCGCGACAGGGGAGGCGGCAACGGTGGTGCTGGTGGAGGTGCTGGCTTGGTGGCATGGAGCGGATAAGCAGCGCGCTCGAGGACTACGGTCCTGGGCGGGGAAGGAAAAGCGGCACCGGTGGGCGCACTATGGCGTGTGACCATGGTGGGGCGCAACGACGTCGGTGCAAGGGAGGCTCGAGGCAAACGGCCGCGGCGGCAAAGCAGCACCAGCGTGGACGGGGGATGACGAGCCCGAGGCCATGGCGGGCACGACAGGGCAGCGCGGGACTCGGTGGGCTTTGCAAGTGCGGTGGTCGGGCAGTGGATGGCAGAAGGCCACCGTAGTGGTGCAGCGTGCTGAGGCAAGGGTACTACGGCTCGGGCGCGCCGAGGAGCAGCGGGTCCAGCGTGGGATCGGGGCATGCACGCGTGAGAGGAACGTCGTCATAGAGGAAGAGCGAGGAGGCACCAGGCTACACATGGAGGAGCAGTAGGGAGCGAGGTGGTGCCGGGGGGGACAGGAGCTAGACCGCGGCTACCCGAGCCTAGGTGCGATCATGGGGAACCAGGGCGATTGAGCAGCGGTGAAGGAGCGGGGAAGGGGGTGGCGCTGCGACACGGAAAAGGTAGCAGTGATGTGGTGCACGATAGCACGGGGTAGAAGCGAGGTGGAGACATGTGTGACACTATGGAGTTGTGGCGTGCGAAGGAGGAGAAAGGAGGGGCGGCGCTGCGGTTCTGCGGGCACAGGAGGATGGCGCCGACCAGAGGGGCGAGCAGGAGCTGGGGCAGCGACACCAACGTAGGGAAAGGAAAATGTGCATGCACGAGCGGGGAAAGGGAGAAAGACGATGGGCGGGCGGTGATGGTCGTGGCCTGGTGGTGCAGTAAAGAGAGAAAGAGTGGACGGAGGCCAGGAAAAGCAGAGCGAGAGCAGCAGCTCGGCGTCCTCAAGAAGCAAGGGTAGGGACAGCAGTAGTGGCGTGGAGTGGCCCAGTCTGCTTGGCATGGTCATGTCGTCGTACTGACACGGGGGCAAGACAGGACAACGCGGCGTGGCTGGCAGCGGCGCACCAACATGCGCATAGGGAAGTGAAAGGACATGGCGTGGCAGGGACAGAACCATGTGCTCTCCTAGGGAAAATGCAAACAAAGCAGTACACGACTGCAGTAGTATGAGCTACAGTGGTGACAAGACCCTACACGTAGACCACGTCCCGACACGGCTAGCTAGCATGAGTTTGGCCTCAACAAAGCTTGAATTTAAATTAGATTCAAAAGCTATATATATATTGTTCTATTTATTAATGGATTTTATTTTATTTATAAAAGTCGCTTTTCATGCATAATCTAATAGAACAAACAATTTGCCATTTACTTGCTAGAATCGTTATCGGACATTCCTAAATATCTTTATGTATTGAGCAATTTAACTTGGCGTTGATTCGAGTCCACAAAACTAAGTCACACACGATTCCCTTATCACGACAAATACGTTTTAAATCAAAAATCTGAGAAACTCGTTTTGGAAATTTTTCTTAGGCCTAAATCGTGGTGCTAACCAAGCTCGTAACACTGGGGCTGTTACAGATCACTAGGCACACAACAAGCTAGGTCACTACTCACTAAGCTAGTGTGCTCTCAAAGACTAACTAGAGAGTCACACTAACCAAACTAACGTGCTCTCAAAGACTAGCTACACTAAAGAGCTTGACAACTAGTTTGTAAGAAATATAAAGAGTGAGTAGGGTGATTATACCGCTGTGTAGAGTGTAAAGAAAATGAACTCTAGGCCCATTTACTTTAGATTTTGGTGTTTGATGACTAACACAACCAAATTAGACTAATGAATTTACAAGTGATTGTTTTGTAGTTCAATAGGGTGCAAGATGTGACTTGGACGAAGGCGACATGGTGATCCCACGATCAACACCATAAGAAAGACCTTAGAAGTACAAGAGAAGACCCAAGATATCAAGCAAAGTCCAAGCACTAGGATTGGAACCAAGCCGGACGCAAGATTACGAAGAAACGAGCTTCATAGAGGTGACCGGACGCAGCACTGGACGCAGCCCTTATAGGGACCGGACGCGTCCGATCAGTTGCTCGGCAACAACAGGCATCAGCAGCAGCGACCGGACACTGAGGACTAAAAGTGACCGGATGCATCGATGACACTGTCCATCATCCCAGCAACACACTCAACACTAACCAAAACGCTGATGGCTAATCGATCGGACATAAGAACTACAGTGTCCGATCGAGTACAAAGAGGTTCCAAAGCGGCGAAGTTGCGACCGGACGTGTCCAAAGGCATGTGACTGGACGCCATTAGCATCCAATCAGTTGACCACGTGCTCTAATGGTCGGGACAACCGGACGCGTCCGGTTAGGACAACAGCAACATCTGGTCAGTAGCAGAAAAGTGAGATTTCGTCCTCAATGGCCACTTTCTCATTGGGGCTTATAAATAGACCCCCAACCGGCCATTTGAGGAGTGTGGAGCTAAGGAAACATACCAATTGTGTTGATACACCATTTTAGTGATCTCCACTTACATAGTGCTTAGTGATTTACTAGGTGATTAGCGTAGGTGCTTTGCGAAGTACATAGGTTGATTAGACCATCGCTTATGCCCTTGCTCTAGGTTTAGGCCTAGTGTTTAGTGAGGTTTGCATACCTCTTACCATTCGGTACTTGCGTGCACCATTGTTGCACATCGGAGGGGCTTGTAGTCTTGCGAGATCACACCAACTATGGTTGTGGTGTGGCCGCCACCGTGTACCGGAGGGAACAAGGCCCGCGGCGGTTTGGTTAGAAGCTTGATAGTGAAGACGGTGGAGAGCGGTCTAGGAGAGGCTTGCCAGAAGGCACACCGGAGATCCACTTGTGCATGGGGAAGGCCTAGGGCTATCCATAGATTTACCTGGCCAGGAGCTTGGCCCTTGTGAGGGGCTCCAACGAGGACTAGGGGGAAGCTTGCGTGCTTTTCGATACCTCGGTAACAATACCAGAGTCGTTGACAGGAGTTTACATATCTCTACCTTGCTCTTTAGCTTCTGCACTTACGTTGTTTGCATTACTCCTTTTGCGGGAGAGATAGCAACACACTAGCAAAATTGTAGTTGCACATTTAGATAGTTTATCTTTTGCATAGGTTTTGTTAAGGATAGAAAAAGAGGCCATAGTTTAGAATCAGAATTTTAAGTTACCTAATTCACCACCCTCTTTGGCGTCACGGTCCACTACAAGTGGTATCAGAGTCAGATTGGCTCAATTTGGACCTTTGGCTTAACTGCCGTTGAGCCAACGCTATTTAGAGTGGTTGGGATGGATACCTCTAGGCCTCCGTACTTTGATGGCACTAACTTCCCTTACTATAAAGCTAGAATGGCTTGTCATCTTGAGGTGGTAGATTTGGGTGTTTGGAGAGTCACCCATGATGGGATGAAACCCATTAAGAATCCTGATAAACCCACAAAGTGTGAAGAAAAAGAAATGCATTTCAATGCTAGAGCTAAAAATTGCTTGTTTGAATCTTTTAGCAAGGATGTGTTTAACCAAGTGTTCACTTTAAATATGGCACATAAAATTTGGTTAAAACTCCAAGAGCTCCATGACGGCACAACTAATGTTCATGAGCAAAAACATTGTCTAGCTAAACAAAATTATGATTCCTTTGAAATGAATGATGACGAGCTTGTTTGTGATATGTATTCTTGTTTGAATCTAATTATCAATGAGCTCCATTCAATAGGATTAACAAAGCTAGATGATGCGGACATTGTGAGAAAGATCATCTTCGTGCTACCACAAAAGTAATATGCAAGCATCATCACCATCCTTCACAACATGGAGGACTTGAGCACCATGACCCTAGCCATAGTCATTGGCAAGATTGTGGCATTTGAAATGTCACACAAGATGAGTCAAGAAGAAGCATCTTCATCAAGCAAAGCCAAAGCTCTCGCATGTAGTGAGAAAAAGAGGATGAAGGGCAAGCGAGTTGAGACAAGCTCAAGCTCAAGCTCAAGCTCCTCAAGTGAAGATGAAGAAGAAGATGAGGATGATGATGATGATGAAGATTCAAGTCATGATGATTAATCTTCCTCCTCCACCTCCGACCTTGATGAAGAATCTATCAAGCTTATCAACAAGGTGGAGAAGATGATCCGAATACTCAATGTCAAGGGTGTGTCCATTCAAATTCAAAATTTTATCTTCACCAATCAAAGAAATGAGCAAAGAAAGAGAGGATGATATGGATGCAGCGAGTTGGGGCACTTTGTGGAAGTTTGTCCAAATAAGTCCACACCCAAAACAAAGAAAATGGTGTGCACGAACAAAGCCCTCACATCAATAAGGTCATGGGATGATTCTTCAAGTGAAGAAGAAGACCATCACAAGAGACGAGGGCACAAGCATTCATCATCAAGCACCTCACGTGTGTGCCTTATGGCATGAGGTAATAAAAAGTCTATCCCTAGTGATAGTTACAATCATTGGCAGATCCACTGGGGGGGGCTAGGGGGGCTGCAGCCCCCCTATGAGAGTGATTTTGCTTTGTATTTACTATAGAAAAAACATGATTTCACCATTAATCTTCGACATTTGTTCTAAATCTCTATTGATTAGCCCTCCCCCCCCATGGTGCTCATCTTGGCTCCACCCCTGGTTACAATAATAGTGATAGTGATGATGAGCTACCTTCTTATGATGAAATTGTGCAAGAAAATCTTAATTTTGCTAAAATTTGCACTAGTCAACAAAAGAAGCTTGAAAAATTAAAAGAAAAACTAGATAGCTCTCAACAAGCTTATGCTACTTTGCTTGAATAATATGAAACTTTTGCCAATCTTAATATGGAGCTATCCACTAAAAATGAGCAACTTGAGGCTAGTGCAACAACAAGTGCATGCACAATCAATGATGAGCAACTTGTAAAGAAAAATAAAAAATAAGAAAAAAGTTAGCTAGCTCACAAGATGCTTATATAAGTTTGCTTGCTAAAATGGAAACTATGTTTAAACATTGTGATGAGCTAACTAATAAAGTTGCTAATCTTGAAGCCATCGGTTCTACCCCCACCGATGCACCTAAAAAGAAAGGTTCAATTTTTGACATGCCTAAAGAGGATGTCTCTACTTCTTGTAATGATTTATGTTTAGACTCATCCTTGTGCAACCAAGTTTGTGTTGAGAAAGTTGTTGTAGATATATGCACACAAGAGATTGCAATGGAGAATGAGCAACTCAAGCAAGAAGTGGCTCACCTCACCAAGGACTTACTCAAGTAAAAGGCAAGACAAAGCAAGGCCAACTTCATCAAGATAACACCGTCAAGGGAGTGAAGAAGCTTGATGAAGGACAAACCGTGGTTTGCTACATGTGCCACAAGGAAGGCCACAAGTCCTATGAGTGCAAGGTGAAGAATGGGGGAGGAGCTTAGAAGAAAGAGAAAAATAAAAAGGAAAACAAGCAAGCTCTCCAACACCTACACCAATAAGGTGGACAAAAAGGCCTCCACACCTTATCTCTGGAAGAAGAAGAAAAATTACAAGGTGGTGGCCATCAAGGTGAACAAGCAAGCCAATAATGGGGTCAAACGTTTTTGGGTGCCAAAGGAAATTATTTCAAATATGAAAAGCACCAAGAAGGTTTGGATCCCGAAAGGGAAGTGAGGAGTCCGTTTGGACTCCGAGGAATTTGGAGACTTGGCAAAGTATGGGTGCATTTCATGGGGTGCATCATTATGGACAAAGTCATTGCCAAGTGGGTTAGTGAATACTATGGACCTAAATTCCCCTTCCCATGTTAGGTAACTAGATGTAATTTCTTTCAATTGGTATTTCTTACAATTGTTATCAAGATTCAAATTCTTATAATTAGCATCTAGTTCCTTTTCATGCCTAGGTTTGCATTTGCATGCTTATATCTTTTGCCATGCATACACTAGGTATATCTTATGGTAGGCTTGCTTGGTTTCATTCTTAACCCTTGGAGCAAACCTACATGGTTTAAATTGTTTAGGAGCATGGCACATAGCTTGTTTTACAATTGTTCATCTAATATGTGCCAAAGTCCAAATTGTAGATAATTTCTCCTGAATATCACCTTCAAAAATGATTCTCACATTCATGTGATGTCATCTTCCAAGTGGTATGGTTGATTCTAAAATCAATGTGCATGTCTCCTACAAGTATTCCATACTTGTGTGCACAAATTTAGGGGGAGGTTACTCTACAAGTTGGATGCTTTGAGACTAACACCTTTTCAAGCTTATCATGTGTGTAGTAGTCTCATTGCAAGAAAAATGGAGTCCTCGGAGTTAAGCATCATACATCAAATATCCACCACCTATTGCAAGTGGTATAATCAAATTGGTTTCCACATGTGGTATTTCTAAACCAATATCATTATGTTGATTTCACTTTGATATCTATATGCTTTCTCCATGCATTATATAGATTAAACTCTCTTGAGCATTAATTTACCAATTATGCATAAACTACATTCTCCATCATATGTATGCACATATTTAGGGGGAGCTTAGTCCATGTAATGTGAGAGTCAAAATTGGTGACATATTCCACTCTACATACAAAGGATCACCAAGTTTGACCCTCCCTTGTGCTACTAATATCTTCCTTTTAGGTGTTTGATTTCAAAGGGGGAGAATTTGTAGGACCAAAAGCAAGCCCGATCATAATAATTTACAAGTGGTAATGGTCCAAGAGAGAGAGGATAGTAGATTATGGATTAGTCTATGTAATGGGGAGAATTTGTAGGACCAAAAAGCAAGGCTTAAATCCATAATACCACATGGGGATATTTGCAAGGGCAAGATAAGTTTTCAAAGATGTTTACATGTGGTACCTTTTGGCTTTACAATTAGTATCTTCAATTGGTATCTTTTAGCATCATATAACATTTCCCTTTGCATTGCATCCTAGCAAGTAAATAGTTTTTAAAGTCCAAAATTTTTATTATTTGCTTGTTTTGGTCGTGTTGTCATCAATCACCAAAAAGGGGGAGATTGTAAGGAAAATGGACCCTAGGCCCATTTACTTTAGATTTTGATGTTTAATGACTAACACAACCAAATTGGACTAATGAATTTGCAAGTGATTGTTTTGTAGTTCAATAGGGTGCAAGATGTGACTTGGACGAAGGCGACATGGTGATCCCACGATCAACACCATAAGCAAGACCTTAGAAGCATAAGAGAAGACCCAAGATATCAAGCAAAGTCTAAGCACTAAGATTGGAACCAAGCTGAACGCAAGATCACGAAGAAACGAGCTACAAAGAGGTGACCGAACGCAGCGCTGGACGCAACCCTTATAGGGACCGGACGCGCCTGATCAGTTGCTCGATAACAGCAGGCGTCAGCAGCAGCGGCCGGACGCTGAGGACTAAAAGTGACTGGATGCACCGATGGCACTATTCATCATCTTGGCAACACACTCAGCACTGATCGGGCACTGGCGGCTAATCGACCGGACGCAGGAACTACAACGTTTGATCGAGTACAAAGAGGTTCTAGAGCGGCAAAGTTGCGACCGAACGAGTCCGGTGGAATGTGACCGGACGCCATCAATGTTCGATCAGTTGATCGCATGCTCTAACAGTCGAGACGACCGGACGTGTCTGGTCCGGATGACAGCAGTGTCCGGTCAGTAGCAGAAAAATGAGATTTTGTCCCCAATGACTACTTTCTCAATGGGGCTTATAAATAGATCCCCAATCGGCCATTTGAGGAGTGTGGAGCTGAGGAAACATACCAAGGGTGTTGATACACCATTTTAGTGATCTCTACTTGCATAGTGCTTAGTGATTTACTAGGTGATTAGCGTAGGTGCTTTGCAAAGTACGTAGGTTGATTAGACCATCGCTTATGCGCTTGCTCTAGGTTTAGGCCTAGTGTTTAGTGAGGTTTGCATACCTCTTACCACTCGGTGCTTGCGCACACCATTGTTGTACATCAGAGGGGCTTGTAGTCTTGCGAGATCACACCAACCACGGTTGTGGTGTGGTCGCCACCGTGTACCGGAGGGAACAAGGCCCACGGTGATTTGGCCAGAAGCTTGATAGTGAAGACGGCGGGGAGCGGTCTGGGAGAGGCTTGCCAAAAGGCACACTGGAGACCCACTTGTGCGTGGGGAAGGCCTAGGGCTATCCACGGAGTTACCTGACCGGGAGCTTGGCCCTTGCGAGGGGCTCCAACAAGGACTAGGGAGAATCTTGCGTGCTTCTCGATACCTTGGTAAAAATACCAGAGTCATTGATGGGAGTTTGCATATCTCTACCTTGCTCTTTAGCTTCTGCATTTACGTTGTTTGCATTACTCCTTTTGCGGTAGAGATAGCAACACACTAGCAAAACCGTAGTTGCACATTTAGATAGTTTATATTTTGCATAGGTTTTGCTAAGGATAGAAAAAGAGGCCATAGTTTAGAATCGGAATTTGAAGTTCCCTAATTCACCCTCCTCTTAGGCATCACGGTCTACTACATAGAGGAATGAACCAATCACAATTTGAATGCCAATTCAATCACAGGGAGAAATCCAATCACATGATGACACATGATTTTTCTCCCGAGGTTCATGTACTTGGCGGCACGCTAGTCCCTGTTGTGTCGACCAACACTTGATGGTTCGGCGGCTAATAGGTATCACACACCTAGCCCAACACAACAGCCGCCACAAGAACCTACCGCAAGTGAGGTAACTCAATGACATGAGCAATTTACTAGAGCTACCTTGTGGATCTTCACCGGGGAAGGTGCAAGACCCCTCACAATCACCGGAGCCAGCCACGAACAATCACCAACACGTGCCAAAGCTCCTCCACTGCTCCAAGCCATCTAGGTGGCATCAACCACCAAGAGAAACAAGAAATCAGCAGCCACAACGATCCCCAAGTGCCACTAGATGCAATCACTCAAGCAAATTGACTTGGAATCACTCAACCTCACTTTGGATTAGCAATCAAGCAAGAGAGATGAGTGAGAGGGAGTATGCTTAGCTCACAAGGATGTCAAAGATGTCAAATGGCCAAGAGAGAGACCTTGGAGATGACCCTCAACTATTTATAGAGCCCCTCAAACGAATAGAGCCATTAGGGTCAAGAGGGGGCTCTCTGCGTACTGACCGGATGCGCCGATCGAGTTGACCGAACGCGCCCATGCCAACGTCCGGTCGATGATCTGTCGCCACATGTCATGGCCTTTGAATACCGTGCATCGATCTCCAATGGCTAAGTCCTTGAGCATGTACTGTTAAGTGACGATCGGACTCGCTGCTCGAACGACCGGACTCAGAACCAAACAGCGTCAGATCATTTCCAAAGAGGTTCTAGAGCCGTTTTAAACTGACCGAACGTGTCCGATCATCAATGACCTGACACGCTCAGTGTCTGGTCGACATAGGTGCTCACTCACCGCACTGTCATCATCGTACGTTAGCCTCGACCTGACTCGGACCCTGCGCTCTTGATCGCATCAACGCACTCCTCGAGAAAAGGTGACCAAACTCGCAGGTAGCAGCGTCCGGTCCTTCTCTGCCCTCTCGACCAGCCGCGCTGCCTCACCTATAAATGACCGGACATGTCCGGGGTGAGTCCGGTCACCTCGCGACCAGCGTTTGGTCGTGGACCTTCTTCTCTTTTTCTTTTTCTAAGTCCACAACCACTTCACCCTTGCTTCCAACTTGCCAACCACAAAGTGTAGAACTTATGTGCACTTGTGTTAGCATTTTTCAAAGCATTTTACAAGGGTCAAAGTTAGCACACTAGGTTCCTAAATGCATATGCAAGAGTCATGTCACCTAGTGGCACTCGATAAACCATTTAGCCAAAGATTTCCCCTCTTTATAGTACGGCTATCTATCCTAAATCACTCACACCCTCTATGGTGTCTTGAGTGTAAAACAAGAATGGCTCCTATCATTATACCTTTGCCTTGATCATCTCTTTTGTGGCCATCACCTTCACCGTGACCATCTTCTAGCTTCACCACTTGGATTGGACCACCTTGTCTAAATCACACACTTAGATTAAAGGTTAGTCCTAGGTTTTATCAATTAACTAAAACCAAACTAGGGATTTTAATGGTATTAGGACTGCTTCCTATTGCACTTAGGATGAACCTGAGCCTTGTAGTGGATGACTGAAACCAATGCCTTGAGCTTTTGATTGTCTTATGACATAGGCTCTGCTTGGTTGAAAAGTTAGGTGTGATAGTGCTTACAACCTCTCGCACACACATGTTTTCACCAATGCTTGTGATAACCTGAAATTTGCAAAATCTTGATAATTTTAATCGACTACAAGTGTTAGATTCGTCTTTGACATGATGTGTGACTGCTGTTTGGGGTAGTTCACCTGGTATACACTTGTTAGCACTAGGTTGATTTCCTGCTTATACCTGCTATGTGCTATTTTCAGTGGTGAACCCCCTCTTGAAATGCTTAAAACTGCTAAAAATGCTTAACAGTCATATTATGTTTCACTTGATGGGTTTGAGCATTTGCTAGCACTTGTATCTATTGTTACACTCACATAACAACACCTATTAGAGCATCTTTTCACTCTGATTGCGATACTCCTGAAGCTCATGCATTTTCTGCATCCGTATGCATTCATAGCATATTTTGAGGGGATTGTATTTTGGGCTTCTTGCTAAGTGCATATATCAACAAGGGGGAGAAATATATACAACACAAAGTACCCAAGGGGGAGAAAGTACCAAAGGGAGAGAACTTGTTGAGAGCATGCATTCATTTGGGAATTGCATTTGTTCAGGGGGAGTTGCATTTTCAGCTGCTTTTGCTAGTTGTGTTGAACCTTTGCCTCTTCTTGAGGAACTGGCAGTGTTTATAGAGATTTTGGTGTTGCTCTGATTTCTTGCTAGTGGTGTTGAGCCCTTTTCTGCCTCTTCTTGAGGACTAGCTGGTTTGCTTGGTTGCGTCGAGCCGTTGCCCATGTCTTTGGGGACCAAGCTTTGCTCATTTCAAATGGCCCCATTTTTGGCTTTTTAACTGGCTTTTGGTCATTTGAATGAGTTCTCTGTTTTTTCTTTTGCTTTTGATTCATCTCTTTGTGTGTTGGTGTTGACAATGCACTCATCAAAGGGGAGATTGCGAACACGTGGTTGATATGTGCCCATGGTGTTCAAGTGTGATGATTGATTGTCAAGGACATGATCGAGTTTATGAACTAACCATAGTGTGCGTGTGGTGTTGTGCAACATGTCTCTTGGTTTGTGGTGCGCAGGTGTGGAGCTCAGAGGCAGTGGTTGACAACAAAGGTGAAAGTCATGTGGGTTCATGCCGACGAACCAGGAGCGGTGAAGGATGGACGCCGGCTAGGTCTGAGGGACCAGAGAAGCTGAGTGACTAGCCGTGGTGGCTAACACTTGGGGACATCGATAACCGCAAGTGTATATGGCAGAGTTAACTGTGTTGACTGGGTCAAGACGGTGGTCGAGCAAATCAAGCGGAGGTGTTGGAGGACTTGGCGATATGGCGATCGAGGACCGACGGTGACACATGTCGAGATCACGGGGGACACGTATGGAGTATGCTACTCGCGGGCGGTTTGGTGGTTTGGGCCTCAAAACCACCGGCAGACGGTTTTAGGTTTGGGACTCAACCTGGGTGCAGCTCCGGTGGGAATTGAAGGCAGCACGTGGTGTCATCACGAAGCTTGCATCGAGGTGAAGCTAAGTGATGAAGGGCATGTGGCCGTAGGAAGCTTCTGTCTCAAGTTGGACCATTACGTCCTTGAGGTTAAGTGGTTCGGGAAAATATCTAGGGGTATGTTCAGAATGTGTAATAACCTCTATAAATAAGAGGTGGGCTGCCCCCAAACAACAATCTCTTCAGCACCTTTCATTTTGTATTCCCCTGTTTAGGTTCCTCTCTCTCTAGACTGTTGCTGAGATCCACTCTCTTTTTTTTATAACCTATGTATCTACATTAAACACTCATAGCTCTCATATTGCAACTTAGGTAAAGCTAGTTGCTCTGTTTTAATGTTTTGTTCTACTTCTAGTGTATTTGATTTTAATCTTTGATAGAAAAATGAAAGTGATAATTATATTTATATCTGTAAGTTGGAACGATTGGATAGTTAGTTCAAAATTCTTTTGGTGAAGAGTTGTAATATTCTCCTTTGTGCAGACCTATCCAGCAACCAGTTGTGTATATTCGGCTAGATGTCATTATAAACAACAATCCTAACAAGTTGTTTAGTCAACTTCGGATCCCCCAAGGCATGGTAGATCCAAATTGTCCGCACAGTGGTCTTGCAACTTTCTTGAGTGAGCTGCCTCAATTTGTGATTCATCAATTGCTTCTGCTTGTGTGCCGGGAGGGACACTTTCAAGGTCAATGTTATTATGGACATTTTGATTTGTCCAGAGTCTTGGTGTCCTTCTGTGGGCACGTGATCGTTCAGATGTCTAGAAAGAACTTTATACACCAGAGGATGGTAAAGCTGACTACCAGCGGCTCTTTTTTATATTATTGGCGTTCGTAGACTTCACAACAAGAAGGTACCCAACTCGTGTCGCAGCCCTGCTTTGGGTGTTACGTAACGTGCATGAGCCTCTAAGACAAAAAGACGATTTCATTGCGTTCCTGATTAACCACCTATCATTGCTGATGTTCGTTGAGAAGAAAACGCTATACAATTTGATAGATTACCTTTCTTTTCACGTTGTTGCACACCAAATTTGCTGATCCCAATGTACAAGCTGAAGTTGATGAACTGAAAAAATGATTATAAACTACAGTAGGTCTGCAATGGGAACAAAGGTTGCAGAATGTTCCTGATTTCTGGCGGACATACATGCGTGGTGCCCAACGCCCTAAGAGTGCCCCCTAGACCAGTCCCAAAGTATCGATCTATCAAAAATGGCTCACCAATGTTTTCGTCTGAGTAGAAACTACCTTGGACATATCTGAAACTCCTCTTTTAACTCAAATTGCTTGCTAGGGTGACCTGACTGTCGTCCAGCGGATAGTAGCCAAAAATGAAAAAAAAAGACGTGTGCAATAGCCCACGAAAATGGACAAAATTGGAAAACCAGCGGAGAGATGTGATCTATGCACCATGACCCACTAGCAGAAAAGGACCACAATTGACGTCGGACATCAAGGGTGTGTGCATGCCGCTTCTGGGTGGCCCGATTGTTGGTCGGCCGATAGTAGCTGAAAATGAAAAAAAGACGTGCGCTATAGCTTATGAAATGTGAATGAAGCTAGAAAACTAGCGGAGGGTTTGTGATCTATGGATCAGGACCCAGACAGCGGGTGTCATCGGACATTTGTGTTGCGTGCACGCGGCCTTTGAGTGGCCCGACTGTCAGCCGATGGATAGTAGTCGAAAATGGGCAAAAAAAGACATAGTTATAGCCCACGAAACATGGACGAAATCAGAAAACCAAATGTGAGCCATGATCTGTGCACCGTGAGTGCAAGCGAGCAGCCTGTTCGGTTAACTGGTTCATATCGTTGCTGGTTCGTGAAGAAGTACTGTCTGCTGGTTTGTGTAAAAGAAAAATACTGTTATGACCTTCAAACGACCCGGCTGCTAGTCGGTAGAAAAAGACACGCCTTGTAGACCACGAGACATGGACAAAACAGGAAAACTAGCAGAGAGCTATGATCCGTGCACCAGGACCCAGCAGAAATGGGCCCGTGGGACATCACGGGTGCATGCACGCGGAGAGAAAAAAAGATGCCAGCGAAACATGGTGCGGTGAGTGGTGCGATGGAATGCGACGCGGTATGGGTGCTCGCCGGCCGGCCAATATAATTGCATTTGACAGCGGCTCGCGCAAGGAAGAGTCAAATCACGCCATGGCAGGCATCGTGCATGGCATGGCACACACGACGACCCATCTTATCCTAGTCCTGCTAGTATAATAACTACTGTACTCTCTATATGTGTGTCTCTTCTCTTGTGATATGGAGTTTATCACTATTTTAATATAGAGCAACGGTGCGTGCGTGCGTACAGTACATGATCGAGCAGAGCAGTAGCACGATGCATGCTTATGATGGTAGGTGTCTAGAAGAGTGACGTACACTACGTACTGCTGGGGGCATCGGTTACGCGAGCTGTGTGCCAAACCGGCCACCACGATTCTTGGTCGGTCTCCATTATTGTGACACTGGAGTATATTGTAGTATTATTTATTTATTGGAGCCCGCCTCGCCAGGCACTTGGCCATGCACGCACCTCTCACCGTCCTTAATAATTATTATTACTGAAAGCAACGTCGGTATAGTAGCCCCCTGGTCCCGTCGTTTTACAGTCTGTAACCTTATTATATTATACAGGTGGTGTTTGTTAGGAGAAACAGGTGGAATGGGAATTGGGATGAGACAGGACGGAGTTGTTTTTGAAGCTGTTTGGATTGAAGATTATAGGCAGGGGTAAATTCATCCCACCTAAAATCCGATGCGAATCCATCCCCAAGGGCTGGTTCCGGAACGAGCTAAGCAATCGTTCCTGCTGATGATGGTTATTTAAATTAGCAAAGTAATCCGGCCAGAAATCTATCCTGGAAGTCATTCCGCAGCAACCGAACATGCCCTAAATCTAAGCGGATTCACTTGTCACACCTGGAATTCGCGCTCGTTCTCTCAGGCACGGGTGCGCATGGGGAAGATGAGCGCGCCCACAGGTGAGGATGGTGAGACCGTAAACTAGGTGGACGGTGGCCCGTGTGGGGGAGAAGAGGAAACCGTGCATCAAGGACGACTATAGGCACTCGATCGAGATTGACAAGTGACGCATGGGGTCGCGAGCTCGGTCAATGATTATAGGCGCCGGTGAGCACAAGCAGGGGCTCCGGTGAGTGGAGGCGCTGGCGGTTATGGGCACAGGCACGGGTAGCGGAGGCGTGGACACGAGGGTAGAAGCGTCGCTCGCCGAGAAGGGAAGAAGGAATAAGAGGGGTGCGTAGGCGAGGAAAAGCTCGGTTGATGGTTTCTGCGGTGGATAAGCTAATTTGTTGTGAGAGAAAAATATTATAACATGATTCATAATCCTTGGGAGCACCAAGAGTCACCAAGACCTATTTAAACTCCCATCCACTAGTGAGTACCCCTCGTCCACTCCGGAATGGCGGGTTTCACATCATGTGCACCTTTTGGAGCCAAAAAAACTCTACCGAGGAAGGTCAGTTCTCCACTGGGCCGTATAATAAGTAATGACAATCACCAAGAATAATTAGTATTTAGCTTCAGTTCAAAAATAATCCAACCAATAACACAGTTAGCACTCAATGCTAGCTCACAATTGTCTAAATTTAAAACAAAAAGGAAGTATGTGTTGAAGGATCCTGAAAGCGCCGTGTGTCCATGAATCCAGCTGAGGTTGATAATATACATAAGGAGGTAGTATTGTTGGTAGGTGGGAAATTATGCTAATAATAAGGCTGTATGAATCTAGCTTGGAGTGAGTAATCCTAATTGTCCAAAGCAGGACCAGTTGAGTAGTATTTATTTAAAAAATCGAAAAGGTAATCATGATGGCCAGGCAATGCAATTAACCTGGCCCGGCGATCACGAGCCATAGTGACATTAATCTTCAGAGAATGAAAGTGATGCGCAACTATATGGGTCATGAATGAAGTTATTAGGCAAGGCGAAGGAGTTGTCAGATGAGACCAATCCAACTCCACAACTTGACTTTATATAAAAAGAGTGTATAAATATACTTCACAACAACTTGTATGTAGTGTATTGAGGACAGTCGTCAAGCACAAGCTTACAAGTAGATGACCTTCTCTGAAGGTCAGGAGCAATTTAATTATAAGTGACAGGTACATACATATATAGATATAAAAATATATGTTCGAAATTCATAAATATTTGATACTTTCTAGCTACATACATGTAGAATGAAAACTTTTGTGTGACTTTGTTACATACGTTTCATTCACCACGCAATGTGAATTTGAGAACTATTTCAGCATGAGGCGTGCTTCATGTATCCGGCCGGTTACTAACCTTTGGCAGTCTGTGGTTGCTAATCTCTTCCTATGCCATATACAGGGGTGAAAACGGTACGGATATTTTCTGACCGTATTCGAAACCGAATCCGTTTAGAGGGGTTGAAATCTGTCCGTATCCGAGTCCGGATATCCAACATCCGATACCGTATCCGTATCCAAATACTCAAATCGCATATTTATGATGTCGATATCTAATCGTATCCTATCCGACATAGTTGACACTATCCGTATTCGAATCCGAATCCAGACAGAAATATAAAAACAAATATAATATCGGTGATATCCATCCGTATCCGATCCGTTTTCATCCCTAGCCATATATAACTTCTCTTCAATCAGCATACATAGGGCATGCTTGGAATCATTGCCAAGCACTATTTCATCTTTGCCGAGAGCTAGAAGTTGTAGTGAGCAAAGGCATTTGGTTTCTCAGCTAGCTTACCTTGGGTCGTGGGCAAGTTTTTTTTTTCTTGCTGCGGCGAGTGAGCTAAATCGGCTCGCTGCAAAACCAAGAAGCACATTATACTTTCTCAAACTTGTTAGAAAACGATAGGCAATATAAATGACGAAAAACAACAGATCAAATACAGGGGACACGAGATTTTAACATGGAAAACTCTCCTAAGGAAGAAGGGAAAAATCACGGGCATCAGCCAGCAAATCTTCACTATATCGGCTGAGGTTACAAACGTCGGGGATTTACAACTTTTCTTATCCCAAGACGACGGCTTACAGAAAGTATATATAGAGATGGAAAAACCCTAATAGGCGACGATCCGCTTCGCTTCGGCCCAAGCCTCCCGGCGACGGGCCTCGCTTCGCTCCGTCAGAAGTTAGCCTTTATCTTGTACATAACTGAATTTAGATCATAACTCACCAAACTCCACCTTGAGACAAATTCCTTCTTGTAGCATAAAACGAACATTCACCCTGAAACAACAAAGAAATACTTCCGGTGCCAAATAGCCGCTTGGGCTAAACATTTATACCAACTAAGCTTGAGCAAAGCTCAAACTTAGCAATAGGAACTGACTTTGTCAACATATCAGCAGGATTATCATGTGTGCTTATCTTGCATATCTTCAGCTTACCTTGCGCAACAACATCGCGAACATAATGGTATTTGACATCAATATGCTTCGTTCTCTCATGTAACATCTGATCTTTATTGAGACATATAGCACTTTGACCGTCACAAAACAAATTAATGCAAGAATCATCTCCACAAAGCTTAGCAAACAAATCTTTCAACCAAACCGATTCTTTACATGCTTCAACAACAACTATGTATTCTGCTTCAGTGGTAGATAGGGCAACAACGGGCTGCAATGCTGCCCTCCAACTCACAGCACAACAACCAATAGTGAACACATAACCTGTGAGAGATCTCCTCTTATCCAAATCGGCAGCAAAATCTGAATCCACGTAGCCAGTGAGTCCCTTATCAGTCTTGCCAAACTTCAAACAGGCATTTGTTGTGCCACGAAGGTACCTAAAAATCCTCTGAACAACCTTCCAATGTCCTTTACCAGGATTAGCCATATATCTAATAACCAAACTCATAGCATATGATAAATCAAGACAAGAGCAAACCATGGCATACATCAAAGAACCAACAACACTAGAATATGGAACTCTTGACATGTACTCAAAATCATCATCCGTACTAGCACATTGTAAAGCTAATAATTTAAAATGAGGAGCGATAGGAGTACTAACAGACTTTGCATCATGCATGTTGAAACGATGAAGAACTTTTTTAATGTAACTTTGCTGACTAAGAAATAACAAACTAGAATTTTTGTCTCTTGTAATCTTCATACCTAGAATTTTCTTAGCAGCACCAAGACCCTTCATCTCAAACTCACTACTCAACAGTTTCTTCAATGTAGTGATTTCTTTCTTGCTCTTGGCAGCAATCAATATATCATCAACATATAACATCAAGTATATAGGTGATCAATCAACAAATTTAATGTACACACAGCTATCAAATTTAGACCTCTTAAAACCATGTGACATCATAAAAGAATCAAACATTTTATACCATTGACGAGGAGACTGTTTCAAACTATATAAGGACCTCTTTAATTTGCAAACATGATCCTCCTTACCAGGTACTATGAACCCTTCTGGGTGGTCCATGTATATCTCTTCCTCGAGCTCTCCATGTAGAAACGTAGTCTTTACATCTAACTGCTCAAGCTTAAGATCTCGCATAGCAACAATACCGAAAAGTGTAAGAATTGAACTATGCTTTACAACTGGAGAGAACACATCATTATAATCAACACTAGGAATCTGACTGAAACCTTTTGCTACTAACCTTGTCTTAAATCTTGTAGGCTCACTAGGAGATAAACCCTCCTTTCTCTTGAAGATCTATTTGCAACGAACGGCCTTCTTTTGTTTAGGCAAGAGCACAACATCTTATGTGCCATTTTTCTCGAGTGGCTGCATCTCCTCTTGTATAGCGGAAATCCACTTCTCGCGGTCACCAGAAACAACAGCTTCAGTGTACGTAGCTGGCTCATGAATGTTCTCCACCTGTTCAGCACAACTAAAGGCATAATGAACCATATCACATTCCTCAATTAAACGTGGACGAGGTCCATAATTTCTCTTTGTTCTGCGATCTGTAATAGACTGATTTTGAGGCTGCAAAACAGTAGGTGAGTGCTGAACAATATCATGAATATTGTTATCAACAATTTCAGTTTCCTGATCATCTACGTGCTCCACCTACACGCTGACATGTTGCTGCTTCTCATCAGAACCAACTGGAGAAACATCTGTGGACAAGCTGTCATTAAACATAACAGATTCATTGAAAACAATGCTCCTGCTCATGAAAGTCTTTTTAGTTTCAAGATTCCATAACTTATATCCTTTAACTTCAGAACCATAACAAAAACTAGACACTTAATGGCTCTAGGTTCTAGCTTTCCATTATCAACATGAGCATAAGCAATGCAACCGAAAACTCTCAACTGTGAATAATCAGCAGGTATACCAGACCATACCTCAATGGGAGTTTTCTTATTAAGTGGGATAGAAGGTGATCGGTTGATCAAGTAATAGGCGGTGTTAGCAGCCTCAGCCCAAAAATGCATGTTCATACGAGCATTGGACAGCATGCAACGAGCCCTCGAGATGATGGTTCGGTTCATGCGCTCAGTCACACCATTTTGCTGAGGAGTGTACGGGATGGTGTGGTGCCTGACAATGCCTTCTTTCCTGCAGTAATCATTAAAAGCATCCGAATAGAATTCACCGTTATTGTCAGTACGAAGCAATTTTACCTTCTTTTTAGTTTGCCTTTCTATTATAACTTTCCACTCTTTAAAAGCAGCAAAAGTATCATCTTTATTTTTTAGAAAATAAGGCCACACTTTTCTAGAGTAATCATCAATAATGGTAAGCATGTAACGAGCACCACCATAAGAGGGCTTACGAGACGGCCCCCACAAATCAGCATGTACATAATCAAGTGTACCTTTGGTGATATGAACAGATGCATTGAATTTTACCCTCTTGTGCTTACCAAAAACACAGTGCTCACAGAACATCATCTTACCCACAATGCAGCCGTCTAGCAGGTCTCTCTTGATCAATTCTGCCATACCAAGTTTACTCATATGCCCAAGACGCATATGCCAGAGATTAGTCTTACTTGGTTCATCATTAGAAACAGTAGCAGCAGTGACGTAACCATGTAAAGTACTTCCTTTAAGAGCATATAACTTTGCAGAATTCATATCACCTATCATATGAATGAGAGAGCCTTTTGATACCTTACACACTCCACCTGAACCAGAGTGTTTGTACCCCTCGGCATCAAGTGTGCTGAGGGAGATGAGATTTCTGGCCATCCCTGGTATGTGTCTCACATCTTTCAGTGTACGTATCATGCCATCATGCATCTTGATCTGAACGGAGCCAATGCCCACGATCTCACATGGGTTGTTATCTCCCATACGCACGACATCTCCACTCTACACAGACTTGTAAGAACTGAACCAATCTCTGTTAGAGCATATATGAAACGAGCATGTAGAATCAAGTATCCATTCATCACGACCAGCAACACAACCAACAAGAACAACAAGAACGTCTCCTGAATCAGAACTATCAGCAGCGAAGACAACAGAGGCCTTACCATCACCATCGGATTTATTTTTTGGTTTATATGTACCGTTTCTTTTCTCCTTATTTTGCAGCTTCCAACAATCATCAATGACATGAGTATCTTTCTTACAATACCCGTAGAACTTATCCCTGCCTCTGGACTTCGAATGGCCTTTACCGTTCTTGCTCTTGTCTCGATTATTGTTGTTGTTGTTGTAGGTTTTCTGCTCGGGCCTGCCTCTAACCTGCAACACTTCGCCCTTAGAGGACGACACGTCAGACTAAACCATACCTTTCATCTTCTCCCTCGTCTGGAGGGCCTCATATACTTCCGCAAGGGTTAGTTCATCATGGCTTAATAGTATGGTATCTCAAAAATTTACAAACGAACTAGGCAGTGAGCATAACAGTAGAAGAGCTAAATCTTCATGATCATATTTTACCTCCATCGACACTAGGTCGGCAACGATCTGCTTAAAGATCGATAAGTGGTTCATCATCGAACCACCTTCTTGTAGCTTGTGCGTGAACAACTTCATCTTCACGTGCATCTTACTAGTTAGATCCTTGGACATGAAGATCAATTCCAGCTTGAGCCAAAGTTCTACGACAGTTTTCTCCTGCAGCACTTCTTGCAAAATATCATTATGTAGATGAAGTTGAATTAGAGATAGAGCCTTACGATCCTTCCGCTTCTCTTTAGCGGTCCATGACTTCTGCCCTTTGCCTCCGAAACCATCCAGCGCCTCATCAAGATCCAAAGATTGTGCCAGAATCGCCCGCATCTTGACTTGCCACAGCGCAAATCTCGTCTTATAATCCAGCAGCGGTAGATCCAACTTCATCGATGCCATCGCGAAACCCTAATATGAAACCAAGCTCTGGTACCACTTGTTAGAAAACGATAGACAATATAAACGACAAAGAACAGCAGATCAAACACATGGGACACGAGATTTTAACGTGGAAAACTCTCCCAAGGAAGAAGGGAAAAACCACGGGCACCAGCTAGCAAAACTTCACTATATCGGGTGAGGTTATAAACGTCGGGGATTTATAACTTTTCTTATTCCAAGACGACGGCTTACATGAAGTATATATAGAGATGGAAAAACCTGATAGGCGACGATCCGCTTCGCTTCGGCCCAAGCCTCTCGGCGATGGGCCTCGCTTCGCTCCGTCAGAAGTTAGCCTTTATCTTGTACATAACTGAATTTGGATCACAACTCAACAAATCTCAATTTTTTATGTTTTCCCCCATAATTTTTTAGGGAACAAATCATATCTTTTTGCTCGGATAAGATGGTCCTAGTTGGAATTGGATCGAACAGCTAACTAGCTGGAGGAAACTTAGCAGACAAGTAGCTTCACACAGGAAGTGAGGAAGGGTAGCCTAGCTCATTTCTTTTTGTAATGTTCTGCAAAAAAGCTTGATGTTGAGCTAAATAAAGCGTAGAATTTGCAAAGCTACCAAAGTAGATACGAGTATATAGAATAGAATAAAGCAGCAGGATGTACGTGTGTGCAAATAGAGCCGTCGTTGCCAAGAAGAATATTGCAGTGCACGCCTGAAAACAATATATAGTACTCCCTGAAAACAAAGAGAATGTTGTGAAGAGAAAGGCAATAATCGCTGTACCGGTAAAGCAATTCTAGCTAGCTCACAGGCCGGGAAGGGAGATATATATGTATTGCTGGCTTGGCGCGACACATCATAGATCCCTCGTGCCTTTCTGCCAAAACTAGCTTAGCTAGCTGTGTCAAGAATACCTATTCTTTAATTTAGTTTGGGACCAAATACAAGCTAATTCTGTACTGTATCATCGTTTTATATGCGGATGCTGTATATGATTCGTCAACTACTTAATTCCTGAAGAAGGAAAGGATGATATGGATTGGAATCAGGGATAACCTTTGCTTTAGAGCAGACTGATCCAAGAATGGATATCCGGCAGAAAGGAGTTCACAGATGGCATATTTCCTTTATCACCACTTGGGCACTTACTGATTGCAAAAGCTGGAAAACGTCGCAGTCGGCAATCAGGACACCTTGCGTTACTTGTTGGAGAGGTTGATTCTCTATCTATATATTTATCTCCTCCCACATTGATCACTACTGTCAAAAAAAAAAAGGAAAAGAAAGTTGGTGCATGCATGGCTTCTCTCTACTGTGCATGCATATATATCATACTATCAAAGTATCTATCATGTGGTCCTTTAGTTGACAAACATCCACAACAAGTCTAAAGTTCAGGATCTGAGTAGGATATACATCAATAATATATATATCGGCATAGGCATTCTTCACAATTGTTTCCAAACGAATATTTTGTAAATCTGCATTCTGTTAACCGGACATCATATATCTTTTGTACCATTGTCATGGAGTACCATACGTCCCTCACCAACCTCTGCAAAATAGTCCAAATATCTTTTTAAATTTGTTGCAGCAACGACAATAACCTTCACGTCCATCCCTATCCTTGCGTGAATTAGCAGTAGTGTTTTTTTTTTTTGGGCAACACGGCTCAACACTACAGAAGTACAAATACGTCACAGGGTAAGGACGTGAGGCCGAGGCATATATCTATCCTGTCCATGCTACTAGCTAGCTATATAGAGATGATAGCTCAACTTATAAAAAAACTAAAGTGGAAATCATATTTTTCATTTATCGCCCGAGTGCACATTATTACAAATTTTCTAGATAGCTTTCGGAATGGGACTGCAGATTTTGAGCGGATCAACCGAGCGTGTTCATAGTTCTGATACCCAAGTACCTCGGCGCCACAAGTGTAGGTGCACTCCGGCCGATGTCCCTCCAAAACTGCCCTGTGAAGATCTTGAAAAAAAAATCTAACATCGCTTCCTTCGGCAAGATCATTGTCATAGACATGATTGACTTAATTTCTCAATTGGTCCCTCAATCTTAGAAAATTTTGTGCATGCCACCGAACTTGTGCAATGCTGCCGAGCTCCTGCCTTCTACTCCCGACTTGATCGGCATCTATGATCAATATATATATATATATATATATATATATATATATATATATATATATATATATATATATATATATATATATATATATATATATAAGTGGAGACTTTTTGCACCCTCTCCCGCGCTCAATCCTTAAAAGTAGTTACAAAGAAAGAAAAGGTTTGCAATAAATAGAAATTATTTGATACCATAAAACATCATTGTACATGGATGTTATATATACACACGCTTGAAGGTACAAGACAAATGAAAGAATACCGGCGCTCAACCCCCGCGTCGTCTCCTCGAGGCGACTGAGGGGCAACACCCACCGCCGCCGCACTCGCTCCCCACGGTTGGTATTTGTTAATGCACACAGAAAAAAATCCGCAAACGCACGGATATTGATGTAGCTTTCACCCAGAAGTATTCTAAGGTATCGATTTACACGAGGAACGCGAAGTGTTCTAGTAAGAATCAAGGTCGTCTAAAAGTAGAGATAAGTTAAAGTATTTTTTGTAGGTAGAGAGGGATTTTCTATGGCTTATACTAGAGAACTAAGGATTAGGTTTACTATACTTTACTTATTTTGGAGCGACAGTACCTTTTCGACTCTCGAAGGAAGTGAGAAAAAATGGTCGAGGGAAGGCTGCCAATAGTCAGGGGAAGGCTGCCTAAGCTCTACGAAACACCAATCTGAACATGGTGGATTGCAACGGCCTGACAGAGCTGTCACCTCTGGGGCTACCACAACTAACCGTGAGATTTGGCGCAAACTCAGGTAAACACTAGCCTAGACACCACGTCTACGCTAATGATTACTACTCTAATCCTGATCTTAAGACTAGAGCACTCAATGCAAGCGAAGTTACAGTAAGTAAAATAAAGTAAAGATTGAATTAAATTAAATAGAGAACTTATAAACACCAATAGAAGAACCTAGATGTAACTCAGAGATGAATCAGATCTATAGAGGTACAAAGTCGAGAAGAATCCGACAGATCCGGCTGCTCCTCAGACCTCTCTCCTCTCCTCTCTCCCTATTTTCTATAATTTAACTAGATGAGAATCATCTAGAGGGACACTACTACAATTAGGCTATGAAATAATGAAGCTCTAGCGCATAAGGTGTGTAGATGTGTGTCTCTTGGAGAGGGTCTGGGCATCCTTATATAGGTCGAGGTGGAGTAGGGGGCAAGGAATCGAGGTGGAGTAGGGGGCAAGGAATTGCCACATCATCGATCCGCGTCAACTCCCTCGATCACTGTTGGATAAACCGACCTAAAACCACCTTAAAATCAAGGGTCCAGATCTTAGGAAGGCGTACGAGGCGGCGGAGGGTGAGGGGCCTCCGTAATGGGCCGGTCGACCTCACCACTAGGCTGGCCGGCCTGCTACTATGGCAGGTGGGTCTCCCCTTCGAGTGGTGGGTCCTGGGCTCTGTCTTGAGTTGACTTTTGCAGTTTTCGCGAGTTGAATCACTTGTTGTCGTTGGTTTGCTTGTTTGGAGTGTATGACGGTGCTCCCGGGAGCTGTTTTTTGGATAAATCTGCCTGCATCCAAATATTCACCAAAACCTGTGGAATTCATTAGTTTAAAACCATATACCTATGTTTGATGATGGAATTAAGTGTATATGTAGAGTATATTAATAGTTTATGATTGACATTAACAACCGTCAACACCCACCAGCGAGCTCCCTCGATCGCCGCTGCTCGCCGACGAGTGGTGGCGGCGGCCTGCGGTGCTGCTTAACAAGGCAGCCTCCACACCCTTGCATCTCCTCCCTTCCCCACACTCTCCCATCTTTCCCACACCTCCCTTCTTCCATGGCAGACGAGGGGACCAACGTGGTGGAGTACCCGTGCCCTCTGAGGTCAGATCCGGTGCCTGCATCCATGGATCTGCTCCCTCCGAGATGGGCCCTACTGCTAGCTCCGGTGGTGATGGCGATAGCGTGGCAGAGCTTGGAAGGACGGTGGCTAGCACAAAGCTTTGGATCTGGGTTCTCTAGGCCCAGATACGGCGGCGGCATGGCGCACTCGGCTGGATGCATGCTACGCGGTGCCATGCTCTTGGCGGCGGGCATGGAGTTAGAGCTGCACGGAGCTTCGAAGGCCAGTGGGATCCGGTGCCCTTGCCCTGGATCTAACGCGTGGGGGCTGAGCGGGCACGGCGGCTGGCGGCCGGTGGGTGCGCTAGGGCATGTATCCGATGGCCTCTATCCTAGATCTGGCGCGCTAGAGGCCGGCGCGCGATGCGACAGCGACTGGGCGGACAGAGGCCACCAAGGGCGCCCGCCGGTGCTGCGTCGGTCCGGCTAACTCTAGCTCCTTGTCCCTGCGCTCATGGTAATGCCGGTGCGACACGCGAACGGCGGTCGCGTGCATGGCTGGCACTGTCTGTGGGCGGGCGGTTTGACCTGTGGCTCCAAGGCACGCTGCTCCACCATGGCCTATCCCTAGTGGTGGCGGCCGGGCTCGGGGACCCCGTATGGGTGACGCCTGTGTGGCCGCAGTGCTGGCGCTGTTGCGCTTCAACAAGGACGTGTCCATCGAGTCCGTTGTTATGGGCCCCGCCATCGGTGCGATGGTGGCATCCGTGTCCTCATCGGGCTCCAGATCCCTAGTGGTGCCTCTGCGTGCGTTCAATGGCCTGGTAGACGCCATGCGAAGAACAAGGACGAGCTCCATGCGCTGTGCGTGCCCGGCCTACGCCCCTGCATGCCCGCACTCGGATCCGTGCTCCTCACTGGGTACTGCTGCTGCAAGGAGGTGGTGGTTGCGCTCCTCATCAAGGGCCTGGTCAAGCACCTCCTCTTCCTGAGACAACGGGCTATAGTTCACGGGTTTGGGGAGCTTAGGCGAAAGCCATGCATGATCCTGTCTGTGTGACCGACGATGACGCCCTCTGGCATCGTTTACCTCCTTGGAGGCATCGATGTGTTGGCTGCCCAACCCATGACTGTAGTATTGTCCCTCTCCTCCTGGTGAAAACTTAGCTCTAGTTATTTGGAGCCGGTGGTGGCGGCGTCAACGACGTCGTGTCCCTCTTGAGGGCACCACTCTGGAGGGGTAGATTCTAGCTCCTGCTATCGTGATGGCCAACCCACGCTTGCTGCACCTGCTAAGCAGGTTCCAGGACGTAAGCCCTTATGTTCTTGGTGCTCTATTCATCGATGGTGGGGTCTGTGGACGCCACTCTCCTTGAAGGCATCGATGCAAGCATACCTGCTTCCGTGCGCGCCCCCACACGCCCTTGTGCTCTCCTCGGTTGCTCTCCTCCCCATCTTATTGTTGGTATGGCTACCCTCCTACCCCTTGGCCTCTTCAAATACTACTTGTTGTCTGGTGCTCGCCACCAACGACTTGCTCTATCGTTCTCTACATCACTTGAGTGCTTCGCCTCATCTTATGCTGGGTGGTTGTCGATGTTTTACCACCGGCAACCCGTCACGGGAGTACCCGGGACGGTGATTTGTTCGGAGGGGTATCGGCGTTTGCAGGAACTCAATGGTAAACGCAGGGAGACAACGATTTATACTGGTTCGGCACGCCGGAAAGTCACGGCGCCCTACGTCCAGTTTGGTGTGGATAGTATATTGCGCCCTGCGCTATTTGTTGTGTTGCGAGGTATGTTGTGGTTGTGTGTGTTGATGTCGTTTGATCTAGGGACCCCTGCCCTCCTTTATATAGTCCAGGAGAGGCGGGAGTCCTAGTTGGTTACAAAGTAGAGATCCTAGTAGGATTATGTGCAACTAGTCCTAGTAGGATTACATGTAGGGAATCCTAGTTAGACTAGGTCTTCTTCTCTCTTCTCCGTGGGAAACCCCATGGGTCTCGCATCGACAAGCCCCCGAGCATCTCATGGATGAGCTTCGAAAGCCTTCTTGTTCTTCTTGGTCTTCGTTGAGTTGTTGTAAATCCGTTTGAGGTTCTTCTTGAAGTGAAACCTTGAGATGGTCTTCTTTGTCTTTTCTTCGGCTGATGTGCACTTTTGGATAAAAGTGCACTCAGTGAGTGTAGCCTCCGAGCCTCTTGCTTGTTGGGACAAGAAGCCAGAGGGTCCCTTTAGTCTTCTTGGTTGCTCCGAGTTCTTTTTTCGGTGGGTGCAATTTTTCGTAAAAATTGCACTCACTGAGTGTAGCCCCCCGAGCCTCTTGCTTTTGCTTGCAAAAGTTGGAGGGTCCAGATTCTTGTCTTTAAAAATTTTTTGGGGTTATGTATCCCGCAGCCCCCGAGCCTTCTCTGAGTACTTTTCTTTAGAATAGAAATCGGATGAAGGGTCTTGATGTGTTGTTTTTGTTGTAGTCTTGAGTACTTGTATTCTTGGTCTTTCATCCTTGAATTCGAGCCCCCGAGCATAGTTGAAGCGAATGCCGAGCCCCCGAGCTTAGTTTTTTTACTAAGCCGTGATGCTCTTCCGAGTTGTTTTTTATTCAACGAGGTCGTTTCTAGACTTCTCTGGTTCTTGATGTCCCTCTTCCAGGTTGTTTGCACTTCGTCCAGGTTCTTTCTAAATTTGTATGTACCTCATCCGGGTTGTTTGCACTTTGTCCAGGTTCTTTCTGAATTTGTATATACCTCATCTGGGTTTTTTTATCAATTCGGGTTCTTTCTGAAATGTTCTTCCAGGTTGTTTTTGATTCATCCGGGTTCTTTCTGATCTTGTCTTGGTTCTTACCGCACCTCTTCCAGGTTATTTGCACTTCATCCAGGTCCTTTCTGAACTTGTATGTACCTCATCCGGGTTGTTTTCTGATCAATCCAGGTTCTTTCTGAATTTGTCTTGGTACTTGCAGCACCTCTTCGGGGTTGTTTACGCTTCGTCCAGGTTCTTTCTGAACTTGTATGTACCTTATCCGGGTTGTTTTCTGATCAATCCGGGTTCTTTCTGAATTTGTCTTGGTACTTGCAGCACCTCTTCGGGGTTGTTTATGCTTCGTCTAGGTTCTTTTTGAATTTGTATGTACCTCATCCGGGTTGTTTTCTGATCAATCCGGGTTGTTTCTGGACTAGCTCTCAGGAGCGTGTTTTCCTGATCTCATGGTACCGATGTAGCTCCCCTGCATGTTAAACATAAAAATATGTTGTAAATGACATTTCGGATATGAAGTGGGGAGCATGTCCCATATTTGAATAATCAATCAGGGGCGGGCCCCTGCATTATGAAATGCATATAAACTTTTTGCGTCTTGCTCTTGCTAGGCCATGTAAATTCCTCAGGTAGTGTCCTGTTACGTTTAAGCACTTGAATCTCGCGTGTGGTTCAGAGGTTCATTGACGTGACCATCCGTTCGAGTAGACAAGCTTCACGGATTAAGATCTGTTCTACCTGAGGACTTTAGCGACCGTTAAGAGAAGACTTAGAGCACTATGTTTGCTCACATGATGATTTTTTGTGTCTTCCCTTGCTAGGTCGGTTAATTTTCTAGGTAGTAGCCTATTACGTTTAAGCACTTGAATCTCGCGTATGGTTCAGAGGTCTATTGACGTGACCACCCGTATGGTTCAGAGGTTCTTTGACGTGACCATCCGTATGGTTCAGAGGTTCATTGACGTGACCATCCATTCGAGAAAACAAGCTTCACAAATTAAGGCTTACTATCCGAGAAAATTAACAGCCGTTAAGGAAAGATGATATGGCCACATAGGCATACGAATAATATCCGGAATATATAAAAAATGAGATGTGACTTAGCTTGGTTCGTGGCCGCGTTGTTGACGAAGTCGTGGCGGTCGTTGATGAAGCCGACTAGTCGGAGTCGATTCCGACTAGTTGTCGATCACGTGGAATCCGCCCTCGACTAGTTTTCTCGACGAGAGGAGTAGTCGAAATAGTCGTCCACCGGTCGCCGAGTGCTCTCGCGAATTTGAAGTAGTCATCGGGGATGTTGGGGTAGTAATGCTCGCGTACGTCTTCTGTGTATGTTGAGCGAAGGTCTTGGAATCTCTTTGGTAGCTTCTTTGTTATACGTAGCAGAATTCTTTGAATTTGACAAGTCTGTTGCTGATCGGACTCGGATAGATTGCGGTGAGTTGATTGACTTGCTCCAGGAAAAAGTAGATGCAAAGGATCGCCTCTGTAGACCGGGCTTGTCGTCTTGCATGTAACGGCAGAGATTAAGCGCTATGGATTTCCTAGATTTCTTTGACTTGCAGGCTGCTAGCTTGCTATAGTTTGTAGCTGCAGCGCTCGTTGATAGGCTCGCTGGAGTCGGAATCCCGTGCGAGTGCCGTGCCTAATGCGGTCATTGGGATCGGGGACCCCACATCCCATGTCGGACAGAGTAAGATCGATCCAGATGAGACATTGGCTAGCTTCATGATGAAACGCATCTGGTTCGATGTAGTCGACGAGTTGACGTGGACGAGTTGCCCATGTAGGACGGGGATCACCATGGAGAAGTCGAGCTTCTACGGGATGGTGCTGAAGATGCATCTCAGATAGGGCCGATGAGGGCTGCAGCGAGTTGTCGACGAGGGCTGCGAATATTGATCTTGAGGTCCTATCGCCGAGAACGTGTTGTTGATCTTGAGGGTCGATGAGAGCTGCAGCGACTTGTCGATGAGGGCCAACAAGAGCCACAACAAATCTTTGATCTTGAGGTCCACCGAGCTCTCAAACGCAAAGCGCCGAGAACCCCTACCTGGCGCGCCAGCTGTCGATGTTTTACCACCGATAGCCTGCCACGGGGGTACCCGGGGCAGTATGTTCGGGCTTCGGCGTGTGCCGAACTCGATGGTTAACGCAAGACACAGTCGATTTATCCTGGTTCAGGCCCTCGATCGTAGATCGAGTAATAGCCTTACGTCCAGTCGGCCTTAGCCTTTGCGTTGGATTGATTGTCAAGTGTTGTGTTGTACAATCGTCGTCCCCATCTTAGGAGCCCTGCCCTCCTTTATATAGTCAGGAGGCCAGAGTCCTAGTCGGTTTATAATGAGATATCCTAGTAGGATTGCTTAATAGTTATACTACTAAGATTACAGGGGAAGAATCCTAGTTAGACTAGATCTTCTCTGTCCTTTGCGGGGTATCCTATGGGTCTCGCATCGACAGTGGTGGGGTGAAAGGATCTAACAATGCCTAGAGGGGGGGTGAATAGGCATATCTAAAAATTAACTGCAAATGCTAAGTTCAAATTTGTTAGTCAATGTCGGAAGTCCCGACAGTTTGGGTCGAAACTCCCGACGTCGTCAAAAGTTTCGGCACAAACGTTAGAAGTCTCGATGCCTACGTGAACTACAAAAGCAGTGCCAAATTTAACTTTGCGGATAAATAATCTTACAACCCTACTTCCTAGTGGTTTAGTGAAGATGTTGGGCCACTCCCTTGATGCCGAAATGCCTCCAAACCGTAGATCGAGTCCAAACCCTAAAATGAAGTTCGGGAGAGAGAGACAAGCAAATACAAGTAATCTCGAGCAAACACAACAATAAGCACATGGGACACAAAGATTTATCCCGAGGTTCGGCAACCCCACAAAGGAGCTCCTACGTCCTTGTTGTTGAGGTGACCACAAAGGTCAGAGTCTCTTTCACCTTTTTGCCTCTCTCAAAGCAACCACAAAGGTCACTTGAGCTTTCCACTAAGAAATCAAGGGTAATACAAACTTTCCAAGGCTCTTCCACAAGATGGAAGCTCTTGGGCAACGTCTAGCTGGCTAGGGGTAAAGCCCCAAGAGTAATAGACGCAAATTCAACCGTCTTGACGAAGAAATCAAGTGCTCAAACTTGCCAAAGTGATTCTCTCACTTAATCCACTCTCCTTTCACTCAAAACCCTAGGAGAATCAAAGATTGGAGCAAATAAGGGAGGAGAGGGGTGCCTTTGTTGCTTGGGAGCTGTTGAACACGAAGGTTGGTGAGCTATGAATGAGTCCGTAATGGTTAGAAGTGAAGAGAGGGCTATTTATACTCATAGTATAAATCTAACCGTTCAAATCTACGTCGGAAGTTCCGCCGCAGATCTCGGAACTTCCGACCTTAACAGAAGCACTGTTCATGCAGGGTCAGAAGTCCGCATGAGCAAGTCAATGTCGGAACTCCCGACAAACGTCGGGACTTCCAACGTGCGCAGTCAGCCGGTCAGCAAAACCCCAGGTGTCGAGACTCCCGACTTGGGTCGGGACTTCTGACTGTTGGGAGTTCCGACTCACGTTGGGACTTTCGACGGCCACGGTCACCGCGCAGGCTAAGTGATTGGGCATCAGGACTTCCAGCATGAGTCGTGACTTCCGACGGTCGAGAGTTCCGGCTTACGTCGAGACTTTCGATGGCCACGGTCACCGCACAGGCTAAGTGACTGGGTGTCAGGACTTCCGGCATAAGTCGTGACTTCCGACACCAATAGTCACCGAAAAATATTCTACGTGCTCGTGAAGTGCTAGAGTGTCTCTCTTTTGATTTTATTTTTATGCTTGAGCACTCTATCTTCCTCAGACCAACTAAGTTTGCATCCCTCTTTATAGTGCGGTGGATCCTAAACTCAAAAACAAAAATAAAACCTTTGGAGAGCACTTTGAGTCCGTCCGCCTTTATAACTTCAAGAATTGAGGGATACCATTTCATCTTTATCAACTCTTTGAATCTTTCATGGGACTAATAGCTGCGGCATATCTTATTAAGATCATATTAGTCCCTAATTTGGATGTCATCAATACACCAAAACTCACATAGGAGGCAAATGTACTTTCACGGAGACTTTGATCTCCTCTATGGATCTCCTCATTCTCCTCTTGGCGACCCTCCCCCTTTGAGGCTTCCTTCCCATAAATGGCATTGGCGGGCGTTGGTTGGAGCTCAGATGCGCTCTTAGGCGATGCTACACACGACTGCTGCCTGTTGGCTCCGACTCAATGTCTTGCAGCTTCCTGGCTGCCGTCTGTCGGATCCCACTCAATACTTTACAGCTGCATGTGATGTGGAGCTCTTCGGAGTATGTCTTTGGTGGTGACATAGGTTAGGAAGTTGTGCTTGCAGTCGCTTTGGCCAGTAGACGGACTTCGTAGCTGAATCATGTTTGTGGTTGTTCTGTTAAGTGTTGTATTTCCTCTCTCTTTATCATGTACCTCTCAGAACTTTGTATTTAGATTGACGCCATATCCTTTCACCTCTCGGCATATGTAGAATGAAAATTCAGTTGGGGAGGCCTTTCCCCACGCCCGGTGTTGACCTTAAAAAAAAGAATACTGGCGCTGTTTAGTTTCCATGAATTAAGAGAAATTATTGGAAAATAGCCAAGCAGTGAAAATTGAAGCATTTTCTAGATTGGTTTCAATTTAGCCTCTATAAACATGTCTTTTACAAGACACGTAAATCGTCAATAATGCACAGAGTAGTAGGTAGGTAGGTAGTGAAACGTTTCGTTTCCTTGATTCATGCACACGTTTCAAGCAGCGTTTGGACCGGCCAAGAAGAGCTGTGTGCTGTCAAATCAAAATCAGACAGCCTATCAGGCAGGGCATGCAGTGGGCCACTCCTATCATGGAAGGAGGAGCTACTAGTGTAAGGTGGATATCGTCTCCTTGTCCACGTCGCTCACTAAATCCCGAAAGCTCAGCAGCGGTTTGATCGTTTTGTTTTACTGTGCGTATACCATGGAAGCATGGACCAACATAATGAGATGAAGATGATTGCAGGCAGCCCTGTTGGTTTAAATTTATCAGCTGATTTATTATCTAGAATATACAATATTTTTCTATTATAATAAAACAACATCAATCGACTTATCAACCGGCTTTAATACCAACCGAATAGACTCAGCCTGGGCTGTCTGGCACCCAGCCTGACCATACAAACTACTAATAAACTTTATTGTCTGTTTTTTTCCCTTTCCAATTGAACAAGTAAGGGCCGGAGAAAGCTGCAGCCAGATGCATCTTCTCTAGCCTTTCTTTGTGCAGAAACCAGATAAGCTTTGTCCGGGGGTCCGGCCTGGTTGATTTGGGGGGTGGCACTTGGCAGTGGCCTCCACTATATATACCATACATACCATCCTCCAGCTCCCTGCTGCTTCCCTTCATCCCTTGGATCGGCCGGCCGGCTTCATCAATCAATAATTTATATACAATAATCCTTCTTTAGTCTTCACAGTTCACACAAGCTGCTCTGCTCTGCTAAGTAAGGCGGTCGGTCGGTCACAGAAGAGGACGACGGCGAGCTGAGATAGAAGCAAGGCAGAGGCAACATACACCGGCGCCGCCATGGGCATCCTGGACCACTTGTCGCACCTGTGCAGCATCACGGAGACGAAGGAGGCGCTCAAGCTCAGGAAGAAGCGGCCGCTGCAGGTACGACGTGCTTTGCTTGGTTGCTTGGTTGTGATTTACACTAGTTTTATTGATGAATCGGATCGGAGCTAGCTTCAATTGTTGCCGCTGCATATGATCCTTCCCTGCAGACGGTGAACATCAAGGTGAAGATGGACTGCGAGGGGTGCGAGCGGCGGGTGAAGAGCGCGGTGAAGTCGATGCGCGGGGTGACGAGCGTGGCGGTGAACCCGAAGCAGAGCAAGTGCACGGTGACCGGGTACGTGGAGCCCGCCAAGGTGCTGGAGCGCGTCAAGGCCACGGGCAAGAACGCCGAGATGTGGCCCTACGTGCCCTACGCGCTCACCACCTACCCCTACGTCGGCGGCGCCTACGACAAGAAGGCCCCCGCAGGGTTCGTCCGCAGCGCGCCGCAGGCCATGGCCGACCCCTCCGCTCCGGAGGTCAAGTACATGACCATGTTCAGCGACGAGAACGTCAACGCCTGCACCGTCATGTGATGCATCATGCATGTCTCTGCTGTCGTGTATTACGAGCTAGTAGTACATACTCTACTCCTATATCTTCGTGTGCATGTACGATAGATCATATATCTGTGTTTAGTAACTACGAACCACGGCCGACCAATATTTTACAGGCCAGGGCGGCTATTTTGGCGAGAAGCAAAGGAAAGGCACGCCTGGATGGAAAACTCTTCATAAATAATTAAATATGTTATTCAAATAATATCCGTGGATTTCTTATCCTGAAAAAAGTCATAGATTTTAAGGGCATGTTTGGTTTATCCCTCGCTAAACTTTAGTCACTTTTAGTCATTAAAATACCAAACACCTACACTAAAGTTTAGAGGGTTTAGTCATCAAGGGGTAACTAAAAATGATTAAAGTGTACACGAAATAGCTATTTTAGTGAGTGAAACTAAATATAGGTCACTAAACTTTAAGGATCACTAACCTTTAGTGGGTGAAACCAAACAGCAAGTAGATTTGAGACCTCGGGGTAATCCATGTGGATACCATTTTAATGAACACTTTAGTTCTTCATAGGTTGCTTTTTAATTTATCCCTGGATTTTATTCTGTCTTGGTTCCAAATTACTAGGTCTGAGCTAGCTCTCCGGCCGATCCCCCAAGCTGCAGGTGCCGGACACTTCCCTGCTGCCTCCAACACCAATCTTCAACCCCGCCGGCCAAGCACTCCCTCTCATCACCGGCCTTATTACTACTGATGAATGAAAGCAACATCGATCCCATCTTGTTCGTTGCTACAAAATCCCTAGAGTGCAATCTGCAAACTCCACTAGAGCATGATATAGGATCCCGGTTGTGTATCATACACCTACAGCCGTCACAACTCAAAGCTCAACTTATCAAAAGATTACACAAATCAGTAGGAACATAGAGTACATATATATCTTGTCAAATTAATAAGTTAATCAAACAACATTAGTTAATACTCATACCTAGCATATATGCGATGCGAACCAGATGGCTATCTACCATGTTTTCCTAGGTTTAAGAACCTATATGTTGCAAACTAACTTAGCTTCTAACAAGTAACCAGCAGGCGCCTTTGTCCACGGGCGTCGCCACCATATACGCTCGGATGACTCCTGCCATTCATCCACTTTACAAGTTTCGGTGGAATGACATGGCACCACCAAAGTCCTTCGACCTGTAAAACAACTGAACGCTAGCATTATGAGTACCGGGTTGTACTCCGTAGGACTTACCCAAATAATCTACGAAGGATTATACATTTAGCCTTAGTAAATACTCCATTCGTTCCAAATTATAAATCGTTCAGGCTTTTCTAAGTACATAGTTTTTGCAATGCACCAAGATATACATTGTGTCTAGATACGTACTCATAATGCCACGCGTATAGTAAAAGCTACATATCTAGAAAAATTAGAATAACTTGCAATTTAGATAATGGAGGGAGTAGTATTTTCTATCTAAAGTAAATATTGTCTATCAACTATACATCTAAGCATAGAGAGGTTTAGCAAGAATGAACATTAAGCATAGGGTGGAGACCGATCTTCCACGAGTCGTCCTTCATCACAACAAGCTACTATAAAGCTACAAGCCATGAACATACTCAAATAAATGTGTCCTTCGAATGAGCGATATAATAAGTCAAAACTCTGTAGAAGTGTATAATTGTGCCCACACGGGGCACAAGATCGAACCTACATATCCATGCACGGATAAGGGTTGATGCTCGAGGGTGGCCGAATCGCCCATGAACAGTTTGATGGTGAGCCAGGGTACTAGGCCTCCTAGCTATACCCCACACAAGATCTCGCATCAAATCCATGCGGTTACCCAGTAAGCATAAGTTACCAGGCTTACCATGCCCATATGTACAAGAGGATGTTCAAGGCTCAATACGACAAATGCACGGTAAGTACGGGTCAGATACGGACAGTAAGTACGTGTCACCTGGACTGGGAGAAGAATGAAGCTTCTGGTGCCAGAGTACCCATTCGACTCCTGCACCTACACCTGCACTCCACGGTACCACAACCGACGTGTCCCGTCGCGCCGGTTGCCAACTTTGGTCCGTCCAGGCAGTGGCGGAGCCAGGAATTATGTTCAGGAGGGGCCGGCCGTCAAGAATTATACTTAGGGGGGACCAACCAAAAGAGCTAACATGTAAAAACTAAGTGCAACTCAACTCATTAGGTTTCTTGTGACAAGTAAAGTTGTGTTTTGTATGATTATATTATCTAGAAAATATTAATAGGTATATATGACAAGAATTTTATATAATCTTCCTCTTAATATAAATAAAAAATATTAAGTCAAACTACTAAATTTTTTTTTTTGTGAAATATTGGGGGGGGCCATGGCCCCTGCCAGCCCCCCCCTGGCTCCGCCACTGCGTCCAGGTGTGTGCCGTGTCCATCCAGGTCGTCTTGGTGAGATTGAGGGATTGGATAGCACTTGATCAAGCCAAGACCTTGGGTCACATCAGGCCCAAAAAGAAAGGAAAGCCCTTGGCCCAAGCCCGCCCCCAGCCCCACAGCAGTAAGCACGAACATTCAGCCCGAGCTTACTTTTTCTGTAGGTTGCTTGTGCTGCTTTCTCGGATCATCGGGCCGGCCCGTGGGCTAAAAAACGGCCCACGCCATCATCCGCTTCGATATTCTATATCCACAAAGTTAAGGCCCGCGGGCAGATCAGAGCTTGGGTGGGTTGAGTTGGGCCCAGTTCCTTCCTCAGTTCATCTTTACCTCTCTGCATGCGTCTTCAGACTTCAGCTTTCCGTCATTAAAACCAAGCTATGTAATTATGTGTTCCTGTAATGGATCGGAGTATGGACACACTTTGATTTCTGGATAGGAATCCATGCAGACACCACAAAAGATGACACGTTGGTGGCTGCATCCGCTTTATCTGCGATATTCAACCTTTTGTTTTAGATATAGATTGGTACCCTCTGCTCTTGCTAGGTTGCATACTTGCATTGCTTTTGGATATACTTGGGTTCAGTATTCTGCAAGCTCCATATCTCTTTAACTTTCCCACTTGACTTTTCCTGCTGGTGATTTTAATTCTTCCCGGTTATCCCCTTTCTGCCCTCCAATTGTTACTTTCTCTGTGCAGAGCAGAGCATCTGGTGACCTAATTAATCCTTTCATTCTGGTAAGAATAGAATCAGCACTTAACCTGAGCCTCAGTTTCATTGTAAAGTCTGATGCTTTCTTGCACATACCAAAAAGTCCTTCCACCGGTAAGGCTTCTTCTCTCTCTCTCTCTCTCTCTCTCTTTTATAAGTCCGGTAAGGCTTCTTTATGATGTCATGCTTGTCAAGCAAGTGCCATTGATGGGTGGGCCAAATTGATCACCAAACACTGAAGAAGGAGATTCCCTCTTTCACTGGAACACTCCACTGAAGCATGCCGTTCCTAATTCTACTAGCTAGACCCCCGATTAATTCCTTAGCTAGTGCGTGCGCCTTTGTGATATCGATGCTAATTTCCTGCTGCTTCAAATTTCAGGCTCCATGAGGAGTAGGGGATGGAGTCGATTGTTGATTTGCAGTTGATAGAAAATGATGTGTGTTGTTGCATAGCAACATCACAGAAAGTGGGTTAGAAAGTGATCGATGACTAATTGTTTGCACCTTTTTGTTATTGACCTTAGAGAGGAGTACTAAGCACGGAAGCACCACACCATTGCCATCAAAGTAATAAGGGTGTTCCTTTGTTTTTTCTTTGTTCTTCTTCCCCTTAAGTCCTGATGATGTGTGTAATCTTTATGATGGCAGGTGGGTATGTTCTAGTACTAAGTATGAATGAATGTTTGGTCAGGCCAACAAAGCTGAAAAATACAGGTAGCTAGAATGTACTTCAACAGCAACAACGGGTGCTTTTCTGTTTTCTTCGGATCTAGAAGATATATAGAAACATCAAAGTTCAAACTTTTTCCCCAAATAGTGTCATAGTTATGGATGGTAAACAGGTAAAGAGCGTGTGAAGTAAGGATATTGACTCGTGCTCATGTATCCAAGGTTTCTGCAAGAAACACATGCCACTGCTTGTAGAGAAACTGCATACTTTATTTGGTCGTCTGTTTTATGTTATACTACTCGACTAGTTCATGGATGGATCATTAATTTGAGAACCTCCTTTCAGCTAGTGATGTATAATTTGGTTGCTTCAAATGATTAAGTTCTGAAAAGAAGGCATGGACATGCATGGGTCGAAATCGGCAGATTTAATTTGACCCCTCCTGAGCCTTGACCCTTAGAGACCACGCAAGGATGCAGGTGTACCAGTGTTCACTTGTATTGTATATTATTAAGGCACATGCATGCAACCGAAATTAAAATTTAAGGGGAGATTGGTTTTGATGTGACTTTGAGATCGTGTTTACATAACTGACAACATACAAGGGTGGAGTTGAGAGACAGTACAATGTCATTTGTAAAGAGTAACTAGTGTATGGATGCGTTTTGATGGGATGGGATGGGATGGGATGGGATGGGTGCAGTTCAAGTGGCCATTCATTTCGTTATGTGTGTGGGGATCGGACTGTGGGGATGTGTTGCTTCAGTTGGTAGTATGTATGTATGGGGCTGTTTGCTTCAGTTGCAAAAGGTTGCCTGGGCCAGGCAAGATTCTCTAGCGTTGGATTGTGATAGCCTAGGGTTGAGATCAATGCCTGGCATCCTGGCCAAGTCGTTGCGTGGCACCAGGACTCCTCAAAGCCTGTTCACTTGGTCGTAAACGATCGTAAATTTCTAGCCAGAACAGTATTTTTATCTCACACCAAACCAGCCAGCAGTAATAATCCACGATCGTATACGATCGTATCAGCACCAGCCGAACATGATGTTTTTCCTGAGCGTCAGCTAGTGCCAAGGCTGCTGTCTCTTGAACATGATGTGCCACCAACCAACCATAGGTCCACACCATATCATGTTAAACTAAACTGAACTTTTGCTGAATCACACTTTGAGTTGGCATCATATTAAGGCATTGCAAGGGATTAAGAGAAGCACCCAAACAAAACTCCATCTGCTAGTGTCGTTTCCTGAGTCCTGACTTCTGAGAAGAGAAGAGGAACACGATTTAAGTGCGCATATATTTATATACATGCTTTGTACGTTTTCTTTTTGGCTCAGAAATTGATTGAAAAACGTATATGGTGCGAGTAAGATAAGGTGATGGGGAAGAAGCATGGCTCAGCCTCTAGCCTTTAATTTGTCTATCTTTCTATTTGTTCTTTTACGACGGAAAGGAAAGAAAGAAAGAAATTGATGTGGAGATATGTGGACTGATGCTCTGAAACTGACCCCCAGGCACAGGCGGGCAGGCTGCATGGTGATCGACGTGGACACCTCACCTGCCGCCTCCACTGCTCTTTCAACTTTCCAAGCTGAGTGTTGTTCCCTGTAGGGCACAAGTAAAAGCTCTCTCTAGATATACAGCACTATGCTCATGGACAGAGATATTACATATACTATAATGGCTAGTGCTGGATATTATAATCCCTCTCCAAACAAGGATTACTAGTAGTGCTAGCTGCTTGGTATACATGAAGTAAAATTTATTTGTGGCCATTATGCAGTTACAATAATATATTTTGTATATTGTTAATTTTGTTGGTTCAGCTGTTGTTGAATCCTTTGCATGCATGATTGCTCTGCTGAACAAAAGTAGCAGTAGTATATGCAGACATGTACCTGTTGGGGAATGAAAGAATTGTGAACTTGGGATGTCGCATCGCATCAGCTGGATGCAAGTCACATGGTATGTTCCATGCGAGAGGGAAAATAATAGCGGACAGCGGCATCATCACACGATGCGATGGACCGGCGACCGGCGTCGTCAAGCCAAGGAATTGAATTATTGATGGATATGGAATCATATCATCGATCGGTCTTAATTTCTTCAGTCAGTAAATTAAATGAAGTAGTAGCTTGTAATTTCAGCGACAAACGTATAAGTCAGCTTGGATCACATGAAAGATGCTTCATTTGTGAGCTATGTACCCCTGCTTTCGCTTCCTCCCTCGGTACTGCGGTACGGTGCACATTCAGAATGGCCTGTACGCTATCAGGATGGATCAGAGCCTTTTCTTCTTCTCTTCAGAGTTCTGAATGATGAGCGTCCTTTTTGGAGCCCAAGTCTTGAGCAAGTCCGTACAGATATATATAATCGATGGAGTACAATTGTAAGAATTGTAAGTCGTACTAGTTAGTTAGTACTAGCTTATAGCACGTCTGGGTCTGACTGGCTTATAAACACTACACCTTGCTTATTTCTTTCGAGTTCCTTCCTTCCTTCCTTATTGTTAGTTGTTGCGTTGCCCCTCTGCTCTTCTCTCTTCTCTTGTCACTGAGTGAGCGAGGCGAGCTGCCCCCATAGTTGGCAAAGCAAAACCAGCCTTCCCTTCCATACTTCCTTGCTTGGCCTCTTCTCTGCAGTGCAATCATACTTCCATACTTCATTCAGCTTTCAGCAACTAGAAGAAGAAGAAGAAGATAGCAAGCAAGCAGAAACAAACAGCTGTCTACTACAGGAGTATATAGGTGGAGTGTAGCGCAAATCAAAAAGAAGAAAAAGAAAGAAGAAGAAGAAGAAAGCATCAGAAATGTCGATCAAGTACTGCGACCAGCACAAGGATTGCGAGCGGCAGCGTCTGTACCGCCGCTTCTGCGCCGCCCTGGTGGGCATCATCCTGCTCCTCCTCCTCATCGTGCTCATCGTGTGGCTGGTCCTGCGCCCGACGAAGCCCCGGTTCTTCCTCAACGACGTGAGCATCGTGTGCATCAACGTCAGCTCCGCCTCCTACCTCACCGTCACCATGCAGGTTACGCTGGCGTCGCGCAACACCAACGACCGCGTCGGCATCTACTACGACAGCGCCGACGTGTACGCCGAGTACCGGGCGATGCAGATCACCGTGCCCACTTCGCTGCCGCCCTTCTTCCAGCCGCCCAACGACGCCACCGTCTGGGCGCCGTTCCTCTCCGGCTCCAACGTCCCGCTGCCGGTCTACCTCGCCACCGCGCTCACGCAGGACGAGACGGCGGGGTACCTGCTCGTCACCATCCGCGTCGATGGATGGATCCGGTGGAAGGCCGGGGCGTTCATCACCAGCCACTACCACCTCAGGGTCCGGTGCCCCGCGCTGCTCACCGTCAACGACGGACACGGAAGCTACGGCTCCAACGCCGGTGGGGGGCTCGGCTACTTCAAGTTCCAGCGCGCAGCACCGTGCATCGTCGACGTCTGACGTCTCAACTTCTCAGCATCAGTCATCAGTCAGTTCTCATCAGTTTATATAAAATCGCGAGCATCACAGTCTCTTCTTCTACTACTAATAGCTTTCCATCTACCACACATATATGTACACCATCGTGTCTCGCCATCCGTCAATGCAAATGCAAGCTCCCTGTGCAAAATCCCATTCGGAGGTCAGAGCTTCAAGTCTTTCAACCGGGGCTGAAATTGAAGAAACTCTTTTATTTTCGTAATAAGAAGATCAGATATATACATAAGCTAGCTACACTAGTTTTTTTCGTTTAGTTTTGTTGTTGCTGTTTGTTGGTTTTTTTTTATTTTGTTTGTGTGGATGGGAAAAGATGAGAGCGGTGGTATATGTGTAACTAGAGGATGCATCCAGATGAATATATGAACGCAAGGGCCGGCCGGGAAAACTCAGCTACCTTTGAGTCACCTCTACTTCTGCCTAACTCTATGTAGAGTGTAGAGGGACAAGGATTACTTTACTTTTGTGACCAGTGATTCAGTGGAATTCGGTAAACCTGCAAAAAAAAAAAAAATCTATGTCAACATGTTCCTCAAGTTGTTGTAATTTGTATGGATTTTTCATTCGCACATATATAGTTGATCAAATAGTTGTTGTTCATCATATATATATGATTAAACTTTCTTATGTGTACTCCCCTGGTCTGCAAATATGTATATGTGTTCCTTCTGGGATCTACTACATACACTGAGTTGCTAATTCAGTAAGTTTAGTAGCTACTCAAGCTATAGCTACTTTATAGAGTATCATCAGGTTGTTGAGCAGCCGCTGTTACTCCATTGAATTCTTCATTGCTTCCTTTGCTGCCAAACATACGGCGTGTCAGCTGTTGCTAATGTTGACCTTGAATCCAAGACGGCAATTATATATATAATTATTAAGCTGCTGGTACCTATAGCTTCAATAATGAGCTCTCCAGAAAGATCAAAGAACAATTATACATGATAGAAATTAAACTACTAAGTACCTGTGTATGCATAGCTAGCTAGTGGAGGCAGGCAGCTACCATGACTATCGATTGATCCATCAATAGCTCGCTGGTTGTAGTTGGCACGTCATTGTACATGGCCCTGTTAGTGCCTCGGCAACTTTTTTTCTCGAACGCACAGGAGAGCTACGTATCATTGTATTAATAGAAGAAAGGGAGAGTCATACGTAGACCCGACCCCCCCCCTCCCACCCCCACACCATTACATAGACACTGGATCATCGGTTAAGAAAGACAAAAAGACGACCCTCAACAACTGCTGAGCGGCGTTTCTGGACGGTTAGGCTAGTTTCAATGGAGAGTTTTATGGCGTTGTTCCAAGGCTACTATGTCATACAAAATGAAATGAAACTTGGATGAAACACCCACTCTCAATGGAGAGTTTCATTCTATGGTTTCATAGGCATTTAATTTCAAGACTTATAGAGAGTTGGTAATCGTGCCAAGAGAGTTTCATCTAGATGAAACTCATTTCTTCTCTCTTCTTAAATACAATGCCATGTCATAAAAAATGCCTATGTGGCAACCTATTTAATGCAAATGAAACTCATATGAAACTCTCACCGAGACTGGCCTATGATCCATCGGACTAGCACCTGCGAGACATACTGGTTCTAACACAAATTCCGGAGGGGGCTAAACAAAAATTATTTAAACCACCGAAAACTTTGTCTGGATTTTTTACAACTTCGTGAATTGATCTCATAGAACTCAATGTAGGGCCCACAAGGACGAGGTGAAGTTGGGTGAATCCACTATTTTCAGCTCCATCCCACCTCGAGCCTATGTGGGAGCACGATTTAAAGGGCTTTCTGGTAAAGCCGTTTTGTTTTATCCTGTTTGGCACAAAACGGCTCCTAAAGCCGGTGGAGAAACTGTCCCAAACAGGGCCTAAAAGGTGTTTGATTCATGACTGCTCCACAGTAGCGTGAGGGTAACTAACTGCATTATACATACTAGAAAATTGTTCTTTTAGGAATGTAGAGGTGACCCTTGTATCTCCCCTATATCTATTTGTTTTTTAGATTAAGGAATAAAGTATTCCCTTCCAACGTTCACTAGTGAATGGATACAACCAATCATTAAAAATGGTCCAAATGATACTCTCCATTTCGTAGAGCACACACAACAAAGTCATCACAAAACATAAAAAAACAAAGACACTTATATCTCTAGACCCCTCTGTTGCTTCCAACCCGCTCTTCCAAAAACCTCTAACATCATAACCTCCAAACATATGCATCCATTCTTCAGCACAAGTATCTCTTCCTCTTAGATAACTGGGACCATTGCTTGATCCAGTAAGTTCCTCTGAAAATTACATGCAAGGAGTTAGAATTTTTCTTATCGAACATTGTATCATTTCTATTCAACCACAAAGCCTAGCACATCGCTGGCACACTCACCATTTTTTGGCTTCTCAAATTTGGAATAAAATTCCTAAGCCATGAGCCAAACATATGAATATTATTTTTGGGTGGTTGAAAGTTGAAAGTGATGAAAATGCATTCCACAAGAATATTGCCATACGTCACTCGAAAAAGAGATGTTTCACTGTATCCTTTGAACCACAAAAGCTAAATCTAGCGTTCCCTTTCCACCCCTTTTTAACAAGTTATCTTTTGTAAGTACGACCTCTCTTTTAAATATCAGAGGAAAATCTTTATTTTTATTGGGAGCTTTGCCTTCCATAACATCTTTCCCACCATTTGTCTCTTTCTTCATGATCTCCCCACATAAAGATTGAGTAAAAAATTCACCATTTCCTCGACCGCCAGAAATCTATCCTTATTCTCATTCAAATGGAAGGGCACAACTAAGGAGACCAAATTCAACCAATCATCCAACCTTTCACCGACTAATAACGTCCTTCTAAATGATATGTTCAAAGGGGTCATGCTTACCACTTTGGCTACCGAATCCCCCTTTCTCCTTACTAATATGTACGTACAAGGAGGGAAACTTCACTTTTAAAGGTTCCTGACCAATCCAAAGATCGTCCCAAAAAAACTAGTCTCATTCCCATTATTTATCTTGAACTTCCCATGTTTTAGCATAAGGTCTGACGTCCATAGGACCTGCCCAAAAATGAGAATCACTCGGCTTCTTTAATTACCACTGGTTCCAAGCACTTATCCTTTAAATTCTTATTTTTAAGCACCTCCAGCCAAAGACCCTCCTCATTCAACAACTTGAACAACCATTTACTGAGCAGATAGCAATTTTGAGCAAATTTCAAGACGTCTAGACCTCCCATGCTCCTTGGCTTGCAAAGTAAACTCCACTTAGCAAGCCCATACTTCTTCTTTAGTTCATCACATTGTCAGAAAAGCCTGGATCTGTAATAATCCAGCTTTTTAAGTGCTCCTTTAGGAACCACAAACAAGGACATCATGAACATGGAAAGACTAGATAGAACCGAGTTAATCAACACTAGTCTACCACTGGAAGATAGGAGTTCTCCTTTCCAACTATGTCCTAAGCATTTTTTTCAAAATGCTCTTCCACTGAATTCCCATCCTTATTTGATAACATATGAAAATACATTGGCATTCCTAAATAACAAAATGGAAAGCTCCCTTCCTTGCAACCAAAAAGCTCTGTGAACTTCTTTATACTGCTCTGGTCCCTAGCTAAGCCAAAGAAAAACAACTCACTCTTATAGAAATTAATTTTCAAGATAGACAACTTCTCGAAAGCACCTAGTACTACCTTCAAGTTCCTGGCTTCATCAATATTATTTTGCATAAAGAGTAAAGTATCATTTGCAAGAGTCCATCATTCACCAGGTGTGGCACCATACCCTTGAATTGGCCATTGATCTTAGCTCTGGCCACAAGGATAGCCAACATATACATGCTACTATATTAAAAAAGGATAGGGGATGAGAGAGGGTCTTTCTATCTAAGGCCTTTTCTGGTCTAAAAATTATGACCAATTTCCTAATTCACCTTAACCCCTACACTTCCTTTGATAGCAACTTTTTCTTATCCATTTACACCACACTGGAGAGAAACCCATCATTCTTTACACTTATTGCAAAAAGGGCCAAATTACTTTGTCATAAGCCTTTTCAGAATCAAGTTTGAGGATGACACCATTCTTTTTTATTTTATGAAACTTTTGTATGGTTTCATGCAACACCACATGCCCCTCCAATATGCTTCTTCCTAGCAAAAAGGTTGTTTGCGATAGCCTCGCTACTTTATTGGCTACCCCTGTCAACCTATTAGCTAGGACTTTTGTAAAGATCTTGAAACTAACATTAAGCATGCAAATTGGCCTATACTACTGGATCTAATTGACCTCCTTCTGCTTTGTAATTAGGGCTATGGTCCCAAAGTTCAAGCTAAAGAGAAGGAGCCTTCCAAGATGAAAGTCTTTAAACATGGCCGTTAAGTCGTTCTGAATAAGACTCTAAAAAACTCAGAAGAACCATCCAATGCATATAAAAACTTTAAAATAGACTTGAGTTAATTAGTTTCTTTTTGAGTTTCGTGTTTGATTATATTTACTTCAGACTTCACTTGAGCTACCTACAGCACTAGATTTCAACAAGTGCCCACCACACCTACACTCTAGGCACAAACTAGATCAATGCAAGTTAATATTGTTATGTGCCCATTAATAATGTGACCAAATTAAGGAAAATAACACGAATACCTAGGCACCTATACCTACTCTTCAGGCAACCACAAATGACAAAGAAGCAATCATGATATATAGCTTTAGACATGACAAACAATGTTTGTTATGAATTAGTGCAGACATCTATGGCAGAACCACCCGAAATAACACACCTTCAGAGGCGCTCGTCTTCCACTAGACACTAAGCACCCCGAAAGCAAGCTGCATTGGGCGGATTCCGTCGAGTACACCCTAACGGAGAACTCAAATAATCCACGTTTTTCCTCTAGGATCTAATAATGAGAACGAGTTTACAATACTTAGTTCATTTCATACAACCAGAGTTCTTCAAAATACCTTATTATAGTACCAAGTTCAGAGTGCGGAATTTAAACAGCGGAATTACAACAAACATCTAACGGTAGAATACAAGGATCCGTCTATGCCCATCAGAAGAATCCTCCACACAACAACTACTCTTCAAACTGCACTTGCAATCGGGGTAAATAAACTCTGAGTACACGATGTACTCGCAAGACTTACCCAACTAGTGGGAATAATTTCTTGACTCTAAAGGATATGATAAGCTTTATGGGTTGCTGGGTTTCTTTTTACAAAAAGCATTACTAGTAGTGGATCCTTATGTATGTTTCTTATTAGCAGTCATGATTAGTTCATTATCTAGCCATTCTAAGTAAGCATCTGTTCTACTTTCAAGCAAGAGTTGAGCAAATAGATCCATTTCACCATTTTTCATCTTCCAGTTCTTACTACAATGCTAGACTATAAACAAGCCATACTGGATTACCCAGCGATTTGTGAATCAATGTGCCTAGCTAGGTACCCCAAAACACACGCCCTGCTTGTACCCCAGGCACAAGCAGGACAAACCCACCAGTCTCCTGTCAAGGGGTCTAGGTCCTCGTTCAAACTTGGACTCCAAGCCCCCACACATGAGTCCCGGACTCAGTGCGGTGCTTAGACCTCCACCATCCCCGCTTCCAATTAGTTGGTCCAGAAAGAGCTAAAACCCATGACAAGAGAGCACCGAGCCTTCCCTACTCCCATAAACAAGTATGTGCTCAGGAAAATAAGTCTGTGACTTGCCTAGAACCTAATGCAACGATCGGTCCTTAACCGACACGGACAGGGAAAACATTGTAACCAAGTTGTGCCCCATTGGCCGCGGGACACAACCTCTTACACCCCCAATACCCATACCATATCCCTGAACGGTCTCCATTTTTCCTTTCACCATTTTATCATGAGAGTGATAATAATAATCACCTATTGTGAGTAATGACAAGTTACTCACGCTACCGAAAAACCTAAGCATAGCAGCTACTCGACCTAAGCCAGTAGGACTCATAGGTAGATGTATCTATGCATGTAGTTTCAATATAACTCCTATAACGTAAATGCACATCATATATATATTTCCAGTGATTATTCAAAATAAGGGTTATGCACCGGGGCTTGCCTTGGGCAGGCGCGGTGTCAGCTCAGTCAGCTAGTGGTGGCTTTGGGACCTCCTCCTCATACTCTTCAATCACCTCCTCGTACTCCTGCTCGCCTACGGTCACGAACTCCACCAACTCGTTCTCTACATGCATGCAATGATGATGCAACACTTAATATTAAGGCAACAATAGTTCTTAAAGTAAGAATACATCTACTAAGCCACTAAGCTAGCTCTAATGACTAAGATACTGAGCTAATCATCATTCCCATCAAACCAGCAGGGTTTCACCTACAAGTGCTACTTAGCAACTAAAATATAATCTTACTCTTATTAACGATTTCCTATATACTACAACAAGGAGTACTTAGCTACCATATTTCTCAACATATTCTAAGGCTACAAAAATTACAGTGAGTTCATAATAATACAATGAACCTACTATAAAAATTTCATGGTCCTCTATTACCAATTTGCCACAAAAATTCCTACAAATATTAATCTAAATAATGCTAAGCTTTCCTAAATGATTTAATGAACCTAACATTCTCACATATAAATATAAACTAACTACACCAACAGATAGATCACATTTTTATTAACCTAACAAATTTTGTGTCACTATTTTTGGACACCTATAGGATTTACTATAATTTTTCAAAGATTAGCTCAAAACTAAATTAGAAAAACATTTGCTAATTTGCTAGAAAAAAGGAAAACCAATTCTCGTGTGGCCCACCCACGCGGCCCACATGCGCAAACGACCCGCGACGGGGGAGCCTGCGCGTGTCGACCAACTTTCAAAAATGCCCTCGCATTCTCCGATAATACTACTAACACTATGTGCGCTATTTCAACATATCATAACTTTTCAATAAAACCCTCGCAAACCCCCCTCCTTTACAACAGCATGGTCCTCGGCCACCCGCGTGCGCGGCGGCGCGGCGGCGATGGCATTGGACGGCCATGCCGGGCAGCCAGGACCCGCGCTGGCTCCACTAACGGGCCGACCCCCATCTACAACCCTAGCACCTACACTAGCCTAGGTTACAGGTGCGACGGAGCTCGCGGGAGTGGTGACCACAGCACGCGGGCATGCGCGACAGTGGTGCGACCATGCCGACCACCCTAAGCCACTGTGGGGTGAACTAGCTAGCGCTATAGCATCACTATCTTACCCTGGTTACGGCTACGGTGATGGTTAGGTCAGAGGTGGCCTGAGTAGTGCTGACCGCGTGCGACCGAGCGATGCGGCAGTGCCCCGAGCGTGGCACCTTCGTGTCAACACGTCATCGGTAGTGCCTCTGGTGAACCTGGCACGAGCATGGAAATGAGGGGGTCAAGGAAGGCTCAAAGGAGAAACTAATTGAATCTCTACCGAGGGATACCGGTTTACCCCTAGCGAAGTTAGGCGTGGCGGCGGAGACGACCGGCGGTGAGTAAAACACCAAATTGGCGGTCGACAGTGCTCAGCTGAGGCTCAGATAGGGTGACACTACTAGATAGCTTTATGGAGTCGCTATAGGTGCTATGAATCAGACCCTAGTGAACCGAGGCGTGTGAATTGCGAAGCCATGCACGTGAGGGGATGTTGGCCCACCATCCCTGACGGCAGTAATGGCACGTGAGGGGGCGTGGGAGGAAGGATGGCTCATTGCATCACATAGCCATTCAATAGAGAGAGACAAGACGAGATGGTGGATGGCTACATGTGTGGGTAGAGCAAGGCGGCAGTGGCAGTGGCATAGTGTAGAGAGGCGCGGTGTAGAGAGGCGTTGTGCAGCCTTGGCGGGACACGGCTGAAGGCGGAGCAGGTGCACGTGGGGGGTCATGACCCTGTGCGTGTAGTACCAAGGCAGCCAACGACGTAGCATGGTGATGTGATGAAAGCAGTAGTGGCGCCCGTGTCTCGTGGAGCAGTGCAGCGTAGCAGAGCGAACGCGGTTGGCCCCAGTGCGCAATGGGACTACGATGGCAGCAGCGTGGCAGTGAGGTAGGGCAGCTATGCGCTAGGGCTATCGACCATAGCGGCTAGCCAAGCGTGGCTAGGCATGCGTGCCCATGGCTAGCGTGCCGACATCGGCTTTGGGGCGCGGTGACCATACCTACATGAGGAAACCGACCAAGGACGTGCCATGCACACTTTTTAAAGCGTCCAAATCAACTAATCGGTTGGCCAAACACCCAAACCATCTTCACCATACATTAGAGGGTACATAAGGCTACTAAAACAATCCATAACGCTACCCTACTTCTTAACCATATTGCCGTACAAAAATTACCAAACATCGCAAGGTCAAGCTCACCAAAAGTTCATGAAATCTTCTAAGTGTTGAATGACTTTCTATTTCTAGTTGCATTTCCAAACCCTTAGAAATATAAGCTAGCAACATTATTTATCAACACCAAGTATTTCATTGTCATCTACAAAGTTTGTACTTTCAACTTTATTTAAGTACTGCATATATGTTCTATATTATTTTTGTTTGATAAAAATTGGTTTTAAACCCTAAGTGATATAACATAACTATCAAATCAACTTTCATTTCCCATTTTTGCCAATCATTTTGAGTTACTGGAATTGATTTACACCTTTATTACAAGCATTAACACATAACATGATGCTCATGACATGTTTTAGTAAATGATTTACAGTGTAACACCAATGGTGTTACAAATCTACCCCCATAAAACAAAATCTCGTCCCAAGATTTCCTGTGCCTTGTGTGGGAAAAGAGATAAGAAAAACATTTCAATGTAAACAACTACCTCGGTGAACTAAAAAGAAGGTGGGGATAATGCTTCAAGATATAACTTTCTTGCCCCCATGTGGCCTCGTCCTTCGAGTGGTTTCGCCACTAAATTTTATAGAACTTCACCACACTGTTTCTAGTCACTCTTTCTTTCTCATCTAAGATCTTGACAGGATGCTCAATATAAGACAAGTCAGGCTGGAGGGGAAATCCTTCAATTTCCATAGCTTCATCGGGGACCTACAAACATTTCTTTAACTAGGAAACATGGAAGACATTATGCACTGCTGACAAAATATCCGAGAGTTGGAGACGATAAGCAACAGGACCACATCGCTCCAAAACCTTATAAGGCCCAACATAACGAGGAGCTAACTTCCCACGAACACCAAATCGATGCACACCTCTCATGTGAGACACTTTGAGATACACATGGTCACCCACTTCAAATTGCAAGGACCTTCTTATCTTGTTCGCATAAGTTTTTTGTCGGCTCTGAGCTGCCTTCAAATGACTCTGAATAATACTGACTTACTCTCGAGCTTCTTTGATAAAATTAGGCCCAAAACATCCACTGTCTCCCACTTTAACCCAGTTAAGTGGTGTCCTACATTTCTTTCCATATAGAGCTTCAAAGGGTGCCATATAAATGTGTTAACACTGGATTTTGGTCGACTCTGGAGGATGGCAGGTGGACCCGCATGCGGGAAGAAGGATATTCGGCAAACAAAATGAGCGATCAGCTAAATGCTTGTGCAGTCGGTTACTTCAGAAGGTGGTGACTCCATTTGGGAAAGCAGAAGATGGCAGGCAAAGCCGATCGAAAAGATGGAAGTTGTAATAATAAAGGACTCTGAGAGTTTAGGGCAAGGAATCGTAGTTTCCAAGTTTATTTAAGATTTCCTTTGTAAATCGTAGTCTTTTAGGACTCGTGTTTTGTCTAGGGTATAAATATTGGCCCTCGACCATTGTAATAGGTGTTCACAACCAAATCAATACAACCGGCCCCGTGCCAACTTTCGAGTCCTTTTGTCGTGTCGTCGAGTTCTTTGAGAGGAGTCATCGATCCGTCGACCTCCGTAAGTTCCGACAACCTTGTTATCATGTTTAGTATCATGCGGTGGATTTAGACATGATGCAAGTAGTCTTGTTTGTTTTCAATGATCGTGCGGCGGATCTTTGCTTGACAATCAAGAAGTCTTTGCTTATGCTTTGTTTATGAGTAGATACCGTGCGGCAGGCGTTTGCTCAATATGCTTAGTAAAAGCAAGACAGTTATCGGCTCTATTAGATACAGCAAAATCTAAATAGATTCATTAAGTTATCCTGTGTTATATGTTTTAAATATTCTATATATTTGTAACACACTTCTGCCCAATCTAGATTGATATTATTCGGCCCTCTCTTATGGTTTTATTCGCGCTTCAATGATCATTGCTTTTCATATTACCTTTGCAAATAGATAACATGCTCATAATGGCTGAATTATTTTAATCTAGATTGTCACATGTCGCGGGTTCATGCATGTTTATTACGTTTAAGCTTTAACGAAACTAGGTGTCGTGCGGCAGATGCAGGTTTTAGATTAGTTTAATCGTGTTTATTTGCATGTTCCTTCTTCATGGACCCCAACTCGGCTGGACTGCTGAGCTTGGTTATGCATTAACTCATAATTAATTTCACTTGTTCAAACATGTCTTCCCATGCATATGCATTCGGCAATCGGATCTTTACGTGTGCTCATCTTACAGTTAGCTGAATGGTTTATAAACTTGTTGGCAGACAGCTTCCTATAGATGTATGTCGTTGTAAGTGGCTTCAGGGCCATATATATGGAACTGTCTGGTCTCACCCGACATGTTCCGGTTTGGCATTTAACTGTTTTATCCCTTATCAGTTTTTTCAGGTCAAACTGACTGGCACGTTTCCGGATCACGAAGCACACAAGGACCCTATTGAAGCCACGCTTTTCGGCTTGCTGTGTGTGAGGCACAGTGTGTCACATTTTGTGTCAACAAAATGCTTTCTTGATAGCTATTGTTGTAAGAAAACTCAACTAAGTTCAAGCATTCATCCCACTTCTTAGGAAAAGAAATGGCACAAGCTCTCAACATATCCTCAAGTACCTGATTTACCCTTTCTGTTTGGCCATCAGTTTGTGGATGATAAGCTGAACTTCTATGGAGACTAGTACCATGACATTACTGAAGTTGCTCCTAGAAATAAGAGATAAAGATTGACCCTCTATTAGAGACGATAGTAAGAGGAACTCTATGTAGGGTCACAATCCAGTCAAAATACAACTTGGCATACTTCTTGGCTGAATATCAGACATCTACTAGGAGAAAATGAGCAGACTTAGTGAGACGATACATGACCCAAATAGAGCCATAGCCCTTAGATGTGAGGGGCAAACCCACAACAAAGTTCATGGAAATATCTTTCCATTTCCAAATAGGGATAGGCAAGGGCTGCAAAAATCCCAGGGTGAAGGGTCGAGATGGCGACCAGAGGGGGGTGAATAGTCTTTTCTAAAACTTAATCGCGTTGGCTAACCGAAATAAATACGGAATTATAACTATCGGTCTAGCCAAGACTACACCCCTCTATTTATGTTCACAAGCACCTTTCAAAGATACTAATTAAGCAACAAAGGTGCCGGGCTAGCAAGAGCTCACCTAACCAATTCTAGGAACAAGGTCACACAAACCTATGCCACTAGTACTTTAAGCAACAAGGGAGCTCCTACATATGCTAGTAAGCAAAAGCATAAAGCCAACTAAGCTCACTAGCAATGCTCAATAACAAGGCAACCAATGCCAAATTAGATAGCACAATTACTTAGCTACACAAACTAAGTAATGTGACTAACAAGGTTACACAAACCAAATTAGCCACGCAAGGGAGCTACTTCTATGCTACATAAGCAAGAAGGTAACTAGTAAGCTACAAAAGCAACAACACAAGCTAAAAGTATATGAAAGTAATCGCAAGCTTATGTAACGGGGATGCAAACCAATGGGAAGAACAAGATTGACACAATGATTTTTCTCCCGAGGTTCACGTGTTTGCCAACACGCTAGTCCCCGTTGTGTTGACCGCTCACTTGGTGGTTCGGCGGCTAATTGGCATCACCCGCCAAGCCCGCACGTCGGGCGCCGCAAGAACCTACCCACAGAAGTGAGGGTAGCTCAATGACACGCTTTACTAAAGTTGCTCTTCGCGGCTCCCACGGGGCGAGCACAATGCCCCTCACAAAGCACTTCTCTGGAGCGCTGCACAAGCTTCTTGCGGGCTTCGACGGAGACCACCACCAAGCCATCTAGGAGGTGGCAACCTCCAAGAGTAACAAGCACCACCTGCTTGCAACTCGATCACCTAATGCCACTCAATGCAACCTCACAATGCAATCGCACTAGAATCGCTCACTCACACAATCGGATGATCACTATCAAGTATGTGTGAGATGGAGGGCTCCTAAGCACTCTCAAGCATGGACACAAAGTCCTCTGAGGCGCTCAGCCCTGCTCAGCCCTAGCCATGGCCGAAGGCCACTTCTATTTATAGCCCCATGGGCTAAACTAGCCGTTACCCCTTCACTGGACGTTTTTCGGGCCGACCGGACGCTGCACCGGACGTGTCCGGTCGCTATACCGGATGTGTCCGATAGCTGACTGACCGCCATGTGTCCGACCATTGCCACCAATGGCTCTCTGACAACATGACTGAACGCTCAGCACAAAATGACCGAACGCTCAGCCGCTGAGTCCGGTCGAGTCCAGTAAGCCTCTAGGGCCGACCGGACGCGTTAGTTAGAAACCGATCGGACGCTGAGCCTCAGTATCCGGTCGAGTACAACAAGCACCCACCGACGACCAGATGCGTCTGGTCACACCAGACCAGACGCAGCTAGTGTCCGATCGACTGCTCTGCCGAACACCACCTTTTCTAATTCACACCGGATGTGTCCGGTGAGGCGACTGGACGCGTCCGGTCGCTGAGTACGCCACCAAATACCGGACGTGTCCGGTCACCATACCGGACGCGTCCGGTCACTCTGTAACCAGCGCGACTCACTCATTTTCATCACCAACTTCTTCTCCTTTGCAAATGTGCCAACACCACCAAGTGTACACCATCATGTGTATGTGTGTTAGCATTTTCACAATCATTTTTCAAAGGATTAGCCACTCAACTTGCCACGCCACTCGATCCTAGCGATGATGCAAAGTTAGATCACTCGAGTGGCACTAGATGATCGATATGCAAACAAGTTTGCCCCTCTTGATAGTACGGCCATCTATCCTAAACCCGGTCATAAACTTCTCTACACACCTATGACTGGTGAAATGAAATACCCTAGGTTATAGCTTTGCCTTGCGCATTCCATTCCATCTCCTCCTATGTCGATGCAACACATGCACCAACATGATCAACAATGATATGATCCACTTCATATCATCACGTGATCATATTGGTTCATCGATCTTGACTTCAGTTGCTCTTCACCATTGCCATCGTCCATCGGCGCCAAGTCATGCTCAAGCTTCACCGCCATACGGTCCATCACTCCAAAGCCTTCGACTTGCCCTTCACGCTTGCAACCGGTTCATCAAGCCAAGTCTTGTCTTGATCTTCTCCACCTTGATCACATGACTCAATGTCATGTCTCATGTGCATTTAAGCTCCTTCATCATCACATGTGTGAGCTTTGCAACATCTCCAAGCCATTTTCACCTTCATGGCATATGTTGCTCACACACATGTACCTATGGACTAATCACCTATGTATCTCACATAAACACAATTAGTCCACCTAAGTTGTCACTTAATTACCAAAACCAAACAAGGACCTTTCACAGGGTACGCATATGGTCTGCCTTAACTCTCCCACAAGTGTCGCACTCTACGTCGTACTTGGTGATATCCTACTTCATATTGGACCACCAATACAAGTGGCGCAAATCATGGTACATCTTGTTGCTTCTTGGGTGGATGGACAACTTGGAATGATGAGCTTCATCCAAAATCTTTCTTCTAAGCTCCTCACTTGATAGAACAACCAATCTTTTCTTGAACCTCACTACACCTTGATCATCAATACTAAAATGAGGACCATGCCCTTCGGCAATTAACTTCTTGATGTGAGGAATTTCTAAAACATCTTGCCTTTGTTTATAATAATTTGCTCCAGTAAATCCGAGACTAGAGCAATATGGGCTAGCACCTCAACATGGTTGAGAGACAAAGACGCTTCTTCAACTTGATACAACTTCTGGCTCAAAGCATCGGCTACCACATTAGCTTTTCCAGGATGGTATTGAACCTCCAAATTATAATCCTTGATTAGCTCCAACCATCTCCGTTGCCTCATGTTCAGCTCGGACTGAGTGAAAATATATTTGAGGCTCTTGTGATCCATAAAAATGTGTACTTTATTTCTCAACAAATAGTGCCTCCAAATTTTTAGAGCATGTACCACAGCAGCCAGCTCTAAATCATGGGTGGGATAATTCACCTCATGCTTTTTCAGCTGGCGCAAAGCATAAGCTATCACATGTCCATCTTATATAAGCGCACATCCCAGTCTAATCCTTGAGGCATCACAATACACATCAAAAGGCATGTCAATATCTTGTTGGGCAAGAACAGGAGCAGAGGTAAGAAATTTCTTCGGGGCTTGGAAAGCGTCTTCACAAGCCAGACTCCATACAAACTTGACATCTTTCTAGAGCAGCTTGGTCATCGACTGAGCTATTTTGGTGAAGTTAGGAATGAAGCGTCAATAATAACCAGCAAGACCAAGGAACTGACGAATCTGATGCACTAACTTGGGAGATTTCCAATTTAACACATCCTACACCTTGCTTGGGTCTACAGAGATACCTTCATGTGTCAGAACATGTCCCAAAAACTACACTCGATCTTACCAAAACTCACACTTGCTGAATTTGGCATACAGTTTGTGTTCCCTTAATCGAGTTAGTACTATCCAAAGATGTTGTGCATGCACTTCTTTATTCTTGGAGTATATCAAGATATCATTAATGAACATCAACACAAACTTATCCAACTCTGGCATGAAGACTGAATTCATGAGGTACATGAAGAATGCAGGAGCATTGGTGAGACCAAAAGACATGACTAGGTATTTACATAGCCCATACCTAGTAGAGAAAGTTGTCTTAGGTATATCTTGGGTCCAGATCTTAATTTGATGATAACATGAACGAAGGCCAATCTTGAAAAATACCATGGCACCCGCTAACTGATCGAACAAAGTATCAATAGGAGGTAAATGATACTTGTTCTTAATAGTTACCGCATTGAGAGGGCGGTATTCCACACACATCCACAAGGTACCATCCTTCTTCTTCACAAAAATAGCTGGACAACCCCATGGTGAAGAACTAGGATGGATAAATCCCTTCTCCAATAATTCCTCTAACTACTGCTTCATTTCAGCTAGTTCTTTAGGAGCCATGCGGTAGGGACGTCGGGAAATAGGAGCAGTGCTAGGTTCTAACTCAATGGAAAACTCCACATTCCTATCCGGTGGCAACCCAGGTAGATCTTTAGGAAAGACATCCAGGAACTCAGACCACATGAATAGAGGCGAGATCAGGAGAAGCTTCAACATGAGCAACAATAGGTAAGGCTGGATCTAAGGGCATAAGAAGAGACATCCTATCCTTAGAAGAAGGAAGCCATAACTCAACAACTCTCTGCTTAAGATCCAAGACTATCCCATATACTCACAACTAGTTCATGCCTAGAATTGCATCTATGCCTTGCCCAGGCAGCACCATGAACTAAAGACGGTAAGTGTGAGTGGCTAGCACTAATCCAACTGTGTTCGTCCAAGTATTAACGCACAACTGTACACCTAGAGTACTGATTCTATAGGCAATAGGTATAGTCATAAGAGATATATTGTGCTTCTATGCAAACCCTATGCTCATGAATGAATGTGATGCACCAGAATCAACACAACACATATGGTGGGTGGGAATCAATGGTAAACATACCAGCCATCATTGGTTCATTCTACAAGATTTCCTCAGCCTCAATGAAGTTAACTTGCCTAGAGCAGCTTACGGGCACCTTCTTGATAATCGTCTGCTTGATCAGATGGGAGTTAGCTGAAGGCTGGGAAGACTGTGTAGGCTTGTTCTACGAACACTCCTAAGCATAGTGGCCCTCTTTGCCACACTTGAAACATGCACCAGGCTTGTTCCCCTATCCCTGACAAGGTGGGACCTGCTATCCCTGAGGCTGCTGTTGCACCTACTGAGTAGGTGCACGGTACTGAGTGGGAGGTGCCGGGTGGGTCTGCTGAGGTTGACAGAATGACTGCCCACCTAAAGACTGATAAGGCACCTACCTGATAACCTGTACCTTCTAAGCTTGCGAGTGACTAGAAGACCCAGTGATCACCCGCTTGAGCTTCCACTCAGCCTGAGAGTCATGCTAAAGTCTCTCCATGGCAATGGCAGCATTCATCATAGCACCAAAAGTCTAGTAGTTCACTGTGTACAACTCCTTCTACAGACTACAAGATAGGCCACGATAGAAACGGTCCCTCTTCTTCTCATCAGTGTCGATGTGGATCCTAGCATACTGTGCCAGATGGTTGAACTTGTTCATGTAATCCATTACAGACATGCTCCCTTGCTTTAGGTCTAGAAACTCCATGAACTTCCTGTCCAACACACCAGCAGGAATGTAGTATTCTCTAAAAGTAGTTGTAAACTCCTACCAAGTCACATGGTGATCCACTGGCTGCATGGCATTGAATGTGTCCCACCATGCACTAGCAGAACCCAACAGCTGCTATGCTGCAAAGCGCACCTTCTATTCCTCAGTTATAGTGAATAGCAGAAACTTCTGCTCTAGAATACGAAGCCAATGCTCTGCATCTAAAGGCTCAATAGTCAGCGTGAATATGGGTGGGTGCATCTTCTAGAAATCCTAGAAAGAACAGGGCCCCTTGAGACCGTGGGCACCACCCTCGTTCCAGCCATTGCCTCTATGGCCCCCATAGGCGAAGCCACCAATCTCCTAGGCTAGCATCTCCAAGGCACAGGATGACTCACGCCGAGCAGCCAACATCTCCGCCGTCATCTCCACATGGGTCATCGGAGGTGGTGGTGGCAGAGGAGGAGCCAGAAGCGAGGCCTCGTGGCTCTCCCCATTTTTGTTGCCAATGCCCTCACCGCGACCATTATCACCTGGGTCCGCCCTAGCGCTGGTACTCCCGTGATCAGACCTCAGGTTCATCTGTAAATAGATAGGGACCAACCATTAAGGACAACCCTCCAGATTAGGAGCAAGAGATTAGAGAAATGATAAGACGTTTATTAAAGCATTCTTTTAGGTTATCCTATCAATTCACTAATCCAAATTATACATGTAGGGAGATGTTTAGTTTAAGCAAGATTATATTTTCATGATACATGCATCAGCCTACCCGTTCACTCAAGCTGGGGCATTCGCAAAATTTTTTGGCACATCGCACACCCACTTTCCACTTACTAAATGATTCTTACACAGTGTAAGTTAGTGTACCAACAAAAAACTGATTAGATAAAACCAGTGTCGCTATCCTAGATAGACCATATTGCTAGGGCTTATACTTATTTATATAATTTTATCGCATCTTATTTTTCGCAAAACTTTTGTTGGTCAAATTTTAGGTTTTGACAAGAGTTATGAAACTCAGAACTCATTATTGGCTCTGGTACCACCTGTGGCAGAACCACCTGAAATAACACACCTTCAGAGGCGCTCGTCTTCCACCAGACACTAGGCACCCCGAAAGCAAGATGTATCGGGCGGATTCCGTCGAGCACACCCTAAGGAAGAACTCGAATAATCCCACTATCAAGGGCTTTAGGTCCCCATCCAAACTTGGACTCGAAGCCCCCACACATGAGTCCTAGACTCAGTGCAATGCTTAGACCTCCAATATCCCCACCTCCAATTAGTCAGTCCGAAAAGAGTCAGAACCCATGACAAGAGCACAACAAGCATTCCCTGCTCCTATAAACAAGTATGTGCTCAAGATAATAAGTCTATGACTTGCCTAGAACCCAATGCAACTGTCGATCCTTAACTGACACGGATAAGGAAAACAGTGTAACCAAGCTATGCACCATTGGCCGTGGGACACAACCTCTTACACCCCCAGTACCCGTACCATATCCCTTGCCTGGTCTCCATTTTTCCTTTCACCATTTTATCATGAGAATGATAATAATAATCACCTATTGTGAGTAACGGTAGGTTACTCACGCTACCAAAAAACCTAAGCATAGCAGCTACTTGACCTAAGCTAGTAGGACTCATAGGTAGATATATCTATGCATATAGTTTCATTATAACTCCTATAACGTAAATGCACATCATATATATATTTCCAGTGATTATTCAAAATAAGGGTTATGCATCGGGGCTTGTCTTGGGCAGGCACGGTGTCAGCTCAGTCAGTCAGTGGTATCTTTGGGACCTCCTCCTACATGAGGATCTCCTCCTTATACTCTTCAATCACCTCCTCGTACTCCTGCTCGCCCGCTGTCACGAACTCCACCAACTCATTCTCTACATGCATGCAATGATAATGCAACACTCAATATTAAGGCAACAACAGTTCTTAAAGTAAGAATACATCTACTAAGCCACTAAGCTAGCTCTAATGACTAAGATACCAAAATAATCATCATTCCCATCAAACCAGCAGGGTTTCGCCTATAAGTGCTACTTAGCAGCTAAAATATATTCTTACTCTTATTAACGATTTCCTATATACTATAGCAAGGAGTACTTAGCTACCATATTTCTCAACATATTCTAAGGCTAAAAAAATTATAGTGAGTTCATAATAATACAATGAACCTACTATAAAAATTTCATGGTCAAAGCTATTATCAATTTGCCACAAAAATTCCTAGAAATATTAATCTAAATAATGCTAAGCTTCCCTAAATGAATTAATGAACCTAACATTCTTATAGATAAATGTAAACTAACTACACCAACAGATAGATCACATTTTTATGAACCTAACAAATTTTGTTTCACTATTTTTGGACACATACAGAATTTACTATAATTTTCCAAAGATTAGCTCAAAACTAAATTAGAAAAACATTTGCTAATTTGCTGGAAAAAAGGAAAACCAATTCTCGCGCGGCCCATCCGCGCGGCCCACATGCGCGCAGCGCGCGCGCACGCGCGGCCCATAGCTGCGGCGCACATGGGGCGCGGCCCACGCACGCAAACTGTCCGCGACGGGGGAGCCCCCGCACGCCGACCAACTTGAAAAAATGCCCTCGCGTTCTCCGATAATACTACTAACACTATGTGCGCTATTTCAACAGACTACAACTTTTCAATAAAACCCTCACAAACTCCCTCCTTTACAATAGCATGGTCCTCGGCTACCCGCGCTCACACCGGCGCGGCGGCGATAGCAATGGACGGCCACGCCGGCCAGCCGGGACCCGCACTGGCTCCACCAACGGGTCGACCCCCGTCTACAACCCTAGCGCCTACACTAGCCTAGGTTACAAGAGTGACGCTGGCCACCCTAAGCCACCGTGGGGTGAACTAGCTAGCGCTACAACATCACTATCTTACCCTTGGTTGCGGGTGCAGTGATGGTTAGGTCAGAAGTGGCCTGAGAGGTGCTGACCGCGTGCGACCGAGCGATGCGGCGATGCCTCGAGCGTGGCACCTCCGCGTTAGCACGTCACCGATAGTGCCTCTGGTGAACCTAGCGTGAGCATGGAAACGAGGGGGGTTAAGGAAGGCTCGAAGGAGCAACTAATTGAATCTCTACCGAAGGATACCGGTTTACCCCCATTAAAGTCAGGCGTGAGGCGAAGACGACCGGCGATGAGTAAAACACCAAATTGGCGGTCGGCAGTGCTTGGCTGAGGCTCGGTAAGGGTGACATAGCTAGATAGCTTTATGGAGTCGCTATAGGTGCTATGAATCAGACCCTAGTGAACCGAGGCATGCGAATTGCGAAGCCGTGCGCGTGAGGGGACGTCGTCCCGCCGTCGCTGACGGCAGTAATGGCATGCGAGGGGGGTGGGAGGAAGGATGGCACGTTGCATCGCGTAGCCATTCAATAGAGAGAGATAGGACTAGATGGTGGACGGCTACACGTGCGGGCAGAGTAAGGCGGCAGTGGCAGCGACACGGTGCAGAGGCGTTGTGCCGCCTAGGCGAGACATGGCTGAAGGCGGAGCATGTGCACGTGGGGGGGGGTCATGACCCTATGCGTGTAGTACCAAGGTGGGCAGCGACGCAGCACAGTGATGTGACGACAGCGGCAGCGGCGCCCGTGGCTCGCGGAGCAGTGTAGCGCAACAGAGCGAACGCGGGCGGCCCTAGTGGCACCGACAGCGGTGCCAGCGGCAGTGCGCAGCGCGCGACGGGATTACGGCGGTAGCAGCGCAGCAGTGAGGTAGGGCAGCTGCGCGCCAGGGCTGTCGGCCACAGCGGCCAGCCGAGCGAGGCCACGCCGGCTCAGGGGCGTGGTGACCGCGCCTACGCGAGGAAACCGACCAAGGATGTGCCATGCACGCTTTTTAAAGCATCCAAATCAACTAATCGATTGGCCAAACACCCAAACCATCTTCACCATACATTAGATGGTACATAAGGCTACTAAAACAATCCTTAACACTACCTTACTTAACCAGATTGCCGTACAAAAATTACCAAACATCGCAAGGTCTGGCTCACCAAAAGTTCATGAAATCTTCTGTGTTGAATGATTTCTATTTCTAGTTGCATTTCCAAACCCTAAGAAATATAAGCTAGCAACATTATTTATCAACACCAAGTATTTCATTGTCATCTACAAAGTTTGTACTTTCAACTTTATTTAAGTGTTGCATATATGTTCTATATTATTTTTGTTTGATAAAAATTGGTTTTAAACCCTAAGTGATTTAACATAACTATCAAATCAACTTTTGTTTCCTATTTCTGCCGATCGTTTTGAGTTACGGGAATTGATTTACACCTTTATTACAAGCATTAACACATAACATGATGCTCATGATATATTTTAGTAAATGATTTACAGTGTAACACCACAACATTGCTCTACATAGGCAATCTACCTAACTGATTTCAAGGTCGAGTCCAATCTGTTTCTTCCAAGATGGAGAAAGTGGCTACAACACTAACCCCACAGGTACTCTGTAGATGGATGGAGCACCAAACTAGAGTCACTAGTGGCGCTCCGTCATCCAATCCATCATCGACCTATCTATCAGTTGTTGCATGCATTATATATGTTGGCGTTAGTTGCTTAGGCTTTACTGCATCCATCGATGCTTTATTTGTCCAAATAATTTTATGTATAATATATATTTAGATAAATTAAATTGTGGGTTCAGAGCTCCGACAGCTTGACGTCACACAGAGCTTAATGGTTCCCATAAATATTGATGCTGACAGACTTAATCATTTGGCTAGGACTTTTGGATGCTCAACAGGTAGCTTTTCCTCACTCTGGGTCTTGCTAAACCACGAGTAGAAGATTTTTGGCCTCTAATATCTCGCTGTGAAAGAAGGCTAGCTAGCCTGCGAGCACTTCCTTATTCCTATCCAAGCACTCAAGCCGGGCGTGTGGAAATATCAAATTCAGTGTTCACGGCGTTTCCTACTCTACTTTCCACATGTTCCCTTTTCGGTTGCAAAACACAGTCATTGAACGTATTGATAAGTTTAGGAAACATTGCTTTTGGAGAGTAGGTGATATAAATTCCAAGAAGCTGCCCAAAGCAGTGTGAAATGGTTCTACTTAAGAAAGAAGGACGCCTAGGAATCCTAAAACCGAGAACCCAAAATGAAGCCCTTAACTTAAAGCAGTGGCACAAGTTTTTTAATAGGGAGAATATCCCTTGGGTAAATCTGGTTGCGAAAGATATTATCGTTCTGACATACCATTGAACCATGTGTTGAAGGGCTCCTTCTGGTGGAGATATTTATTGAGGATTTTGATTCCAACAAAGGTTTAGAGACATTTACTATTCAAAATGGCCGAACTTAGTTTCTAGGATAACCTGTGGGGGACAGATGGTAAAACCAATGTGCCCATACAGAAATCTTGCGGTCCGACCAGGTGGTAGGAAGCCACCCACCGACCAGCCCTTCCCTCTCCCTCTCCCTCTCCCATGCGAATGGCATTGTTTCTCTTCCTCCCTCCGCGTGTGAATCAGCACAGCACGGCCTAGAAGCCCATCAAGGCGGTCGTCGGCAGCTCTCCCTCCCTTCGGCAGCTCTCTCCCTCCCTCATCTCCAACTTCAACAGATCACTCCCGTCTCCATCTCCGGCAGGCTTAGAAGGAAGGGGCTCGGGGGAGGCAGGCAGGCCAGGCTGTGGGGATGGTGTCTTGGCGGTTAGGGGCCCTGGCGGCGGTGGAGGCGACTGGGCTAGGTCGGGGCGGGGGGCGTCGTGGCAGTGCTCGCCGGTGAGCATGGCCATGTCGGTGGCGGGAGTAGGGGAAGGGGAAGGAGGAGGCTGCCGCGGCCACGACAGCGGAGCTCCGGCGAACCCTAGCGCGGCCGTGGCGGTGGGCGGCGAGGTGGCGCTGGCGCGTCGGCACGGCGCGTTGGTGGTCTGCAGTGGGCCGCGCGGGGCGGGGTGAGGCCCAATTGCCGTCCTGGTTAGCGCGCGACTCGGTGCCACTGTGCATAGCACGCCCCGTGCCCATACCACTGTCAAGCAGGTGCCAAAATTGCAGAAAGTAAAAGCAGTGTGCCCATACCACTGTCTCTAGAATAAAACTTAATATGAAATGTGGCTATACCTATTTTATATGTATTGCACAACTATATATGATATTATTAAAATAAAGATAATAAAGAGAACTATGTTTCTCTTTTGAGGGTATCTTTTTTTTTTTTTTGAACGTAATACATTTAGGGGGTCCAATCTTAGTCATGTATCTGCCTTGAGGCCCAAAGGCCAGGCCCAACCAAGGTTAGGTGGGCCTGGGTCAAGAACATGAGAGCTAAGGAGGCGCGTGCACGGGACCATGGTTGGATTAGAAGTTGGAAGATGGCGAGGATAGCAGCAATTCATTCATGATCGCACACTCACTCCCTGCTGCGACTTCCATGGCCAGCCGCCCATGCATGCTGCATCTGTCTTCTCCACTGCATGATTCGCTTGCACGCTCGCTCTCTCATCAGTCTCCCTGCCTCGTCTCGATCGATCACTTGCTGCAGCAGGTTGATCGGATCCGATTCGATCGAAGAAGAGATCGATGGGTAGCAAGACGAGCACCGTGTCGTCGGTGCTGTGCTGCCCGTGCCGGTGCCTCTTCTGCGGCGTGCTCAGCTGCCTCTTCAGCGTGCTCACCTGCATCTTCGTCGTCGCCGGCCTCGTCGCGCTGGTCCTCTACCTGCTGTTCCGGCCCCACATCATCCGCGTCTCCGCCGTCTCCGCCGACCTCTCCGACTTCACGCTCACCCCGCAGACGTGGATCCTCCGCTACAACCTCTCCCTGGGCCTGCAGGTCCGCAACCCCAACAAGCACATCGCCCTCCACTACCACGGCGTCGTCGCGGAGGCGCACTACGAGGGCCAGCAGTTCGGCCACACCGCGCCGCCCGACTTCTTCCAGGACACCGGCGTGACGAGCCCGCTCGACCTCTCCTTCGCCGGCGAGAGCCCCATCGTCGGCGGCATCGCGGCGGCAGGCTTCCGGAGGGAGGCCGCCGAGGGGGCCATCTTCTCCGTGGACGTCAAGATCAGCTCGCACATGAAGCTCAAGGTCTGGGTGCTCAGGGTGCTGGGGCCCAAGACAAAGATCGATTGCCCGCTCAGGCTCCAGCGACGGGATGCTGCCCACGGCCAACGCCCGCCGGAGTTCAAACAGACGGAATGCAGGGTCACCTTCTTCTGATTCTGACCCCCTCCCTCTCGCTCCTCTTAGTCCGTTGCATGCATGCATTGTTGTTATATCTGATATTCTGATCGATCCAGCACCTAGCTACCTGCTGGTGGCAATAATCTTAATTAATTAGCTAGCTAGCTAGATAAATATATATGTTTCGGACTGGATTTTATATATTTTTATGACAATAGAAGAACAGAGATTATTGCTAGTTGCAGCAATAATATATAATGTGGTGTGTACGCGCGTATGTGCGTGCGTGCGTGTGTTTCGTCACTATATAAGGATTTCTCGTTATTACTTTTTATTTATGGACATGGACACACTACCACAATAGAGGCGGTCCAAATGGATTTCTATGGGCAGCATCACGTCCATCTCTCTCTTCCGTGGTCTGTGTTACAATAAATCCGAAAAAAAAAACATTGCCAAGCCCACCTGCTTGTCGGCCTGCTACCGAGCCCGTGGCTCCACCCATGTGGATCAATAGGATGTCGCGGCCCTGTGCGCACCACCAGATGGTTGCCTTGCCCCCGCACTTGCCGAGTCCGCCGCCGCTAAGCATGCCACCTCCACCCTGTTGTGGCAATGGCCGAGAGTGAGGGGCTGCGGCTAAGCACGCATTCATGACGATGGCACAGTCAAAGGCATGGAATGCTCCTCTCCGGAGATGGAGCACAGATCTGTGCATGGATGTCCCTCCGACGAGCACAAATAATCCATGTGGAGATGATTCTCACTGAGCCCCTCATATCTCCTCTCCCTATTCCTCTTAGAGCTGCGGCCTCACTCCATCCAGCCTCTCTCAAATCTGTGACCCGAGATGACAGCGGCGGCGGATCTGTGGCCCGATATGGCAGTGACGGTGTCATGTGTAAGGATGGTTGGATGCCTCTACAAGGATCCACGGGATCTGGGGCAAGCTAGCTCCCACGGTGGGCTTTGCAAGGCCGATCGAGATCTATGAGATCATGGTCGCTCGGAGTCGCTAAAGGGCTTCACAACACCGGCATCAAAATTTGAGAACGACGCTGATTTTTTTTTTTTTTTGGTAATTAGCAGTTTAGCACTATAGACGGTTGTTTTGGTTAGAACATGTTAACTGTATCACAGACAAAACGTGGTGGTAGAATTCAAAATTGTAGTGAACACGATCATTGTGGACTGAATTTGGGTGCTTTGATTTCAAAGGCAAACTTTAGTTGTATATGGGCTTCTGTGTTAATTGTTATTGCTTCATTAGCACCCATGTTTACGATTGTATGCATACCAGTCAAAACCAAGGGGGTTTGAGGGGATTGAGGGGGATTTAATCCCATACTAGTCAAAATCCCCCTCAATTACCTCAATTCTCTCCAACTCCGTCTCTTGTTTGGTGTAGAAACGAACAAGTCCTTAAGGATAGATCGGTAGAATACATGGTTTTATAGGTGAGGGAGTGAAATAGGTAGGCTGGAAGTTAAGTAGACTTTTTCTAAAAAATATATATATATAATGACCAAGTAGGTACTAGTACACTGCTGCAGACGAGAGACGACTGACAGACTACAAGGAGGAGGAGGAAGAGCAGCAGGAGCAATCGTCAATGGATGAAGCAGAGCAGTTGGTAGCACTAGCACTTGCAGGAGGGGTGGCCACCGGAGACGACGACGACGATGAATAATTATAATCTGCTGCATCAGCAGCAGGCGAGTTGGTGAGCGCCAGGAGCAGGTCGACAAAGGCGGCGACGATGAGGCTGTGGGTGGTCTTGGCGTTAGCCTTGAGGTACCAGCCCAGCATCTCCTCAAGCCAGCTCCAGTCCTTGACGCCACCTTCCTGCTCCAGCTGGCTCATCACCATAGCCTCCATGGACTCCCTGAAGTCGCGGTACGGGTTGTGCGAGTCCACAGACATGGCCGTCGCGCCACCGAACGCCAAGGCTGATGCCTTGCCGCTGCTCAAGACGATGCTGCTGTTGTCCAGCTGCGGCTTGTCGTCGCCATCGTTGTCGGCCACGGCGGCCTGCTGCTTGCTGAGCGACGGCTGCTTGATGAGCCTGCAGCAGGAGGCGTCGTCGTCCTCAATATCATCATCTGCAGGCTCGTACAAGAGTCGGTCCGAGCGCAGAGCCTGCAGGATGACAGCCTCCGCGTCGGACTCGGCCTCCTCCGAAGCTGTGGACGCGAAGCTGTCGACGGAAGCGAAGGACGAGTCGCCGGAGAAGTCGACCGAGTTTATGGTCTTGTAATAAGCAGCCCGCTGCTGCTGCTGCTGACGGTGACGGCCATGCCCATTCTTGGGGTCCTCCTCCTCTTGCTCTGCTAGCTGCTGCTGCTGCCGGAAGGAGAGAGTTCTTGGGTGCATGCCGCAGGATGTCCATTGCCATTGCCATTGCCGCCATGCGGAGGAACAGGACGGATGCCAGGGCAACACTTCACCAGCAGCAGCAGCAGCAGAACTAGGAGGACTAGCAGTGTCCTGCGGTTTATGAATACTCCTTGTGCTGCTGCTGAAAACACCGGTGAGGCCGCCAACAGCAAGCTGTTGCTTCTTGACCATGAGGGCAGATCAGCAGATGCAGCTGGCCAATGCAGGTACCTATGGCGTGACTGGTGAGAGGAATGAAGACAGGGATCGAAGTAGCTAGGGAGGAAACAAGAGCTAGCTGGGGAAGAAGACAAGAGTAGCTAGTGGCTAGACCGCTAGATGGACATGGTCTAGACTCTAGAGGCGATGGACAGCAAGCAAGGAAGGGATAGATGGAGGTGATGAGCTGATGGTCGATGCCGCTTGGCTTTTATTCGGAGGGAGGGAGGGAGCGCTGTGACTGTGACTGAGCAGAGAATTATTTTTATATATATGCTAACACTAACAGTACTGCATACGTATATATGCAAACCCTTAATTATACTAATTAAACTGAGAGCGGCCGGGGTAGGTTACCTAGAGAGGCAGAGCAGAGAGTAGTTGCATGCTGATTGAGTGGAGGTTTTGTTTTATAAAGACACACAAGAGAACATGCCTGCCTGCACCGTACCCCTACCCCTGCTGCAATGGATCGATCGGAGTAGTAGTGAGACTTTGTTTGTTTGTTTCTGTATGTATTATTACTTCACTAGCTAGTTAACTCAGCTTCTTTTCCTTATTCCTCTCTCTCTTGTGTTGGCCATGGACATGGATGTACCCTCCACGTGGAACCTGCCTGCAAGGCTGCAATACATCATGTAAATAAATAGCATCAATTAACTAATTGTTTGCAAATCAATTCATTCATCATGTACCACGTATGTACGCCGTCCCACCATTGTTTTGTTGACAAGATAAAATAACTGCATCTGGACCGGAGTCAAGTAGGTGGTGATATTGGCATATATAGACATTAGTCTCTATCACATTCGGCCAAATATAATGAAATGTAGCTAGTGGTTGGACGACTGGACACCGGAGGATCCGAGTCTAGTAGGGTTTGTGGCATACTTACTCCCAAGTTGCATTGGAACCTCCTGAGTTACAGTACTTAGTGCTAATAATCCGGCCTTATATTCAAGCAGAGATACGAGAAGTCGTCATGTATACATTGTCCTAGCTTCCCCTGTCCTGCTGCCCTGTGTGTGTGTGAGTGATTAGCTATAGTGACTGTGTCTAGTCTCTCGGCTAGCTGATTCATTTGCTGCAGGCATTTCTTGCACCAATAATCCATCCATTATCTCCATCGATCTGTCATGCATGCATTGTTTCAGGATGCATTTCTGGGTTGGGCCGTTGAGGATCGGAGGGTATTCTCATCGGGCCGGGTGGGTTTCAATTCATCGCCCTGCCCTTGCACTGCATCTGTATGCCTCAGTGCCTGCAACACATATACACAGTAACCAATGCAATCAATCGGCTGATGGATCAATCGATTATAAAAGTTGTGTACTAGACAGTACTCCCTTCGTCCAAAAAAAATATATAACTGCGTGTTGCGTGCCGTCAAAAGTAATTCATGTTTTACCAAATTTTTAATGGATACTATTCACATTTACAGCTATAAAATAATTTATTATGAAAATACATTTCATAATTAATCTAATGATATTTATTTAATATCTTAAATATTGATATATTTTATCTATAATTGATTGAACTTAAGATACTAAATCACGGCACTATATTAGAATTGCATTCTTTCACAGAAGGAGGGCGTTGCTTGCTCCCTCCAACTTGGCTGGCACTTGTCTCATGCTGGTAGACCGCTTGTGCCACACTCCACGCTACTACAGTCAAGATTAGTAGGGGCGGCTCAAATAGATTTGTAGGGGCGGTTTTGCTCGTACTTGTAGGGGTGGCTTAAGATTTGTAGGGGAGGCTGGATATTGAGCCGCCTCTACAAATCATTTTTCAGAAATCACGATTCCAGATCCAAAAATGGCAAAATTGCAAGGCATGGCATTTTTCACGTGCTTCAAGGATTCAAACCCGTGACCTCCCCCTCATGTGTACCATACTCTATCACTGCACCTCACAATTACTTATGTCTATATTAGATTTTGGTTCCCCACATATTATCCAAAATCGAGTTTAAATTGATTGTTTTAAGCCCTAAACGAATTCAAATGAAAATGTTGTCAGCTCTAAAGTTTCATAACTTTTTGAGATCTACAACTTTTATTTTGGTAGTTTCTCCATCCCAGGTCATTTACAAAATTTGAATTTCAAATTTGAGAAATCCAAACGTAGTTTTCCTTGACAAGATGATTTCAAATAAAAAAGTTGTCAACTACAAAGTTTCATAACTTTTCGAGATCTACAACTTTCTTTTTTGTGGTTTCTCCATCCGAGGTTGTTTGAAAAAATCTAATTTCATTTTTTTGAAAATTCAAACGTAGTTTTCCTTGACAAAATGAATTCAAATTAAAAAGTTTTTAACTATAAAGTTTTATAACTTTTCGAGATCTACAACTTTCATTTTGGTCATCTTTTCATGTGACTTTGTTTTGACAATTCAAAATTTGAATTTAAAAAAAATATCAACTTGAAACAATATTTTAAAAGAGTAAATGATTTCAGCTGAAAAGTCATCAACAACAAAGTTGTAGAACTCATCAAGATCTACAAGTTTTATTTTGGTCATTTGTTCATCCGACAAAGTGGTAACAACATTATAAAGATATATAAATTTTATGAATAATGTTACTATCACTTTGTCGGATGAAGAAATAGCCAAAATAAAAGTTGCAGATCTTGATGAGTTCTACAACTTTTTATATTCACGACCTTTTATGCTGAAATCATTTACTGCTTCAAAATATTGTTTGAAGCTGCCATTTTTCGAAATTCAAATTTTTAATTGATAAAACAAAGTCACATGAAAAGTTAACCAAAATAATAGCCGTAAGAACACAATAAAGTGATAGAGCATGATTTTATAAAATTATAGGAAAAATCATCATATTTGAATTTAGTACGAGGGAGAAAGACTAGTTACAAGTTTTAACCAGAGATTAAAAGCAGAAATCAGAGTTCTTTAACATTTTAAAATTTTAACTTCCAACAACATTTTGATGCACTAAATGATTTCAAATGAAAAAGTTGTAAATAACAAAGTTCTATAACTTTTCGAGATCTATAACTTTTATTTTGATCATTTCTTCATCCAAGGTCGTTTGAAAAAATTTAAATTTTAGTGCTTAATTTATACTATTTTACGTCTATTTGTCGGGGCGGCTCAATATAGAGTCACCCCTACAAATCGGATTTGTACGGGCAGATGGATATAGAGCCGCCCCTATAAATCGAGCCATTTGTAGGAGCGGCTTAAAACACCAGCAACCCCTACAAATCTATTTGTGGGGGCGGCTCGTTTGGGCACCATTTTTAGAGCGTAGAACTGCCCCTACAAAAAAGGGGGCATTGCTACACTATAGTAGTGCTAGATACTCCCATCGCCTCCCCTCCCTTCTCTCCCCTTATTTCCTTCTCCCAACAGATGTAATAGAGATAGAGATCCATGAGATGAGTTGTTGCAATGCAATGCAAGAAGGAATTACTACTTGACAAGTTAGCCTAGTTGTGGCTTTAATTCTTCGATAATGCTCCTTATGACATACGGACGGACGGACGCCTCACCTCTGCTTACTCCTGCACCCAAAAAATCTTATTCCTCGCTTCCTCCTCTCCATCCTTATCCCTTCTGCGCTCGTGCCCTGCCCCACCCCAACGCACGACCATGGCTACCTCCCTGGTCGGCAGCGGCACCTTCACACACCCAGGCATCCTCCTCCCCCACCCTAGCATCTTCACCCACCAGGAGCACCCAATGCTCATGGATTCGATGGCCCTTTCCCCTACCCTGGCGAGATCCATGGTGTGGTGGTGCGGTGGTGTTGCAGGGGAGTCGATGGCTCTCCCCCTCCCTAGCGCGACGCCCTCTCTCACCCCGGTGACCGATCTCCCCCCATCCCAGTGGCCATGGTGCTCCTTGACCCCATCTCCCACCATCGTCGTCGAACCAAGCCCTATGCCATTAGCATTTGTGGTGGTGGTGCTCGTGTGCGCTACTGGTGCTGGTGCTGGGTGGTACTCACTGAAAGCTCTAGTTTGGTTTTGGATAATTGATGAAACCCTAGGTACTAACCTTTGGCTCTAAGTGAATCTAGGATAGGTTAGTACACACCAAGTGATGGAGCAAAGATGAAGTCCATGGTGATGTTGGTGGACATGTGATGATGATGATCAAGCTCTAAACTTGGAAAAGAAGAAAGAGAAAAACAAAATGGGCTCAAGGCAAAGGTACAATTGATAGGGCCATTTTGTTTTGCCACTCAAGACACCTAGTGGGTGTGAGTGGGTTTAGGATAGATAGATGTACTATCAAGAGGGGAGAATCTCGGTTAAAGCGGTTATTAAGTGCCACAAGGTGAAGTGATTCATGCATATGCATTAGGACCACTGTTTGCCTAAATGGCCTTTTAGCCTATTTAAACACTACCCAGTGGTACACCATTTTTGTTTAATCATCCGTTTAGATGGTTTATTTGGCCGTTTAGCCCATTTAATGGACTGTTTAGCCCGAATAATGGCTAAACGGTAGGTGACCAACTGTTTGTCGTTTAGCGTTTAGAAAAACATTGATTAGGACCTAGTGTGCTAACAATTAACCCTTGAAAAGTACTTAAAATATTTCTAACACACTTGCACATGGTGGTGTACACTTAGTGGTGTTGGCAACACACTTGCACATGGTGGTGTACACTTAGTGGTGTTGGCATATTTGCAAAGGAGGCGAAGATTTGGTGAAGAAAATATTTTTCGGTGTCTTCTGAACTATATGATGGTCCTTGGATTGGGATTATGTGTTAATCCATTGTGCTTTGGATCAAATATGCATGTGGGATGTGTAGCCCACTGCATAAGCTTTCCAAAATATCCAAGATCATCGAAATCGAAGTTCGGAGCTAAGAGTTATAGTCATTTTAGAGCTGATTCCAGAGCTTAGGACTCTCTCCCTGGGTCCAGTTCTAGTGTCCAGACCATGTGCTCTGGGTCTGAAGCTAGGGTCCTATCATGGGGGTTAGAACCACAACAAGCATTGTTATTCGAGTCGGTGTTAGAGTACATGTCTCCGGTGGCTCGGGTGAACTCAAGAACACAAGAATCACAGAGAGGACGCAACGGTTTATCCTGGTTCGGGCCAATCGATGCCCTACATCCAGCAGCTGATGATCCTTATACTCAAGAGCACCCAAAATCAGGGGGTACAATAGAGTGTATAGGAGGCCGAGAGAGATTTAGTAGGGGTTAGCTCAATGCTAATCCTAAGGTTGCCTTGCCGCCGGTAGAGCCTTGCCCTCGTCAGAGAGGATGACGACGGGTGCATTGGAGGAGCTCTCGATGGCCCTCTCTAGGTTGCTCTGCTCTCAATGCTGAGCCAGAGCGGATCGATAAGGAATGGAATGATCTGTCTCGAATCATCCTCTCCCTTTAGGGTCTGACCTTATCCCTTATATATCAAGATTGGTCGGGTACATGGTGGTTTGGGGGGTTCATCCTATAGTCTACATGCACTGGGGTCCAGGAGGGTCTTGCAGCAGCGCTGTGTGGACCATGGCGGTGTTGTAAAGCTAAAGAAACCCTGGGCATCGTCCAACTGGCCTGTTTTGACACACTAAGTGTTAGGTTGTGTCGACTTGGGCCAGCCTCCCCTAGGCACACCTTTTGGAGTCTTCTTGGTGGTGAGGGAGGTTGGATCGAGAGATTAACACACGGGCCTAGGAGCCCTTGAGCCCCCGGAGGTCGAGAAGAGCTTATCTTCTTGTGTCACGCCCCGTGCGTGACCCTATCGGCGGTGCAGCCAGCAAGGCCGTGCCAAAAGTGCTGAGTTGTGGAGCCCCCAAGCCTCAATGGCTTAGGGCTTGTCTTCTAGTGCCTAGACCTTGGTTGGGGTCATAGGCCATGCAGGAGCCAAGTGTCGGGCTTAGGTTTCCCGTTGATCGGGAGCATGAGGCTCGGGCAAGCCCCTGAGCTCTAAGCAGAGGCAGCGTCTTGCTCAGGCTCAGGCAAATTTCTTGGTGGAAAGTGGAGCGGGGACTGGACTCTGCCTTTACTATGTGGCCACAATCACGCAACCGCTTAGAGGCATGCTATGGGGATCGAAGGGGTGGTCGGTTCCCTGAGGCCTTTTTTGCCGTCAATGGCTGATTGGAGGGCCCGAAGCCGCTCATAGCGCATCGACCGTGGCTATAAAAGGGGCCTCGAGGACACGACGCCTTCTATCCCTCCTCCAGCTCTTCTCTTCTTCCTCTCAGATCTAACTCCTAGCGGCCATGGTGATGATGAAGTGCGACGCCTCCCATCGAGTGAGCCTTGCTCGTTTCACTGGGAGGATCCCAGCGAAGGGAAGTTGGTGGTGTGGCATGGATGGGGATGCAAAACCATGGCACTAGGAGGGAGTCTGATGCCTCATACGTGGCTGCTGACCCAGTGGCCGCGGATCCGCCCTTGAACACCACCAGCGCCGATGCTTTCCACACGTCATGGCCCGCTGAGTCCCTGTCCTATAGTCCTTCCCTAGAAAATGGAAGAATCCTAGTGACATGGGTCATCGTCGAGCTCGACCGAGGACTGTTGGCTCTAAGTGGAGGTCGATTAGCGTGGGGACGCCCCCTGACCTCATTGCATCCCTAAGCTTCGATGGGACAGGGGGCCAACCTGGCCTTCACTGTGCCTGTCTATGTGCCATGGAAGCTCGGTTAGGAGCTTTGATCGAGTAGCCGCCGCTTCTGCCACCGTGGCGGTGGTACTTGTAGCGGTTTTGCCACCGTATATTGTAATCGGGTTGTTCCTAATTAATGAAATGAAATTACTTTCATTTGGAATCTCATTGCTCATGAGTCATGCTCGAAGACTTAGGTCCCTTGTTGGGATGGGCTGTTACAACAATGGCCTCAGTGGCCAAGATTGCTGCGCATGTGCTGCTAGCGAGTGAGTCCGTGAGAACCCTAGGTTTACGGTCGTTCCATGCCCTGGTCATGTCCCCCAAAGGGGAGATCCTTGGCTTCCCGACTAAGCCACTCGTATAGTTCCCAAGCCCATCTATTAGTGCTCGGGGGCTCGGTGCCTCCCTCATTGGGTCTCCACGAGTGGCTTGAGGTCTGTACTCGGACATCATTCGTTAGTCGGTCTGTTTCACTTCTAAGCGCCCGGCTAAGGCCTCTGGTGCCCGACCGTGAACGTCCCTCGCACTTTAGGATGCTTTGGGTGGCCTTGAAACCCAGTGGGCTAGCCTTAAAACCCTCGACGATGCCCCTCCTAGGGCCCCCACATTGTTGTGCGGCCGGGAGACGCAATCCGATGAAGGATCGGGAAATAGGGAGATAGCTACAAAAGAACGAAATGGACACAAGAGAAGGGAAGGATGAGATAGTTGGTGATGCGGCCATCGTGGCCATTCCATTAGCGCTTTGCTGATCTCACACCCAGTCCTCCTGTTCCGTCCATCCCGTCCTTGCCTCGCTTGGGGGCCTTCTGCTGCAGTCCTCCTTCAAAGAGGGCGATCAAATGGTTAGCTTTATCAATCCTTTTTCACGACTGAGTTGCTATCGGAGTCACTCGGGATAAAGGAGACAATAGCAAAGATAAGCAAAGCAAGAAGGTTGGGAGGACATGACTTATCTTGGTATTTGTTGTTGGAGAGGTAGTCTAGTGAAGGAGGTCGGTAGGCGGGTACCGGCTCGGGAGGCGACGCTTCTAGGTGGATGGCTCAACAATGGCCTTTGTAACACCCTAGGTGTTAAGCATGCATTTAACCTTGACATTACATGAGCACAAGCATCATTAAGCATGCATGAGCATGAGCACCTCAAATATTATCTATATGTTAGCTTATATTGCATGTGTTGTTACTTAAATGTCTTACATATGCTAGGGTTTACATGTAACCAATGTAGAAAATGATTGTGGAACCCTAGGAATACCTTAAGCATGTTTAGAATATCATAAGGAACAACTTTGGTATTCATGACTAAGGCTAGTTTGTTCTTTAAGTCATAGTTATTGTGTAAGTCATCAATTTTAAGTTGTATGTTTGACCTAAGTTGAACTATGTCATAGAGAGTTTGCATGGCAGGTTGTAGTAACTGATTAGAGCAACAACTTTTATTTTTGGGTCATTAGCTAATTCAGTGCCTAGCTTGGTCATTTTGTGCTCACAAAAATAAGCAAAACACTATTTTTTCACACTTAGGAATTTTGTCTAAGTCGGGTGAGTTTATAGTTTGACATGCTTGACTTTGTGCTGATGTATCTTCCTAACCGTTGAGAATTAGACTTTGATCACTTAAGCAAAGTTTGAGATGGTGTGTAGATCTACATCTTTTGTTTAGAAAGTTTTCGCTAATTAGCCATGGATTAGGCACTAATGCATCGTCAAATGGCAATGTCAGACATTGAACGAGGCTCTAATGGCTTACTCAGCCTAGCCATCAGTGGCCAACCGCGCGCAGGGCCTAGCCACCGCTGGCGGACATCGAGCCCCCACCGTAGCATGTTGGTGTGCGATATAGGAGAAGCTACGCTGCTTGATTCACTCACTCACTCACGCTCTCTCCCTCTCCACTGCTCTCTCTCGCTCTCACCGCGGAGCTTCCTTCGCCGATGCGCAACCGCACCGCTCGGCCATCGCCTAGCGCCCACGCCACCATACCGTTGTCGTCTGCATCTTGCCAGCACCTGCGCCATCTTCCTCTCCACCTCCTAGACACAACCATAGAGCCAGACAAGCTTCGGTGTGGGCGTAATCGCCATTCTTGCCTCACCAAAAAGCTCGGCTTCTATGGCCGCCTTCACGGCGAGCTCACCGTCGCTCAGCTCGCATGTGCATTCTTCCCTCTTACTCATGTTAGGGCTTGGTTAGAATGTGTACTAGCTCATGGCATGATGTTACCACAATAGTAGCCTCGCCGGTGTGGAACACGATGGTCCGCGCCGCTACGCCACAGCGCACGTGGCTAGAGCTCGTCGGAGCATCTCGCCTAGCCTAGGTAGTCGCAATAGAGTCGCTTGGTCATCGTAGAGCTCGTGCGCTTCTCGTTGAGCAATGTCGTGGCCAGCAATAGCAGGCATACCTCAGCACAGTGCCACCGTGCCGCCATGGCCGACGACGAGGTAGCACCGGTGTGTCCGCACTGCCACCAAGGATATCAATCGACGCGGGGGAAGGTGTAGAACACGATGGTGAGGTTGGTTTGGCCGGAGAGCTCGCCGTTGGTGAGATTGCGCCGGTCAAACGTGCTCCTCTATTTCGGCTCGCTGACTTGTGGGGTCCTCTAACCCGTGGGTCCCTGATGTCAGCGACTGAAAGTTAGGGTTTTAGTTCAATTCTTTCCAGATTTGTATGCAAACTTTGAAAAATCATAAGTTGAGTTGTAGATGTCCAATTTTGGTGAACCAAATTTATTCGTATTCCTCATGAAGTGTAGTATTTTATAAAAATATGAAATGTACAGTTTCTAGTATTTTTCAAAGTGATTTAAATGTATCTAGATAAGTGATTTTTGAATGTTTACAATCTTGTAAATTATATATCTTGAGCTAGAAAAGTGATAAAATTGTGATTCCAATTTTGCTGGTCTTTTGTTGACATTCTATAGCTAGAAAAAATAATAAACTTGCTGTAAACTTGATTGAGGTAGGGTCTTTCTATTTATTTATTAATAAATGGTATTTTCTGAGGAAAATTATAGGGATAAAATAAGTAACATATGGCCATGCAAATTTTTGTATAGTAGTATGGAACTAGGATGAAGCTATTAAAAATATATAATCTATTGTTTGACACTTTTCTATAGGGTTAACTATTTTCACTAAAATAGACCTTGCTAGCTTGTCATTTTTGTAGAGGATATTATAAATGTTCAAATGATAGGAAATTTTTATAGTAGTCTATTGGGATCACTTGGAAGCCAATGTATTTTTCTGAGAATTTATTGTGCACATTTGTTATAGGTTTATTATTTCCTCTAATTATCTAATTAAATTAATAAAGGCATTTAAATAAATAGATTGGGCTTGACCATTGTGTTTTCTTGAGTGTATTTGATACTCCTGAAATGTTGGTATAGTTGGTGATGTTCAATTTTGAATGCTTATATGCAATGAAAATATTGTTGCTCTATAATTTGATTTAGAAGTGCTTTCGGACAGATTCTATGGTTGGGTATGTTGCATAGTGAAAATGATGTTTACTGTAGAAATGGTTAATAACAAAGTTGTATGGAACTTCTTCATCTATCTTTTGTTAAAATTTCAGGGCAATAGGCCAAATGGTTTAGGAGTTATAGATGTTTAAAGTTGGTCTTCCAAAATGCTTGTTCTCTGGAATTTCTGGATAGAACTGGAAAGATTGCCTGTTTTGGTTAGGATAGAATTGGAATTAGTTTTTGGTGATTAATTAAGAGTTGTAGGAAATTTTATAAGCTTTCCAGAAAGTTCAAGATAACAGCATTCGGATAAGTATAACTTCAGTTATGATGTAAACTAGTAGCTGCTATGTGTAGCTCTGAAATTGTCTTGTGTAGAATATCGGAAATGAATAGAGAAGAGATATGCACCTACTCAGTAAACATGGTGTTAGCATTGTTATCATTGTATTACTTAACCTCATTATCGCAGATTGTACATTCCCTTATCACATCATCCATGATCCTTCTTATGCATTCATGGGACTTACTTATGCATGCAATAGGTGCAACCGAGGAGATCACATTGGTGGAACTCAACATCGATCCACAGGAGGAGAACCAAGAGGTGCAGCACCAGGAGGTTCCTAGAGAAGGAGAGCCTAAAGCCGATCACCTTCCCAAGTGCCTAGATCACTAGCCTGCAACTTTCGTGAAAGGCAAGCCCCGAAGCATTATAAGTCTTCCTACTTTATTAATGTCACCTAAAGTTATTCGTATTGATGCATTACGTGATAGGAGTTGTTTGGAAACACTTATTGCATATTACCTTTCCTTGTCCAAAAATATCTACCATGAATCCTATTTAAGTCCAGGAACGCTTATCATGCTTAGCTATGCTTAGACCGGTAGAAGTCGAGTGATTTCCTGTCACCTGTGAGCTATAGGTGATAGCTTGATCACGGTTGGCTATATTGTGCTATCGTGGAACATAACCTGGTGTGTTGAATAATTGGAGACCAGGCATAGTCTTATGTTGTGGTAATCATAGTGATTCTGTCTGTGTCATTTAAGGACCAGTCGTTGGAGGTCATCTTGTCATGTTCAACGCATGCCTCTCACATAGTTGGCCGGATAAGTCATTCTAACCACGAAGCCGAGTAGCTCAACTTAGGCCAGGGACATGAGCAGTTAAAGTGCGCACCCTAGAGGCAGTAAGGATGTGTAGAGAGCCAATGGCGTAAGCCTAAGGGTGGGTTAGAGTCTCGAGCCTCCTGGTAGATTGGTTGTATCTTTGAGGGTGCGGCGCTGGTCTTACCCACGATTGTACTTGAGTTATACCAAAGGTGACCTAAGACTACCTTAGCGTAGGTATGTTTGGGTGTGTGTTAGGAATAATTCCCCAGCTGGGTAGGAATCGATTCGAATCGCCGTCTCTCCCGGATAGTGAGAACTTGATAGGAGTACGCTTCATCGTAGTAATTGATGGAAGTGTTGGTTATGAGATTATGCAAGAACTCAACTGGATATGGTTATTATTGTGATGACTTAATGGTACCAACATGTTTGGCATAGGATAGTGCTAATGTAGTATGAGATATGATTAATAACTGGTGATTCACAGTTTGAAAGATATTGGACAACTTATGCTTTTATACAAATAAAGTCTACCAGCTCTACTGATAAAGCCTTGCATACTCCTTGGTGTCTTAGTATTTTAGTTGGACATGTAAGTCTAGTTGAGTACCTTCTCGTACTCAGGGTTTTATTCCCATTGATGCAGATAATGTTATGTATCATGGCTACTATAGGAACTACTTTGCTCCTGCAGTGGATGAGGACTAGGACCATGGGCTTGGTCACTCTGTATATCATCTCACCCTTGTGCTTTTGGTTGGAGATGACTATGAAACTGGCTATGTATTAAACTACGGGTGATGTTGATGTCAAACTACTTTGCTTCCGCTACTTTTAAACTTGGTTTGTAATAACTATATGAACTCCTATGTATGTGAGATATTTGTGAACTATGATGTAACATATGATTGGTTATATTGAATCATTACGATCTTGGTTTGTATGTTGGTTGTTTGAAATCCTTCGTGATTTCATCGGGCTACCGGGTTTATATGGGCTCAAGTATGATGGTTTGATCACTTCGGTGATTGCTATTGTACTTGTGCTCTTATAAATTGGATAGTTCTGTGATAGCCTTCCCTCATGGGGAAAGGTCAGAACTTTCCTCGATCGAGTCAAACCCTTTTACTGGGCCGAGCACCTAGATGGAGGGGCCAGCCAAGCCATCACTGCCACTAGGAGCATCGGCCACCTCGCCGATGCTTAGTTAGTCAAGCATTGTCACTGCCTTGGCTGCTTCCTTCGCTGGTGCCCTTCCTGTGTTACGGTCGGGGCCATCGGGAGCATAGGGGGCAACCACAGCGACTGCTTGGGGGACGTAGTACTACTCACAGTAGTAGGCTTGCTCAAAGGTGCCCTCGATGGTGATGACTCCCTTGGGGCCGAGCATCTTCAACTTCAAGTAGGTGTAGTTAGGGACAACCATGAACTTGGCGAAGCATGGCCGGCCTAGGAGACCATGGTAGATGCTAGGGAAGTCGACGACCTTGAAGGTGAGTGGCTCCTTATAGAAGTTGTCCAGCTGGCCGAAGGTGACGTTGAGTCGGATGCGCCTGAGGGGCATGACTTCGTTCCCTAGGATGATCCCGTAGAACAGTGCTTTATTGGGGCTTAGGCTGCTCCATGGGATGCCCATCTTGTCCAGGGTGCTAGCATAGAGTATGTTGAGGCCGCTGCCCCCATCCATCAGCACCTTGGTGAGGCGCGTGGTGCCCATGATTGGGCTAACCACGAGCGGGTAGCATCCCAGGTACTAAAAAGCTAACTTATAATGACAAAATGCTAGAAAATATAATTTTAAAATTAGAAGGTTATCTTCATCTGTCAAAAAACAATTGAGCTCCAATAAGATGATAGAAACACAGTTAGCATAGATTGCTGCCGCTATACCTGTTTCTGATTCAGGAAAGATTCTGAGGCAACCCAAAACTTCTCTCGAATATGTTAAAATGGTCTCAACGAGATCCGGTAAGCCTTTATGTCTAGAAAACTATGATTATCTCTTAGATCCACCGTTCATCACCAAGAAAGAAGATCCTGGCTGTCCGACAATCACATTCTCAATCGGCCTACATGTCTTCCACAACGCCTTCTGCGACCTTGGAGCAATCATCAACATCATGACCAAGGTAATATATGATAAGATTTTGGGTGGACCTTTGTCCACTGCACACTTCGACTGCAGATGGTAGATCAATCTTCATGAAAACCTGAGGTATTAGCCAAGGATATCTTGGTGAAAATTCGAGACACATACATCCCTACGGACTTCGTTATTCTAGACATGGGCCGCAACAAGAAAGTTTCCCTCCTCCTAGGGAGACCATTTCTTAACATTACAAACATAGTTCTCCACATGGGATCAGGGCATGCTAGCTTTCACATTCAAGGACAAACAATGAGATGTCCATTCAATGGGTTTGACATGCATAAATATACTAAAAATAAACAACCTAAGAAACAATAACGAAAAAGCGTTAAACAGGTATGGCAGGTAAAAAAGGTACAGCCTACTTCTCCGGGCACAGATATACCATCTTCAAGCAAGAAATAAAGGGAGAAGAGTCCTACTCATTGGACTTTAAAACGGTAAGCCCTTGTTGAAGGTAAATCGGTAGTTATCTTATATCTATTATAATTCACAGACTATGCTTTAAAATTATGCTAAAATAAAAATAATTAGTTCACCTTCCTTTACCATTGAATAAATCTTAGTTATCCTTCCATGATTTATGCAAGCATGTTATGGTTTGAGATATGATTTGTAGCGATCATACTTTCATGGGCTTTTTAAATTAATCACAGTGCTTAGGTTAATTAGCCTACCTTGATCAAATTAAACTTTATGTCTAGTTTGATCATTGAACTAAAACTACTAAGCATAAACATGGGTAGGATAAACAAAAATATAAACCTATTAAAAATATATATGCAATAAAATAATCTACCTTAGAGTCAACACCAAGCGATCTTAGACCATAGGCCACGAGCTAGCTTGGGGGAGGACTCCCGCAGAGGTATCTTGTATCTTTTTCGCATTTTTTATTTTCACATTTATTTTCTGCATTTATTTATTTATTAGCATATAAAAAATCAAAAAATAAAAAATACCAAAAAATGAAATATAATAAAAATACCAAAACACATGAATTCCTTTCTCATATGTGTTTTAAGAATATTTAGTTTCTCCTATGTTGAAATGATGAATAGTTGCTCTGTCTATAATTCATCTGTGCCTAGGCTGTAACTTAGTATTCCCCAAGATTTAAATTTGTTGGCTAAAAATGTCTCATCTTAAAAAGTTGAAAACTTGTGGATTTGCAAATGCATGCTCCTTTTCTAAGTTGTTGCGAGTTATGATGTGGTACAAATAGAATTTGCTATGATTTTATTCTAAGAGAGACTAGACATCCGGAGTTTTCCATTTAAAAAATGCTAAAATCCAAAGTTCCTCAATGATTATGAATACCTACCAAAGCTATATGACATGATATACATTCAAAACCTTAGTCCTATGCTACTTGTTTGAGCATTGAGCTTTGTCAAATTATTGTGACCCTTATTGAGATTCTTATCATGCACCCATGATCAAGACACACATACACCCACAAATGAAATGCTAACTCCCACACTGAGAGTTACACAAAACATGTTTTTTCCATCCACCAAATAATTACTCCATTCGTTTATCATGAGCCTCTCTCTCCAAAAAAGTTTCATATGCCAAAGAATAGTATGGGCTATGCTAAAAAAAGAGAGAAAAACAAAAATATCCGTGCCAAAAGGCATGAGAAAAATGCATGCCAAAGAGCATGAAGAAAAAGAAAAAGAAAAGAAACAAATAAAGATAGCCCATACTATCAAATAAAAGGCATTCATTCAAAAGAGAGAGATCGTCATGATTCAAAGGAGTACCAAAAATATTTAGAATTAGGACTTTATAAAAATTCCACATACTTACACGTCTTGATCAAAGTGTATGACTTGCATCTCCTTGAGGTTCGGTTTTTGACTTAGCAAAATATGTGATGCAAGTATGCCTCAATTTCGTACCTACCCAAAACTCCACTCAAAAGCCTTTAGTGGTAGGATATGAAAAAGAAGCCAAATTTCAAATGTCTTTGGTGCGGTTTCATACATATTGAGCGATCAAGAAAATCATTTGAGGAACTTACATTTCTTTGCAAAATTCATAAAACCTCTAGATAGATGGTTAATCAAGGAATGAATGATTGGTGATTCTGTTATAACCATTCTATCTTGCAACCACCCAAGAACTTAGAAAAGCTATATGCACCAAAGTGATCAAGGTAAAAGGGTGGATAAAAATGCCAACTTATTTAAATTGCGGAAGAATACATTGTTGTAGGCATGGCACTTATGAAATATATTTAGCATAGTAGCGACTCCTGATCAACAACCAAGTACTTAGCTATTTGCTCAGGACGAGCAAAGGTTAAGCTTGGGGGATTTGTTGGTGGTCACTAACGATCGTATCCGACCGCCAATTACTATCCAAAACAAGAGAAATAAAAAACTTTTGATACATATACATTTACTTTGACATAGTTCCACTTGTATTGGAAGAAATATGTTTTGTAGGACTCACATTTAAATACAAGTGGAAAACAAAGCAAAAGGCGCAAAGCAGAAAGCATAATGTAGAAATGCGCAAAGAAAATACATGCAAAGGCCCATCCAATCATCAAATCTGAGCGAGCACCGACGTGGACATGGCCCAGGTCCACCTAGGAACCGACCACGTGAAGGCGATAGTGAGGCGGCCGCACCCCAACTGCTGCCACCTAGACCCGGCTTGCTCTAGCAGTTGCATGGCGGCATGCAATGTCGATCCATGGTGGTTTCCTTATTTTTCTACGCCAAACCGACCATACTCTTGTATAAATAGAGGGGTGGAGTTCATACTCAACACACACCAATATTTGGAGCTACACACCTCACCTATATATTTGTACTCTTTAGTTTTTAGTAGTATTTTTTGAGCTAGGCAAGAGCTACCTTTGGTACGAATACTATGAAGAGTTCTTCCATAGCCTTGTTCTCATATCTTCAGTATAGTAGTGTATATGAACTAGGCTATAGTTTTCATGTTATAATCTTGGCATATGAACTAGCATATAGTTTGTGTGTTATGATCTTAACATGTTCAACTTTATGCTTAACCATTCATATGACATGTATGAGTAGAAGTAGAGTTAAGAGTGAGGTGGCGGTTCGTTGTTCCTTTGGGTTTGCCCATATTCTTGCTTGTCGATCCATAGGGTCGGAGTCCTAGGGGGATATGGGTAATTTCCTTGTACACGGGTATGGTGCTCGGGTGCACGGGAACCTTCGGATATGATGGTGCCCCCCGGTTGAGGGGTAGGTGGCAGGTGATGATAGCCCTATCCGTCCCTTGTAATCCTCCATGTTCGGGTATTGTGTAGGAGTTTTAAAGTCTCTCGCACTTGCTGGCAGACCAGTGCTCGGAAATCTCTCTATCCATCTCACACTTAGTTCTAACTCTAATCATATAACTTGTATTATCACTAACTGGTCTTTGCACGCTTATTTTAGAACATGCCTGCTCCGCTTAGGATCATTTTTTTATTCTTTGTTTTCCTTTTATCCTTGAGGTTGGCCCAAATGTGTGTCCACTATCCATGAAATACTATTTTTACCCCCTATCATGAACTATTGGTTCACTATGCATGTATGTAATCTTGATCATATGCCATGCTAGACTCTTATAAGTTACCCTCCTTTTGGAAAATATAAATAACGATAACCTAAATACTTCCGGGTGAAATGCTACAGTAATAGATCCGTGCGCTTGTGGATATTTTCTGTAGTCGTTAAGAACTATCATAGTTGGTGTTTCTTGGCGGCATCACTAAGGGTTACTCAATCTTAGTGATGGTGTTAAGAAATACCAATAGACATTTCTGGTGCTGTTACCAGGAATGGACTTGAAACCTCCATACTTAGTGATTGCGCTAAGAAATGCTAACAATTTCTCAATGTCTACATCAATGAGTTGGTTTATGTAGAGCAACCGCTTGGTTTTGAAGATGACAAGAAGCCCAATCATGCATGTTTACAAGCTAAGAAAGACATTGTATGGTTTGAAGAAAGCACCTAGAGCATTGTATCAGAGGTTGAAGGATTTATTACTCTCTAAGGGATTTAAGATGGGAAAGGTTGACACCACACTTTTCACCAAGAAGATTGGTAATGACTTATTTGTGTTGTAAATCTATGTGGATGACATCATATTTGGATCAACCAATCAAGACTTTTGTGAAGAGTTTGGAAATATGATGGCTAATGAGTTTGAGATGTCCATGATCGGTAAACTTAGTTACTTCCTTGGTCTTCAAATCAAGCAAATGAAGAATGGCATATTTGTGAGTCAAGGCAAGTAATCAAAGACATGCTCAAGAAGTTTGATATGGATAAAGCAAAGCCAATTAGTACACCCATGGGAACAAATGACAACTTGGATAGTGATGCAAGTGACAACATGGTGGATCAAAAGTTGTATCGTTCTATGATTGGAAGCCTACTCTATGTGGCCGCATCAAGACTGGATGTTATGTTTAGTGTATGTATGTGTGCAAGATTCCAAGCCTCACTAAGAGAAAGTCATTTGAAGGCTACAAAGAGAATATTAAGGTACTTGAAGCATACACAAAATGTTGGTTTATGGTATCCCAAAGGAGCAAAGTTTGAATTAGTTGGATATTCGGACTCCGATTATGCGGGATGAAAGTGGAAAGAAAGAGCACATCGAGCACATGTCAACTATTAGGAAGATCACTTGTTTCTTGGTCATCAAAGAAGCAAAATAGTGTTGCATTATCAACCATCGAAGCCAAATACATATCCGTTGGTAGTTATTATGCACAAATTCTTTGGATGAAGGGCACCTTGAATGACTTTGGAATAAGATTCAAACAATTGACATTGCTATGTGACAATGAGAGTGCTATCAAGCTCACCAACAATCCAGTTCAACATGCAAGAAAAAAACACATTGATGTCCACCACCATTTCATTAGAGATCATCAAGAAAAAGGGGACATTTCAATTGAGAGTGTGGGCAGCGAAGATCAACTTGCTGATATATTCACCAAGCCACTTGACAAGAAGGGGTTTTGCAAGCTTAGGAATGAATTGAACATATTGGACTTTCTCAAATATGTGTTGATGCATCCCCACTTATATGACACGCCTCTTCTTCGAGCAAAGCAAGGTAAAATTGTTTGGCATGACATGCATCCTTTGCTAAGGACTTGTTTAGTGTATCTAGTCATTCCTATCATGTCTTAGGATCATTCATGAAAATCAAATGAATTTGATGCTTGTATGGTACCACTATTGCTTTTATGATTGACTTGATCTAGTGGTAGTATATGTCATGTTTGTGTGCTTGTGAACCTAGTATTTGATCTAGAAAATGAACTAAAAGGGTTTAACTCAATATGGACAAGATAACCCTTGCTATGAGGTGTGAAGAAGCTTGCCCTTGGATCAAATCGAGTTAAATTTTTTTGGTAAATGATATAGATTGAATCAAATTTGGGAAAATGATCCTCACTTTCATCCTAACCTATCTAAAATTAGAGCTCACCTTTTGTGATCATTGTTGACAAAGGGAGAGAAGTAATTCACAAAGATAGGGGAGAGAAACAAAGATAAGATAATCTTGACATAGGGGGAGAGAAAATGACAAGAAATGACAAAGGAAGGGGATCAATTAAAATTCAAGCACACAAGTAGGGGAAGCAAGCCCATAAACTTGAATGATGCATTTGAATGTGCATCTTATATGTATGTTTTAAATTCAATATCCATGCTTATGTGGTGTATGCTAGTTGTAGGTTTTGATTGATGAAATGAAAAACTAGCATGCATAGGATGATAGTCAGATATGTCTTGCATTTGTTTTCATAAGTGGTACTAGAGCCTTGCTTATAATGTTGATCTCATGAGGTATCTAGTGTTTGTGTTTTGCAAGAGCTATCTAACTAACAATGGTGCTAAGGATGGTAGTATTGGTGCACTCTGATTGGTATCACGCTTCAAAGGTCCATCTCTTACACCTTAGCATCATTCGGTAGACATTACTCCCACATTTCCCATCTATGCATATGTGCAAGCTTCTATCCAAACTCTTAGCACATATGTAGGGGGAGCTAATGCTACCAATTCGGGTTCATGGAACTTGTCCAAATCCATTACACATGGTAAAAATGCTTGGGCAAGCAACATGGATTCAAAATGATTTCAATTCATATCTTTGTGAAAGGGTTGTCATCAATTACCAAAAAGGGGGAGATTGAAAGCTCTAGTTTGGTTTTGGATAATTGATGAAACCCCAAGTACTAACCTTTGGCTCTAAGTGAATATGAGATAGGTTAGTACACACCAAGTGATGGAGCAAAGATGAAGTCCATGGTGACATTGGTGGACATGTGATGATGATGATCAAGCTCTAAACTTGGAAAAGAAGAAAGAAAAAAACAAAATAGTCTCAAGGCAAAGGTATAACTGATAGGGCCATTTTGTTTTGCCACTCAAGACACCTAGTGTGTGTGAGTGGGTTTAGGATAGATAGTTGTACTATCAAGAGGGAAGAATCTTGGTTAAAGCAGTTATCAAGTGCCACTAGGTGAAGTTGTTTACACCAAAATTTAAGAAGAAGAATACGGGAATTCGAAGCTTCCAGAATTGTGTCATCAAGGAGTCGATTAGATGTGAATCGATATCAGCTGATTTAGATATGATGTTAGAATTGGCTATTTTATGGAAGATGTTAGCAGACGACGTTAATGGGCTATACTTGAGTGGCGCCAAGAAGATGTGTCAGACTCTATAAATAAGGAACATTGGGGTCTAGGTTATTATTAAGTTAGGAAGTTTTCTTTTATTCCAAGAATTGTAATGAGTCGTATTTGAGTAGAATTCATGTTTAGGTTCTGGGTATAAATATTAGACCCTAGTTATTGTAAAAAAGACACGAACACATAATCAATACAATCTTTCTGACTTTTGCCATCGCATTAGGAGTAGGAGTACTGTAGATCTCGGTGAGTTCTTTAGCGAATAGGGTTGCACCGACTGATCAACCTCTAGCTTGCTTATGAGTATTGTCATGACTTGTATTGTGCTTATAAAGCTGTATCAACTGATTGATCTTTTATGAGCCATAATATAAGTTAGTTATCGATCTGTATCATAGTTTGTAAGGCTGCATCAGCTGATTAATCTCTTACGAATCATAATATAGATCAAAGTTATCGATCTTGTGTTAAATAACTAGTTGTTTAATACAATATCACCAGTTATCAAATCTGCTAAGATTAGTAAGATTTTCCTTGCTATTTTTGGTTGATTCACCAGTTGTCGATCTTGTTATAATTAATGTTTTATTAATTATAACAAAATCACCTGATTGAGATAGAGATAGATCGGCATCATATCATCTTAATTGGTCGTCCTCTGATCTAGTCACGCAATAAATCTTATAATTGATGGCTTAATTCCGCTAGATTGACTGTTTTATCTATATTCCAATCAAACATAGTATGCATCCAAAGACATGTTTCAATCTTGAATAAACTCACTAGTTAATGAGATCTAATCTAATGATGCTACCATAGCCGCATCGATTCGGTCGAACCTCACTGGTAAGACTTTAGATTAGAAATTATCGATTAGTGGTCCTGTTCATGATCAAGATATGCACTCTATTTGATTGCTATGACTGCATTGGCTATTTTAGTCGATTTGCCTATACTCTCACGCATATAACATGTTTTCATGAATCTATCAAGATATAGATGGTTTCATAGATTCTTTGGCTTTAGTTTGTTATCATTATCATAGCTGCATCGATTCGATTGAACCTCACTATTGATGATAACATATTAGATTTAAACTATTTGTAGATTCATTTATGTTAAATAGTCAATTTGTTCTCATGTTATACTCTTTTCATCAAACTTATCGGCTCGATGCTTTATATCGATCATGTTCCATTTAGTCGATGATGCTTTTTGATGTTCCATGAGCATCGGTTATTTTGATTCATATCATTATCATTTAATATTAGCCGATAATCCTTGATTTAAAGATCTTCATTTCATGGATACGCTGGATATCGACTATTTAGTCGATAGCCTCATTGAATTGGCTATCTAGCCATATATTTGGAACTATTTGGTGCGACACCGACATGTTCCACCTTGAATTACTGATAAGATTTTCTCTCCTTGTCAATTGTAGGTCAAATTGACTAGCATGTCGTTGGGTTTTCAGAATCGGCTGGTTCTATATTGAAGCCAAGCAGATCTCTGGTCTCGTTCCACTCAGATCTTCCGGCTTGTTGTGTGTTGATCACATTGCCATATTTTTATGTCAACACACTTTTTGGCACGCCTAGTGAGACCACAATCGTTATGGCGGTTCACAACAAGGATATTCTTATGGTACCTTATGAAGACTTACCTGATGAGGATAAAGATGTCATTGGTAAGGCTATAGAGGAGTTTCAGAACAAGTATTTGTTGTCATACACCAAAACATGTGACAATAAAGTTATTTAGAAATATCCACTGTCGAGAGTTTTGATGCATGAACAGTCATATACAGATAAAGCTGATGATAGACATTTCTTCGTAGAAGCTGTCAACAAATATATTCATAATACAATGATGAATCATAAGACAGCTTTCTTGAATACATTCCACAACACCATGAATGAGGTGTTTTATGGATTTCCACTAGATCAGGTTGGACCGGCTTATTACAATATTCCACATCCATCGATTTAGGGGACTAATCAAGCCGGTACTAACCGTTAAAAAGCAGCACTAGCTAAGAGTGATGATGCCTAGGCAATTCAGAATTTATCTGAGCAAATTTAGAGTGCTACTATTAATCAAATGCAATATAATCCTAGATCATCAGTGGAGCATGTGCAACAACCGATAGGGCAAGTTTAGAATCAGATGGTTAATTTTGGTACATCAGGCCAAATATCACCATCAGCTCAAAAAATAGCACCATCAGTTCAAAGGATTCATAGAGATGCAGATCCTAATGTTTTCAATCAGAGATTTCAAGCAGTAAATCAGTAAGGGGCTCGATAGATAGATATTCCACAAGGATATCATTTTGGTTTAGATTATAATACTCTCAATATGATTCCAAATCTAGGATATTAAGGCCCTCAGAATTTCAATCTGCAGATGGGTCAGGAATTGCCAAGAAATTCAAACTCAAATGTTGATGAATTGTTGCTCGGAGTAACCAAAAGGATGAAAAATCAGGTTGGTTTAAAACCAAAAGGGAAGACCTTTTCTTACAAATGTCCATATCCAGAGTGATATGATTTAGTGGCCCTTCCTATGAATTATAGTCTTCTAGAGTTTGCTAAGTTCACTGGTCAAGATAGCATAAGTACAATAGAGCATGCTAGTCGATATCTTACTCAGTTGGGTGAAGCCTCTGTTGAGAAAGCACATCGAGTTCGTTTCTTCTCTTTGTCGCTGTCAGGACTAGCTTTCACTTGGTTTTCATCACTAGCGGTTAATTCTTTTGCCAATTGGAGTGATATTGAAAAGAAATTTCATAAATATTTCTACACTAGGACAGAGGAAAGAAAGATCACAGATTTGACAACTATAAAGCAAAGGGCTAATGAATCGAATGCTGAGTTCCTTCAGAGGTTCTGAGAAAAAAGAAACTTATGCTTTTCATTGAATTTGACTGATAATCAGCAAGCTACGTTGGCCATCCAAGGAATGTTGCCGACATGGAGAGAAAAGTTGCTTGGACAAGAATTTTACAATTGAGGTCAATTGCTCAACAGGTAGCAGCACTTAATAGCTAATTCTAGAATATGCGTAGAGATACCCAATTCTAGAAGAATATTGCAATCGCTGAAGCTTATAATCCATATTTAGTCGATGATGATGAAGAAGAGGAAATTGTCATAGCTGAATGGAGTTGGGGTAAAAAGATAGTAATGGTTCCAAATCCTTGAGGAAAAAAGTTGAAGAGAGTTATGATTTTGATGTTACAAAAGCAGACAAACTTTTTGATTTCTTGCTTGAGAAGGGGCAGACTAAATTGTCAATCATGTTATATTACCTCCTAATCAGTTCAAGAATAAGAAGTTCTGCAAGTACCATAACACTATTTCTCATAATACTAATGGTTGCAGGATTTTTTGGCAGCATATTCAGAGGGCTATTCAACAAGGAAAGCTTAAATTTGATACAGCTCGGAAAATAAAATTTGATAACAATCCTTTCCCAAGAACATGGTTGATGCTAAGTTGTTCAAAGGGAAAGCTAAAGTTTTAGCATCAGCTAGGGCAAGATAAACTAGAATAGTTGATCTAGAGATGCAAATATCGGCTGATGAATATAGAGAAATTAAAAGGCATCATGACCAACAAAAGAGCCGATATGAGCAGGGAGAAACGTCGATAGATAGTGTGATTAGACCACATGTTACATCTCAAATTCTATTGAATAAATGGCAATGGCAGAAGGAGAGAGATTATCAACGCTAGTTAGAAGAGAAGGAATATCAACATCAACAAGAAGAAGAGAGATATGAAAGAGAACAAGCTGAGTCACATTGGAATTGTCTTTTCTTCAGACATTGTTGGAACAAAGGTTTGAGATTCCCTACTAGAAATAATTACCTAGAATATAGCGAACAATATTGGGAGTTTAGGCAATCTCAAGTCAATCATCGATCTATCCATGATCAAATTGAATATCAACATAATGATGTGGATTGGCGCTTAAAAAATAGAAGCATTCATGATCGGCTTGGAAAGCGAGTTGTTGATCAGAACTGGGCCGATTATGAAGAAGAAGATGATGAAGAGTATGTTTGGCATGAAGGGTAGTGGTGTCTAGGAGGTTTAACAAGAAGTTAGAAGAGAAGAGTACAATGCCTAAGGAGCAGAGAATTAGAATAGGCTCAGAAATCTAGTAAACCGCAAGTATGTCGTGCTAAACAAATAGCCGATAAGGGTCAACCATCGGCTAATATTCAAATGACTTTTTTACCATCTGAATTTAAAGCTCTAGCAGATCAAGAAGTTTATTCGGATTTTGATGAATTAGAGTATGAAGAGATGGCAGCCTAGTTGACATTGATATAGCAAGCTATATATGATAAACCAATTAAGCATCAACATTTGAAGGCTTTATATGTGAAAGGTTTTGTCGATGGGAAACCGATGAGTAAAATATTGGTTGATGGAGGTGCTTCTGTTAATCTGATGCCTTATACTACTTTTCATAAGCTTGGTAAAGGACCAGAAGATCTGATTGAAACTGACATGATGCTTAAGGATTTTAGAGTAATGCGTCCAAGACAAGGGGGGCAATGAATCTTGAATTGATAATTAGAAGCAAGACTTTGCTCACTACATTCTTTGTCATTGATGGACAGGGTTTATATAGTTTACTCCTTGGTCATGATTGGATTCATGCCAATTATTTTGTACCATCGACTATGCATCAATGCTTGATTCAGTGGCATGGAGACAATGTTGAGCTAGTTCATGCTGATGATTCTATGAGTATAGCAACAGCTGATCCAATATATTGGGAACTAGAAGATTTTGAGTGTTTTTCTGGCAAGCGATGGGAAGGAGGCTTCATTAGAATCAATGATGAAGACCAGCAGCCGATCCGAGCAGTCGGCTCTGAAAGTTTGTTTTAATGGATAATCCAATAGATGGTATAGATGAAAAATTAGGACATGGCTTTACATCGGCTGATGAGTTAGAAGAAATAGATATTGGTCCTAGAGATAGGCCTAGGCCGACGTATGTAAGTGCTAAGTTGGATACTGAGTATAAGCAAGAATTGATAGATTTGATAAAGGAATTTAAAGATTGTTTTGCTTGGGAATATTATGAAATGCCTGGTTTAGATCGGTCAATTGTTGAACATCGGTTGCCAATCAAACCTAGATGTTGGCTATTTAAACAAGCTCCAAGGAGATTTAATCCAAATGTTCTTGATGATATTAAGGAGATTGAAAGACTACTAGAAGCAAAATTTATTCGACCTTATCGATATGTTGAGTGGATATTGAGTGTAGTTCCTGTGTATAAGAAAAATGAGAAGTTGAGAGTCTGTATTGATTTAGAGATTTGAACAAGGCTACACCAATGGATGGTTATCTGATGCCAATAGTCGATATGTTGGTAGATGCAGTGGTCGGACATAAGATTATTAGTTTTATGGATGGTAATGCATGTTATAATTAAATTTTTTGGCTGAAGAAGACAGCAAAAATAGCCTTTAGGTGCTCTAGCGTAATCGGTTTATTTGAATAGGTTGTGATGACTTTTAGATTGAAGAATGCTGGTGCAACTTATCAGAGGGCAATGAATTATATTTTCCATAAGTTGATCGGCAAGATTGTTGAAATCTATATTGATGATGTGGTGGTGAAATCCAAAGGGTACAAAGAACATCTGGCTGATCTGCGAGAGACTTTGGAGTGCACAAGAAAACATGGTTTAAAGATAAATCCTAATAAGTGTGTCTTTGGATTGTCAGCTGGACAATTTTTGGGTTTTATGGTCCACGAGAGAGGAATTGAGATTGGTCAGAAAAGTATGAAAGCAATTGATGAGGTAGTATCTCCAACTAATAAAACATAATTACAATCTCTGTTTGGTAAGATTAATTTCTTCAGAAGGTTTATTTCAAATATGTCAGAAAGGATTCTAGCATTTTCTCCTTCGTTGAAGTTGAAAAATGATCAAGAATTTAAATGGGGTGACGTACAACAAAAATCGTTTGAGGAGATAAAAAAGTATATGAAATCTCCACATGTGCTGGTTTCTCCTTAGCAAGGTAAGCCTTTTAAGTTATACATTTTGGCCGATAGCCAAACAATTAGATCAGCCTTGATGCAAGAGTTTGAAGGAAAGGAACGGGTTGTTTTCTATTTAAGTAGAAGACTTTTGGATCCAAAAACAAGATATTCTCCTATTGAAAAGTTATGCTTATGCTTGTATTTCTCCTACACTAAATTATGGCATTATTTATTATCGACTGAGTGTACAGTTGTGTCTAAGGCTGATGTGATCAAACAAATGTTGTTAATGCTGATATTAAATGGGAGAATGGGAAAGTGGATACTTGCATTTTCATAATTTTATTTTAGGTTTGAATCAGCTAAAGCAGTCAAAGGGCAAGTGATGGCCGATTTTAGTACTCAACATCATAAACCAAGCATCGGCTATGTGGAACCTATGCCTTGGACATTATTCTTTGACAGATCATCATGCAAGCTAGGGGGTGACATTGGTATTGTTATTATTTCGCCTCGGGGGGCAAGTTTTGAGTTTGTTTTTCAAACCAAACCAATAAACACCAATAATCAAGCAGAATATGAAGCTATTCTTAAGGGACTTCAACTTCTTCAGGAAGTAAAGGCTGAGTCAATTGAAATATTTAGAGATTCATAGCTGGTTATTAATCAGTTGATCGGCCTGTATGGATGTAAAGATGATATTATGAGGGTTACCATGATGAATGTCGAAAGTTACTTGAGGGGTTTCCCCTTACTTCTCTTTAGCATATTTCGAGAGCACAGAATCTAGAGGCCAATCGGTTAGCTCAGAATGCGTCAAGCTATCGAGTGTTCCAAGAAATCTTAAGTAGTGAGACTTGGCTAATGATTGGAGAGTTCAAATAGCGAATTACCTCAAGAATCCATCACAGAAGGTTACTAGAAAATTGAGATATAAATCGACTAAGTATGTTTTGTTAGATAATTAGTTGTATTACAAAATAGTCGATGGGGTCTTGCTTAAATGTTTAAGTCAAGAGGAAGCAAGGGTATTGATGGGAGAAGTGCATGGAGGAATATGTGGAGCTCATCAATCGGCTTATAAAATGAAATGGGTTATTCGTAGGTCTGGATATTTTTGGCCAACAATATTAGAAGATTGTTTTAAATATTACAAGGGGTGTCAGAATTGTCAGTGTTTTGGTAATGTTTAGAAATTGCCTGTATCAGCTATGAACCCAATAATTAAGCCATGGCCATTTCGAGGTTGGGGAATTGATTTGATTGGCCAGATTTTTCCACCTTCAAGTAGAAGGCACAAGTTTGTATTGGTAGCAATAGATTATTTTACTAAATGGGTTGAGGCGATTCCTTTAAAAATGGTAACTTCAAAGAATATGGTTGATTTTATCAGGAAGCATATTGTTTATCATTTTGGGATTCCTCAAACCATTACGACTGATCAAGGGACAATGTTCACATCAGAGGAATTCAGAGATTTTGCTGCCAGTATGGGAATTAAATTACTAAATTATTCTCCTTATTATGATCAAGCTAATGCCTAGGCAGAGGCATCTAATCAAATTTTGATTAAGTTGATTAAGAAGAAAATGAAGAGCAACCAAGGAAGTGGCACTTGACACTTAATGAAGCATTGTGGGCATATAGGATGGCTTGCCATGGATCGATTCAATCATCACCTTATGAGTTAGTATAAGGGCATAATGCAGTTCTTTCTTGGGAGATTTAGATTGGATCAAGATGTATTACATTGCAAGATGATTTGACAACCGAAGTCTATAAAAACCTTATGATAGATGATTTGGAGGACTTAAGTTGTCATTGGCTGTGCCCTCTTGAAAACATTGAGGCCAATAAATTAAGGGTTGCAAGGCATTATAATAAAAAGGCCAAAAACAAACAGTTTTGTGAAGGAGAGTTAGTTTGGAAAGTAAGATTGTCGATTGGGTCTAAAGACAGCAGGTTTAGTAAATGGTCGCCTAATTGGGAAGGTCCTTATAGGATTAAACGTTCTGCGCCTGGCAATGCTTATATTTTGGAAATGCAAGAAGGGTAAGAGGAGTTTGATAGAGCAATCAATGGAAAATTCCTAAAGAAGTATTATCCTAGTGTTTGGATTAATACTTGATAGCCAATTTATTTAGTCATCGGGTCTGATAGCCTGTACCAGGAGGGTATCGCCTTTAGTTCCAAAAGAAAAATTAAACCGAAGGGGTAAAAGCCGATATGATATGTATCGCCTATAGAGCAAAAAAACATACAAAGACAATCATGATTCATATTACGGCAGTTTCAGAGATGAATTCGTAAGGAAAAGGCAAAAACTTTATTCATTCATCATTTGCTCCTAGTACAGGCTAATCGAACACTTTGCTCACAACATCTTGGGCTGGTGTGATATCTACAATGGTCACCACGGCATCGTCGAAGTCCTCAATAAGCTCCTCATGCATGTTGGGATCATCAGCCATTGGGAAGCCTAGCTCCATGGCGTGGAGGTCGTACCCGGTCTAGACTTGCGCGGTGGCCTGAGCCACCGTTGTGCCACGATGAACGCCATGGAGGTCAATCTCCTATGCGTGCCCTGAGATGTCGTGTAGACGGTTGATGAGCAGAGGGCCCTAGGCATTGACGGCTGATGAAGCTGCGTTCGCCACCAATTGGAGGTTTTCCAACTGTACCATCAGGGCTAGCAATCAAAGAGACAAGAAGATTGTCAAGAAAGGGGCAGTGAAGATAAGAGTGAGGGTTTTCTTGGAACTAAGCTTACTCTCCACCATGGCATTGGACTCAGCCAACCTCGCCCGAGCGGCATTGGTTTCCTCCTCTATGGCTAGGAGGGCGGCCTAGGAGGCCTCAAGATAGATCTCAAGCTAACTGTTTTCCTGAGTTGCCTCGGAATAACGATCCTTAGCAGCCCTCCACTCCTAGAGGAAGTGGCAGGCGTCGTTGCCGATGTACGAGTCGGAGGAGTCCGACGATGAGTTCGACGTGGGGACGGCAGCAGACGCAGCATTGGAGGGCTCACTAGCCCTGGGAGGAGGAAGGAGCCTATTATTCAAGACAAATCTATGGACGAGTTCGAGGATGATTTGTTGCCATGAGTAGAGGGAATTTGGTATTACCTCATGTGGTGGAGGCGCTGGTTCATTGGCATCTCCTCCTCCGAGATCTCATCTACTATATGATTGTCGCGGTTATCTTCGCTGGCCATGGGTGCTGGTTTAGGTCATGAGAGGAGGAGGAGAGGAAACTTCTATAGGGTTCTTAAAGTTAGAAGGACATGAGAGAATGAGAACAGTTGTAGGTGTAGATGTGTTTGAGGCCAAAGCCCTTCACTGGTATTTGTAGCCATGAAGACGAGATGGTAGATATCTTGGGACGTGTGAAAGCAACCCCAATTGATGGAATGGGAAGCGCCGCTTCCCTAATAATGAGGGGAACGCAGCATTGATGACTGAGAAGGAATTCGAAGGGTTTTGTGATAAAAGCCATTTTTAGATTCAGTTGAGTCAGAGTAAAGTCAGAAATTGGAAATTAGCTAATTCAAATTGGCTCTTTGAAGGGTCGAGATGGCGACTAGAGGGGGGGTGAATAGTCTTTTCTAAAATTTAATCGCGTCGGCTAACCGATACAAATGCGGAATTAAAACTATCGGTCTAGCCAAGACTATACCCCACTATATATGTTCACTAGCACCTTGCAAAGATAACAATTATGCAACAAAGGTGCCAGGCTAGTTAGAGCTCTCCTAAACAATTCTAGGAGCAAGGTTACACAAACCTATGCCACTAGTACTTTAAGCGACAAGGGAGCTCCTACACATGCTAGTAAGCAAAAGCACAAAGCTAACTAAGCTCACTAGCAATGCTCAATAACAAGGCAACCAATGCCTAATTAGAGAGCGCAAATACTTAGCTACACAAACTAAGCAATGTGACTAATAAGGTTACTAAAACCAAATTAGCACGCAAGGGAGCTACTTCTATGCTACACAAGCAAGAAGGTAATTAGCAAGCTACACAAGCTATCTAATTACAAGAGCAACTACACAAGCTTAATATGTATAAAAGTAATTGCAAGCTTGTGTAATGGGGATGCAAACCAACGGGAAGAATAAGGATGACACGATGATTTTTCTCCCGAGGTTCACGTGTTTGCCAACACGCTAGTCCCCGTTGTGTCGACCGCTCACTTGGTGGTTCGGCGGCTAATTAGCATCACCCGCTAAGCCCGCACGTCGAGCGCCGCAAGAACCTACCCCTTGAGTGAGGGTAGCTCAATGACACGCTTTACTAAAGTTGCTCTTCGCGACTCCCGCGGGGCGAGCACAATGCCCCTCACAAGCACTTCTCCGGAGCGCCGCACAAGCTTCTTGCGCGCTTCGACGGAGACCACCACCAAGCCGTCTAGGAGGTGGCAACCTCCAAGAGTAACAAGCACCACCGGCTTGCAACTCGATCACCTAGTGCCACTCGATGCAACCTCACGATGCAATCGCACTAGAATCGCTCACTCACACAATCGAATGATTACTATCAAGTATATGTGTGATGGAGGGCTCCCAAGCACTCTCAAGCATGGACACAAAGTCCCCCAAGGTGCTCAACTACCGGCCCAAGGCCGGCCATGGCCTCTATTTATAACCCCATGGGCAAATAGAGCCGTTACCCCTTCACTGGGCAAAACTCGGGCCGACCGGACGCTCTGGTCTAATCGACCGGACGCTGGACCTCAGCGTCCGGTCACGCGATACTCGCCACGTGTCCCCTACGTTCAACGGTCATCTTCCGATCCCAACGGTCATCTGCCGACCGGACGCAGCACTTCAACTGACCGGACGCTGGACCCTCAGCATCCGGTCGTTTCCAGTAAGCTCCCGAGCATGACCGGACGCGTCCGGTCAACTCGACCGGACACAGCCCAGCGTCCGATGCTTAACCCTAAGCACTGTGCTGACCGACAGCCTGACCGGACGCACCACTTCAGCGTCCGGTCGTTTCGGACTCAGCGTCCGGTCACTGTTAAACAGTGAGACCGAATTCCTTTCTCCTCTATCTTCTTCACCCTTGCTCCAATGAGCTAACCACCAGAATTTGCATCCGGCGCAATAGAAAATAGACATTCCATTTTCCCGAAAGCGCCGAATCCCGCCTCACAAGCTCGGCGGGAGGGAGAAAGGGACCCAAACCCATCTCACCCCTGCAAACACCACCTCCTTTGTAAATGTGCCAACACCACCAAGTGTACATCACCATGTGTATGTGTGTTAGCATTTTCACAATCATTTCCCAAAGGATGTTAGCCACTCAACTTGCCACGCCACTCGATCCTAGCGACAATGCAAAGTTAGATCACTCGAGTGGCACTAGATGACCGATATGCAAACAAGTTTGCCCCTCTTGATAGTACGGCCATCTATCCTAAACCCGGTCATAAACTTCTCTACACACCTATGACCGGTGAAATGAAATGCCCTAGGTTATACCTTTGCCTTGCGCATTCCATTCCATCTCCTTCAATGTCGATGCAACACATGCACCAACACGATCAACAATGATATGATCCACTTCATATCATCACGTGATCATATTGGTTCATCGATCTTGACTTCACTTGCTCTTCACTGTTGCCATCATCCATCGGCACCAAGTCTTGCTCAAGCTTCACCGCCACGCGGTCCATCACTCCAAAGCCTTTGACTTGCCCTTCACGCTTGCAACCGGTCCATCAAGCCAAGTCTTGTCTTGATCTTCTCCACCTTGACCACATGACTCAATGTCATGTCTCATGTGCATTTAAGCTCCTTCATCATCACATGTGTGAGCTTTGCAACATCTCTAAGCCATTTTCACCTCCATGGCATATGTTGCTCACACACATGTACCTATGGACTAATCACCTGTGTATCTCACATAAACACAATTAGTCCACCTAAGTTGTCACTCAATTACCAAAACCAAACAAGGACCTTTCACTCTTCTAGCCAAACCAAAAAGTATAGTTATCATTAGGTTTATGTGCTACAGATATTGCAATATAAATTACAAGTTAAGAGCATCATGAATTGCTCATAGTGCTTTTAGCCGAATAGCATCAACTTCTACAATTTGTTGTTTATCTTCTTTGGCTAATTCGAGGATGCTCTCGAGACTGCTGCGAATAGCTTTGCCTTCTTTGACCTTGGTTAGTATTTCTTGCTTCTTTTGTTTTATAGCGTTGGGGATCTGAGTCAAGTTGGACTCATGATGTTTGATAGTGGCTTTCACGCTTTCCAGTTCTTTTTCAAGCTCAGCACGCCTAACTCTCAGCTGATTTAGTTCTGGTTCAATTTTGGAAGAAGCATTTTTCAAACTGTCGATCAGTTGTGCTAATTCTTTGGCTTCCTATTTGTTGGAATTCTTTTTGGCCATTAAAGCTTCATAATCAATCAGATTTCTTTGAGCCTTTTTCACCTTGAGAGCTTGGTCTTCGATATTGGATATAGGTATCAAGCCCTCAGCAAGATTTTGGGTCAAATTATCCTTGATGGCCAAGAAGATTCTTCTCGTTGGCTCTACATCCTGGACCAAATCTGCTATATTCCTCTCGAGCATTGGCAACATGTCTTTTAGCCAATTTTTGGTCTCATCTCATAAAATCTCTTGGGAAGAAATGGCTGATGAGCTAATCTCACTTTCATCTATGTATTCTTCAAAATTGAAGGAGTAGCTCAGAGCTAGAGAATTAAGTGTCTACATGTGAACAAAAGGAATCTTCGAAATGGTAAATGGGTTGACAATGAGATGAATGGTGAGGGGAACACAGTACCTTTTCTGGAAGAAACTCTAGCTAAGGAGAAGGAACAACCGATGATGTGCCAACATCTTTTTCAACATTTGGTTGAATCGGCTCTGAACTTTCGATGCTAGTGTCTACAAGAATCAAGAAGTTTTTTTGGGTTTATATTTGTTATAGAAGGACAAGAATGAGTATATAAATTTCTTACCATCAACTGTTTGCTTGAGTTGGAGAATCAATGGTTTGGATATAAGCATCAACAGGATCATCTTCAACTACTGGAATGTTAGACCTTTGCTCTTGTGCAGATATTTTCTCAGGTGATGTCTAATAAAGGAGAATGATCAGAGAAGAGTGAGGATTGCATAAGATTAAAAGGCTTGAGAAGATACCTTGGTAGCATTAGGAGGTGATGTAGAGAGGTTCTCATCTTCTGCTTTTTGGGTCTGTCAGAAGCATCGGTTATTTCAATTGTAATCAGCACCTTAGGGGGATTAGCCAATGAGAGGTTGGTAGACGTCGATTTAAATGCCTGGGACAACCATTCACCACCCAAGGCAGATTGAGATGCAATAGTTGATGGCTACAAGAAAGGGATTGAATTAGAAGTTGGATATCATCTTAAGAGGGAAGATAAGTTAAGTTACCCGAGCAATTGATGATTTTGTTCTGCGAAGTCTTTTTCTAGTGGTGGTTTTCTGAGTTACACCTTGGGTTGCCTTGCATTTTGAAGACTGATATGTGAGTATTGTTGGGGCAGCTAGGTTTTCATCAATTTTTCAAAGTGGGTGCATTTGATCCCATTCTTGAGGCTAGACATGGTGAATAATATTCTATGGGATGCCCTTTCCTATCCACGCTTGGTGGATCAAATTCGGTATCCTGTAAAAGAATTAATTAAATGAATTGATAGAAGAACTTATTAGATAATCCTTCTGAAAGAAAAGTAGTAAATTATCTCACTATCAGAAGCAAATTCTTCATCTAGGGCTAAACAGTTGGGATGAATTGGACTGCAGAAGATGTGAGAGTGCCATTCTTTCCACCAGGAATCAAATAAATTTGAGGAGAAGGTAGCTCTTGTCCATTCATATAGGCAAAGTGAAGGAAGGTCTGATCCCAGTTGAAAACTCTAGAAGCTTCCATCATCTCACTAATACCTTCTCTTGGCTTTAGAGTGTTCCTAAAGAATAGCCGAGGAGGTAGTTGACCAAGGCTGAATTGACAGGCCATAAAAGAAGGATTATAGAATTCATAAGCTGGGAGGTTATTCGAGAGAAAAGAACCAGTAGCCATTTTGCTACGACTATGGCAAAATTCGGCTGGTAGTACATAGGGTTTGATAATATAACTAAAAATTGCAGTGGCTGTTTTATCTGAGTAACCTGATTCAAACCAAAATTTGACTGGCAGAACTAGTTCATTGTCTTCATCCTCATCGTAAGGCAACCAAGTCAGGATGTTTGTATGAAACCCTTTGAAAAAATTCTTTGAAAAGGTGGACAATATCAACAACAATTGTTATGGCTGATGCAGCTTCACCATAATTCATACATCGTCGAGTTCTTCCTTCTTTTCCTTTATAATCTTCAGCAAAGTTGGAAGAAGGGAAGCTCAGATTCCTGAGATTGAGTCTTACAATTTTATGCATGTACAAATTCAACCACAATTGTATTAACCACCAAGGGCCACTGATGGTATGCACTGGTTCATTTTTTAGTAATTGAACAGATACTTGGTGCATCAGGTGATAAGCAGACCCCGACAAATATTTTCCAAGGGGGATTTCATTGCCGGCTGCTAGACGTTCTGCCATGTATTTTTTATTATAAGTTGGTCCACAAGATGACCTACAAAAGATGAATTTTTCTAGCCACATGTTCAAGAAAGCTACATGCTCTCTTTCATCAATCATCGATCCATCCCCAATATGGTTCAGAATATAGCTTGCCCATCTTGTGCAGTTTGATATTTTGGCTAATTTCTTGGACCAGCACTTAAGAAATCATAGGGTTGTATTGATCCTATTATTCTAAGGCCGGCCAACATGTAAATATTGGCCAAAGTGATGGTCATTGGACCGTGACCAAAAACAAAAGCATTCAGAGTGTTGGACCAAAAGTAAGATGCAGAAATCAAAAGTGAGTCATTCCTCTCCAATTTAGACAGTGAGAGTGTCAGGCATTGATTCAAGTCATAAATTTCTTAATCTCCAGCCTTTTTCTCTAATACCCTATAGAACCAATCCTTCCATCCCTTAGGCATTTTGGGCCAGTTTCCAAAGGGAGTTTTGGTGTTCCAAGAAGACACATCTACTACATATTGTTTCAAGAGAATTCGGTTGGTTTCTTGATTGATGAAATTGGATGGATCAGGGTCACCCATAGGTCCAAGGTAATAGGCATCAAGAACAACAGCTAATGGAATCAGAATTTTATTCCTCATTTCCTAGAAACCAGTTGGGATGAATTTAAGAAAAAGAAAAATATAGAGTAGCAGCTAATACTTGAAAGGTAGAAGTTTGAAGGCATACCTCAAGAACGTGGTCGTTGGTTGCCATTGTAGACAAAATGGATCTGAATCTGAGCAAGGTTACTTGAATGGCAGTTTGGTAGAATAGAGGATTTGCTAGGGTTAAGGCTTTGGTGGTGGCAGCTTTGACTGTTGAAGTTTGCTCGAGAAAGAAGGGGAAAGTAAGCAGGCCGACCGAGCTGGAAATGATATTGTTGGGGTATTATATAGAATTTGGCCTGAGAGATCAGGAGCCATGCATTTATTTTGGAATGAGTGGTTGCAACACGGTGTACAGATGAATAGGAATTTTGGAATAAAATCATTTTTATCCCAAAATTAGGGGGCATGTGTTTACACCAAAATTTGGGAAGAAGAACATGAGAATTTGAAGCTTCCAGAATTATGTCATCAAGGAGTCGATTAGATGTGAATTGGTATCAGCCGATTTAGATGTGATGTCAGAATCGGCTATTTTATGGATGACGTCAACAGACGGCGTTAATGGGTTATACTTGAGTGGCTCCAGAAAGATGTGTTGGACTCTACAAATAAGGAAAATTGGGGTCTAGGTTATTATTAAGTTAGGAAGTTTTCTTTTATTCCAAGAATTATAATGAGTCATATTTGAGTAGAATTCATGTTTAGGTTCTAGGTATAAATATTAGGCCCAGATTATTGTAAAAAAGACACAAACACTCAATCAATACAATCTTTCTGTCTTTCGCCATCGCATTAGGAGTAGGAGTAGTGTAGATCTTGGCAAGTTCTTCAGCAAATAGGGCTACATCGACTGATCGACCTCCAGCTTGCTTGTGAGTACCATCACAACTTGCATTGTGCTTATAAAGTTGCATCAGCCGATTGATCTTTTATGAGTGAAAGGTCCTAATATGGCTAGAGGGGGTGAATAGCCTATTTAAAAATCTACAAACCAACTAGAGCAATTTGATTAGTATAACAAATAGCAAAATGCAAACTTGCTCTATCTCTACAAGGGTTGCAAGTCACCTATCCAACAATTCTAGTTGCTATGATCACTAAACACACAATTTACTATGTCACTACTCACTAAGAGCTCTCACACTTGCTACACTAAAGAGCTCCACTAGATGAACTTAAGCTACAAAGCTAGCTCTCAATTCTAGCTACACTAAAGAGCTTGCTACAACTAGTTTGCAAGAATATAAATGAGTGAGTAGGGTGATTATACCACCGTGTAGAGGAGTGAACGAACCTCGTCCACACAATTGGACACCGCAAGAACCTACCCATAAGGGAGGTAACCCAATGACACGAGCAATCCACTAGAGTTACCTTTCGGCGCTCTGCCGGGGAAGGCACAAGACCTCTCACAATCACCACGATTGGAGCCAGAGACAATCACTAACCTCCGCTTGACGATCCTCGCTGCTCCAAGCCATCTAGGTGGCAGCAACCACCAAGAGAAATAAGTGAATCCCACAGCAAAACATGAACACCAAGTGCCTATAGATGCAATCACTCAAGTAATGCACTTGGATTCTCTCCCAATCTCACAATGATGATGGATCAATGATGGAGATGAGTGGGAGGGCTTTAGCTAAGCTCACAAGGTTGTTATGTCAATGCAAATGGCCAAGAGAGTGAGCTTGAGCCAGCCATGGGGCTTAACTAGAAGCCCCCATGAAATAGAGCCGTTGGCTCCTCAGTCCACTGTAAAACAGGACGACCGAACGCATAGGTTAGATCACGCGACTGGACCCTAGCGTCCAGTCGCGCGATGTGTGCCATGTATCCCCTAATTCAAACATTGATTGCCTAATCTCAATGGTCATTAGTACATTTAAGTTGTGACTGGACACGCTACTTCGAAGTGACTGGACGTAGGACCTTAGCGTTCAGTCGTTTCTAGTAAGCATCTAGAGGAAAAAAATCATGACCAGACGCGTCCGGTCATGCCCAGCCGGACTCACCCAGCGTCCGGTCACTCAACGTCTCCCCTATGCGCCGCATATGTCATCATACGTCATACTGACTAGACTCAGGCCCTGAGCGTCTGGTCATTTCTTGCGCCAGCGTCTAATCATGAGACCAAAACTACGCACTCACTGCTGCCACTGACCGGATGCACCGGTCCTACCGAGACCAGCGTCTAGTCACTTATGGTGACCTCTGTTCACCTAGCTTTAGCCACTAGACATATCCGTTATGCTCTATGAAACCCTATCTTTGCATCCCATATAATCAGAGTCTGAATATCCCATCAACTCAAATCTTGCTCCTTTGGGATACCACAATCCAATATTTTGTGTATGCTTCAAGTACCTCAATATTCTCTTTGTTGCCTTCAAATGACTCTCTCTTGGTGAGGCTTGAAGTCTAGCACACATACATACACTAGACATCACATCCGGCCTTGATGCGGTCACATAGAGTAGGCTTCCAATCATAGACCGATACATCTTTTGATCCACCATATTGCCACTAGCATCACTATCCAAGTTTCCATTTGTCCCCATTGGTGTACTAATAGCTTTACTATCATCCATTCCAAACTTCTTGAGCATGTCCTTGATATACTTGCCTTGACTCAAAAATGTGCCATTCTTCATTTGTTTGATTTGAAGACCAAGGAAGTAACTAAGCTCTCCAATCATGGATATCTCAAACTCACGTACCATCATCTTGCCAAATTCCTCACAAAAATCTTGATTTGTTGACCCAAATATGATGTCATCAACATAGATTTGCATTACAAACAAGTCATTTCCAAGCTTCTTGGTGAAGAGAGTGGTGTGAACCTTTCCCATCTTGAAACCCTTAGAGAGTAGGAAATCCCTCAATCTCTCATGCCATGCTCTAGGTGCTTGTTTCAATCCATACAAAGCCTTTCTCAACTTGTAAACATGGTTGGGTTTCTTTTTATCTTCAAAACCGAGAGGTTGCTCAACATACACAAGCTCATTGATGTACTCATTGAGAAATGCACTCTTCACATCCATTTGGTACAACTTGATGTTGTGGGCATAAACATAGGCTAACAAGATCCTAATTACTTCCAATCTTACAACCGGGGCATATGTTTCTCCAAAGTCAAGACCTTCAATTTGAGTGTAACCTTGAGCCACTAATCTTGCTTTGTTCCTTATTACTATCCCATCTTGATCTTGCTTGTTTCAAAAGACCCACTTGGTTCCAATCACATTATGATCCTTAGGCCTCTTAACTAGCTCACATACTTGGTTTCTTGTGAAGTTGTTTAGCTCTTCATGCATAGCATTGACCCAATCAACATCCTTCAAAGCTTCATCTATCTTCTTAGGTTCAATGGATGACAAAAATGAGAAATGCTCACAAAATGAAACCAATCTTGATCTAGTTTGCACACCTCTTGAAATATCACCAATGATAGTGTCCAATGGATGATCTCTTGTAATATTGGTTGGTTAAAGCACTTGCACTTGATTGCTTGCATTAGATTGATCATTTGGTTGAGATGATGAACTAGCCACTTGTTGTTGATCTTGCACTTTGTCATCACTAGTTCTTGCTTGAACTTGATCATGAGAACCACTAGCTTGCACATTTGAGTTAGAGAGCACTTGATTCTTGTCATCTTCAACATTAATCACCTCTCTAAGCCTTATATCACCAATGTCCATGTTCTTCATTGCATTGACCAATTGAGTGCCTCTCACGTCATCTAGATTCTCATCTTCCTCTTAGAAACTATTTGTTTCATCAAATTCCACATCATGAACCTCCTCAAGAGTACCACTAGCCAAATTCCAAACTCTATATGCCTTGCTAGTAGTGGAGTAACCAAGCAAGAAACCTTCATCACATTTCTTTTCAAACTTGCTCAATCTAGTGCCTTTCTTCAATATGTAGCATTTACAACCAAAAACCCAAAAGTATGCTATGTTGGGCTTTCTTCCATTCAATAGCTCATAAGGTGTCTTCTCCATCATGGGGTGACAATAGAGTCGGTTGCTATAATAGCAAGCTGTGTTGATTGCTTCGGCCCAAAATGAATGACTCACATTGTACTCACTCAACATTGATCTTGCCATGTCAATAAGTGTTCTATTCTTTCTTTCAACAAGACCATTTGATTATGGAGTGTATTTGGCCGAGAATTGATGTCTAATTCTAAATTCATCACACAACTCATCAATTCTAGTGTTCTTGAATTCACTATCATTGTCACTTCTAACTTTCTTGATAGTTGTTTCAAACTCATTGTGAATGCCCTTGACAAATGATTTGAAAGTTGCAAACACATCACTTTTGTCAACAAGAAAGAATACACATGTGTATCTAGTGAAGTCATCCACAATCACAAATCCGTATTTGTTTCCACCAATGCTAGTGTATGTGGTTGGTCTAAATAAGTCCATGTGCATCAACTCAAATGCCTTAGATGTGCTCATCATGCTCTTCTTAGGATGTGTGTTACCAACTTGCTTTCCGGCTTGATATGCACTACATAGCTTATCCTTCTCAAATATGACATCTTTCAAGCCTCTAACTAAGTCATGCTTGATTAACTTGTTTAATTGTTTCATTCTAACATGACCAAGCCTTCTATGCCATAACCAACCCATGCTAGACTTAGTGATCAAACATGTTGACAATTGAGCTTCTCTAGCATTGAAATCAACCAAGTATAGATTCTCATATCTAAATCCTTTGAATATCAAGTTAGAGCCATCAACACTTATGATCTCTACATCATCCATACCAAATATGCACTTGAAACCAAGATCACACAATTGAGCTACCGACAATAGGTTGAAGTTCAAGCTCTCTACTAGTAGCACATTAGAAATGCTCAAGTCATTGGATATTGCAATCGTACCAAGCCCTTTGACCTTGCATTTGTCATTGTCACCAAATGTGATACTATCAATCCCATTGCTCTTGTTTTCATTGATTGAATTAAACATTCTGGGATCACCGGTCATAGCACCCACTATTAAGTATCCAATGCCTTCCTCTAGCTTTATAATTGACCTACAAAAGAAGATCAATTCCTTTTAGGTACCCAAACTTGCTTGGGTTCTTGAAGGTTAGTTACCAAGGTCTTTGGTACCCAAATGGTCTTTTTCTTTGGGCCCACAATTGGTGTACCAATGAACTTAGCTTTCACACCATTGGCACCCTTAACAAGCATGTAATAAGAATCAAATTTAATTGAGGATACATTAGGTAGCTTGTTCTTGTTAGTCTTGCAATATTGCTCTATATGCCCAACTTGCTTGCATCTATTGTAAAACTGACCATTGCCCTTCACAAAGCTAACTTTGGGAGTGACAAAGGTCGCCTTGCATTTCTTGGGGGTATAGCCTAATCCCTCTTTATTGAGAGAAAATCTTTGGCTACCCAAGCACTTTAGCAAGCGGGCATCCCCACCATAGGCATTGCCTAGGGCATGAGTGAGCTCATTTACCTCCTTGAGGGTCTCATTTCTACCATTAGTGAGGAATCACAAGTGAGACCATCACTCAAAGGTGAAGTAGAAGTAGTAGTGCTACAAGAAGTGTTAGTGGGAGCAACTACAATAGGTTTATAAAAAGATTCATCAATAATATTACATGTTAGTCCCATAGCACAAGACATAATCACTTGCTCCTTCTTGGCTTCCTCTATTTTGACTTGCTCGATGAGAGAGGAGTGAGACTTTTCAAGCTTAGAGTGAGCTTTGCCAAGCTTCTCATGGGCTTCCATTAGTCTCTCATGAGTGGCATTGAGCTCATCAAAGGATTGCTCAAGAAATTTTACTTTCTTGCGTAATTCTTTGCACTCCTTTCTCTTCATTTCAACACAAGTGTGCACTTGCTCACACATGTCCAAGAGATCCTCCTTGGTGTACTCCTCCTCATCATCATCATCACTCCTACATGCATCACTTTCACATTCATCATCATCACTCACATCATATTTTACCTTGGCAAGCTTTGCCATGAGGCATGTCGATGGAGTGTCGAAGATGGAGGACTTGTTGTTGATAGCGATGCTTGCTAGTGCTTTCTTGATAGATTTCTTGCCATTATCACTAGGGTCATCACTATCCGAAGAGCCATCACTATCCCAAGTGACCACATATCCTCCACCCTTCTTCTTCTTTTGGAAGGTCATCCTCTTCTCATTCTTTTCCTTCTTGTCCTTCTTGTGCTTCTTCTTTTCATCCTCATCATTGTCACTATTGTAGAGACAATCCACTACAACGTGATCGGGGCTCTTGCAATTATAGCATCTTCTCACATATTCTTTGCTTTTGGTGTGATCTCTTCTCTTTCTTGCACCATACCCCTTCTTCTTTGTAACAGAACCGACCAAATCATAAGAACGTAAGTACAAAAACAATCACCGAAGTGATCAAATTCCTGTACTTAAGCTCCCATAATCCCGGTAGTCCGAAAATCACGAAGGATTTCAACCAACTCTCGACATACAAACCAAGACCGTAGTGATTCAACACAACACATCATTCGTTACAACATTTCACAAGTAGCATTCGGATTACATCCATCAGAGTTCAAATAAAATATTACAAACCAAGTTCAAATTTGCGGAAGCAACATAGTTTAGTACATAACTTCATAGTTTCAAATACATTGCCAGACCTCAGTCATGTCCCACAAAAGAATCTTTAGATACGAGAACTACGAGAGACCGTGCCCAATGGTCTAGTCTTCATCCCTAGCCGGGAGAAGGCAATACTTGCAGCAACCAAAGTAGAACTGGTCATCTGCAATAGGTGGGAGATAAACCCTGAGTACGAGAAGGTACTCAGCTAGACTTACCCATCAAAACTAGAAATAAGAGACATCAAGGGTCATGCAAGGCTTATGAGGTGGGCTAGCTGGACACAGTTGCATAAAAGAGCTTATGAATATAGTAACCAATTTAAACTTTGCATCAAGTTTATCATCATTTACCTGTCCACTAGATTTGCACCTGTACTAGAGCACTCACTTATTAGGAGTAAACAATATTAACCATAGCAGGTATAATAAGGCTTTCATCATCGTATCATCATTCCTGAACCATTATATTATTTAGTGTATCTACTTTGGAGATAAGCCCGTCAAGTTCTCACTAACTGGGAGAGACGGTGACTCGAATCGAATTACAACTTAGCTGAGGGGGTATTCCTAACTCTCACCTTGGCATACTTTGCAAGGGTAGCCATGGGTCACCTTTGGGACAACTTAGGAACCAAATTCGCGGGTTTGATCAGCGCTAGCGCTATCAGGGATTACCCTTCTGCTAGGACGATCAGGACTTTTAAATCACCTGCCCTTGGACTCACGCCTACGGCTCCCTTCCGAGGCGTACTTTATACTTATCGACTCTCGGCCTGAGTTGAGCTACTTGGCTTCGCGGTCGATCTTCAGACACGGCCAACTAAGAGAGAGGCATGCGTTCAACATGATCAGGAAAGGCTCCAAGATTCAGTCCTTAAGCGACACAGACAGAGTCACTACAAACCGGCAAGCCTCCATCCGGTCTTCATTTCAAATTAAGACATGTTCTTTTCCACGATAGTAAATATAGCCAACCGTGCCATATGTATATCCCTATATCTCGTAGGTGACAGGAAATCACCTGACTTCTACCGCATTTAAGTAGGGCTAAGCACTACATGAACCTGAGCTACATAGGATTCAGGGTATCAATATCTGGACAAGGATTGGATAACCAATGCAGCAAGTGTTTGCATCCAACACCTAAACTTAATGCAACAATATATATATGTAACAATTAATACTTTAACTGCATTTCAGAAATTAGGAGGCTTAATATGCTCCGGGGCTTGCCTTTCACAAAGTTGCACGGACGGTGATCCGGGCACTCAATGGTGACCTCGTCTGGCACCTCTCCCGTGGGCTGCACCTCCTGAATCTTCGGTGTTGGCTGCTGCTGCTCGCTCGGTTCCTCGAATTCTAGCAGTGTCACACCTTCCGGTACATCTATTGCATGCCGATGCACAAGATAAATATCATGGATGCATAAGGAATGACATGATGCTCATGATGAATGGATCACAATAAGTGTTTAATAAAACATCACAGGACACTCGTTTACCGATTAAGAATAGCTCTATTCAAATCACTTTAAAACATGTATCTAACTTAACTTGAAGAACAAGATCAACTTACCTAACTTGAATAACCTAAGATAAAGATGCTCATCTTCAGTTAAAGGCCTAACACCTAGGAACATTACCACAAGCTTAGGAAATAGTAAAGGCATACTTAAATCAAAGTTAAGGTTTTACATGCAAACGAGTAGTTCCTTAATTCAATCATAACCAGAGTTCTATAAATTCAAATGACTTGTAAGAGGACATTTTGGAAAGCTTACGAAATTCTCTACAAATCATTTGTAAACATCAAAGCATGATTCTTATGTTAACCAAATCGAATTATGGTAAACATAGAATCTGTCTAGAAATGACAGGTTTACTAAATTAATTATTTAGTGATGATGCAAAAGCATGATTGGACCAAACCAAGTTTACCAACTTGTGGCACATACCAGAGGAACATCAGAAAGTATAGTGCCAACTTCTAAATAAATTATTAAATGTCATTTTCTAATTTATTTAGTTAATTAGGTGATTAAAGCAATATATAGTAAAACTATTCAGAAAAATCTACAAAAATTACAATAGCTATGTCATGCTTCACATAGACTACCATAAAAATTTCAAAGCCATTGGGCAAGCAGAACTTGCTGTATCTAAAATAACAGGTGGCATGTCTAGTTCAAGCATAATTAGGAAACCCTAATGAAAAGTGTCAAGAAACAGATTTCACATTTTTCCTAGCATCATTCTAGCATAAGAATAGCACTCACCAAATTTTGCCTTTACTGGATCTATAGAAAAATTATAAAAATTCACACAAGATCCATCCATGCAAATAAGAGAATTTTCTAACTCCTACATACAGTATCCAAAATGTATGAAAATTTAACTACAAGCTATTCATGATATGAGCAGTACACCATAAAAATTTCATGCCATTTGGAGCTACATAGAAAAAGATATAATTACCCCTATTTCCTTCATGATTAAAAGAGATAATTAGCAACTCCATTTTTCATAACAGAACATGGCATAAATTATATTTTTAATAAAAACTAGACATTATTATGAACTCAACAAAATTGGAACCACATCATTTGAATCTACCAACTAGGAGATACATATTTTTGAATCTATACACAAATCTATGAAAAGAATAAAACAAAACAATTTTTGAAACCCTAACTCTACTGCTGGGCCGGCCCGAAGGACACGGCGGCCCGCGAAGCACGCGCTGGCGTGGCCTAGACTCGGTGCGGCCCATGCTAGCTCTCGCCTCCGCTCGGTAACTGACAACGGGGCCCCACGAGACAGAGAGACAGGCAGGGGAGGAAGAAAAGACGGCGGGGCAACTCGTCACCGGTGATAGCTCCGGCGAGTCCAGCGGTGCTACGGTGTTCGCCTCACCCATGCGCATCTAACGGTGCCATCTATTGAAGCTATTGCCGTGGCTGCAGGGGGTGGCGATGATCATGGCGGTGCACGGCCACGGCTTGGCCGGCTCCGGTGAGGTGACGGCGCCACGGCCCTAGTGGGTGACCCTACGAGCATCAGTAGCATTCACAGGAACAAGCGCAAGGGAGAGAGGGGATGAGAAGGCCACGGTGGCAGTTGGCCGCATGGAGCGCCAACTCCAGCGAGGTCCCGCCATGGCGGCGGTGGAAGAAATGGCGAATACGCCCTTACCAAGCCTCAATTGATCCGACTGAAAGGTGGAGGTGGTAGAGGAGATCACGGAGAAGCTAGGGGCAAGATGGCCGACGCGTTTTTGCAGTGGCGAGCACACAAGGCGACGGCGATGCTTGGTCAGAAATGGAGGAGCTACTGCGGCTTGTCGCTGCGCGCGGTGGAGGCGAAAGAGAAGCAAATGGAGCAGGCGACTCGTTCGGGAAGGCGCGTGCGAGTTCAAGGCATGGCCAGCAGCGCCAGGATGCCCGTGGCGCGTGGCAGTGTGAGCAGAAGACCGGCGACGGGTGGCAAACATGCGGCGTTCATTTTCTGAAGACTATCAGTTACTGTAGTTCCCATTCAGACGACTTGAACCGCCTGATAGCGCGACTTAAACATGTCAACACGGCTAAACCATTGATCCATTGCAAAAACTGTGTACATGAAAAATGTAGGCCTACCATCCATCTACAACTTCTTTTCAAGGACCATCATCTAATTCGCCATGGATCAGAAGTTACATCAAGCCAAAGTTGGCTCAATCAAACTAAAAATGCAGTTAGGACTTAGCAATATTTTTCAGTGTTGAATCCACCATCAATAATGACTTGTGGGCCATGTTTGAGGCTGTTCCACACATTTTCATGAGTTGATCATAAAACAACTTTTGTTCCTTGATAAATTAGCTACAACTTTGGTAAAGAGTGCACAGCCATGCAAGATCTCTAAGTTGGACTTTTGAATTAGTCAAATAGTGTCACTCTAAGGGTCATTCAAGGTCAAACCTCCACTTGAGGGCATTTTTGTCATTTTGATCCACATGAACAATGTCCCAACAATTCCCCTAAGTGTAGTTAAGGTGTATTAGACCATAATCAACCACTTTACACAAGTGCTATACCCATTTCTAATGATCACATGTGATGAAGCAACAAAACAAGCAATTCACTCAAATGTTGCAATTCCATGTTTCACATGTTTCATTACTTTTGTTGCAATTTTAACTTGCCACATTCCTACCATGTTGCCATGTTTCAAGGTATAAGAAACTCATGTTGCATTCACATGTTTCACTACTACCATTCACTAGCAAATCAAGTATGAAACAAACAGAATTGCGAATGTTGCATATGTATGTTTCAGTGACAATGGCATGATGAGATAAATGATGCATATGTTTATAAAATGAAATGCAATTTTGTGGAAGCCAAACACCTAGGGTGTTACATTCTTCATGAATTTGCCCATCTTGCGCACAAAGAGAACCCTGGCTTCATAATCAATATCACTAAGATCATCATCATCACTTGATTCTTTCTTGGACTTGCCCTTGTTCTTGGATGATGAGCTAGCCTTGAATGCTACACTCTTCTTCTTCTTGTCTTCATCGTCCTTCTTGTCATCCTTGTCAACCCCTTTCCTTTCCACACGGTATGTCTCTTGTGTCATGATATCACCTAGTACTTGGTTAGGGGTAATCTCCTTCAATCCTCCTCTTATGATAAGTAATCTCAACATCTCAAATCTTGGAGGTAGGCACATCAAGAACCAATGAGAGACATCATCATCCTTGATCTTCTCTCCCAAAGTCTTTAAGTCATTGACAATTACTTGCAACTGATGGAACATTTCCATAATGCTCTCATCATCCTTCATCTTAAAGCTTGTCAACTTATCCTTGAGGATGTACAACTTGGCACTCTTCACCACCGGTGTGCCCTCATATGTTTCCTCCAATCTCCTCCATACCTTATTTGCTCTTTCACAATCCTTGATTTGCTCAAACACTTTGGAATCAATGGCATTGTATATGGTGTTGAGAGCCATTATATTGCATTACTTGTTGATCTTGTCTTGGTTGGTTAGATTGTCGGGATCATAGATAGCATAGTCATTTTCGGTCACATCCCATACTTGATCATTGATTGAACCAAGATACATCATCATCTTTCTCTTCCAATAATCATAGCATGTGCCATCAAAGAACGGTGGTTTGCCCCCCACATGGTTGAACACAACTTGAGCCATAATTTAACACCGAGGTTGTTAAGCCTTTAATCAAACAGTGACAATGGCTCCGATACCACTTGAAAGGTCCTAATCAAATAGTGAATAGCCTATTTAAAAATCTACAAACCAACTAGAGCAATTTCATTAGTATAACAAATAGTGAAATGCAAACTTGCCTTAGCTCTATAAGGGTTGCAAGCCACCTATCCAACAATTCTAGTTGCTATGATCACTAAACACACAATTTACTATGTCGCTACTCACTAAGAGCTCTCACACTTGCTACACTAAAGAGCTCCACTAGATGAACTTAAGCTACAAAGTTAGCTCTCAATTCTAGCTACACTAAAGAGCTTGCTACAACTAGTTTGCAAGAATATAAATAAGTGAGTAGGGTGATTATACCACTGTGTAGAGAAGTGAACCAATCATAAGATGAATACTAAATCAATCACTGGGAGAATACCAAAGGGCAAGAGACAACCAATTTTTCTCTCGAGATTCACGTGCTTGCCGGCACGCTAGTCCCGTTGTGTTGACCAACACTTGGTGGTTCAGCAGCTAAGAGGTGTTGCACGAACCTCATCCACATAATTGGACACTACAAGAACCTATCCACAAGTGAGGTAACTCAATGACATGAGCAATCCACTAGAGTTACCTTTTGGCGTTCCGCTGGGGAAGGCACAAGACCCCTCACAATCACCATGATCGGAACCAGAGACAATCAGTAACCTCCGCTCGATGATCCTCGCTGCTCCAAGCCATCTAGGTGGCGGCAACCACCAAGAGAAACAAGTGAATCCCACAGCGAAACATGAACACCAAGTGCCTATAGATGCAATCACTCAAGTAATGCACTTGGATTCACTCCCAATCTCATAATGATGATGGATCAATGATGGAGATGAGTGAGAGGGCTTTGGCTAAGCTCACAAGGTTGCTATGTCAATGCAAATAGCCAAGTGAGTGAGCTTGAGCCAGCCATGGGGCTTAAGTAGAAGCCCCCACAAATAGAGCTGTTGGCTCCTCAGTCCACTGTAAAATAGGACGATCGGACATGTAGGTTAGATCGACCAGACGCTGGACCCTAGTGTCTAGTCACACGATGTGTGCCACGTGTCCCCTGCTTCAAACGATGATCGCCTGATCTCAACGGTCATTAGTACATTTAAGTTGTGACCGGACACACTGCTTCGAAGTGACCGGACGTAGGACCTCAGCGTCCGGTTGTTTCCAGTAAGCATCCAGAGGCAAAAAATCATGACCAGATGCATCCGGTCATGCCCGACCAGACTCACCCAGCGTTCGGCCACTCAACGTCTCCCATGTGCGCCGCATATGTCATCATACGTCATACTGACTGGACTCAGGCCCTGAGCGTCCGGTCATAAGACCGAAACTACGCGCTCACTGCTGCCACTGATCGGACGCGCTGGTCCTACTGAGACCAGCTTTTGGTCACTTATAGTGACCTTCATTCACCTAGGTTTAGCCACTGGACATGTTTGTTACGCTCTATGAAACCCTATCTTTTCTATACAGTGCGCCAGTGGTACCGTCGGACTATCTGCACTCTACGGGCGGACACTCCACCGGTGAAGTTTCTAACCTTTGCTCAAATGTGCCAACCACCAAGTGTATCACCTTGTGCACATGGGTTAGCATATTTTCACAAAAGTTTTCAAGGGTGTTAGCACTCCACTAGATCCTAAATGCATATGCAATAAGTTAGAGCATCTAGTGGCACTTTGATAACCGCATTTCGATACGAGTTTCACCCCTCTTAATAGTACGGCTATTGATCCTAAATATGATCATACTCGCTAAGTGTCTTGATCACCGAAACAAAATGGCTCCTACAACTTATACCTTTACCTTGAGCCTTTTGTTTTTCTCTTTATTCTTTTCAAGTCCAAGCACTTGATCATCACCATGCCATCACCATCATCATGTCATGATCTTCATTTGCTTCATCACTTGGGGTAGTGTTACCTATCTCATAATCACTTTGATAAACTAGGTTAGCACTTAGGGTTTCATCAATTCACCAAAACCAAACTAGAGCTTTCAATGAGCCATAATATAAGTTAGTTATCGATCTGTATCATAGTTTGTTAGGTTGCATCAGCGGATTGATCTCTTACGAATCATAATATAGATCAAAGTTATCGATCTTGTGTTAAATAACTTGTTGTTTAATATAGTATCACCAGTTATCGAATCTGCTAAGATTAGTAAGATTTTCCTTGCTATTTTTGGTTGATTCACCAGTTATTGATCTTGTTATAATTAATGTTTTATTAATTAAAACAAAATCACCTGATTGCGATAGAGATAGATCGGCATCATATCATCTTAATTGGTCGTCCTCTGATCTAGTCATGCTTTAAATCTTATAATTGATGGCTTAATTCCGCTAGATCGGTTGTTTTATCTCTATTCTAATCAAACATAGTATGCATCCAAAGACATGTTTCAATCTTGAATAAACTCACTAGTTAATGAGATCTAATCTAATGACGCTACCATAGCTGTATCAATCTAGTCGAACCTCACTAGTAAGACTTTAGATTAGAAATTATTGATTAGTGGTCTTATTCATGATCAAGATATGTACTATGTTTATTTGCTATGACTACATTGGCTATTTGAGCCAATTTGCCTATACTCTCACGCATATAACATGTTTTTATGAATCTGTCAACATATAGATGGTTTCATAGATTCTTTGGCTTTAGTTTGTTATCATTATCATAGTTGCATCGATCCAATCAAACCTCACTATTGATAATAACATATTAGATTCAAACTATTTGTAGATTCATTTATGTTAGACAGTCGATTTATTCGCATGTTATAATCTTTTCATCAAACTTATCGGCTCGATGCTTTATACCGATCATGTTCCATTTAGCCGATGATGCTTTTTGATGTTCCATGAGCATTGGTTATTTTGATTTGTATCATTATCATTTAATATTAGCTAATAATCCTTGATTTAAAGATCTTCATTTCATGGATACGCTGGATATCAACTATTTAGTCAATAGCCTCATTGAATCGGCTATCGAGCCATACATTTGGAACTGTTTGGTGCAACAATGACATGTTCCACCTTAAATTACTGATAAGATTTTCTCTCCTTGTCAATTGCAGGTCAAATTTATTGGCACGTCATTGGGTTTTCAAAATCGGCTAGTTCTGTGTTGAAGCCAAGCAGATCTCTAGTCTCGTTCCACTCAGATCTTCCGTCTTGTTGTGTGTTGATCACATCGCCACATTTTTGTGTCAACAGAAGTGATTCATGCATATGCATTTGGACCTAGTGTGCTAACAATTAACCTTTGGAAAGTACTTAAAAATGCAAACACACTTGCACATGGTGGTGTTGGCACATTTGCAAAGGAAGCGAAGATTTGGTGAAGAAAAGATTTTTCGGTGTGCTCTGAACTATATGATGGTTCTTGGATTGGAATTCTACATTGATCCATTGTGCTTTGGATCAAATATGCATGTGGGATGTTTAGCCCTCTGCATAAGCTTTTCATAATGTCCAAGATCATCGAAATCGAAGTTCGGAGCTAAGAGTTATAGTTGTTTTAGTGCTGAGTCCGGAGCTTAGGACTCTGGCTCAGGACTATCTCCCCTGGGTCCGTTTCTAGGGTCCGAACCATGTTCTCTGTGTCTAGAGCTAGGGTCCGGACCATGTCCTCTAGGTTTGGTTGAGTGTTTTTACATGTGTTTGCAGGATAGGACCCTGAGATGGTCTGGTTGATGGGTTCGAACAGGGTCCAGAGGGTAAAACCCTCTCTGGAACCTCTTTGTGTACATTTGGACCCTGAGTTGAGTTGGTCCGAACCTTGGTCTGGTTCTAGGGTCTGGTACTACACAGTTTGACACGTTTTTTAGTGACCTTTGAGATCTATCGAGCGCGTTTGAACGAGTGGGCACGTGGCGAGATCCGGGGGTCTAGACCTTCACTGTAGATGGTCCAGAACCATGGTTCAGAGCCTCGGTCTAGACCTCCCTGAGGGTATAATAGCTATCATTTGTTGGGGGATCTATAAATAGAACTTGGTCGGTTTTGGCTCACTCTCTTGGTCATTCTTACATGTGATAGCATCCTTTGAGCCAAGCCAAACCTGTCCCACTCATTCTCTTGCTTGGTTGTGTGTCCTAAGTGAGTTGGGAGTGATCCAAAGTGCATTTTCTAGAGTGATTGCATCTAGTGGCACTTGGGGATCGATTTATTGTAGTTTTATTGTTACTCTTGGCATTTACCGATGCCTAGACGGCTTGAAGCAGCAGAGGAGTGTTGGCAAGAGTTGGTGATTGTTCTTGGCCACCTCCCGATGATTTGTGAGGGGTTCTTGTGCCTTCCCTATGGGAGATTATAAAAGGCAACTCTAGTGGATTGCTCGTGGCTTGTGGATCCCCATCTTGTGTTGGTTGTGCGGTACCCGGTTACGGGTTAGGCGTGTGATGCCTATTAGCGTGTGAACCTCCAAGTGGGTGAATTACCACAATAGGGACTAGCTTGCCAGCAAGCAAGTGAACCTCGATGAAAAATCATTGTGTCAATTGGTATTCTTTGCGATTGATTTTTCACTTGCTGGCTCAAAATTTTAAAATAGGCTATTCACCCCCCTCTAGCCATTTAGGACGTTTCACTCGCGCGCAAGCCGCTCCACGTCGGCTCCCATCCTATTGGTCGGAATCAACAGTCCTAGGCCTCTCTCCCCCTATGTTGCAAATGTACGTTTCAATTGTTTCAGACGTTTTAGAGGCATATTGCAATCGTTTATATAGATGTTGCAAAAGTAGATCAGGGGATGTTGCACATGTTGCATATGTTGCAAGTGTTTCAGAGGCATGTTGCAAGCGTTTGTTCAAACTGTTTCATCTGTTTTCAGACGTATGTTGCAAGCGTTTTGATCTAGATGTTGCATATGTTTTTAGGCATATGTTGCAACAGTATGTTCCTAAATGTTTTCTGTTTCAGTCTTCTGTTGCAACAAGTGTTTTCGTGTTGCAAGTTGCAAGTGTTCTATCTAGATATTGCATATGTTTTCACATATATGTTGCAAGTGTATGTTACAAATATTTTACCTGTTTCAGACGCATGTTGCAAGTGTTTTATCTGGATGTTGCATACGTTGCAATGCCTATACACATTGTTGCAAGCGTATGTTGTAAATATTTTATCTATTTCGGACGTATGTTGTAGCAAATGCTTTATGTTGCAAGTGTTTCATCAGCAGGCGCGGCTAGGGGGCATAGGCAAAGGCGGTCCCTGCGTGCGCAACAGCATGTGCAGAGCACAAAGCTGTATCCATGGGCTTGACAGCAGGCGTGGTGCACGAAGCTACATCCATGCTCAGCTGCTCTCTCTCTCTCTCTCTCTCCTTATTCTAGATTGATGCGGCCGGTCAACAGCAGCATCACACGCCTGCAGCCGCATGCGGGCAGCAGGAGTGCGCGGCCAGGCGTGGCCCGTCGCTACTGCTCTTGATGGCAACAGGCGTGATAATTTCCCCCATAAGCGTGCACGGTCAAATTTGGACCCAGCGACAGAGGCACATGAGAAGGAGCACTTGCGAGCGCATCAATCTAGCAAATTATAATAGTTTGTCAGCAGGTGCGGGGCAGCAGCATCACGTCCCATGGAGGTGGGGGCAGCAGGCATGGGGCATCCGGACGCGCTGCTGGCGCCGGACCTCCGGACGCTAGATGTCCCGTTAATTCTCATGTACCTGTTTCCCAACCCAACCCTCATTTTTTAAATATCAATTGAAATTTCGAATCATCTCAATTTTAAACTATAATCTACGTTGCACAAAGTCAGTAAATAAATAAGTACATATGAACCAAGGACAGAGCCATTTCCAGCTAGCTCTCGTTCATTTTAATCTAAGCAAGCTAATAAAAGTGGCCTTTTACTTCTTACAATATAATATATTTCTACTGCATTTATGCAAGTATGGCTAATAAGCATGAGACCAAATTTAGATATGATCTAGGGATTATATATTTTGTTCCAAGGCCCCAGCTAGCTTGAACGCCTCCACATCTTATGGCATGAAACAAGCAAGGCTCATCAGCTCCAGTACAAAATCAAAAGAGCACGCTGCAGCAGGAATCCTGTGACCAAACTTAATGTCTAATTAAGGACGATATATTCTCATAGCACGGCAGCGGCACTATTCTATATAATCATACGAGTTTTGCTCCGGTGGACCTCCTAAAAATTCTGCACGCATCTTAAAGTAAATTGATATTAATTAAAACTTTCTTAACTAATTAACCCATGGGTATTATGGGCACGGCCCTATCCATACCCACACTGAGCCCGGCCATGTCCACCCTCCGATTGTTGCGGATCTGTTTGCGTTTTTGTTCTTCCTACAACCGGCGGCAGCAGGTGCGCCACGCAGAGAGCCGGCGGCCGGCGGCCGGCCGGCGGCATGGCGTGAATGTTAAGCGCCCGGGTGGAGGCAAGTCGGCTCAGCGCCGTGGCAGGGCACGACGAGCTCCTACTGCCTGGCAGTTGCCGGCTTGATGAGCGCAGCACCATTTAGACCGTCCTACTTTCAAGCCTAAACTAGGTAGATAATTGCAATTGCTAATCCACGGACAATGATGAGGAGATCAAGCCTGTTAGCAAGCATGTGGAGAATTGGTGCTACGATTCATTCGTTAGACCATTATTCATAGAGTAGTACCAGGAGCTATTTGCTATCAGTGCCAAGGAATGGAGCAGCCCAACCTTGTTGCACTACCCCAGCCAAGTTTTTTCGTGACGGCCTATTCCATCAGGAGAAGTGTCAAAAACCGTCAGGGATGATCATCCGTGACGGTTGCCGTCAGGGATAGACTGACAGGGAAAGCCTACTTTCCCTGACGGAAAACCATCACGGAATGATTCCTGACGGTTGCTACCGTCAGGAGAGAGTTTCCCCATCGGTTTTTCTTTATCCGTCAGGAGAGAGTTTCCCCGTCAGTTACAGCACCGTCAGGGAAGGTTCAAACTTTCCCTATCAGTTACAACACCGACAGGAAAGGTTCAACCAACAACACCTCATTTTTAATATCCATAAAAACTCATTTAACTATTCAAAAAAATCATTAGCCGATCCTTCTAACTACACCAGCAAGCATTAAATGTTACATTCAATTGTCTGATACATGTAACTCAAATACTCAATTGTCTAATACATATCATCATTCAAATTGTTCATACATTAGATAGTTCAATGGTTAACAAATCTTTAGCCATTCTAAAGGCCTTGCAAAATAAAATAAGCAAACCCAAGTTACAGTGCTATAGTTCATGTAGCTAACGTATAGGAAATAGAAGTTTAGTAATTGCTACTTCCTACAAACCCTTCGATAGCAATACACAATAGCTGCTACACATCCATTCATCTCCATATCCTTCAGTCAAAACAAGAAAAATAACAATTCATGAGAAATCTTGTTAAATATGCAGTAAAATAATATAGCTGATTGGATGTCCAACGTCTTTGAATTAAAAGAGTGACCATAGAAAGCACTATAATATATTGGCAAAGCACTATGATGTTTTTACAGATTCTTGTTGGCAGATATAGTTACTCCTTAATGTTCATAGTGTACTTAACTTGTAAGTATAGTCTTGGTTTTACAAAATTTGTTGTCCAGTGATTCAGTCAAAAGAGATCTAGATGGCAGGTACATATAGCTAAATTCATCCACTATGTAGATTCTAAATAGAAAACAATAGCGAAATAAACAATTATCTAACATTTGATCTGCAATGCAACTTGGTTCTGCTGACTTTATTTTGACAAGTGATTCGGTTGTCACAAGATATCTAGATAGCAGGTACATTCTAAATCCATGCTAAGAACTAAACATCGTGTTCTTCAGGTATAAGCAAACTTGGTACTAGTTGACGACTAGACTATATATATGTTCATAGCTTGCACAGCACAAGAACAAATTATGCAAAAACTAGAATGTGAGATTTCAACAATGCTACTCCATCCAATTGAGGAAACATAAAATAGGCATATTAGGCAATGAGCATATTAGCATATCAGCTAAAAATCCAAACAACACTACCATTGTAATTCTGTAACTCAGATAGATTCAGGCAATGACCTACACAAATATAGAAGAGGCAATGACTCGCATTTAGCAGTACTAGTATAGCAGGCATTCAGGCAAGAGGCAATATTAGCAGACTAGCAGTACAGAGGAGGCAAGCTAATACAAGATTCCCTTATATGCATATTAGTTGGTGAATATTTTTTACCTAATCTATCTGCAAAGCGTCTTTCCCACAGAAGCAGTTTTATCCGTTTTACCTACATGAAAAGGATTCCCTTATGTGCATATGGTGAAAGGAAACATTAAAGTAGCATATGCCCCAAATGTACAACTCATGTCACAACAAACATAACCATAAGGCAAAAAGAATCCCAAGATATATGTTCAGATTTAATCCACATGAGTATATCAGAAAGCTGCTCATTGTAAATAACAGCTTGGCACTAGTTGTCTTCTAGTAGGATCAGTGCCAAGAACACTGAGTTGGTAACATCAGAGTTTTATAACTTGCAGATACAAGTAAGAAGAGACAGGGATGGGAGGGTATAGGGTGATGCTCACCACCCTTGATGTGCCATGCGCTATTAGTGAAGAACCCTGAAGCTGCTATGCTGCCTCAGCACATCTAGGAGCTGCCAACCAACCTACTACTGCACATCTGGACCCTGCAACCATAAACATGAAAGATATATCACTTGCATATGCCATAAACAAATCAACACGCCACAGGCCTCACATTTATAAAGCAAAAAAAATCAAGAGGAGCTTTCTGTACAAATAAGATAGTTGTCACACAACATTAGCACTGATACAAAACTTAAGTGGGAGCACTTACAGCTATCCTTCACAAAGTTTAGTTTCACAAATCATAAGTCAGGATTAAAAGTGACTAATATGAAATTATACATACTTGATGTTGGATTCAAGAAAAAATTACAAACAAATGAGCATCATTGCAGTAAGAAACTAAAAAAAGCAACAATATTAAGATATAGCAGGTAGCAATGACAACTATCCTCAAGCATGTCAGGTGGTATGACTACTTGTACCTTGTGGTATGTCAGGCTATCTCATTAAGTGCTATATCAAGCAAGTACATTTCATTTTATCAGATTTATCTCTAAAAGGCTCCTAGTGCAGTTCTTTCAGTTTGCAATGATGCACTGAACCTGGGAAAAAAAGGTTAGCATTGAGCAGGGATATTGTATGCACATCAAATTTGTATAGAGAGAAATCAATCAGATTTGTATGCACATATTATAACTAAATGTTCATCCCTCCATTAATCAGTGAACCACAAGCAGGCCTACTTAAAAACTAACATTTACATGCAGTGTCGTGTGAAACACTAAACCGGTCCTACTAAAATACTAAGTTTTATCTACTGTGTTGTAAAAAGAATAGAACTGATATTTTTCAGATGCAAATCAATGAATAATTTGTCATCAGAACCCTAATTGTAATGCATAGTTAATATGAGAAATCATTATTAAGCATTAATACTGCCAGCTAAAAAATTCAAAGAGATAACTAACCAGATGCAATGGACATAGAGTACAACAAAAAAATTGAGAGGTAACTAACCAACACAATGTTTAGGATTTGAGGACTGCATGATGGAAGCTTGCACTACCGTTATGGTGGATGCTCAAGAAATTATCTCTGGCATACTTCCCCTCTCCCAACTGGTGTAAATTAAAGAATACAATTTGATTTAGACCAAAAAAATTCCCATACATAAAAGAACAACTTTCATCAGAGACCGTCGATGTTGCGGATCCATCATCTTGCATACGCGAGTAGCAACCAATTTTGTCGTGGTCACGCCAAAAGCCTAGGCAACAAACCCTACACAATCATGGATATTCAGATCTGAAGCACTTCTTTGGGGATGAGTTAAGAGGGGGAAGAAAAAACGGAAAATCCGAACCTGGTGGATGGGGACGACGGGGCTGGGGTCTAGGCCGGAGGCGATTGCGGTGGTTCTGGTGGCTAGGGGCGGGGGTGACGGGTCTGGTGGGCGACGGCAGGTGCTAATGACTGGGGAGGCGGCGGTGATGGTAGGGGTGGCGGGGAACGGTGGGCGGCACTGCTGGTGGAGGAGGCCGACGGCGTTGCTGGCTGTGGCCTTGGGGGCAGAGACGTTCGACTTTGAGTGGCCAGCAGCTAGGAGAGGAAAGGATTTGGGGAAGAGGGGAAAAGGTCACGGGCGCGGATGAAATTTTTCCGAGATCCCGCGCTATCCTTCAGTCCGTGTCTCTGTTGGCTGGGCCACAGTGAACCGCTGCATCGCGGGTGACCAAATCCTTTCGCTAGAAACACGCGTAGCAGGGCCATGACGGTGCCCCACCGACAGGAGAGACAATCCCGGACAGGTATTAGGTCACACACGGGGGATGCCTCAGCTCCCCTGACGGAGGCTGCGGGCCGAGGGGATTGCTCCCAACCGTAGGGAGAAAATCAGTATGCAGTACCACTGCCCCTGTCAAGACTCCAGAGGGCGCTCAAAATGGCGTTGTCCCAACCCGCGAAATGTGAGTTGTGACCGCCGCCGTCCATCCAACGTGGCGCACGCTGCACTGCAGTAGATGCTGCGGCGTTGAGCAGGTTGGCCGCCGCTCATTCGTCGCATAACGCGCAAGCCCTGCCGCAGCGCTGCTTCCGCCTCTCCACTTGCCGCGCCCTGCAGCCGCCACCTCTCGGCGTGCTGTGCCCTGCTGAGAACGAAAAAGCGACATGGGTCGGGTTCAGAACCGGTATGGATAGGGCTGGGCCCATACAAGACTGTGGGCTAATTACTTAAAAATGTTTTAATTAATATTAGATCACTTTAAGATGCGTGCAAACTTTTTTGGAGGTCTACCAAAGCAAAACTCTAATCATATATATACGTGCCGGCGCCTACAACACGAGTCACTTCCTTCTATATTATTGTAACTCAGGATGTGAATGGGTCAGGTCGACCCAGCGGGTCGTTGACCCGACCCACTAAACCAAGGCCAATGGGCCACGAGGTTGGCCTTTAAATCAGAAATGGGCCAATGGGGCTGGACCCTGTTGACCCATCGGGTAAGCTGGGTCGGCCTCGGCGCAGCTCCACCACTACGACCTGAACACCGCCGCCGCGACCCTGCCGCGGCAGCCGGCAGAAGACCCTCCCGCTGCTGAACAGGAGACGAGACCGTGTGACCGGACTGGCGGCGGGTGCCTTTGGTATGTTAATGGCGGGGCATCTTCCAAGTTCCAAGTCCAGCCGGGTGCCGCCATCTCTTACTCGCCCCAATAGACGTTTTCCAGAATTTTTCCAGCGGAGGAGAGGTAGAGCAAGGGCATCGACGCCACTGATGCATTTCCTGATTCCTGATCTGATCTAACTAGGAGTGAGAGCTACCTGTAAGTTCTCTTCTGTTTTTTTTTTAAAAAAAAATCTCTCTCTCACCTTCTCTGTGTTCTTTGTGTGGAAAATCAGAGGCGCAAGAGCGTGGGATGAACGTCGTCTCTCAATATCGAGAGTACGACGGCTTCGTGTTAGCTTCTGTGCACAGAACAGCCTTGTGCGTGGCCTTTACATAGAGTACAATAACCGGGTGCTAGTCCAGGAGATTTGGATCATAACAACTCACAAACTACCAGGTCTACCAATTCAACAGGGACTACCTATTCTCCTGGGCTAAGATATCATTGACTGTTACAGATTAGGAAGACACGTACAACATACATGCATACCTGTTTATCTAACACTTTGTTCTTTGTGATCGACATGTGTATTCAATTGAAACTGTTTGTCTATTTCGTACTGTGCGTCTGTGCCCAAGCCCCAAAGCTAATATTTTGCTCGTGCAGTTGTGCGCGGTGAATCTGAGTCACTACTCGTCTTCTTGGCCGTCGCCGTCATCTTGCTTCCTCTGTGGGGTTCCCTTTGATCTATGCATTATCCCAGCGTGTTCGTTGGGGCAGTTCTTGGTTCATGTTTCAGGCTTTCAGCGCTCAGGCCATTCTCTGTTCTTGGATTTGTCGCAAAAATTATTCTTGCTCGTTGGTTGCGACCATTCCTTGATCTGGCTTGCGAGATTCATGGCTGCGATTTAGTTTTGAAGGTGGTTATATACTCATAGAATTTTCAATCAAATAATGGGATTTTCAGTATGTCCTCTGTCATGACGTTGTGATGAAAATTCAGTGTACTCGATAGAAGTTTGATGGTGGTACTCTCTGCTGTACACGGAATAAATTTTTTTTTGCACAATATTAACTTCTTGTTTAGGAGCGTAAACAATCATTTGGAGTTTGGCTACCTGATAGCTAACACGACTCATTTTCTGTTGCTAGCATATAGGATATCGTCGATATGGTGCATCTAAGCAGAGCCGACCCATAATACCCCATTGGGCCAGCAAGGCCAAACGCTCTAGATGAATTGGGTCGACCCATGGCCTTGCAAATTGGCCCAAGGGCCATGGGGCCAGGTCCGGGCCGACCCATTCCCATTATGAATTGTAACAATAGTTTATTTTAATCTATATCTATATCTCCATATATCTATACTACATCTAACTCATTATTATATTATATAGATTAATTGGAGTCGATCATGTTGGAGGCTTGGAAGCTCGATCTGATGCTTCTTCCGGTGGAGATGGGCATGGATCGAGGAGAGGGAGTTGAAGTACTACCTGGTGGATATGCATCTACGGGCTCTATCTTGATGTGTATCTTCATCTATATCTACCTATATCTCTATCTCTATCCTTGTCTTCATCTATATCTATATTCGTACTTACAGATATTAAAAGTTTGAATGTTTCTGTGATCCTTTGCTCTCTCTGGTGGGTGTCTGTGTGAGTTAGAGCAATGTGTCAAGGCATGTGTAGAATCTGATCTCGACATATGAATTGAGGACAGGGAAGTTAAAGTATTACCTTGTGGATCTATCTATCTATCTATCTATCTATGTACGAATTGAATGCATGATGCAATTATTGGATAAAATACTAGCCTCATATGTTCATATGAGGTGAAGCGGTGCACGTCCAGTCATGGTATAAAGTTGGTTTTGAAGATGAACTAAAACGTATGACTAGATTGCTAAATAATTCTTCGAGCCGCAAGTCCCGTTGCAGCAAACAATATATTTGCTAGTAAATAATAAAGACACCATGAACATTGTTCTGTTCGGTCTTAAGCGGAAGAAAATCTTAAGACTTCGCCGGCCTGCAGCGACGGCGCTGGGGCCAAGTCATCATCGTAGGTCTGGCATGAATGTTCCCGTCCGGCTAATGAAAAACATCTTGGATCATCATGACAGAAATATACACCATCACTCTTGGTACTATATATTTATGATCCATATGAGGCACTAATTAAATACGATAATAGACAGATCGATCGACCTGCATAGATAAATGCATCTTCAATCAATTAACTGATGATTCATTCACACAATTTATTTATTCATATATACGGCACGTTACATGCACACGAGAGGTAACAAGAGGCACGCATGCAACGCTGACACTGCGGGGGCATGGGCAGGGCGCCCTAGCAGTTGGGGACGGCCATGCCGCAGGAGGTGACCATTTTGCGGGCATTGGGGTGGTATTTGCCGTAGTTAGGGTTTTTCTGGTACTCGCACAGGCATGCCTCCTGCGCTCGCAGGTTGGAGCAGCACACCGCCGTGGGTTTTGCCCCTTGGATGACCGCCGCCTTGCAACTCGCTAGCGCCGCGATGTTGCAGTTCGCTGATGCCCTGCCTGCGCTTGTCGCCACTACCACGGCCAGGGCCAGGGCCACCAGCATCGCCACCGCCTTCGCCATGCCTGCTATCTCCGCGAGTGAATGAAGGTTATATTGAGATGTGTGGGCTGGTGGTGCAAGGGAATGAATTGAAGCGCCCTCTAGCTTGGTATTTATATACAAGAGTTGACATACCAAATTTTAAAAGTAGTGTGGAAAGCACGATTCGCTCTCTTCTATTCTACTATATTATTAGAAGAAAGTTTACTTTAATCTATATCCCTATATCTATAAGACTATCATATCTAACAGATTATCATATTATATAACATTATATTTTATATATTATTAAATATTAAAGTATGGAAATTTCTCTCCTTCGTCGGTCTCTCTCACTCCCACCACTCTTCTAACTGACCCATTCCGTGCGGCAGGAATATGAGGCCTAGCGGGAGCAGCCTATAATGGAGCTACAATATCCGTTCTAAATTATAGTAGTGTAGTTCACTTTAATCTATATTTATACATAATGTCTATATCTATATCTATATACTATCTAATATTAAATAGAGAAAAATTATCTTATTCGTCCCTCAGTTTGTCACTCTGCTTCTCCATCCATCTCCCACTTCTATCCTTCTTGGTCTGTCACTCTCTTCCCCATCTATCCCTCCAACACAACATTGGTTATAGTTTGGAGCTGCAATAGCATCACTCATCTATGGCCTATCTCTCTCTATATATATCTCTTCTCTATCTCTTTTTCAGATAATGAATTCTTCTCTATCTCTACCTCTTCTTTTCTCTATCTCTACAACTAAAATGCCTCAAATATCAAAGTCTACCTGGCAGAACCATGTAAGTTTGTCCGGCAGACCAAAACTGCGATGGTTCTGTCAATCACCGTGGCCTCTTCAATTGAGTCTCTCTCTCTCTCTCTCTCTCTCTCACGCGCACGTGCCCGGCCTCTTCCGTGCTCGCGCCCAAGCCGGTGGCTGCCCCCCCCCCCCCCCCCCCCCCCCCCCGGGTCGGAAGCCGCACCCACAGCTCCTCCCCCGGATTGGACTGTGACAGCTAGCAAAAAGGAAAAATGATTTCAAATTTTGGTTCCATGCGTTGTGCTCCTGAATCCAATCATGCATTGATCATCCAAAATATAGCAATCATAAAAAAAAACATATTAGTTGTAGTAGATTTTAACAAAAAATGAGTTTTGTTTAAAAAACATATTAGTTTCATTATCCACTTAATCTCTAATGAGATTAGTGCAGTTTACTTATGTGCCTGACTATCTGCAAAATTGGTCTGCTGAGACTAGAAAAGCATAAGACAATTGTTGCTGGTGGTCATAGGCTCTAGGACAAGTGAGTACTCTGTACCTAAACATAAATAATTCATGGTCTGATTTTTTCTACCATAGCTTAGTCAAATTCAGTAAATTTGGTTGTTGAGTGCCAAACAAGCTTCATTGAGTTGTGAGATCAATATGTCCATGTCTCAGCGAAAAACTGCCCAACAGTATCTAACAAATATATGGGGATGTGAAAGACTCGAAGTTGTAGAAATCCCAACAAATTTCTGACAAAACAATGCTCAAATAGATATGTGGATCAATAAAAGGACAACAGAAATTATGTCCATTACAGACTATAGGGCATGACTCTGTACAAGTATCTTTAGTTTTGCATATTGTCGACATAGGCATGCAAGTGCAAGTCCTCTGGTATTTGTTCCTAGATCTGTTCTACTAATAACCACTAATCTATTCCTTGTACCCCCTAATCTCATAGGCATTCTCGTGGTATTATCAAAGTCCACCACATGCCCAAGAAAATTTCCATATGAGTACTATGCTTCAGAGTTCATACCAATTCTAAATTTTTTTTTCTACTTGCAACACATGAAATTTATCTTTTTTCAGGAAAATCAGGAGGGATTGCATCCCTACTGAGCTTTTATTGGAATGATCATTTCAGAATTTGACTTTTGTAATACCCATTCATCTCCTCGCATGTATGTACAACACATGTATGATCTATTTGTTTTGTTGGTTGTTATAATTTCTATAATGTTGTTGATATTTTTTTTTTGATTTTATATTTTACTTTGCATAGGATGGCCAAAATGATGCGAAATGACTTTGTGATCTAGAAATTGGTTTAATTTACGAAGAAAATTTTCTAGAAGTTTTTCAGTTCCTAAAGGATTGCAAGATTATGTTAGATGTGTCATAGACAAGAAGTGGCAAAACAGCTAGATAGTCATAGTGAACTAGGTTCTTACGGTATGAACTTGATTGCTTCATTTTCACATCAAAACTTGAGTTATATTTTAATTGTCTATCCTTCATCAAGACTTATATAATATTGATGTTTTGAACATCACGCTCGTTGTCTTATTTTTTGGATAGCAGTACACAACATACGGTTATACTCAAATTATGGGGACATTATATATTTTTCCCCATTGCAAAGCATGTCCATTTAACTAGTACTATGTATATATGCCATGTATGCACTATATGAATGAGACATCCAATGCATAAATGCTACATCACATGATGATTATACATAATCAAGGCTTTAGCAAGTAACACCTAGGGTATTACAATAATCATGGTTTACTTGTGTTGTGTCACATGTGTTGTCACCTTAAGAAAGCTTATGCAAAGTCACTTAACACATTATCACTATGTGACTACTTAAGTTCAAAATAGCATGTCATGTACATAATGAATGATAAATGCTAATGTTTATGAGATGCATATTATCTTTAGCATCCGCAAAAATTTAATATTGTTTTGAACTCTTTTGGATCTAATTTCACATCAAAACCTAATTTTGAGGTATCATATCAATATTTATGATATCAAATAATAAGTATCATTTTTAGTTTTGTCATGAGATATATTTTCATAGTATACATATTTGATATCATAAAGTTAATATTTTTTTTATATATTTGGACAAATTTTAAATATTTTACTAAAAACGCATCTATATTTTTTACCACGGTAGTAGTACCTCTAAAGGTAATTCTGTCGTGTGGTAGTAGTCTTGTCTTGCCAAAGGTAATCCGGCCATGGAGCCCCTCTGCCCTCGGCCATGGCGCTCTCCTCCACCCCCTCTCGTCCTTGGCCATGGAGTCCCTTCTCTATGCCCCAGATCCGAAGTGTCATAGATTCCATGGCCGCCGCACGCAAGCTCCTTCTCCTGGTCGTCATCTTGGTGGCGTCCCTCGTTGTCGATGGGCGCTCGTGCGGCTTTCGTCCCTTGTCACCACTTGAGGGCCCCCTCCCGCCGGAGAACGCTTGATGCTTGAGTTCGTCAGAGCATGGCCCGACTCCGGCTTGAGGAGAGCCCTCCACCCATGTTGTTGCTCCGACAACGCCCGCCATCGTCGCAACATCTCCATTGCATCGCTGCCGCATCTTCGGTAGTGCTCCTCGTACATAGAGCCGTGCTTGTTGTGCATGGAGCCAATCCGTAGAACGGCGGCGGACACCACGCTCGAGCTCAGAATTTCCGGCTGGCAACATCTCCGGCCAGTAGCATTGAGGAAGAAGAGGTAGTTGAAGTGGGCCCAAGCATATTGGGGGAGATGCAACTTCCCCTTTGATTTGAGGGGAGATGGGTGGTTTTGGGTGACAAAAAAAAGAGAGGTCTATTTGGGGACTGTTGGAGCAAAAAAAAATAGTCTATCTCCCCAATATGACTATTTTATGTGGATAAGAGGTGGGAGGGGAATGTTGGAGATGCTTTGATAGGCTAGGCTGACCATGTGAGATTTGTATATGAAGAAAATGTTTCCAACTCTTCAGTGGCTTGTTTTATTTAGGTACGAATGAATTAAGCATGTTGGGCCTATATCTTGGGCTACCTTTTTTTAGGGCCGGGAGAATTTGTTGTCCATGCTACTAAGTACTGGACATGACGGTATAGACTAACAATGTTGCCTAAATGGCCGTCGGCTCGTTTAAACACGATTTTAATTCCAATACTGTAATCCGGGGTATAGGTTGAAAGCATCTAGGCCCCTAGTTGGATTTCGGTGATTAATGTCAATACAAGTTTACTATGACTAACGTGTGTTTTGCAGAGGCAATTAAGTTAGGTCATGGTAATGGAGATCGATTGGGCAATCGAGGTTATCATGCCCCTACGATGGAAATCGTTTCGGTTTTCAAAGGACGGACGACAAGGTTAAGGATAACTAGTTCTAAGTGTCAATTGGAGTTGGAGAGACACTTAGAGTAGTTTAGGACTTTGTTTTTCCTTTGGCCGTACTATGAAGGGGGGTATGAACGGGTAGCTTGACCTAGTTGAGTCTAGTGAGTTAGGTGTGGTGCACACTTGTTAAAACTAGCTCTAGGTAGCTCCTATGAATGCCTAAGATCCTTTGAAGCAAACTTCATTCACATATGTTCGAAAGTTGGAAGTGAATGGAGGGTCAAACACTGACCGGACGCTGGCTCCGGTGCAACCGGACGCTGGCCGCAGGGTCCGGTCAGTTCATTTGACTGAGGTGATCAAGTCTGGTGTGACCGGACGCTGGAAGGTCATGTGACCGGACGCTGAGGGCCAGCGTCCGGTCGACTCCAGTAAGGGTCCAGACTTGGGAAAGAGTGACCGGACGCGTCCGGTCAGTGCTGACCGGACCCTGAGGGCTCAGCGTCCGGTCGAGTCCAGTAAGGTTCTAGTAAGGGTTTTATGCGACCGGACGCGTCCGGTCAGTGCTGACCGGACCCTGCCAGCGTCTGGTCGACTCTTTAATACTGGTTCACGGGTTGAACTGACCAGAGCGTCCGGTCATCACGATCGGAGCGTCCGGTCGTCCCGCAGAAGCTCATAACGGTTCGTTTTTCAGGCTGGCTTATAAATAGAAGGTCCACTCGTGAGTGGAGTATCTTTTGCTCATTCCAACAGCTGAGAAACACGTTTGTGAGTGCCAAGAAGAGCAAGGTCCTAGTGAGGTGTTTGTGATTTGAGAATCCAAGAGAGTAGCCTCACTAGCAAATCAAGAGTAGCAAAAGTGTGCATCCATCTTCTCATTAGGCTTCGCGTGGTCAAGTGAGAGTTCGTGCTTGTTACTCTTGGTGATCGCCATCACCTAGACGGCTTGGTGGTGATTGGGAGTTTGGTGTTCACCCGGCGGAGCTTGTCGGTGACCCAACTCAAGTTGTGAGCGGCTTTGGGTGATTCGCCGCGACGGAGTGTCGAAGAATCAACCCGTAAAGAGCACTTGATCCTTGCGCGGATCAAGGGGGAGCTACACCCTTGCGCGGGTGCTCCAACGAGGACTAGTGGGGAGTGGCGACTCTCCGATACCTCGGCAAAACATCGCCGCGTTCCTTTCTCTCTCTATTTACTTTGAGCACTTACTTTGAGCATTTACTTTGAGCAATTCAATACTTGTTTTTACATCCATAGAATTGCTTGCTAGAGTAAGTTTGGAACTTAGGTTGCGAGGTTGTTGTGCATTAGTTTGATATAAACACTTTTCTAGGCACAAGGGGTTAATTGGGCTATCCGTAGGATTTGATTATTGCAAGAAAATTTAGAATTAGCCCAATTCACCCCCCTCCTCTTGGGCATCTTGATCCTTTCAATTGGTATCAGAGCCTCGTGCTCACGTTTTTAAGCTTAATCGCTTAGAGCAAGATGTCTCACGGGGATGGACCTCCTCCTATCTTTGAGGGAGATGATTTTCCATATTGGAAAATCCGCATGGAGGCATACTTAGAAGCTCTAGATGTTGGAATTCTTAGAGCCGCCTCTCAAGGGTTCCCCGCACCTAGGAATGCCGCACAACTTCAAGGCGATGAAGTGAATTATGAGAAATGGAATGCAAAGGCTCGCAACACCATTTTTAGAGGCCTTTGCAAAGAGGTGTTCAATCATGTAAGGAACCACAAAGACGCCCATGCTCTATGGTCGGACGTTTGTGCGCTCCATGAGGGAACCAAGAGTGAGCGTGAGGAACGCTATCATCCTATGATTAAAAAGCTAAATTCTTTTGAGATGTTTCCCAAAGAAAGTGCTAATGAGATGTATTCTCGATTAAATGTTCTTGTAGAGGAAGTCAATGGGCTTGGACTTACTCAAATGTCACCATCCGATGTTGTGAGAAAAATCTTGAGTGTCCTCCCCATTGATAAATATGGGCACATTGTGACCGTGCTACATCAAGGTGATCTTTCGGCCGCTACACCGACACAAATCTTGGGAAAGATCAATGCTCATGAGATGTACATGCACATCACACCACAAGATGGCTCATCCTCTACAAAGAAGAAAGAGAAGGACTTAGCATTCAAAGCTAGCCAAGACAAGGGCAAAGCAAGACTTGAGTATGAGAGCTCAAGTGATGAAGATGATGAAGAAAGCCTTGCCCTCATGGTGAAGAAGACCACCAAGATGCTAAAAAGGCTAAACAAGAGTGGCATCAAGTTCGACGGCAAGAAGAAGAAGTTCTTCACAAGCTCAAGAAGAAAGCCAATCTCCGAGATGGATTGCTACAATTGTGGCGAACTTGGCCACCTAGCTCATCAATGCACAAAGCCCAAGAAAGACAAGTTCAAGAACAAGGGCAAGAAAGATGATTCAAGTGATGAAGATGAAAAGAAAAAGAACAAGCCATACAAGAAGAGAGATGGCAAAAAGAGGGACTTCTACAAGAAGAAGAAGAGTGGCAAGGCCTACATTGTCGGTGATTGGCTTACGGACATTGATTCATCAAGTGGATCATCCGATGATGATAGTGACGATGAAAAGGTGGCTGCCATTGCTATTGATCTTGCATCTTCACCTCCACCATCGCCATCATCCTCTACACACCTATGCCTTATGGCCAAAGGTGAACGCAAGGTAACTAAGAGTGATGATAGTAGTGATGATGAACATGCTAGTGATGATGATAGTGATAGCGATGATGATGACTCACCTACTTATGATGATCTTGTCAAAATACTAAGAAAATATACTAAGATCATTAGAAAGAGTAGAGCTACAAATGAAAAACTTGATGCTAAAAATGATTCACTCTTAGCTAAGTGTGATACATTAGAAAAGGCTAATGATGAGCTCAAAGAAACAAATGATTCTATATCATCCAAACTCAAGGAGCTCAAATCTTCTAAGAAAGAGCTTAAAGATAAAAATGATAAACTTGAGTGGGTGCACAATGAGCTTATCACTAGTCACAATAAGCTAAAAGATGAATATGCAACTCTAAAGATCAATTATGATACCCTTATTATTGCACAAGAATTCTTACCAAATGAGCCACATGATGCTACTAACCATGTTGTTAAGATTGATATAGCTACCTCATGTGATGATTTAATTGATGAAAGCATTGAGCATGGATCTAGTAGCAAGGGCAAGCAAGTGGTTGAGTGCAATGACTATGATGAGTATGTCAAGCTCAAGAGTAACAATGAGAAGCTCATGAAAGATCTTGAAGAGATGAAAAGTCACAACACCTTTGTGCTAGAAACTCTTGATCATGACAAAGAGGTGATCCTTGAGAATGAGAAGTTAAAAGAAGAAATCAAGAAACTCAAGGAGGAGAAGAACAATGATCTTCTCAAGGAAGAGAACAAGAAGCTCAAGATGGAGAAAGAGCATCTCAAGGTGGGATTGAGCAAGTTTGCTAGAGGCAAGCATCTCCAAAGTGAGCTACTCATGAATACCGTCATGAAGATGGATAGAAGTGGCATTGGATATATGGCAAGTGTAGAGAAGAAGAAGGCTCAAGCTCAACACCAACAATCAAAGCCAAAGCCAAAGCCAAAGAGATGTTTTGAATGTGGACAAGAAGGCCACTTTGCTCATGAGTGTCAAACTCCACCACCACAACCCTTGCCCAAGCATGCTAGACCCTTTGCTTTCAATGCTCACTACATGCTTAGAAAAGATTCGAGTGGAAAGATGAAAGTCATGTTCTTAGGTCCCCCCAACAAGAGTAGGCCTAAGAAAATTTGGGTGGCTAAGTCACTTGTTGAGAAGGTGAAGGGCCCTCAACAAGCTTGGATCCCTAAAGCTTGAATCTCTTGTGTGTAGGTGAACTACAAGACCAGTGGAAGTCATTGGGTTATTGATAGTGGTTGCACTCAACATATGACCGGTGATCCTCGTATGTTCACCTCACTAGATGAAGAGGTAGATGGTCAAGAGAAAATAACATTTGGAGATAACTCAAAGGGCAAGGTCAAAGGATTGGGCAAAGTGGCAATATCAAATGATCATTCCATCTCTAATGTGCTCTATGTTGCTTCATTGAGCTTCAACTTGCTATCCGTTGGGCAATTGTGTGATCTTGGCTTTCAATGTTTATTCACCGAGAAGGAGGTTGTTGTATCCAAGGTAGATGACAAGCAAGTGATATTCAATGGATTTAGATACAACAACTTATATCTAGTTGACTTCACCTCCGAAGATGCAAACTTGAAGACTTGCCTATTCACCAAAACAACACTTGGGTGGCTATGGCATAGAAGACTTGCTCATGTTGGGATGAGCTCACTCAAGAAGCTTATGAAGAATGATTTGGTGAGAGGATTGAAGGATGTGAAGTTTGAGAAGGACAAGCTTTGTAGTGCATGTCAAGCCGGCAAGCAAGTTGCAAACACTCATCCAACCAAAGCTTTCATGTCAACCACAAGAGTGCTAGAACTCCTACACATGGATTTATTTGGACCAACAACATACAAGAGTTTGGGAGGAAATCTCTATTGTCTTGTGATTGTGGATGACTATTCAAGATATACATGGGTGTTCTTCCTTCATGACAAATCCGAAGTTGCATCTTGTTTCAAGAAGTTTGCCAAGAGAGCTCAAAATGAATTTGAAGTGAAGCTCAAGAAGATAAGAAGTGACAATGGCAAAGAGTTTGACAACACAAACATAGAAGCTTATTGTGATGAAGTTGGAATCAAACATGAAGTCTCCGCAACCTATACTCCTCAACAAAATGGTGTAGTTGAGAGAAAGAACCGGACTTTGATCACTCTTGCAAGGACAATGCTAGATGAGTACAACACCCCCGAAGCTCTATGGGCGGAAGCAATCAACACCGCATGTTATGCATCCAACCGCCTATTTCTTCAAAAGTTCCTTGTCAAGACACCATATGAGTTGCTCAATGGGAAGAAGCCGGACGTCTCCTTCTTTAGGGTGTTTGGTTGCAAGTGCTACATCTACAAGAAGCGGCAACACCTAGGGAAGTTTCAAAGGCGTTGTGATATAGGTTTTCTTGTTGGTTACTCATTGAAGTCCAAAGCATATAGAGTATTTAATCATGCCACCGGCTTGGTTGAAGAAACATATGATGTGGAATTTGATGAATCTAACGGCTCTCAAGGAGCACATGAGAATCTTGATGATGTAGGTGATGAACTATTGAGGGAGGCCATAAAGAATATTCCAGTGGGAGACATCAAGCCAAAAGATGATGAAGATGATGTACAAGTCATTAACCACCTTCTTCATCAAATGTACCACAAGATGGTGAAAAAGTTGGGAGAGTAGAAAATGAAGATACTCATATCTCCCATGAGCAAATGGTGGTACAAGCACAAGATGTTGATGCTCCCAACCTCCTCCCTCAAGTGGTCAATAGAAGAAATACACCTCTCCTACAAGATCATCCACAAGATCTCATCATAGGGAGTCCAACAAAGGGGGTGATGACTCGATCTCAAAAACTTACCTCATTTATTGCTCATCACTCTTTTGTCTCTTGCTATGAGCCTACCAAGGTAGAAGAAGCTCTCAAAGATCCGGATTGGATCAATGCCATGCATGAAGAGTTGAACAACTTCACTCGCAATGAAGTTTGGAATCTTGAAGAGCGACCAAAAGGTGCAAGAGTCTTTGGAACAAAGTGGGTGTTCTGCAACAAGCAAGATGATCAAGGTGTTGTTGTGAGGAACAAGGCAAGACTAGTAGCAAAGGGGTTCTCTCAAGTTGAAGGTTTAGATTTTGGAGAAACCTTTGCACCGGTTGCAAGATTAGAAGCCATCCATATCCTTCTTGCATATGCATCACATCATGAAATGAAACTATATCAAATGGATGTGAAAAGTGCATTCTTAAATGGCTTTATTAATGAAACTAGTCTATGTTGATCAACCTCCTAGGTTTGAAGACCCTAGATATCCTAATCATGTTTATAGGTTGTACAAGGCACTATATGGGCTTAAGCAAGCCCCAAGAGCTTGGTATGAGCGCCTTCGGGATTTCCTTATTGAGAAGGGCTTCACCATTGGGAAGGTTGACACCACACTATTCACCAAGAAGCTTGATGGGCATATCTTCATTTGTCAAGTATATGTTGATGATGTCATCTTTGGATCATCAAATGAAGACTCATGCAAAGAATTTGGTGAATTGATGTCTAAGGAGTTCGAGATGTCAATGATTGGTGAGCTTACATTCTTTCTTGGTTTTCAAGTCAAGCAAATGAAAGAAGGCATCTTCATCTCTCAAGAGAAATACACAAAAGATCTTCTCAAGAGATTCAAGATGGATGAATGTAAGCCAATCAAGACCCCAATGCCTACCAATGGACATCTTGACCTAGATGAGGGAGGTAACTCGGTTGATCAAACTCTCTACCGTTCTATGATTGGTAGCTTGTTATATTTAACCGCATCTAGGCCCGACATCATGTTTAGTGTGTGTATGTGTGCTAGATTTCAAGCTAGTCCTAAGGAAACACATTTAATTGCCGTAAAAAGAATCCTTAGGTATCTTAAGCACACACCAAGCATTGGCCTTTGGTATCCCAAAGGAGCTTTATTTTGAATTAATTGGCTATTCCGATTCGGACTATGCCGGATGCAAAGTTGATAGAAAGAGCACATCCGGAGGGTGCCATTTGCTTGGTAGATCACTTGTGTCTTGGTCCTCCAAGAAACAAAATAGTGTGGCTTTGTCCACCGCCGAAGCGGAATACATTGCCGCGGGTGCTTGTTGTGCACAAATATTATACATGAAACAAACTTTACTAGACTATGGAGTAGTTCTAGAGAAAGTACCTCTTTTGTGCGACAATGAAAGTGCGGTAAAACTTGCAAATAATCCGGTTCAACACTCTCGCACCAAGCATATAGATATCTGCCATCACTTTCTAAGAGATCATGTAGCTAAAAATGATATATTACTAGAAGGTGTAAGATCCGAAGATCAATTAGCGGATATCTTCACTAAACCGCTAGATGAGGCTACATTTTGTAGATTGCGGAACGAGCTCAATGTACTTGATTTTAGTAACTTCACTAAAAATTGAGCTTGTGTTGTCCCTTGCATTCATTGTAATATACAACATGTTTAATTTGTGGCAATGCATATAGAGCTTGTCTAACATGGTTAAGATAACCGCCGAAAAGCGTGTGAAGAAGCTTAACCTTGGATCAAACTTGACAAGCAACTAGATTTACTTACAAGTATTACATATGCATGAATGTTGTTTTGTCGTTTTGTTCCATTTGCCCTCTTATTGCCTATTTTCTTAAAAAGAATTATAGCCTAAGGCAAAATATTTTGAAAAATATGAGGGTTTGAGAGAGGTCACTCACATCAGTCCCAATTGGTGTTTATTTGGATCTTATTCAAGTTGGGACTTGATTGGGAACAGGTAGCGCGAAGGAATGTTGAAGGATTGCTGGAAAAGGTGCACCGGACGCTGCACCGGACGCTGCTGTCCAGCGTCCGGTCAGTTCACAGGAGGTGAACTGCTGTTGAAGGAGTGACCGGACGCTGCGTCTGTGCGTCCGGTCAGGAAGGGATCAGCGTCCGGTCGATCGAAGGATGATCAAGTTGTACTGACCGGACCCTGCGTGCGTCCGGTCATGGACCACCGGACGCGTCCGGTCGTGATTTCAGAGGATTTGGACCTCTCTAGAATCGACCGGACGCTGGGTGGTAGCGTCCGGTCGCTACCACCCGGAGCGTCCGGTCAGTGGATCTCGCGCGTCTTAAGGTCTCTTTTCCCTGTTTCCTTTTCTGTCATGGTTTGGGGGATTATTTATCCGGGCCTTCGAGTTTTTCTTCCTTGACCTAACCAGCGCCGCCGTGACCCACGCCTAAGTCACCGCCGACAGCCCGAGCCGCCGCACTATTGCGCCGCCGCCTTCTCGCGCCTCACCTCGCGCCCGCGCCTCCGTGCCCCTACCTAGCCGCGCCGCCGCAGCCTCCCCGAGCCCGCAGCCGAGCCTCGCGCCCCGGCCTAGTGCGCCTCCGAGCCCCGCGCCAGCTCATCTCGGAGCACCGTGCGCCACCTCGCCTGCTCAGCCACCTCGCTGGCCTCCTCGCGCCCAAGCTCGCCGCTCAAATCGTTGCCAAGGCTGCCGGTCTTCGCCAAGTGCTCTTGCCCTACCCTCCCATTGATTGGTAAGGCAAGTCTTGTGCTTCACTCTTGATCTCAAATTGTGACCTAGATCAAATTCTAAACGCACTGATTCCCCATTGCATTCAGGGCGTTTGACCTAACCCTAGCCCGGTTCCGAGAATCCCCCGCGTGATATCTTATCTCTTCTCGGTTCGCTGATCGTCAGGTAGAAAGCCATTCGATTCAATTTCGCATCTACATTCCTTTCTCTGCTAGGGTTTCGCATCTATTAGCAATATGGTATTTATTTGTATATCTATCTATTCTATCGTGCAGTGAGTCGGTTCCGTTGTGTTTGGTCTGGCAGTTGGCAGTCAACTCGGAGCCAAGCTCACGAGTAAGGATTGAGGCCAAGCCTCGAAAGCGGCAGTTTGACAGTTGATCTTCATCAGCGACAGTTCACCATCTTGTCAGTTCAGATGGCTCGCACCAAGAATGTTGGTGGTGGCCCAGGTGATGATGATCGGAGGCCCCCGCCTCGCCAGCCAGCCGGATCTAAGGGCAAGTCAACCAAGCAGCTGACATCCAAGAAGCGAAAGTACCCTGACGCCGAGACAGCGAGAGCAGCAGCTGTTGCAGAGGCCGCAGAGCGTGCCGAGAGGGGTGGTACCCACAGCGGAGTTGTCATTGCAGATCAGCCAGTTTCACACCGCAGTCAGAGCTGCGATTGAGGAGGTTGAGCGTCGTCACGGTAGTCCAGCTGGGACTGCCACGTTTGCAGGACGACGGGTCGCCATTGAGGAGGGTCCGTCAGCACAGCAGCAGCCCCCACCAGCAGAGCCTCAGCCAGCCCAGGAGACTCAGGAGAGTCAGGAGACCGAGCCGGCACCTCAGCTACGCCGCTCGAGTCATACCAGTGCTGCAGTTCACCGAGGCCAGTTACACAGCGCAGGGGTTCACGCCCTCCGCCCAGACCACAGGGTCCGCCTCCAGTGGTTCACCTCGACTTGAGGGCCGCTACAGCCAGGCAGGTTCAGTAGCTGCGGTTTGTTGAGTTTGAGGTTTGGTTTCCTCCGAGGAGGGATGAGAGAGCAGCTGAGGGGTTCTACACGCCACTGCATGAGGATTTCTACAATGCATATCTTAATAGTGGGGCAGTGTTCAGATCACAGAGGGTCTGTCAGATAGAGTCCATTGTGGTAGCAGCCGGAGAGAGCATTCGGCAATACTTATCATATTTGCCAGGACTGACAGATTTGATTGGACGGATGGGCATATATGTACCATCTTGGGTCCGTTAGTTTTATGCCTCGCTCTACATTGATCCTCATCACAGATTCATTCACTTTGCTTTCAAAGGCAAAGACTATAGAGTGACTAGTGGCAGAGCCAGGGAGATACTGAGGCTACAGGAGCAGCCTGTAAAGATGCATGAGGTGTGCTATGGACATCAGGAGCCTCCCAGGCGTCCTCATGGAGGGCAGGTGCCCCCTACAGATTTAGTGCGGCATTGCTTCAAGGAGCCGTTTAGAGAGGGGTCGAGCAGGAACCCCAGTGACCTGACTCCTACAACGAGGATACTAGAGGCCATCATCAGGAGGACACTGCTTCCCAGGTTGGGATACAGGGAGGGCCTGACTCGCTTACAGCTCTGGCTTCTCAATGCCATCATGCAGATGACAGTGTTTGACATCTAGGACCTCCTTCTTTCAGAGATGGAGGATACTATAGCTGAGGGATTCAAGGGTCGCAGGCAGCTTCCCTATGCTCACTAGATCACGTTCCTCATCCGCAGGGTTGTGCTTGATAAACCCCCTGGCATGATGGATGAGTATACAGGTGCCACTACAGAGTTCCCGGCTTACAACCTGTCACAGAGGATCAGACACGCCACTCCTCAGGCACCCAGTCAGCCTAGTCGTCGCCCCGACGTGCCAGAGTCTACAGCTCAGCAGGATGAGATCATCAGAGGGATTGCAGCCACTGAGGAGGAGGAGCTAGAGGCACAGCAGGAGGTGAGTGAGTACACTGACAGCTCTGACGACGACTACCAGCCTATACCTTAGATGCCTCCACGCAGACACGATGCAGAGGCAGGTAGCTCCAGTTCTGCTCCACCTGCTCCACAGACAGACCCCGCTCTCATTGCTATTCTTGAGCGGATGCAGCAGGATCAGACACGACAGGCACAGGAGACAGCTGCAAACTTCGCACAGTTTCAGGCTCGACAGGACGAGTTCCAGCGTCAGCAGCAGCTCCTTCAGCACCAGCAGTTACTTATGCAGCAGCAGCTCATGGGATTCATGCAGCATGTAGTGACAGCTATTGGGGTCCCACTGCCACAGCCTTCGCCCCAGCTTGCACAGCCTCCTACCACTTCGACGACTCCAGCAGTACAGCCCATCGGGCTCCAGAGTCAGGGACAGCCTCCAGCTCAGTTTACTTCACCTCCTGTACAGGTGTCCTAGTGGTTAGCTTCACCTGGTGTAGCCCCGCAGTTCACTCCTTATCACACGGGTTTCTCACCAGAGCAGTCTTCCTCGCTATTCGTGCCTGAGACGTCAGTCTCCAGGAGTCTTGGAGCATCATTCAGCGAGTTGACCGGCATGCCTACTCCACCTCACATGCATACTGCCGGTCCGTCTACAGCAGCTCCTGCTATCATGACTACTCAGAGGCTCCCCTCGTCTGTCGCCTCGTCAGATCCTACGACAGACATACTTATAGCTTCACAGGCAGCACCAGCCCCAGCTTAGACCTAGACCGCTTCAGCGACACTTGCTGCTTCAGAGGGTCAGTCAGTTCAGAGCTCAGGGTCAGATGATGATGGCGCCCAGTTCCATCTTGCTCCACGTACTTCAGCGCCCGACTCGTCCGCTGCAGCCCCCGCCGACCGACCCTTAGGTTTTGGTGTTTGACGCCAAAGGGGGAGAGGGTTTTGAGTATGTAGACTCAGGGGGAGCGAGCTTTAGGGGGAGCTAGTTATCTAGTATTAGCTTATTATATACATTTGGAGTTTTATTTGTGTGATACACTATTACTTATGCATTCGTGTGTTTACTTTTATGCATACTATTATATATATGTGATAGTGCTATCTACGTGGTTGTGATATTTGACATGTGTGACTTCTACTTTGCTTTATCTATATGTCATATCACTTGGGTAATGCTCATTTGCTATTGCTTCCGCGTTTATATTTCGAAGCAAATGAGCTTTGTTATTTGTACTCATGCTTAATTCATATCCTTTGAGTACATTGTGTTGGCTTGGGTCATATAAGCTTGACTAACTCTTTTGTTCTTATTGATAAAAGCTTATATGAACCAAGCCCGTCAAAAACCTCACTCCATAACATACTCGAGGTGGTATTGTCATCAATCACCAAAAAGGGGGAGATTGAAAGCATCTAGGCCCCTAGTTGGATTTCGGTGATTAATGTCAATACAAGTTTACTATGACTAACGTGTGTTTTGTAGAGGCAATTAAGTTAGGCCACGGTAATGGAGATCGATTGGGCAATCGAGGTTATCATGCCCCTACGATGGAAATCGTTTTGGTTTTCAAAGGACGGACGACAAGGTTAAGGATAACTAGTTCTAAGTGTCAATTAGAGTTGGAGAGACACTTAGAGTAGTTTAGGACTTTGTTTTTCCTTTGGCCGTACTATGAAGGGGGGTATGAACGGGTAGCTTGACCTAGTTGAGTCTAGTGAGTTAGGTGTGGTGCACACTTGTTAAAACTAGCTCTAGGTAGCTCCTATGAATGCCTAAGATCCTTTGGAGCAAACTTCATTCACATATGTTCGAAAGTTGGAAGTGAATGGAGGGTCAAACACTGACCGGACGCTGGCTCCGGTGCAACCGGACGCTGGCCGTAGGGTCCGGTCAGTTCATTTGACTGAGGTGATCAAGTCTGGTGTGACCGGACGCTGGAAGGTCATGTGACCGAACGCTGAGGGCCAGCGTCCGGTCGACTCCAGTAAGGGTCCAGACTTGGGAAAGAGTGACCGGACGCGTCCGGTCAGTGCTGACCGGACCCTGAGGGCTCAGCGTCCGGTCGAGTCCAGTAAGGTTCCAGTAAGGGTTTTATGCGTCCGGACGCGTCCGGTCAGTGCTGACCGGACCCTGCCAGCGTCCGGTCGACTCTTTAATACTGGTTCGCGGGTTGAACTGACCGGAGCGTCCGGTCATCATGATCGGAGCGTCCGGTCGTCCCGCAGAAGCTCATAACGGTTCGTTTTTCAGGCTAGCTTATAAATAGAAGGTCCACTCGTGAGTGGAGTATCTTTTGCTCATTCCAACAGCTGAGAAACACGTTTGTGAGTGCCAAGAAGAGCAAGGTCCTAGTGAGGTGTTTGTGATTTGAGAATCCAAGAGAGTAGCCTCACTAGCAAATCAAGAGTAGCAAAAGTGTGCATACATCTTCTCATTAGGCTTCGCGTGGTCAAGTGAGAGTTCGTGCTTGTTACTCTTGGTGATCGCCATCACCTAGACGGCTTGGTGGTGATTGGGAGTTTGGTGTTCACCCGGCGGAGCTTGTCGGTGACCCAACTCAAGTTGTGAGCGGCTTTGGGTGATTCGCCGCGACGGAGTGTCGAAGAATCAACCCGTAAAGAGCACTTGATCCTTGCGCGGATCAAGGGGGAGCTACACCCTTGCGCGGGTGCTCCAACGAGGACTAGTGGGGAGTGGCGACTCTCCGATACCTCGGCAAAACATCGCCGCGTTCTTTTCTCTCTCTATTTACTTTGAGCACTTACTTTGAGCATTTACTTTGAGCAATTCAATACTTGTTTTTACATCCATAGAATTGCTTGCTAGAGTAAGTTTGGAACTTAGGTTGCGAGGTTGTTGTGCATTAGTTTGATATAAACACTTTTCTAGGCACAAGGGGTTAATTGGGCTATCCGTAGGATTTGATTATTGCAAGAAAATTTAGAATTAGCCCAATTCACCCCCCTCTTGGGCATCTTGATCCTTTCATAAGTGACCTACTGTTTGTCGTTTGGTGTGTTTAGATTTTATGTCAACACTAAATAAAAAGCACATGTTTTTGCTAAAAATGTTTTATGAACATGATTGACTTCACGCGTCCTTCATTTTTGATTCACACACTCTCGTAATGAATTACGATGAAATGTATTGGAAGCGTGTGGCCACCTTGTCTTAGGCCCACCTGTCAAGGACACGTGTCAATCACAAAACGCAGACATGCCTGGGCAATATGCCTTGACAAGTATTTCATTAAGATAAACGGAATTATAAAACACCGCTATAAGGGAGCCCTCGTAAAGCAACGGCGCGTTCGGCTGGCTGGCCGGCTGGGGCTGGGCTGGCCAGTGCACTCACATTGGCACTGTTTTTCTCTTACAATAATCAGCCGGAACAATATTTTAGCTATTTTTCAGTCCTGCCGAACAGCCAGCAGCTTACAGACCACTAAGCCAGTGGCATAGCCCAAAAAACCTACTAGCCTGAACATGCAGAAGAAAATATATCAACGTAATGGTTGCCTACAGAGCGGGCGAAGTCAATCACGTTTGAAGGTACACTGTAAGAGGAAATCCAACAAAGATTTGAAAATTTTAATAGCTTGAGATTTGAGAATATGCAAAGGAAACCCAACAGTTTTGGTAATTGGTACAGTAAGTGGGGCTTGGGGAGTTGAATTAAAATTAATCATATTGGGCAGGGCCTGCAGGCTGAAGCTGTGCACTTGTTGCAGCCAGCAGGGCAGAGAGGCAGCGGCAGCGGCGGCGACATCTGCATCTGCATCTCTTCCCACCTCGTCTCCCCTCCCTCCCGCATCTGCCCTGCCTTGATCCTGCCGCCAGCCATCCAAGGGAGCGCGGGAGCCGGGAGCCGGGAGCCATGTCTCCCTCCGGCGAGCTGTTAGCCTCCATCTCCTCCGCCCTCGCCGTTCGCCTTCGTCCTCCTCGCCTGCGTCGAGCTCGGCGACGCCGCCACCGCCGTCGGCGTCTACCGCCTCATCCAGTACGACCTCGCCGGCGCCCCGCTCGGCTCCCGCGCCGCGGTCATCAACCACCACGCCGCCGCGCTCCCGCTCCCCGCCGGCGCGGACCTCTCCCGCTCCGCCCTCGTCGCGCCGCTCCTCGACCTCCCGCTCTCCTTCCTCAGAGGTCAGCTCACTTCACTCTCCCTCCCCTCTACTACTACTACATCTTCTTAATTAAATTATGGATGGACCAGTAGTAGCTTACTACACTAGTAAGTAGATCTCTTGCTGCCTCCACGCCACACACACTTTTCCTAGCTGCTATTATATCATCTCTCCCCTGTCGGATGGGTTTTGCGGTTACCATCTCCTCTTTGGATTTCGTAATTGTCTGTACTAGCTTTTGCTCACTAGTTTTCACTATATATATGTCGCTTCATGCTGCTACTTTCAGGCTGGATCACGCCCGGCGGCATAGGCAATTAGGCACTCACGCACTGTGCTTGACCTCTTCACTTTTGTTTCTTCCTTTGGTCGATCTGACTTAGTTGCTACTCACTCTTTCCAAATTTGATGTGCCCATTTCACCTTATAACATCATGATCATAAAATATGAACTGTCAATGATATTTCTACTGCTGCCAAATCTTAAAGCACTAGTACTGCCACCTACCTCTGTTGATGAAAACTCTTACGATGCCTTCTCAGAGTACCTGGTGGAGAAAAAACATCTGGGGGGATTGCTCATTCTGCTCCCAACAAACCGCGGTGATAAGGAAAGTGCAGGATGACAAGGGGAAGGTCAAAGGTGTACTGACTGAGCTGGAGAAGTTGCTTGTGCATGAACAAGTTCCAGTAAGCCATAGTTTCTCTTTGATCTATAAGCAAATAGCTCAGTTCGACTCTGCATCTATCACACTAGTCATTCTGGACATCCTTCACTTTTTTGTAATGGCTCAGCAATGATATGTTACATAGCTCCACTGGTATAAACATATACCACAGCAGATAAATTGATTCGACAAAGCTATGATGCATCCAACTTCATTAATAATCTGCATGAAAATTGGCATCATCAATTAACAGTCTAAGAATTGATTGCATTCAAGATCCTGAGATAATCTATGCCTATTCCCAATTGCTTGAGTAATCCACATCTACTTTTCTGTCTCATAGACGTTTTGGCTAAACTGTGTTCATTGCTTCATGCAGTATCCAGTGTACTTTGCTTTGCACGACGACAATTTTGATAACCTGCTGGCAGATATCCATAAAATTGCCTCTTCAGGTCAACCAGCCTCTGCAACAACAGGAGGGTAATACTCGTTAGAAATTGTGCATATTTTAAAATGGCCAGCCTTTTTTGCACTTTGAACTCTAACCCAATTACGATGTATGGAAAATTTGAAACCGTCAGTCTCATGGTATTTTTCTTTTGACATTTTTTCTTTCAACTTGTAGTTACAAACTTGTCGTGTCCTCAGCAGAGCCTAGAAAAGTGTCATCTCCGACCATTTCTAATATCCAGGTAGCCTTTCTTCTAAAACCAATTTACTGTCAGTTAAAATGTGCTTTATTTCCTTAAGTTAACTTTTTGGGGTTTTCCCATTCAGAAGCAGCTAAATAAGTGTAAAGGCCTATAAGTGACTGTTCCAAACTTATGTTTGTGTTATCAAAACAAAACTGTTTCCCTTATTCCTTTTGAAAATCTGAATACACTGAAACTGAATCTTTTGAGTTGCAGGGATGGTTACCTGGATTGAAAGGAGAGGGTGATAGTGAACAGCTTCCGACTATTGCCATAGTTGCAAACTATGACACCTTCGGTGCTGCACCTGTATGTTTATCCAAAAAGTGTTCCCATAATGTTCTTTAATGTTCTTCTAGATGTCTCCGATAACACGGATTTTCTCAGGCACTTTCTGTGGGAAGCGACAGCAATGGAAGTGGAGTTGTGGCTCTTCTAGAGATCGCAAGACTATTTTCACGTCTGTATTCAAATCCTAAGACAAGGGGCAAGTACAATATTCTCTTTGGGTTAACATCTGGCGGACCCTACAATTACAATGGAACTAGCAAGGTAAGTGCCCATTTGTTTGATTTAGCCACTAGGTCCTTTATGTCATCTGTGTAAGCAACTTACAGCTGTTTTTTCTAATGATGCAGTGGCTTAGGAGTTTTGATCAGCGTGTACGCGAGGGCATTGACTACGCAATTTGCTTGGACAGTGTTGGTTCCTGGATCAATGACCTCTGGATGCATGTATCAAAGCCTCCAGAAAATCCCTATATCAAGCAAGTCTTTGAAGTATGTTAATCATTTGAAGCTTGATGGTCCATAACCTTAGCTATTGCAAGGATAGTCATATTGATATCTGTGAATTTATTTGCTTTCAGGAATTTTCGGATGTCTCTAAAGAAATGGGTGTTTCAGTTGGAATCAAGCACAAGAAGATTAATGTCTCAAATCCTAGAGTATGTACTTCTTGATGTTTCAAGGAACATTTGAACAAAAAAAAAAAACATATACAATAGGCATTAGATGACAACACCCTTTTTGAATACATATACAATAGTCATCTGTGTAGAACTAGTGACTAAACCTATACATCAAGTATGTGGAATAAAACATATGTTTCTTATGTTCCTCTTATCCACCTGTCCGTTGACGGTAGAATTTTAGTAAACTTTGCATTTTGATGGACATCACTATCTACACCACTGTTATTGTAGTCTTGCATCACACTGTCATCTTCACTACATAGTGCATCTGTATACTAATCAGGTTTGTATGTCGTTTACCTTAGTGCTTGTTTAATGTTTACTCAATGTGAATTGGAATCATGATGTGCCTAATTGGGGTTCTTAAATTCTCCTGTTGCACTTTATTGTTTATGTGTCTGTCTCAATGTGTGTAATGTTTTGCAAACTTGTAGGTAGCATGGGAACACGAACAGTTCTCAAGGTTTAGAGTGACTGCACTTACTCTTTCAGAAATGTCTACCCCTCCTGAATTTTTGGAAAGCACTGGCGGTCTTCATGACACTAGGTAAGTCACTTCCAATGCATCCTGAGTCTTTTGGGTGCAAGCACTCCAATCTATTATACTTATATGTTTCTTTCCCCTTTTTGGCAGAGAATCTACAGATGTTGAGTCAGTAATCCGAACTGTCAGATTAGTTTCTGAGAGTCTTGCGGTAAGCTAAATCATTTGCTTCTCAGTTAGTTCTTGGACATTTGTTTTTTGGTATTGATTTTTTGGTGTATGTGTCATGCGGGTGGGTTTTATGTTGTGGGCTAAGGGGCTGAGAAGCTGGTGCAATTTGGAGAGTGTAACATCCAGTTTCATTTATATTAACTTGGTTTACAGTGCACAATTTGTTGTTTGATTGTGATGAGAAGTCATTGGAGGCTTGAATCATCATACTGCTACTATCAAAATGATGATTAAAATGAAAATTTGATGGCTGCCTCTTACTCTTTTACAGAGACACATCTATGGATTGAAAGGAAGGAACATCGACGTTTTTGCAGAGAATAGCAGCTTAGCCATTAATCCTCACTATGTCAGGTCCTGGTTGGATCTGTTGTCACGGACACCACGAGTTGCACCTTTTCTACAGAAAAATGATCCCTTTATAGCAGCGCTCAAAAAGGTTTGGATGGTTGCTTTCTATGATTTCATCTCTCTCACCTGGTTCCTATTTTTCTGGCAAGAGATGACATTGGTATTCTGGTGCAGGAACTGTCCGAACACACTACTGATGTGCATGTCCAAAGTGATGCGCTTGATGGCATGTTCACTTTCTATGATGCAACGAAAGCAACTCTAAATGTGTACCAGGTATGTTTAAGTAACCACAAACCTATGTGCATTTTGTTCATGTTTTGGCGTCAGTCGTTCAATTTCAGAATAGAATGATCTAAAAGCTTTGTAATGCTCTTATATACTGTCCTGATAAATTATGTGACGAATTAATTAATCACTATGAAAGGGTTTCCAGATTTGATCATATGAAGTTAATTTCCACTTTTCAGTTGTGCATTTGAGACATTACTAGATTGAATCTATCTCACACGGTCATTATTCCCTAACTACCCAGGTTGCAAGTGTTACCTTTGATCTGCTGTTCCTTCTGGTGCTCGGTTCCTATCTGATCGTCCTCTTCTGTTTCCTAGTAATTACTACACGGGTATGGATCATTTCTTTGCTTGGTTTACTTTGGATAGAACGTGAACATCTGCTTTGCCGCAACTAAGTACATGTCACTTGCTTGAACAGGGTGTTGATGATCTCATTAACATATTCCGGCGGCCTCCATCACGCAAGCTCAAGGGGGCATAGGCTAGGTTATGTTTTGTGTGTTAGCGCCAAGAGACGCATGCCTAGTTAGAAGAAGAGAGAGACATGAGGATGACAGGCAAGCTAGCTTCCCACAGCACATAGACATGTACTTGCAAAATTTTACTGTTCCCCCGCACTCCGGCCAATGTGAGTGGCTTCTCAAATTCCACAGCACAAAAATACATTTTCTTCACTTTTTTGTGCGAGGAATTTCGACTGTAATTTAGCTGTATTTTGGTTACAATTTTGGCTTAATTATTCGGGTGGAATGGTGGTGGTGTCTGAGACAGAAAAGGCACGAACCACGCTGTACTCCCATCCCAGGCTCTGAACTTTGGATGCTGTGAAATTCTTGTCCGAAACACTGAAGGCAATGAACTTTGGTGCCTATGTGACCTGTAGTTTTGATTTGCTTTGTCTGGACCAGGCAGCTTTCTTAGGCTGAGCTGCAGCTTTTAAACTTTTGGTTCAATAGCTGTCTTTGTGGATATCGGATTTTGGCTTTCGGAATAAATTTTTAGCTTCTTAGAGCGTCTTCAATAGTTGCAAAGAAAACAATAGGTAAACCAATAAGTTTTTCAAGTTGCTAAAAAAGTAGGGAGCATATTTGTTGGCTCGAGGTAAATGCATCGTAGGCCCTTGAACTTGTCTTCGGGTGCTACTTAGGTCCATAAACTCTTTAATTGTACTTCTGGCATCTTAATGTTGTTTAAGTATGCCACTTAGGTCCATAACTTATCGGAACAAGGTTTTGGCCGATGTGGCGTGGAGAGAGCGCACGTGAGCCACGTGTGAGTCTGGTTTTGTGGCAAAACCGTCCGAAATAGCATACTTACGGAGGCGCTCGTCTTCCACCAGACACTTAGCACTCCGGAAGCAAGCTACAGCGAGCGGTGTCCGTCGAACACACCCCGAGGGAGAACCCGAAAAATCCACATTTTTCCCAAGGATTCGAGAACGAGTTACAACACAAGTACATTTCATACATTAGAGTTTCTTAAAAAAAGTACATTATTACAATACCAAATACTAGAGTTTGGAATGATAAACAACGGAATTTTAAAATAACATCTAGCGGTAGGGGCGAGGATTCCGTCTGAGCCCACAGAAGGATCCTCCACACAACGGTACTCTTCAAGCATTACCTGCAACAGGGGTAAATAAACCCTGAGTACACAATGTACTCGCAAGACTTACCCGACTAGTGGGAATACTTTCCCAACTCCAAGGATATGATAGGCTTTATGGTTTGCTGGTTTTCTTTAGCAGAAAGCAATACTAATAGTGAGTCCTTATTTATGTATTATTATTATCAGCCGTATTAAGTTTTCATCTAGCCAATCTATATAAGCACCTGTTCTACTTTCAAGCAAGGGTTGAGCAATCAATGCTGTTTCTTCTCCTTTTCCACTTTCAGTTCTTACTACGGTGCTAAACCGCAGACAAGTCGTACCGGATCGCCCGGCGATTCGCGAATCAATGTGCCCAGCTGGGTGCCCCGAAAACACACGCCCCGCTTGTACCCCAGGCACAAGCAGGACTAACCCACCACTCTCCTGTCCCGGGTGTCCAGGTCCCCGTCCAAACTTAGGACTCCAAGCCCCCACCCCTGAGTCCCGGACTCAGTGTGGTGCAAGGACCTCCACCACCTCCTCTTCCCATCAGTCGGTTCGGAAAGAGCCGGATCCGCGACAAGAGAGCAGCAAGCCTTCCCTGCGCCCATACCCAAGTATGCGCTCGGGACAATAATCTAGTGACTTGCCTAGAGTCATATGCAACGACCGGTCCTTAATCGACACGGATAGGGACAAAGTGTAACCGAGCTATGCCCTGTTGGCCGCAGGACACAACCCTTTACACCCACCAATACCCAAACCATTTTCCTGCCCGGTCACCATTTACCTTTCCATCATTTTATTATGAGTGATCACATTGTATCACCTACGTGCGAGTAACGGCAGGTTACTCACGCTACCGATATCCTGAGCATAGCAGCTACTCGACCTATACTAGTAGGACTCATAGGTAAATATATTTATGCATGTAGTTTCCATAAAATGCCTGTAACGTAAATGCACATCATATATATATTCAGTGATTATTAAAAATAGGGGTTATGCGCCGGGGCTTGCCTTGGACAGGCGCCGGGTCAGCAGGGTCAGCACCAACAGGCTCCTGGACTTCCTCCTGTGCGAAGATCTCCTCCTCATACTCCTCGATCACCTCGTCATACTCCGGCTCACCGACGGGTACGAAGTCTACCAGTTCGTGATCTACATGAAATGATGATGCAATGTTTAATAATATAACAACATCAGCTCTTAAAGTAGAAGTACATCGATTTAACTACTAAGCTAGTGCTATCGACCATGGTGCTACATTATCTATTGCTATCGACAACAAGTATCAAGTAAGGCATTCATCGTTATTCCAGCAACTATCGGTATTTTCACTCCTAACGCCGATTTACGCTATATACCAATAAACAAGGGTAATAGCTACTTTATTTAACAACACCTTCTAATCCTACAAAATTTACAGCGAACACATAACATCCTCGGAACCTACTGTAAAATTTTCAAGGCCAAAACTATTACCGATTTGCCACAATAATTCCTATAATTATTAATCTACATAATACTAAGCTTCCTAATTAGAATTTATGAGCCTATGATCATAATAGCTAACTATGAACTAACTACACTAACAGATAGATGGTACTTTTGCGAACATAACAAAATTAGTCTCACTATTTTTGGACAACTACACAATTTACTACGATTTATCGAAGTTCAATTCATAACTAAAATAAATAAACATGTCTATTTCCTGGAAATTAAGAAACCGAACTTGGCGTCGCGGCCCAACACGCGCGCCTGGCCTGTGACTGCGCGACGCGCGCCAGCGCAGCGCGGCCCAGCCGACCACGGCCCGCGACGGGAGAGGCCCGCGCGTGACGGCAATTATGCACGAACACCCCCGATCTACAATGAATTCGCAGCGAGCTCTAGGCCACTATTTCATCAGTCTACGCTTTTACAGCAGCACCCTTTTCTCAATCTTCCTCACAGTGAAGCCCCTGGCAGCCGCGCGCGCTAGCACGACACCGCTGGCACCGAGCGACCACGCCGGCGCCACCCGAACCTCCCAGACCTAGCTAAGGGGCCGATGAGTACCTCGAAGACAATGTGTGGCGACTGGGGGTGATATGGCAAGCGGAGGCGCAATCCTGAGCTCCCTCCCTGGCGGTGGCCCCCTTTCTGTGATGGCGGGAGCGTTCCCGTGAGTGACAACAAAAATGGGGCAAACAACGAAGCTAGCGAGCTCCAGTGACTACCCAAGGTTACCTTCACGTTGACGACATGGCCGAAGATGGCACGAGCAGAGCTGGCCGCGTGCACACCGACACTGCGACGGCGCCCGGTGATGGCACGGCCACATCGGTGGTGGCTGGACTACAGCAACACTGCGACCGAGGTGCGCAGGGTGCTCAGGAGGGTAAGGCTGAGCTAGTGGTGCACTGAATCGGCCCGGGGTGCCTTGGTTGTGCAGTTAGCCGACGGCGCGCGTTCGTTCGGTCTTAAGGACCCAGTGGCGCAGCGATTTGAAATTAAGGCACAGCGAGGTGAGAACTGCAGTGCGATGGGGTAGGTTGGAGGGCCGACTGCCTAGCGGAGCTACGGGCAAGACCAATTGAAGCACGGTACAGTTACCATGGCGAATTTGAAAGGTGGCCCCGCCAGTCATGGCGACAACGGAGACAGGGGAGCTTGGCACGGCTCGGTTCAGCCCGGCTGTGGATGTCAACGCATCGTACACTAATGGGAGACAGCGAGACATGCGGGACGTGCCCCAGACGGCCATTCGCACGGCCGCTGTTGCAAGGCGACGAGGCGCGGTATGGCGCCACCACGGCCAACACTGGACAAGACGAGCACAGGGCAGCGCGACACCGAGGTGACGGGGACGCAGGTGATCTTTCCGTGCGCGTGCAGCCAAGGCGGGTAAAAGGGAGCAGTAGCGGCGTGGCGACAGGCGGCATGTAGCGTGGACCCGGCACACTCCTGGCCAAGGCAGTGCAGAGCAGGGCATGGCGCAGCAGTGCACGCTGGCGTCTTGGCGCAGCGCGTTAGCCGTTGAGGTGACCCACGTGTCCGCGAGGACAGCAAGCCACCAAGGCAGTAGCGCAGGGCCCGCTCGTGTCGCATTCATGGTGGCATGATGACGAGACCTGCGCCACGGTGCATAGGGCGAGCCAGGTGGGGGCAGGCGAGCAGCAGTGATGGCCGTGGCCGGTAGCGGAGGCAGACGACCATGGCGCGCAGTGCCAGAGCCACGCGCGCAGGCACGGCGGTGGGATGCAGCCGGCACGGCAGGGGTGTGGCCTACGCGATAGTGGGTGCTGGCAAGCCAGCAGCGATGGTGACCGCGTCCAGGGCCAAGCCACGTGTCGTGCACACTTTTTAAAGTAGGTAGAAAACTTGTTCGCAAAGCTCCAAACGCCAAACTAATTGCTCGATGCGCAAGAGGGTACATCAAGCTATCTACCATAGTCAAGACATCGCGCTACCTCCTAAGCCAATCACTCCACACAGCTCGCCAAAAGTGGCTTCATTGACCACTTCTGAAACTTACGCGAACGACGTCGAATCGAACGATTCCACGTCGAATTCCTAATCCAACCTACGGGATGTATTAACTAGCTATCCTTGTCCTCGACCGCATATATTTCATCACCGTTCGCAAAAACATTCTATAGCATTTTCGTTCGACAAAAAATTTGGTTAAGTGACATGAAACGTAACATTGATTCATGTTTCATATAAATGTTTCAAGGACCAAACATTACTTTATCATTCATGTTATACACATATGCACAAAACCATGATGCTCATGCGATGTTTAGCAAAACAGTGCAATGTAACACCGAGGGTGTTACAAATCTACCCCCCTAAAACAAAATCTCAACTCGAGATTTCATGTGCCTAGTGTGAGAAAGAGATGGGGAGTACAATTTTGGCGCAGCAACTAACTATCCGAACCAGAGAGGAGGTGGGGGTAATGCTTTAGTATGTAGCTCTCCTATTCCCAAGTGGCTTCTGCCTCAGAATGATTTTGCCATTGCACCTTGTAAAATTTTATCACACGGTTCCTAGTTACTCTTTCTTTCTCATCCAAGACTTTCACAGGATGCTCAACATAAGACAGATCAGGTTGGAGCGAAGTCCTTCAATTTCCATAGCTTCTTCAGGAACCCGTAGGCATTTCTTCAATTGTGATACGTGAAACACATTATGAACCGCTGATAGAATTTTAGGGAGCTGGAGATGATAAGCAACGGGGCCACACGGCCGCAACACCTTGTATGGACCCACATACCGAGGGGCTAACTTGCCATGGACACCAAACCGATGCACCCCTCTCATAGGAGATACCTTGAGATACACATAATCCCTAGCTGCAAACTCCAAGGGCCTTCTTCGCTTGTCTGCGTAAGCCTTTTGTCGGCTCTGAGCTGCCTTCAAGTGACTATGAATAATACTTACTTTCTCTCGAGCCTCCTTTATGAAATCAGGCCTGAAGTACCCACGGTCTCCTACTTCAACCCAGTTCAGTGGCGTTCTACACTTCTGCCCATATAAAGCTTCAAATGGTGCCATGCGGATACTCTCTTGGTAGCTGTTATTATATGAAAATTCAGCTAACTTTAAACACTTATCCCACTTCTCAGGAAAAGAAATGGTGCAAGCCCTCAACATATCCTCGAGCACCTGGTTCACCCTTTCAGTTTGACCATCAGTTTGTGGGTGGTAAGCTGAGCTTCTGAGAAGACGAGTACCCTAGACATTCCTGAGTTGCTCCCAGAAACGAGAGACAAAAACTGACCCTCTATCAGAGATGATAGTAAGAGGAACTCCATGTAGGGTCACAATCTGATCGAAGTATATCTCCGCATACTTCCTGGTAGTGTATTTAGTATCCACCAGAAGAAAGTGGGCAGACTTGGTGAGACGGTCTACAATGACCCAAATAGAATCAAAGCCCGTGGAGGTGCGGGGTAAACCCACAATGAAATCCAGAGAAATATCCTCCCATTTCCAAACAGGGATGGGCAAGGGCTGTAGATATCTAGGAGCACGCATATGATCTGCCTTGACTCTACCACAAGTGTCACACTCTGCAACAAACTGGGTGATATCTTGCTTCATGTAGGACCACCAGTACAATTGGCGCAGATCATGGTACATCTTGTTGCTGCTAGGATGGATAGACAACTTTGAATGATGGGCTTCATTCAAAATCTTTCTTTTCAGCTCTTCATTGGACGGAACCACCAGTCTATCCTTGTATCTCACAACCCCCTGCTCATCAATGCTAAAATGAGGGCCACGCCCTTCAGCCATCAACTTCCTGATGTGAGGAATCTCTTCGGGGTCTTCCTTCTGTTCCTGAATAATCTGCTCTAGCAATTCCGAGGTCAATGTAATATGAGCTAGCACCTCATGTGTGGTTGAGAGACAAGGGTATTTCCTCAACCTGAATGTGACTTACGGCTCAAAGCATTCTGCTACAACATTGGCCTTTCCTGGGTGATAATGGACTTCCAAATTATAATCCTTTATCAACTCTAACCATCGCCTTTGCCTCATATTCAGCTCAGACTGAGTGAAAATATACTTGAGGCTCTTATGGTCTGTAAAGATATGCACTTTGTTGCCCAACAGATAGTGCCTCCAAATCTTCAGAGCGTGGACAACAGCAGCCAGCTCTAAGTCATGAGTGGGGTAGTTCACCTCGTGCTTCTTCAGTTGGCGCAAAGCATAAGCTATCACACGCCCATCTTGCATAAGCACACACCCCAACCCTATCTTCGAGGCATCACAGTATACGTCAAAGGGTCTATCAATATCTGGTTGAGCCAACACAGGAGCAGTGGTCAGAAAAGTCTTCAGGGACTGAAAAGCTTCTTCACAAGTTGGGTTCCAATCAAACTTAGCTTCTTTCTGGAGCAGCTTGGTCATGGGCTAGGCTATCTTGGAGAAATCAGGGATGAAACACCGATAGTATCCAGCTAGACCAAGGAACTGACGGATCTGGTGCACAGACTTGGGAGACTTCCAATCTAATACATCTTGCACCTTGCTGGGATCTATAGAAATGCCTTCAGGTGTCAACACATGTCCCAAAAACTGCACTCGATCTAACCAAAACTCGCACTTGCTGAATTTAGCATACAAGCTTGTGCTCCCTTAGTCGAGTCAGTACTATCCGGAGGTGTCGGGCATGCTCTTCATCATTCTTGGAATAGATCAGGATGTCATCAATGAAAACCACCACAAACCTATCCAGCTCCGGCATGAAAACTGAGTTCATTAGGTACATGAAGAAGGCTAGGAGCATTGGTGAGACCAAAAGACATCACTAGGTACTCATACAGCCCATACCTAGTAGAGAAAGCTTGTCTTTGGTATATCATGTGGCCTGATCTTGATCTGATGATAGCCCGATCGAAGATCTATCTTCGAGAACACCTTGGCACCAGCTAATTGATCAAACAAGGTATCTATGCGGGCAAGGGATACTTGTTCTTAACTGTTACCTGCATTAAGAGGGCGGTAATCCACACACATCCACAAGGTACCATCCTTCTTCTTCACGAAAATAGCCGGGCAACCCCATGGTGAAGAACTCGGGCGGATGAAACCTTTGTCCATCAACTCTTCCAGCTTGCTTCTTCATTTCTGCTAGTTCTCTTGGAGCCATGCGGTACGGACGTCTAGGAGATGGGAGTAGTACCAGGTTCAAGCTTCAATGGAGAATTCTACCTCTCTGTCTGGTGGCAACCCCAGAAGATCTTCAGGGAAAACATCCGAGAACTCACAAACCATAGGGATGGAGGTAAGATCAGGAGAGGCCTCAGCATGGGCAGCAACAGGTAAGACTGGATCTGAGGGTACAATAAGAGACATCCTATCCTCAGAAGAAGGAAGCCATAACTCCACACTTCTCCTCTGCATATCCAATACTACCCCATACACCCACAACCAGTTCATTCCAAGAATAGCATCAATGCCTTGCCCAGGCATTATCATGAACTATAGACGGTAAGTGTGGGTGGCTAATACCAAACTTACTGTATCCATGTGGGTATTGATGAACATTTGAGAACCCATAGTATGGATCTTATAGGCATACGGTATAGCCATAAGTGATAAGTTGTGCCGCTCTACAAACCCCATGCTCATAAAGGAATGCTGATGCACCAGAATCGAACAACACCAAAGCTGGATGGGAGTCGATGGTAAACATACCAGCCATAACTGCCTCCTGCTGCACAACCTACTGAGCATCCATGAAGTGCACCTGGCCAGATCTGTTGGGCACCTTCTTCTTGATGATGGTCCTCTTGATAAGCCTAGAATTTGTGGACGGCTGAGATGACTGAACTGGCTGATGTTGGGGACACTCCCTGGCATAGTGGCCATCCTTGCCACACTTGAAACAAGCACCAGGCTTGTTCCTGAACCCCTGACGAGGTAGGACCTACTGTCCCTGAGACTGCTGAGGCTGCACCTGCTGCGGAGGTGCATGGTACGGAGTAGAGGAAGTCTACGACGTCTGCTGGGGTGACCGGAACGGAGGCCCGCCGGATGGTTGATAGGGCCCCCGCCTGACAACTTGTATCCTTCTGTGTGTGAGGGTGGCTGGAGGATCCAGCTGCCACCCGCTTCCTCTTCCAATCAGCCTGAGATGCCCGCTGAAAACCCTCAAGAGCAATGGCGGCGTTCATCAGAGCCCCAAAGGTCTGATAGTTCACCGTGTAGAGCTTTTCCTGAAGGAGGGGAGCTAGACCACGAAAGAAGCGTTCCCTCTTCCTATCATCAGTGTCCACCTGACTGCCAGCATACTGAGCCAAGTGATTAAACTGGGTCACATATTCCATTACTGTCCTGTTCCCCTGGCGCAGCTCTAGAAACTCCTGTCACCTTCTGGTTGATGACACCAGCAGGGATAAAGAACTCTCGGAAGGCGGTGGAGAACTCCTGCCATGTTGCCGATGATCCAGTAGCTCCATGGCCTGGAAGGTTTCCCACCAAGCACCTGCGGACCCCAAAAGCTGCTGGGCCGCAAAGTACACCTTCTGCCCGTCGGTCACTCCGAGCAGCCAAAACTTCTGCTCCATAGTGCGAAGCCAGTGCTCCGCCTCTAGAGGCTCATCAGACGGGGTGAAGGTGGGTGGATGAGTCTTGAGGAAGTCCTGATAAGAGGACTATCCCTTAGGGCGGCGAGCACCACCCCCGTTCCCACCGTGACCCCCGTGGCCTCCGCAGGCGAGTCCCGCGATAGCCTGCGCCATAATGTCTAGGGCACGAGCTATTTCTTAGCGAGCAGCAGCGGACTCCTGGCGAGCAACCAATAGCTCCACCATTAATCTCTGTGGGAGTCATAGCGGCGGCGGTGGTGGCAGCGGTGGGAAAGGATGAGGAGCCAGAGGTGGAACCTCCTGACCTCCCCCGTTGCCACGCTCAATGGCCCGCCACTGTCACCCTGGCCCTCATGAGCCACCCCCAAACTAGTGCTCCCACATCCAGACCTCAGATTCATCTGTAAGAGAGACTGAACCATCCATTAGAACACCTTCTTGGATCCAGATCAAGGAATTAGGGGGAAAAGACAACACATTTATTAAAGCATTCATTTAGTTAGTCCTACCAATTTACTACTCACTTATACGTGAAGGGGGATTTTAGTTCAAGTAAGATGCTATTATCATGATGCATGCTCGACCTATACGTTCACTCTAGCCGGAATATAGCGGCCTTCGTAAAATTTTCGGCACATCGCACACTCACTTTTCCGTATACTAAACGGTTTCTTACGCAACGTAAGTCAGTGTACCTATAGAAATTGATTAAATAAAACTAGTGCCGCTATCCTAGATATACCATATTGCTAGGGCTTATACTTATTTACATAATGTAATCGCATCCTACTTTTCAGCAAAGCTTTTGTTGGTCAAATTTTTAGTTTTGGAAAAGAGTGATGAAACCCGTAACCATTATTGGCTCTGGTACCAACTATGGCAGAACCGCCTCAAAATAGCATACTTATGGAGGCGCTCGTCTTCCACCAGACACTAAGCACCCCGAAAGCAAGCTACAGCGAGCGGTGTCCGTCGGGCACACCCCGAGGGAGAACCCGAAAGATCCACATTTTTCCCAAGGATCCTAATAATGAGAATGAGTTACAACACAAGTACATTTCATACATTATAGTTTCTTAAAAAGTACATTATTACAATACCAAATACCAGAGTTCAGAATGATAAACAACGGAATTTAAAAATAACATCTAGCGGTAGGGGCGAGGATTCCGTCTGAGCCCACCAGAAGGATCCTCCACACAACGGTACTCTTCAAGCATTACCTGCAATAGGGGTAAATAAACCCTGAGTACACAATATACTCACAAGACTTACCCGACTAGTGGGAATACTTTCCCGACTCCAAGGATATGATAGGCTTTATGGTTTGCTGGTTTTCTTTAGCAGAAAGCAATACTAATAGTGAGTCCTTATTTATGTATTATTATTATCAGCCGTATTAAGTTTTCATCTAGCCAATCTATATAAGCACCTGTTCTACTTTCAAGCAAGGGTTGAGCAATCAATGCTGTTTCTTCTCCTTTTCCACTTTCAGTTCTTACTACGGTGCTAAACCGCAGACAAGCCGTACCGGATCGCCGGCGATTCGCGAATCAATGTGCCCAGCTGGGTGCCCCGAAAACACACGCCCTGCTTGTACCCCAGGCACAAGCAGGACTAACCCACCACTCTCCTGTCCCGGGTGTCTAGGTCCCCAGTCCAAACTTGGACTCCAAGCCCCCACCCCTGAGTCCCGGACTCAGTGTGGTGCAAGGACCTCCACCACCTCCTCTTCCCATCAGTCGGTCCGAAAGAGCCGGATCCACGACAAGAGAGCAGCAAGCCTTCCCTGCGCCCATACCCAAGTATGCGCTCGGGACAATAATCTGTGACTTGCCTAGAGTCATATGCAACGACCGGTCCTTAATCGACACGGACAGGGACAAAGTGTAACCGAGCTATGCCCTGTTGGCCGCAGGACACAACCCTTTACACCCACCAATACCCAAACCATTTCCCTACCCGGTCACCATTTACCTTTCCATCATTTTATTATGAGTGATCACATTGTATCACCTATGTGCGAGTAACGGCTAGGTTACTCACGCTACCGATATCCTGAGCATAGCAACTACTCGACCTGTACTAGTAGGACTCATAGGTAAATATATTTATGCATGTGGTTTCCATAAAATGCCTGTAACGTAAATGCACATCATATATATATTCAGTGATTATTAAAAATAGGGGTTATGCGCCGGGGCTTGCCTTGGGCAGGCGCCGGGTCAGCACCAATAGGCTCCTGGACTTCCTCCTATGCGAAGATCTCCTCCTCGTACTCCTCGATCACCTCGTCGTACTCTGGCTCGCCGACGGGCATGAAGTCTACCAGTCCATGATCTACATGAAATGATGATGCAATGTTTAATAATATAACAACAGCAGCTCTTAAAATAGAAGTACATCGATTTAACTACTAAGCTAGTGCTATCGACCACGGTGCTACAATTATCTATTGCTATCGACAACAAGTATCAAGTAAGGCATTCATCGTTATTCCAGCAACTATCGGTATTTTCACTCCTAACGCCGATTTACGCTATATACCAATAAACAAGGGTAATAGCTACTTTATTTAACGACACCTTCTAATGCTACAAAATTTACAGCGAGCACATAACATCCTCGGGAACCTACTGTAAAATTTTCAAGCTAAAACTATTACCGATTTGCCACAAGAATTCCTACAAATATTAATCTACATAATACTAAGCTTCCTAATTAGAATTTATGAGCCTATGATCATAATAGCTAACTATAACTAACTACACTAACAGATAGATGGTACTTTTTGCGAACCTAACAAAATTAGTCTCACTATTTTTGGACAACTACGCAATTTACTACGATTTATCGAAGTTCAATTCATAACTAAAATAAATAAACATGTCTATTTCCTAGAAATTAAGAAACCGAACTTGGCGTCGCGGCCCAACACGCGCGGCCTGGCCCGCGACTGCGCGACACGCGCCAGCGCAGTGCAGCCCATGCGCGCATGCGCGTGGCCCAGCCGACCACGGCCCGCGACAGGAGAGGCCCGCGCGCGACGACAATTATGCCCGAACACCACCGATCTACAATGAATTCGCAGTGAGCTCTAGGTCACTATTTCATCAGTCTATGCTTTTATAGCAGCACCCTCCCCTTTCTCAATCTTCCTCGCGGCAAAGCCCCTAGCAGCCGCGCGCGCGCTGGCGCGACGCCGCTGGCACCAAGCGACCACGTCGGCGCCACCCGAACCTCCCAGGCCTAGCTAAGGGGCCGATGAGTACCTCGAAGACAACGCGTGGTGACTGGGGGTGATACGGCGAGCGGAGGCGTAGTCCTGAGCTCCCTCCTCGGCGGTGGCCCCCTTCCTGCGGTGGCGGGAGCGTTCCCATGAGTGACAATGAAAATGGGGCAAACAACGAAGCTAGTGAGCTCCAGTGACTACCCAAGTTACCTTGCATCGATGATACGGCTAGAGATGGCACGAGCAGAGCTGGCGACGTGCACACCGACTCTGCGACTGGCGCCCGGTGATGGCACGGCGCGTCGGTGGTGGCTAGACTGACAGCAACACTATGACCGAGGTGCGCATGGTGCTCAGGAGGGTAAGGCTGAGCTAGTGGTGCACTAAATCGCCCGGTGTGCCTTAGGTTGTGCGGTTAGCCGACGGCGCGCGTCCAGTCCAGTCTTAAGGACCCGGTGGCGCGGTGATTATAAATTAAGGCACAGCGAGGGCAGAACTGCAGTGCAGGTGGGGTAGGTTGGAGGGCTGGCTACCTAGCGGAGCTAGCGGGCAAGACCAATTGAAGCACGGTACTAGTTACCAGCGAATTTGAAGGGTGGCCCCACCGGTCATGGCGACAGCGGAGACAGGGGAGCTTTGGCACGGCTTCGGTTCGGCCGGCTTGTGGATGTCAACGCATCATACACTAATGGGAGACAACGAGACATGCGGGATGTGCCCCTGACGGCCGTCCACATGGCGCCACCACGGCCAACACCGGACAAGACGAGCACAGGGCAGTGCGACACCGAGGTGATGGGGACGCAGGTGATCTTTCCATGCGCGTGCAGCCAAGGCGGGTCAAAGGGAGCAGTAGCGGCGTGGCGATGGGCGGCGTGTAGCGCGGACTCGGCACACTCCCGGCCAAGGCAGTGCAGAGCAGGGCATGGCACGGCAGTGCAGAGGAGGGCATGGCGCGGCAGTGCACGCCAGCATCCTGGCGCAGCGCGTTAGCCGTTGAGGTGACCCGTGCACCAACGAGGACAGCAAACCGCCAAGGCTGTAGCGCAGGGCCCGCTCACGTTGCATTCACGGTGGCATGACGACAAGACCTGCGCCACGGCGCACAAGGTGAGCCAGCCGTGGCGGCAGGCGAGAAACAGCGATGGCCGTGGCCGGCAGCGGAGGCAGACGGCCATGGCGCGCAGTGCCAGAGCCGCGCGCTTGCGCAGGCATGGTGGGGGGACGTAGTCAGTGTGGCAGTGGGTGTGGCCTGAGCGACAGTGGGCGCTGGCAAGCCAGCAGCGGTGGTGACCGCGTCTAGGGCCAAGCCATGTGCCGTGCACGCTTTTTAAAGCAGGTAGAAAACTTGTTCGCAAAGCTCCAAACGCCAAACTAATTGCTCAATGAGCAAGAGGGTACATCAAGCTATCTACCGTAGTCAAGACATCATGCTACCTCCTAAGCCAATCGCTCCACACAGCTCGCCAAAAGTGGCTTCGTCGACCACTTCCGAAACTTACGCGAACGACGTCGAATCGAACGATTCCACGTCGAATTCCAAATCCGACCTACGGGATGTACTAACTAGCTATCTTTGTCCTCGACCACATATATTTCATCGCCGTTTGTAAAAATGTTCTATAGCATTTTCGTTCGACAAAAAAATTCGGTTGACACAAAATGTAACATTGATTCATGTTTCATATAAATGTTTCAAGGACCGAACATTGCTTTATCATTCATGATATACACATATGCACAAAACCATGATGCTCATGCGATGTTTAGCAAAATAGTGCAATGTAACACCGAGGGTGTTATAGGTTTAGGCCGTGCAAATAAGCAGAGCGATCCCCTGCACGGCGTCGAGCACGATGAGGTAGCGCACGTCCCACTCTAGCTGCGCGTCGGCGCCGCGCCGCTCGTGGAGCAACGCGCCCAGGCTGTCGTTGGCCATGTAGTCATACATGAGCAGTCGGGTGCTCTTGTTCTAGCAGCACCCTAGGAACCGCACGATGTTCTTGTGCCGGATGGAGCCCAGCATGCGAACCTCCACCGAGAACGAGGCCCGGACGCAGCCGCTCGTGCCGTCGTCTGCCTTGCATGTCGCCGTTGCGGGCGTGTGGCTGCTGGGCCACAGCTTCTTCACGGCGATCACCTCACCGGTGCCGATGCTCACACGGTACACCATGCTGGAGTAGCCCTTGTCGATGATGTTGCCGTCCATTGGCTCCTCACCACCTGGTCGACGGAGAATCTCACCTTCTAGAACGGCGTGAACTGCCATGGCCACGATAGCTCGCCACCGCTCTTGGAGTCGCCGCCACCGCCGCCACTGCCATTCTTCCCTCCAAAGCCCATCCGCCGCGCTCGAAGTATGCCGATCATGCCGAGGACCATTGCCACCGTCACGGTTACCAGCAGCACGATGGCGAGCTTGAGGCGGTGCACGCGCTGGGCGTCTTCGGCCGTGTTCGTCACTGGGTGACCGTTGGCGTCGATGCTCACGAAGCATACATCCCCGCCTTTGGTGCAGAGCCTAGCGTTGCCGGCGTGGCAGGACATCGAGAGCTGTCGGAATAGCTTCGTGTCCGGGAGGTACCTGGAGAAGTTGTTGTTGCACACGTTGAGCGTGACAAGGTTGTCGAGCCTGCACGAGCGGCGTGAGGCTGCCGTCGAGCGTGTTATACGAGAGGTCGAGCACCGAGAGCTTGCTCAGTGCAGAGATCTTGGATGGGATCGGCCCGATGAGGCCGTTCCGGCTCAAGTTCAGCGCGATGTTGAGCCAGTCGATGCCGCAGAGCTCATCGAGGATGTTTCCGTTGAGCATGTTGTCACTCAGGTCAAGGAGCTCTAGGTTGTGACACTACCCGAGCGCCAGCGATATTGGCCCCAACAGCGAGTTGTCGCTTTGCACGAGCCTGCTCAGCATCTCCATCCTGCTGAGCGCGTCTGGCATGGTGCTGTTGAGCCTGTTGTGCGAGACATCGAGCTCCTGCATGGTGTGCACCGCGGCGAGCGACTCCGGCAGTAGCCTGGTGAGCGAGTTGTTGCTAAGGTCAAGCATCTAGAGCTGCGAGCAGTTTCCTAGCTCGGCCGGCACCGGGTTGGCCAGTCGGTTGCTCCCGAGGTCAAGGAAGTTGATGCTCTTCATGCCGGACACAGACGCCAGGATGGACCCGGCACTGCGGTTGCTGCCGAGGCGCATGAGGCTGGTGGCCTTGCTGATCTTCGGCGGCAGCGGGCCGGAGAGGTCGTTGAACAGGAGTAGCAGCTTGGTGAGGTTGCGGAGCAGGAAGAGGCCTAGCGGTATGACGTCGGTGAGGTGGTTGTGCGAGAGGTCTAGCGCCTGGAGGTTGGACAGGGACACGAGCGTGGGCGGGATGGCGCCCTCCAGCTGGTTCTGCCACGCGAAGAGCACCTGCAGCGCCGTCAGCCAACCGAGATCGGGCGGGATGAGGCCGGAGATCTCGTTGGTGTCGACTTGCAGCTGCACCAGCGACCGTGGCGTTGGCGAGCTCCGGCGGGATGGTGCCGGTGATGTTGTTGTCGCTGAGCATGAGGTCCTGCAGCGCTGTGAGCCGGCCCAGCGACGCGCGGGATGGTGCTGGAGATGGAGTTGATGGAGAGGTAGAGCGAGACGAGCGAGGTGAGGTTGCCGAAGCAGTCCGGGATGGGGCCCGTGAGCGCGTTCTGCCACAGCAGCAGCTTCTGCAGCTGCGGCAGAAGCGCCGAGCGACGGGGGGAGTGGGCCGGACAGCGAGTTCTCGTAGAGGTAGATGTTGGTGAGGTTGGAGCATTTCCCCAGCTCCGGCGGGATGGCGCCAGAGAGCGCCGTGGTGTAGATGGACAGCGTCTGGAGGCTCTGGAGCTGTCCCAGCGGCGCCACGTGCGCTCTGTCCACGCTACGTCGGCCAAAACCTTGTTCGGATGAGTTATGGACCTAAGTGGCATACTTAAATAACATTAGGGTGCCAGAAGTACGATTCGAGAGTTTGTGGACCTAAGTGGCATCCGAAGATAAGTTCAAGGGCCTACGATGCATTTACCTCTGTTGGCTTTGTCTAATAGTTTTCAATATCTCAGCTCCTAAGAATTTTTTATTTATTTTTAACTCTTTTTAAACAGTATTTTCAAATCTAACACGTCTTAACTTCTTTTTTTAAAACTAACCCTTTAGGCCGCGTCATGCATGGAGACGTGGCAAAACCACACTGTCATGCCATGCATGGCGGCGTGACAAGTCTGCCACGTGGTAGTCGCCGCTCACGTGGTAGTCAGCCGAGCGGCGACTCGCTGACGTGGCGCAACTTAGAAAAATTGTATTTTTTCTATACGATCTTGGATGAAGATGATCTTTATTTGAAAATTGTCCCTCGACGAGATCTACAACTTTCTAGTTTTGAGTTTTTTCATTTAAGGTTGTTAAGATGTTCAAAAAAATAATATAAAGTTTCAGCATCTTATTTAAGGTTGTAATAATATTATTTTTTAGCAGCTTAACGACCTTAAATATAAAAACTCAAAACTAAAAAGTTATAGATCTCGTTGAGTGCTACAACTTTCGTATAGAAAGTATCGCTATTTGGCACCATATAAGAAAGATACGATTTTTCCAAGACAACATACGCTTGTACGCGATTAATGCGATGCTGAAATTTATATTAGTTTTTTAGCATTTTAACGATCTCAAATGTAAAAAGTCAAAACTAGAAAGTGGTAGATCTCATCGAGGCCTACAATTTTCATATAAAAGATCATCTTCATCCGAGATCATATAAAAAAATTCAATTTTTCTAATTTGCGCCACGCCAGCGATTCAACGCTCGGCTGACTGCCACGTGGCAGGCTTGTCGCGCCGTCATCCATGGCGCAACAGTATAGTTTTGCCGCACCGCCATGCATGGCGCAGCCAAAAGGGTTAGTTTAAAAAGAAGAAGTTAAGACGTGTTAGATTTGAAAATAGTGTTAAAAATAAAAAAAATCACTCCTAAAAGCTAAATTCTAGTTCTTTCTCTATTATATATCAGCACTGGGAACATTGTCTTTTTCCTTATTCTTTCCCGTGTCATTCACACATCTAGATCGGCTGCATATATTTTTGCACGATTGGATCAATTTTCTCGAGTGTAGAAAGAAAGATCGGGAGTTGAGATAAGGTGTTGCACAGAGGTTTTTTCCAGTCTTGCCAAAAAATCAAGATTGAGAGTGGGTTCTGGAAACATTTGGAGATGCTCTTATCACACTGAAGCCAGAAAAATTGCTCGTAATAACATGCTCTTATCACACTGGGAACATTGTCTTTTCCCTTGTAGGCTAGTTTTCCAGATTTTTAAAAGGCAGCTCAAAAGCTGGGCTTAGGCCAAGTCCAGCAATCAAACACACCTGTAGCCCATTGGGAAGTGCCCGGCCTGGTCGTTGGGCTGGCTGGGCCCATCCCCACCGCGCCGCCATCGTGCTCCGATCGGCTGGAGCTGCAACCTGCAAGGTCAAGGTCAGCCGCCTGCAGATGCAGCAGATCTATCTGCTTCATCTTCGCCTAGCATCTTCTCTTCTCTTCTCTGATCGAAAGCCGTCCTTTTTTCTACTCCTACCTTGCTTCTGGTCTGGACGATCGAATCGAATCGAATCGAGCGACGAGACGAGACGATGGGCGGCGTCTCGCGTCGGTTTCTGAATCTGATCGTGGACAAGCGCATCGCCGGACTCCAAACGCTGCGCTGCATCGACCTGGCGCGCCACAAGCTGTTCAACACAACACTACCTATGCTACCAGTGAACGCAGACACCCCGTCCGCATCCCCTTGGGTCAACAATCACAAGAGTAAGAAGAAGACTAAAATTGGGATGATTCGGCAGCTTCCTCTTCCTGCCCCAATCGTCAACTTCCAAGGCTCAGCTGAGAACTTCGATTGGTGGATGGACTGTTTCCCGCTTGGAGCAGCAGGTCGCAAGGTGCTCTACGTCGACCAATCTTCCCGTACATTGCTCTACGACACGGTGACACGCGAAGCAGCACTGGATATGCCCTACATGTACAAAAAGTGCTCGGCCCTCCCCATCTTTGTGCCCGCCGCCGGTGCTGACAGTGACACCAACACCAACACCAACGACGACGATGGCGGCCAATGCAGCATCTACATCATGGAGGCCCGTCCTGCTGAAGAACGGCCTCAAGATGCCATGAAGCTAAGCTATCAGTACGAGGCTTTCATCCACCACCGCAGGACCGGCTGCTAGGAGCGCCAACAAGGTTTTCATTATCGGAAATAAAAATTTATCGGAGGTTATGGATAAATAGGATAAGCAAGATATATCGGAAATATCGGACCAAATTCAAAATAAATTCAAATTGTTTTGAAAAAATTCCATAAAATTTGACTTGAAACTATTCCTAAGCTATTAAACATCACTTGTTCACAGATAAAAACAAGAATAAAACATTATAGTGTGGGATTGTCGCACGGCTGAATTTGGGTTGTCTGTGTGGAAGCAGGAAAGAAGGGAAAAATTTGGCCGATGTCAAATTTTATCGGACCCCGTGGATAGAAAGGAAATTTCGAAAATTTTCGTGAATTTCGGCCGATAAAAAAAACCTTGGCGCCAACTCCTCCCGCCACCGCCATTTGTTTGTGACCCCAACGTGGCCAACCCCAGCATCACCTCACACGAGGTGGTCAACCATCCCAGCATCACCTCTCACGCGCTGGTCCATGCCCATGGCGGCTCTTGCTCTCCCGACATCTGGATATCTGCCGATGGCGGCGCCGGCACCTACTGCTTGGACACGGCCAAACACACCTGGACCAAAGTCGGCAACTGGACGCTACCCTTCGATGGAAAGGCCGAGTACGTTCCCGAGCTCAAGCTGTGATTTGGTATCGTCAGCGTCGGCAAAGAGGAATGGGAACTGGGTGCTGCTGACCTCCCCTCTGCTGCCATGGTCGACATGGACTCCCAGCCACAGCTGGTAGGCACATGGAAGGAGCTTGCGGAGGAACAGACTCAGAGCTGGCTGGAGCTGCGGCGTCCTCAGTTTGTCAGCCTGGGCTCTGGCAGGTTCTGCGTCGCAAGGTTCTTCCACCATGCTACCATGCATCCCCTCGTCTACTTCTTTCATTCTCCACCTGATGAACTATTTGAGGAGGAATATTTTACTGTCTTGACTGGTGTCGATGTGGTGCCGCGCGACCACACCGATAGTAATGCTACCTACACCAATTGCAATGACAGCAATGGCTTCAAAGTGCAACTGGAAATGATCAAGCACAATTCAAGACGCCACATGTCTTATGGCAGCGACGGTACCATTGATCTTGTGTTCTGATTTTCTGAATAAGTTTGGTTCCAGACCCCGGCCTTGTATTATCTTATCCATCATTATCATTACTCTACTTCTTCTGGATGAACCCGGTGTCGATCTTGTCCTAGTTTCAGTACTTAGTGTCATCAAAGTCCAGTGTTATTTGTTCAGTTCTACTACATATGAATATGAACGGTGGTTTAATTTTGTCTCTCCGAATGAATGGTACATTCTGAGTTATCATTAATAATGTTGGGATATTGAGGTCTCATGTGCATCTTAGCATAGTATTTTTGTGGGCTGCTTACTTGCCGTCGACCTAAAAAAACATCCTCTTTGTTAGATAATTGGCCCGTTCGCTGATTGGTGGTGCTGATTTGTTGTGAGAGGAAAACAATGTTGGCTAACTAATAAGTTCTGGCTGAAACCAACAAGCAAACAGGCTGAATAACTATTGTGCAACTTTGTGTGGTGCACCGGAGATCTCCGTTGAGCTTTTCAACTTTTTGGCCACCTCCAAAACCGGCTCTGCTAGATAGAGATACGGTAATGCTCCCTACAGAGCATCCGTCCGGACGGACCCTGCCGTGCTGCGCGCCACGCATCCCGTCTGCATCGCGTCCCGCTCATGGTCTCCGCCTCTTTCCTGGTGCCCACACGGCCACGCACGCAGTAAACACAGGCAGGCTTTGCCCCACGTGCTGTTATTTTTAAGGATGCATGTCGCTAGTTGTGTGTGCACAGGTGCACATGCATGCATATTAAAATGAAAACTATTGTGTGCCCACATGAGCTCAACACCGACGACCTCCGCATCACTCCATGGCATTTACCTTCACGTTGGCGTCGAGCTCCGTATGTTTTATGTGTTTCAGATGTATTTTTTATCTAGATGTTGCAACATGTGTTTTATCTAGATGCTGCAAAATTAGATCTTTGTGTTGCATATGTTGCAATTGCTATACATGTATGTTGCAGGTGTATGTTTGGAATATTTCAGGTGTTTCAGACGTATATTGCAAGTATTTTTATCTAGATGTTGCATATGTTGCAGAGATGTTGCAAGCGTATGTAATATTTCACCTGTTTTAGATGTATGTTGCAGCAAGTGCTTCATGTTGCAAGTGTTTTCATTAGCAGACGTGGGAAGCAAACGCATGCAAAGTGTTTCATCTGGATGTTGCATATGTTGCAATGGCTACAGACGTATGTTGCAAGTGTATGTTTTAGCTGTTTTGAACGTATGTTGCAAGTGTTTTATTTGGATGTTACATATATTGCAAGTGTTTTATTTGGATGTTACATATGTTGTAGTGGCCATATACATATGTTGCAAGCGTATGTTTCAAATGTTTCATCTGTTTCAGAGGTATGTTGTAGCAAGTGCTTCATGTTGCAAGTTTTTCATTAGCAGGCGCGGAAAGCAGGCGCATGGGGAGGCGGTCCTCGCAGACGCAGGCGGTCTCTGTGTGCAGGGGAAGTGAAGCGGGGGTGGTCCCCACCTAAATGCAGGGGCACGGGCAGCGTAGCACAGAAGTGAAGCGAAGCGCGTAGCAGCATGGGCGTGGGTGGTCCCCACCTGCATGCACGGGCACGGGCACGCAGCATGGAAGTGAAGCGAAGTAAAGCGCGCAGCTGCATGTGTATGCACAGGGGGTGGGCGGGCAGACGCAATAGTTGCATCCGTATACGGGGCAGGCGAGGCAGGCTTAGTAGCATGCAGGGGCATGCGGTCAGGCTTAGCAGCATGCGGGGTAGGCATGAGCGTCCAGATAGGGACTAGCATCCGGTCATCCGGACGCTAGCCATGCCGATAGAGATAGGTCCAGTACTCCAGTGGCTTGGCTCCTCTTTCCTCTTCTCAGCCATGGAACACCTTCAATGTTACATAACTCCAATAGGTGCCAACCTCTGGCGTGGGCACCGGAAATATGCACTTTCACATTCAGAGCAGCTCCTACTCAGTCACTACTGTTCTGAAGCTAGCTCTGCTGATCCCTGCAATCTTTCCTTTTGTCAAAACCGGTGGAATGACATGCATGGTTCAGTGGAGTGTTCCAGTGAAAGAGGGAATCTCCTTTGTTTGGTGTGATTTGGCCCACTCATCAATACATGGTGCTCTTGCACAAGCATGACATCATAGAGAAACCTGGTTACCGGTGGAAGCACTTTTTGGTATATATTGTTAAAAAAAGCATCAGATTTTACAATGAAACTGAGGCTTAGGTTAAGTGCTGATTGTATTTTTACCAGAATGAAAGGATTAATTAGGTCACCAGATGCTGTGCTCTGCACAGAGAAAGTAACAACTGGATGGCAGAAAGGGGACATGCAAAATGACCGGGAAGAATCAAGATCACTAAAATAGCTATAGCTAGAAGGAAAAATTAAAGTCAAGTGGGAAAGTGCAGAGGAAATTAAAGTTAAAGAGCTATATAGCTTGTAGAATACTAAATCTAAGTATATGGTCGAGGAATAGGGGCAACAAGCTCTGTTAATTTCCACAAGAAAGTGCTCATCATGAACGTCGTAACCTCCTGACGACGACTTATATTCGAGCGATAATCTTATAAACTCCCTTCGTCCCTATTTAAGTGTCGTCGTGGGATTCGTGCTGGTCAAACTTTAAGCTTAACTAAGTCTATAAAAAAATATTAGCAATATATCTCTAAATAAATTTACTATAAAAATAAATTCAATAATTTATCTAATAATATTATTAATTATGTACTATAAGCATTAATATTTTTGTATATATTTAGTTAAAAGCGAGAACGACAGGTAACAATGGAGCAGTAGGCAACAAACCCAGCCAATAATACAGACTAGCCCACCGGTGGGCAGAATTCTACTCACGTGCGACTATCTTGTCTTGTTACGAGGATACATCCGACCCGATCATGGGCCTCTCGACTCTTGGACAAATCCGATCCGACACCCAACCCTACCCGATTTGAGTAGCACGTCGGATGGGCTTGGGCCATCAATTTTTGTGATTTCTGACTGCTCGGGGTGTTATCTAATTCCAATCGCGCCGCCGTTGTGCTCCGATCCGGCCGGCGAAGCAAGTTCCGCCCCGCCGCCATTCGCTTCACCTCGACCCTCAGGTCAGGACTCAGGACCCAGGACAGGCCGACCGGCATCTTCCTTTCTTTGTTACGACTTACGATCGATCGATTTCTTGTATTTCAAAACATGCATGTCTTCGATTTTCAGCTGACGATCGATCGGATATTCCGAATCGACGACGATGAGCGGCGTCTCGCGTCGGTTTCTGAATGTGATCGTGGAGAACCGCAGCGCCGGCGTCCAAACGCTGCGCTGCATCGACCTGGCGCGCCACAAGCTCTTCAACACAAAACCACCACCACCAACCACTGGTGGACTGAAGAACAAGAAGAAGAAGCAGGACTTCAAGACGGAGAAGAAGATGTTGCCCCTTCCTACTCCTCGGCCTAGCTCAAGCTTCAGCATGCGAGCATCAAGTGGGCAAGGGAGGATGCACTGCTGCTCGGCTCCCGCAGATCGCCGAGTCTTGTGCCTGGATAAATCGTCGGGGCGCAGCCTGCTCATGGAGGCAGACACGTCCCGGCCCCGCATTGTGATGATGCCTCCTCTCCATCCCAAGCTGGAACCCATCTCCCTCTACATCCCGGACACGGATGGCACTGCGAAGCTTGACGACCCTCATCTGCTGCAGCTGGATGATGACCTCGCTGCTGCTGCTACTGGTGGTGGTGGTGGAACCTTTTCTTATCACACTATGTCAAATATCATTTCTAGGAGTGGCTACCGTGTATTTGCAGGGGCGGTTTGGTCAGCCGCCCCTACGCAAAGGTCTCTACAAATTATGTATTTGTAGGTGTGGTTTTCAGACCATCCCTACAAATCGATTTGTAGGGGCGGCTACAGTACCAACCGCCCCTACAAATCATTTTTCCGCCAAAAAAAAATAAATTTATAATTTAAATTGGACCATGAAGGGATCGTGACGCCTAAGAGGGGGGGAGGGGGGGGGGGTGAATTTGGCGTCTTAAAATTCTAACTCTAAACTATGACCTCTTTTTCTAACCCTAGCAAAACTTATACAATAGATAAGCTATCTAGATGTGCAACTATGGTTTTACTAGAGTGTTGCTATCTCTACCGCAAACGTAGTAAAGTAATCAATGTAAATGCGGAAGCTAAAGAGCAAGGTAGAGATATGCAAACTCCCGTCGACGACTCCGGTATTTTTACCGAGGTATCGAGAAGCGCGCAAGCTTCCCCCTAGTTCTCGTTGGAGCCCCTCGCAAGGAATCCCTCGCAAGGGCCAAGCTCCTGGTCGGGTAACTCCGTGGATAGCCTCGGGCCTTCCCCACGCGCAAGTGGGTCTCCGATGTGCCTCACGGCAAGCCTCTCCCGGATGCTCCCCGCCGTCTTCACTATCAAGCTTCCGACCGAAACGCCTGCGGGCCTTGTTCCCTCCGGTATACGGTGGCGGCCACACCACAAACGCGGTTGGTGTGATCTCGCAAGACTTCAAGCCCCTCCGATATACAACACTTGTGCTCGCAAGCACGGGGTGGCAAGAGGTATGTAAACCTCACTTAAACACTAGGCAAACACCTAGAGCAAGCGCATAAACGGTGGTCTAATCAACCTAAGTACTTCGCAAAGCACTTATGCTAATCACCTAATAAAACACTAAGCACTATGCATGTGGAGATCACTAAAATGGTGTATCAACACCCTTGGTATGTTTCCTCAGCTCCACTCCTCTCATTTGGCCGGTTGGGGGCTGTATTTATAAGCCCCACTGAGAAAGTAGCCATTAGAATCGAACTCCTGCAAATCTGCTACTGACCGGACGCTGAATCGTCCTGACCGGACGCGTCCGGTCGTCCCGACCGTTGCAGCCGTGAACTACCGATCAGACGCTTCCAGCGTCCGGTCATAGCTTCGCGCGTCTGGAACCTCTCTGTACTCGATCGGACGCTGCATTTCTGTGTCCGGTCGGTTGCCACCAGCGTCCGGTCCTCGCGTCCGGTCGCCTGTCTGCCGAGCCACCGGTCCAGCGTCCGGTCGCGCTTCCAGCGTCCGGTCCAGCGTCCTGTCGCCTCTGCGAGCTCGTTTCTTCACGATCTTGTGTACGGCTTGGTTCTTATCTTCATGCTTAGACTTTGCTTGATATCTTGGGTCTTTTCTTGTGCTCCTAAGGTCTTTCTTAAGGTGTTGATCATCGGATTATCATGTCGCCTTCGTCTAAGTCATGTCTTGCACCCTGTTGGACTATAAAACAAACACTCGCAAATTTATTAGTCCAATTTGGTTGTGTTGGTTATCAAACACCAAAATCCAAAGTAAATGAGCTTAGGATCCATTTTCCTTACAATCTCCCTCTTTTTGGTGATTGATGACAACACGACCAAAGCAAACAAATGATAGAGATTTTGAAATTTAAAGACTACCTGCTTGCTAGGATGCAATGCAAAGGGCAAGATTATCTGATGCTAGAAAATCCTACTTAGATACCAATCGAAAACCATCTTACCCTTGTAAAAGTCCCTATGTATCATTATGAATTCCTACAGATTTTACCATTACTTAGTCTAATCCATAATCCACTTTTCTTCCTTTCTTGGACCATTGCCACTTGTAGACATCAACTTGATGCTTGCCTTTGGTCCTTCAAATTCTTTCCCTTTGGCATCAAACACCGAAAAGGAAGACATTAGTAGCATAAGGGATGGTCAAATTTCGTGATCCTTTTTGTATAGAATGAAATGGATCACAAAATTTGACTCTCACATTATATAGACTAAGCTCCCCCTAAATGTATGCATACATATGTTGAAAAGCAAAGCATATGCATGAATAGTAATTTATTGCACAAGAGAGTTTAATCTATATAAAGCATGGAGAAAGCATATAGATAGGAAATGAGATCAAAATGATGATGCCAATTAAAGAATGATGCTTAACTTCGGGGACTCCATATTTCTTACAATGAGACTACTACACATATGTTTGAAAAAATTGATACAATTTAAAAAATGTTAGTCTCAAAGCATCCAAGTTATAGAGTTACTCCCCCTAAATATGTGCACACAAAAGTAGAATACTTTGTAGAAATTTGTGCACAATGATTTAAGTATCAAAATACCACTTAAAAAGTGATATTTAGGAGAGATTATCTACACTTTGGACTTTGGCACATATTAGATAGTTAATTGTAAAACAAGCTATGTGCCGTGCTCCTAAACAATTTTAATCCATGTAGGTTTGCTCCAAGGGTTGATAATGAAACCGAGCAAGCCCACCATATGATATACCTATTGAATGCATGACAAAATATTTAAGTATGTGAATGCAAACATTAGGCATAAAAGATAACTAGATGCTTTAAGAGTATACCAATTGAAAGACAATACCAATTGAAACAAATGCTAATAGAAAGTAATGACATCTAGTTACCTAACATGGGAAGGGGAATTTGGGTCCATAGTATTCACTAACCTACTTGGCAATGACTTTGTCCATCATGATGCACCCCATGAAATACACCCATACTTTGCCAAGTCTCCAAATTTCCCGAAGTCTGACGGACTTCTTACTTTCCTTTCGAGATCCAAACCTTCTTGGTGCTCTTCATGTTGGAAATGATTTCCTTTGGCACCCAAAAGTGTTTGACCCCATTGTAAGCTTGGTTGTTCACCTTGATGGCCACCACCTTGTCATTTTTCTTCTTCTTAAAGAGATAAGGTGTGGAGGCCTTCTTGTCCACCTCGTTGGTGTAGGTGTTGGAGAGCTTGCTTGTTTGCTTTTTCTCCTTCTTTGTTCCTCCCCCATTCTTCACCTTGCACTTATAGGACTTGTGACCTTCCTTGTGGCACACGTAACAAACCACGGTTTGTCCTTCATCAAGCTTCTTCACTGCCTTGATGGTGTTATCTTGATGAAGTTGGGTTTGCTTCGCCTTGCCTTTCACTTGAGTCAAGTCCTTGGTGAGGCGAGCTACTTCTTGCTTGAGTTGCTCATTTTCTTTTGCAATCTCTTGTGTGCATGTATCTATAATCACTTTCTCAACACAAGCTTGGTTGCACAAAGGTGAGTCTAAACATACATCATTGCAAGAGGTAGATGCATCCTTTTTAATTATGTCATTTCTTTTAGATGCCTTGGTGGGGGTATTTTTTACGGCCTCAAGATTAGCAACTTTCTTTGTTAGCTCATCACAATGTTTGCACATGATTTCCATTTTAGCAAGCAAACTTTGATAATCATTTTGTGAGCTAGCTAACTTTTCTTTTAATTTTTCATTTTTCTTTTCAAGTGGCTTATCATTAATTGTGCATGCACTTGTTGTTGCACTAGCCTCAAGTTGCTCAATTTTAGTAGATAGTTCAACATTGAGATTTGCAAGGTTTTTGTATTGTTCAAGCAAATTTTTGTATGCTTATTGTGAACTACCTAGCTCTTCTTTTAAAGTTTTGAGCTTCTTTTGTTGGCTAGTGCAAACTTTAGCATATTTAAGATTTTGTTGCACAATTGTATTATAAGAAGGCAAATCATCATCACTATCACTCTCACTAGAGGATGAGCTTTCGTTACCTCGTGCCATAAGGCACACAAGAGAAGAGTTTGATGATGAGTGCTTGTGACCTCGCCTCTTGTGATGGTTTTCTTCTTCATTTGAAGAATCATCCCATGACCTTATTGTCGTGAGGGCTTTGTTCTTGCACGCCTTCTTCTTTGTCCTAGGTGTGGGCTTGTTTGGACAAACTTCCACAATGTGCCCCAACTCGCCGCATCCATAGCATCCCCTCTTTCTTTGCTCATTTCTTTGATTAGTGAAAACGAGGTCTTGAATTTGGATGGACACACCCTTGACATTGAGCCTTTGGATCATCTTCTCCACCTTGTTGATTAATTTGATTGATTCTTCATCAAGGTCGGAGGTGGAGGAGGAAGATTGATCATCATCACTTGAATCTTTATCATCATCCTTATCTTCTTCTTCACTTGAGGAGCTTGAGCTTGACTCAACTTTCTTGCTCTTCATCTTTTTCTTCTCACTACAAGTGAGAGCTTTGCCTTTGCTTGATGAAGATGCTTCTCCTTGACCCATCTTATGCGACATTTCAAATGCCACTAGCTTTCCAATGACAATCCCCGAGGTCACGGTGCTCAAGTTCTCCATGTTGTGAAGGATGGTGATGATGCTTGCATATTTCTTTTGTGGTAGAACAGAGATGATCTTCCTCATGATGTCCGCATCATCTAGCTTTAATAATCCTATTGAATGGAGCTCATTGATGATTAGATTCAATCGAGAATACATATCATGAACAAGCTCGTCATCATTCATAACAAAGGAATCATAATTTTGCTTGGCTAGATAATATTTTTGCTCACGGACATTACTTGTGCCGTCATAGAGCTCTTGGAGTTTTAACCAAATTTCATATGCCGTATTTAAGGTGAACACTTGGTTAAACACATCCATGCTAAAAGATTCAAACAAGCAATTCTTAGCTCTAGCATTGAAATGCATTTCTTTTTTATCACTCTTTGTGGGTTTTTCAGGATTCTTGATGGGTTTCATCCCATCACGAGTGACTCTCCATACATCCAAATCAACCGCCTCAAGGTGGCAAGCCATTCTAGCTTTATAGTATGGGAAGTTAGTGCTGTCAAATTATGGAGGCCTAGCGGTATCCATCCCAACCACTCTACAATAGCGTCGGCTCAACGACGATTTAAGCCAAAGGTCCAAATATGAGCCAACCGGCTCTGATACCAATTGAAGGGACCGTGACGCCTAAGAGGGGGGGTGAATTTGGCGTCTTAAAATTCTAACTCTAAACTATGGCCTCTTTTTCTAACCCTAGCAAAACTTATGCAATAGATAAGCTATCTAGATGTGCAACTATAGTTTTGCTAGAGTGTTGCTATCTCTACCGTAAACATAGTAAAGTAATCAATGTAAATGTAGAAGCTAAAGAGCAAGGTAGAGATATGCAAACTCCCATCGACGACTCCGGTATTTTTACCGAGGTATCGAGAAGCGCGCAAGCTTTCCCCCTAGTCCTCGTTGGAGCCCCTCGCAAGGAATCCCTCGCAAGGGCCAAGCTCCCATGGTCGGGTAACTCCGTGGATAGCCTCGGGCCTTCCCCACGCGCAAGTGGGTCTCCGATGTGCCTCACGGCAAGCCTCTCCCGGATGCTCCCCGCCGTCTTCACTATCAAGCTTCCGGCCGAAACACCGCGGGCCTTGTTCCCTCCGGTACACGGTGGCGGCCACACCACAAACGCGGTTGGTGTGATCTCGTAAGACTTCAAGCCCCTCCGATGTACAAGACTTGTGCTCAGCAAGCACTGGGGTGGCAAGAGGTATGCAAACCCTCACTTAAACACTAGGCAAACACCTAGAGCAAGCGCATAAGCGGTGGTCTAATCAACCTAAGCACTTCAGCAAAGCACTTATGCTAATCACCTAATAAAACACTAAGCACTATGCATGTGGAGATCATTAAAATGGTGTATCAACACCCTTGGTATGTTTCCTCAGCTCCACTCCTCTCATTTGGCCGGTTGGGGGCTGTATTTATAAGCCCCACTGAGAAAGTAGCCGTTGAGGTCAAACTCCCGCAAATCTGCTACTGACCGGACGCTGAATCGTCCTGACCGGACGCATCCGGTCGTCCCGACCGTTGCAGCCGTGAACTACCGATCGGACGCTTCCAGCGTCTGGTCACAGTTTCGCGCGCCTGGAACCTCTCTGTACTCGATCGGACGCTGTGTTTCTACGTCCGGCCGGTTGCCGCCAGCGTCTGGTCCTCGTGTCCGGTCGCCTGTCTGCCGAGCCACCGGTCCAGCGTCCGGTCGCGCTTCCAGTGTCCGGTCTAGCGTCCGGTCGCCTCTACGAGCTCGTTTCTTCGCGATTTTGCGTACGGCTTGGTTCCTATCTTCATTCTTAGACTTTGCTTGATATCTTGGGTCTTTTCTTGTGCTCCTAAGGTCTTTCTTAAGGTGTTGATCATCGAATTATCACGTCGCCTTCGTCCAAGTCATGTCTTGCACCCTGTTGGACTATAAAACAAACACTCATAAATTCATTAGTCTAATTTGGTTGTGTTGGTCATCAAACACCAAAATCCAAAGTAAATGGGCTTAGGGTCCATTTTTCCTTATAGACCAGAACATATATTTTTCAATTAGCATTAACGATAAACAAGATCACTAAATTCGTATAGTAATATTTCAGAGCAAATCAATTGAGACCTATGGACTATAGGAAGTAGTAAAAGATTCACTGTACAGTTCTGTAGAAGTTTACATGAGCTCTCTAGCCAGATGCGATATTATGCATCAAAATGATAGCATATGGGCAGGTAATCAAGGTCCTATTCTCTTCAAAACTAGCACGCATTTCCAACATATGGGTTTTCCAAGAGAACTATAAACTCAAGATACAAATCAGGAAGGAACTGATCTTATCCAAACTATAACCATGGCATAGTTTCAGTCTTGCAAGTCATATTACCTGCATAAATATTGATACTGTGAGGAGTGGCTTATCTCCCACCTTTAGACGTCTAGCCTGCAAAAGAAAAAAAAACCAACTCAGTAAGCAAAGCAAAGACCGGAAGATAAGAGAATTTGATCGGCCGGAGCAATGCAAACAAAGGTAGGTTCTTATCTTACTGGAAGAGAAGAGAATTTGATGGCCCAGAAATCGGCCGCCGGCCGGAGCAATGCAAACAAAGCTGGTGGCTAGTGCCTAGCTTTTTACCGTGAAGAAGTCGGTGCTGCGCATGGCCCAGAAGAAGATGACGGTCATGACGGTGAGGTAGGTGCCGTAGAAGACGCCCGTGACGAAGATCTCGTTCAGCTTCCAGCTGTCTGGATGCGGAGACGGCCTCACCCTGTCCTTGGAGATGGTCATGATCGTGCCTGCATTTTTTCATCAAAAGCAAGCAACAAGTGCCATGCTTCAGCTTGCCAATGGAGTGTTTAGATGGTTCCGAGTCTGTCGGAGTTTTTCAAACCCACCGTCGTTGAGGATGGCAATGACCAGGATCATGAACGGCGAGAAATCAAACTTCCAGATCAGCGCGATCAGCATGAACCCGAGCTGCATATATATTCCCATCACCAGAGCTTGTGGTTTTCACAGACAAACCCAACAGGGGAGCAAAGTCCATATAAAAAATGGTTGACAAAGTGAACTTACCACAATACGGATTGTTATCGACACTGCGTAAATCTGACAAAAGAAGAAAGTTTCAGTCCAAAAGAAACTGCTGAACTACTGCTGCTGGTTGTCAGATCAGATGGATGTGGCACGTGCTTACGGTATAGTTCTTCATCCTCTGGAAAATGGAACGGCTGGTGAGCACGGCACTGATGATGACGCTGAGCAAGATGTAGAAACAATCATATTCCAAGGAAACAAGAAATTTCCATCTAGTAAGTTTAACTACTTAACTAATAATAATTATTAAATTGAAAGCATATTCTAACCGTTAGATTGACTTTAAAAGAGATGATACTATACTGCAAATTTGGGTTCAACATGCAAAAATCAACATCATAAGAGACAAACATTCTAAAGAATAATATTTGCATTTACCTATAAAGAAATACATGTAAACAAAAGGCTAAATTGCATGCAAGGAATCATCATATAGGTGTAAAAAATATAGATCTGAATGAGCTACCTCCATATTTGCAACAAAAGGCTAAATTGCCTAATTAGGAGCACATTGTTGCCTAACAAATGACAATTAAATTACCTAACAAATGACACTTAATTTGCCTAAGAAAATAGTTATGTTTCTCTTTTATGTGTGTGTGATCATACCTCGTTGCCGCCATTGGATGCTGGCGCACACACTCCATGAAACCTCTACCCTCTAGGCATTGTATGAAGAACTATCCCTGTAAATGCATGCACAAAAAAGAGCTGATGTCATTACATTTGTATATAGCAGGAAGCAAAAACATTACAGTTAAAATGCCTACAATATGAGAACACAAGAAAGGGCAACTAGCTCAATCATGTACGACATCCAGTGTTTCCATGTATGCTTAGAAATCAGAAACTCACATGAAGAAAATATGGGTAATCAGCCAGCTCGGCTACAATTATTTGGTTGTGGCTGCAGCTTATTGCAGTTATACCTATAGTATAGTCTAGTTTACTTTTGTAGCCAAAATAGCAGTAGCCGGCCGCAAGAAGCTACATTTTCTTAGGCAATTTAAGTGTTATTCATTAGGCAATAATGTCTTCTTAAAGCAAGTATAGCGTCTGTGTCATTTGCAACCCACAGCCCCCCAGATGACTCACTCATTAATCAAGTATTGTATAACTAAATTCGTAAGTAAATTCATCCATCAATCAGAAAAGAATGTGCAGATCTATACATAGGGTCGATGTATAGGGCCTCTAACTAATAACTATCATTACTGCTTATGCTAGTGATGTACAGAGCCTAAAGAGATAAACTAGCAGCTGCACTTTTCACCTAAGAATTCAAGCCACGCAATTTAATACCTTGCTGTTGCTACACTTATCGCTGAACAACTGCTAGCTATTGTTGTCGTCCACAATAGAAAAAGCCAGGCTCGAGCTGTTGCTGCTGAAAAAGACAGTAGGGAAACCCATCAAAAAAGAACATAGTGTTGCTGAAACTGCAAAGTTGCACTAAAATGTCCTTTCCTGTCGAACTGATATTGCTGAACAGAGATAAGCCACTCACATTACTGATATTGCTGAACAGAGATAAGCCACTCACATTACTACCCTGCAGTTGCAGTGCTTTGGTGCTGCACTTGCCAACGAGATTCGCCAGCCCCGCACTTGCTGTTGTGATGCCGCACTTGCAGTCTCCCTAGAAGTGCTAACGTAACTTAATTATTATGTGACGTAAACCAAAACTGATAGCAAGTAGAATGCCATGCTAATTAACCGAAAAGCAAGGAAAAAATAAAAACAAAGAATGCAAGGCAACTGATTACTCAAATCATGCATGAGCTAGCATGGACACCTTGTAACTAGCTTCATCTAATTCATTAACTACGTACTGCACTACTGAGTTGCAACTTGCGAGTACTTGGTTCTGCAGCCGATTGCACTTGTCATTCAACAAACTAGACTAGATAAGTATGGAACAATTCAACAACTGATAAACTTCAGGCTACGCTAAAATAGTACATGATACAGTTGTGTATACAGCAAAAATAGTATCATTTGTTCATCCGAAACTTGGTTCAAAAACATATTCTGTGATCCACCAAATTAATCAAGCTATAAGGCACAACAGACAATCCACAAAATGCTCTGCCTACTACATTCAATCGACATCTAGTAGACTATCTAAGTATTTTTGGTGCTTTCCAATTAGCCTGATAAGCTGAATTTCCTAGTAAAATTTTACGAAACCCTAGTCAAAATTTATACATTACAATTCCAGATCTGTGTTGATCCAAAGCATTCCCCATCAAATCAATCGTTCATTCTACTATGTACGCATGGAGTTATCAGTTTTTTAGCAAAAGAAAAAGGAGAGGGAGGGCGTACCATACTTGCTCATGCTGAGCTATGCTTGTGCGGAGGCAAGGCGTCTGATCAAGTTCAGGCAGCAGATTACCTAACAAAAGTGACAGCATGGATATGATGCAATTTGCTAAACCTATAGAGCACAGTATGGATCAAGGCAGGACTAGCAGCAGGCATCTAAGCTCCAGATCCGTGAGCAGCTGCCGCACGATCCCATCCGCAGGTCCGGCGTAGGCTCACCGCCGCTCCTCGAAACCCCACCCCTTCAGCACCTAGAAAGCACGCGCGGCGAGGCGCGTGGAGAGAGCAAATCAGGAAGCCGTGATGCACGGGCGGAGGAAGGAAGAAGAAGCGGAGATGGGGATAGCTCGAGCGACTCACCTCGCGCAGCCGGTAGGACGGAAGGGGCTGGCTGCTGCTGCGTGCGGCCTGGCGCTGGCCGGCCGAGCTGGCAATCGCCGAGGGGAGGACGGCGCTCGTAGTATTGCGCCTCCCCGCGACCCGCATCGAGCTCATCCTTGTCGTCGCACCCGCTTGCCAGATCCAGGCTTCTCCTCGCCGGATCTGGTGGGGGAGAGGGAGGGGCAGCGTGGGGGAGAGACGGATCGGAGGGGCTCGGAGGAGAGGGAGAGCGAGGGAGAGGGAGATGGAGTCGAGACGGAGAGAGAGAGAGAGAGAGAGAGAGAGAGAGAGAGCAGATATTTTGGACGGTTCACTTAAGTTAGTGTACAGGGGCATTTGTAGGGGTGGCTCAATCACCAGCCGTCCATACAAATAGCAACTTCAGGGGCGGCTGGTGATTGAGCCGCCCCTATAAATCAGACCCCATTTGTAGGGGCGACTTGTATCACCAGCCGGCCCTGCTGTTTCATTTATAGGGGCGGCTGGTGTCTGAGCACCCAAATACGTCACTGTAGGGGCGGCTCCATCACCAGCCGCTCCTACAACAAATTCGAACCATTGCTAAAAATCGTTTTTTACGTAGCGTCATGGACAGGATTATTGCCAGCAAACCGGAGGAGGAGGAAGCTGCCTCCTCTTGTCATCACTCATTCGAGACCTTAGTCTATCGCAATCCCAACTACATGTTTTTACCATGCAGTTGCTGGAACTGTGATCCCCTCCCGCCGCCACCGCTGCCATACGTCCACCGTGCCCGTGAAGACAACACCAGCGCAGCCTAGAGATCAGCTCTTATGCTGTGGTCAAAGACGACAGATCAGGTGGCTCTCACATCTGCATATCCATCGACGGTGTTGGTACCTATCGCTTGGACACGGCGAGCCACGAGTGGGCTGAAGCGGGCAAGTGGACTCTACCCTTCCAAGGCAAGGTTGAGTATGTGCCCGAGCTCAACCTCTGGTTTGGCTTCTCTGCTAAGGACGGACACTTTGCTGCTGCTGACCTCTCCTCAACCATGGACATGGAGGACTCCCAGCAGCCACAGCTTCTTGACTCGTGGCAAGAGCTTGAGCCACCTGTACTACAAGAAGAAGGATGGCAGCAGACACAGGACCCTCAGCTTGTCAACCTAGGCTCCGGCCTTGTTTAGTTCCAAAAAGTTTTCTCAAAAAGTGATACAGTAGTCATCACATCGAATCTTGCGATACGTGCATGGAGCATTAAATGTAGACGAAAAAAAATTAATTGCACAGTTTGGTTGGAAATCGCGAGACGAACGTTTTGAGCCTAATTAGTCTATGATTGAATACTAATTGCCAAATAAAAACGAAAATGCTACGGTAGTCAAATTTCCAAATTTAATTTCACCCAGCTAAATAGAGCCTTCGCAGGTTCTGCATTACAAGGTTCTTCTTACACACCGAGACTGGGACCGGCACACGGGGACACCCAGTGCTACTGGCTCTGGCGATGATGAATTAATCCGTTGTTACCAGAATAAGGCTACTGTGCTGACTGGTGTAGAGGTGCTTGCCCATGGCTTCAACGAAAAAGTAGTGAATCTTGGAATAGTCAAGCACAAAACCAGGTGCCACAATTCTAGCCATGGCAACGATACTGTCGTCGCAGTTTTCTGAATAATACTGGGTCGCTTTTGACTCCCCGTCCATATGTGTGCATGGTTGCATGCTCTGAAAAACTTTTGATCCCTTTTGAGAGAGAGAGAGAGAGGACTCCCTTTAGTTTAGAGAACTTCGTGTCTTGTCCTCATTTGACTTAGACATGAAAAGTTTACAAGTGATATCCATACTGTCACCCCGTTCGCTTCATCGTTTCTGTGGCTTATAAGCCGGCTGATGTTGTTTTGTTGTGAGAGAATAATACTATATCATGGCTGATACGATCAAACGAACAGGGTAACATTGTAATATTGCCCCTGCCAATTCTTAATTTAGTACCGATGCCGCCATTTATTATCATATGTTAGTCTGAATTTGTGTGTTGTCTCCTGCAATGAGAAAATTGATATTCGATTATTGGCTCCTTGATTTACCATAAGGCTTTTCAATCATTCTGGTGAGATCAACATGCGTGCCTTTAATTCAATCTCTAAGAAGTACTAGCTAAAATAATCATTGAAAAGCTGGTAAAGTTAGGGGTAGGGACTATCGGGGCGGGACCATGGTCGTTGAGGCCCGGGCATCAGGGTTTAGGGTTTAGGGCGTGGTCATGGCCAGATGGGAGGCGACACGAGCATCAACGTGTAGGGCAGGGTTTATGTTTGAGTAAAGCTAGTAAAGTTGCTCGTGAAGCTTCCATCATGTTTTTTTTTTCCTGAAAATAGCTACTTATGAAGCTTCACTAGTAAAGTTGCTCGTGAAGCTGAAACTAAAAATAGCTACACTATTGAAGCTGAGTTGTGTCAAACGTAGAGTGTTTATGTTTGAGTAAAGCTAAACATCACTAAGGCCTACTCTCACTTGAATTTTCTAGGCAATCCAAGAATGTCATGTAGTCTTCTTCCCCAACTCCAGTAAGGTTAGGGTTAGGGATTTGGGAGCTTATTTGAATCAGATGGACTTAAAAAAAGGATTGTTGGGGGGAGAAGGCCAGTTCAACGATGGTGGCGAGCGCGGGGGCGGCATGGGGTAAGGCGGCAGTGGCGCTGCCGGTCGAGCTGTGAGGGAAGGCAATTGGATGGGGCAAGGGTGGAGGTGTGACAGAGATAGCCTGCCGACCTCCACTGGGATAGCATGGCATTGGTCAAAGGCGATGGGGCGCCATAGGAGTGAGGCAAGAGGCAATTGCAGTGGGGGAGCTCGACTAGAGATGAAGAGACCAAAGAGAAGGAGGCATACCCGATGAATTTAAGGCTAGTCCATGGTGGAGGAACCGCCGGAGTTGGATAGAAAGGCAAAGATGGCGGGGTAGAGTGTTGGTGCCGGCGGAGAAAGTAGAAGGAAAGAAGATGAGGTGGAAAGAGATAGATTTAAATATTTTACATCTAAGACAAAAAAAATCGTGTAACGATTGTCCTTAGATTACTCAGTTGCTGCATAGACGCACATTATGTTTTCATTCAACAGGTCCTGATTGAATTCACCGCCCTTCATTTTAGATCCAACGGCTAATAGATAGGAGGATGAAGGAAATTGGGCTAATGGGTGGCTGAGGCGGCGAAGGATAGGATGGATAAGCAGGTGATCCATGGCCACTGGGATGGAGCAGAAGAATCCAACCGAGTTTGCTGCATCTCCTCCATCTCCCGCTAGCTGACCAACCAAATCATCAATCAGCTGCTCCTCGCCATGCTAACGCAGATGCAGCAGCAACCATGGCCAGGTGCGGCTTCTGCTGCGGCAGCATTGAAATCGCGGCGGTTTCTACTGTTGCGACCGCCTCAGTATGCAGCAGCAACAACGGCGGCATCGACGACGACGACGATATCCTGGTCGTCCTCCCGGAGGCTGCTGCTGCGTCCGCTTCGTGCCGCCACCCCAGCCGGTGGCGTGCGGCTGACGGTGTCGGACGCGGAGCTGGAGTCCCGCGGGTTCGCGGTGCGGCGCACGGCGGAGGGCATCGACGTGGCGGCGCTGAACGAGGTGTTCGCGCGCGTGGGGTTCCCGCGGCGTCAGGAGGAGCGGCTGCGGCGCGCGCTGGAGCACAGCCGCGTGGTGTGGCTGTCGGCGGCCGGGGAGGAAGGTCGGCCCGTGGCGTTCGCGCGCGCGGCCGGGGACGGCGTGTTCAACGCCGTGGTGTGGGACGTGGTGGTGGAGCCGTCGTGCCAGGGCCTCGGGCTGGGCCGCGCCGTCATGGAGCGCCTTGTCGACGAGCTCCGGCGCGACGGCGTGGCCAACATCGTGCTCTACGCCGAGACGCGCGTCGTCGGGTTCTACCGACTGCTCGACTTCGCCATGGACCCCGATGGCATCAGGGGGATGGCATACTACCGCAAGGCGTCCTTCGCTACTGCTGCAACACCTTCACCACCCGCTTGATTCGTCTTTTACACATCAATGATTAGATCATTTGTTGATCCATGCGTCGTATTATATTTGTCATGCAGTAAAACGAGTGAACGACAGGTCGACAGCTGGTTAATTTGTAGTAGTTACATTGGTGACTACACAAGTGAGCTTTTCAGATTTGCACACATGATGTGATGTAACACTATCACGTACAGTACGACAGAGCAAACGAGCGAGCACAGTGATGACTGATGGATGATGGAAATTAAGGAAGGGCCAGCAAAGGATCGGAATCGCCATGGATGCAATGCACCGAAAGCATACGGTTCCTAGCTGGGCCTGCGTCTGATGGCGCAGGCTGCCATGAGGATGAGCACGATGAAGACGAGCACGGCGAGGAAGGTGGCGACGACGGAGCCGCTGGTGCGCTGGCAGAAGCCATGGAACTGAAAGCAGATGGGCACCCAGTTGGCGCGCCGGTTGCCCGAGTGCGCCACGTACACGATGGCCGCGGCGGCGGCGGCGGCCGCCGTGAGCAGCGCCATGATCACCACGTCGCAGATGAGCAGGAGCAGCCTGACGCCCGTGGCCTTGTTGGGCCGGAGGATGCCCACGACGGAGAATGGCAGCGAGAGCACCAGGTACCCCGCGGCGACGGCGTTGGCCACCAGGAAGAAGGTGAAGGCCGGGAAGTCGTCGAACCTCGCGTGGAACTGGAAGAAGTTGGTGAACACGGACAGCCTCTCGTCGGCGGTGCCCGTGGAGATGGCGGCAGCCAGCGTGGGGCCGAACGCGGCCACCCTCAGCAGGAAGTCGATCACGGCCAGGCAGCGCCGGAACCCCCCGGCACCGGAGCGCAGCAGGAACGGGAGCCCACCGCCACCGGTGCTCGTCTTGCGCGGCGCCGCTGCCGGTTCAGCAGCACTGCTACTTGTTGGAGCAGTGGCGTAGGACGACGACGCGGCGGCGGTGGCTCCTGGTGCTGGTGGTGCTGCTGCTGCGACAACCGGGGCCCTGCCGTCGTCCATCTGGATCACGGTGGCGGACTCGCTTGTCATGCTTGTGTCGTGGGTTGGGAAATGGGTGCCTCAATCCAATTGCTTCACTGCTGCTTATTGCAATGCACGCACGCCATGAGATTGCAAGAGCAACCAAATATATATACTAATAGGCTAATAGAACAGATGGAGAAGCGGAAGAGAGTTGTTCGAGGCACAAATGGAGATCACATCATGGAACAAGTACATGGAAATGGAATTGGAATTGCATGCATTGCTGGATGCGGGATGCTTTGCCTCGCCGTCGCCGTCGCCGGAGTGGTTGCGAATCATTCATTGCGCCTGCGTCTGCTCCTCCTTCTAACTGCTCTCTCCCTGCAACTCCACGTCTCTGCAGCGGTGCTGCCCATCGTTGACATCCTCTGCTGTACATGCTTTTATTCATCATCAAGGGCAGTTCCTTGAAAACACACCCAATGCGATAGCTTGTTTGTATTACACATACATCACCAAGATTTGGTGAAAGTATCACCAACACATTTCGCACTGCCACATAGATTAGGTGTAACTAATGTAACTGACGGTACGTCCTTCTACGAAAGGCAACAGTTTCTGAATTCGTGGTTCAAGGCCTCTAGCATCTTTTCAAGCAAGCAAAGAAAACACATCACAGGCCTGTGCAATTCGCGGCTTCAACAATTCCAAGCACTGTTGCAGTTTTCCCCACATCCATGGCAAGCTCATCGTCATCGCTGAGACACAATCCGTTTTCGTGTGTAATTGTCATATACTGCTAAAGCCTGTGCAATTCACAGCTTCAACAATTCCAGGCACACATAGCTGTAGTTTTCCCCACATCCATGGCAAGCTCATCGCTGAGACACAATCCGTTTTCGTGTGTAATTGTCATACACTGCTAAACATAGTAAGTATGTAACTCATTGCGGCATGCATATATGTTTATACACATTAACCAAGTAACTGTACACACCCAACTCATTCCCAGCCCTCACAAAGCACAATGACAGTTTGATAGGCCAAAAAGCATAATAAGTACACGAAGATTTAAGATTCATCCACAACCATGGCGACATAAAAAACCATTGACCACAGCAACTACCAACTCCACACCTTAAACAACAATCCACGTACTGTACACGCTGATCCCAGTGTTGCAAGACTAACTCATGTCAGCACAAAAGGGCAAAGTCGCTCTTACTGAAAACCACAGTGGAGGTGTCCTCCTCAAAACATCTATCTTTTCTGCCTCTGCAAGCTCAGGTGCTCAACACAGCAGGCATCATTCCATGGTATTTTACCCTCCACCAGTCAAGGGAGCGCCAGCCATCTGGTGTGTCATTCATGATCTGCATGATGATAGGGAAAGGCCTCCACAGAAAGCAGAAATGATCAAGTAGAGCAGCACTACTATGACAACTGTCAACACAACTCTGCAAAAAAAAAAAAGGGTTACCATAAGAATACAGCATTTCTTTTATAGAAAATTTTCAGGAAAGCAACTAAACAGGAGTTAGTAGCACCTGCAGTTAACGATTGCTATAGGTTTAGGCAAGAACTGTAATTACAGTTTGTTTTCAAGCAGGATACCAAACCAAGTTATATAGTTCCATACCAATACACGAGCCTATACACAATTTACAAGTCCGTCACCCATCACTGTTATTTTAACCCACACCCCTAAAGAAGTACATATGGATGTGTATAGACATCACTACATAAGTTATTTTTCTCTGGAACTGACCAGTGAATTGCCAACAAGAAAATGAATGGTAAAAATGCAAATAGCAGGGAAGCAGTAGAAAAGGCAGCATATTTTTGTCACGTTTTTGAAAAGGGGGGAGCAGCACTGGTAATCTAGGTTATGGATGAAGAAGGTTGCTACAACACTGGTAGAGAAGCCAGGAGAGGACAGCTAAGCTGTGTGAAGTAAATAAGATAACCAATAAATGATTGACCAATAGCGTCTTCAATATATATTCATATAAGGAAGAGACAGCACAAGTATGAATGAAAGATGGAAAAGGTAATAGCAGCACTCACAGAAGCTTGGCATTCTTCATCCAAAGAGCTCTGTGGAGCCTCTTGGATTGCTTGCGGAAGTGGAAGGCGCTGTCTTGCATGGTGGATGTCTTGTCCACAAGGAGCGAGATGCGATCACCTCTGTCAAGAATTTTCTCTATGTTATCGACCATGACGGTGTGTATCTGCAGGAGGTTGAGTTGAATACCATACCAGAGAGATGATGAGTTGAGCACCCTGAACCCCTAAAGGATACCATTGGGGGAACAAACATTTACTTAGTTTGATGAGAAGGTACGTGCCTCACTGACTTCTCCGCGGAGACGGTTGAGTGTGTCGGCGCTTGGATTGCTGGAGAAGAACTCCATTTGCTGATGGAGCACTCTGGAGAACTCATCGTTCATGGCGTAAGCCAGCGCAGAGTGGGCCACTCTGCCGTAGTTTTTCATGAACCTCATTTGGATGTCCTCCAGGAAGAGAAAGGGGATTCTTCCTGCATCACGAAAGAAAACGGACAGAACAGATGAGCTGTAGTATTGTTCAGCACAGGAGGTCCAATCAGATCAGGAAAGGCAAAGAACTGGCCGAGAGTGCCGAGTTGTACTAGACTAGATGGGATGACTACGCCAGCAAGCAGGGAAATCGATAACTCAAGGAACGCAGAACATAGTGTAATCAACCAACTGGAGTACTAGCAATCAGTAGCAGCTAAGACCGAAGCATATATAGGACAGAAAGTCCAGATATGTATGTATGTGAATTGTGAACGAACGAACGAATTGAGAGGAAGGAAGGGAGGGAGGGTAGTTACTTCCGAAGGTGTCGTTGGCCATACAGAGGAAGGTGATGCCGGCGGCGTCGGATCGGAGGACGTGGAAGATGTATCGGTCCTGCGCGAAGCACAGCCTGGACTCGGCGTCGGGCGGCAGCTTCTCGAGGATCCGGCGGGCCACGGCGCCGGCGTTGCCCGAGACGGCGGCGAACTCGGCCAGCACCACCGTGCCGCGCGCCACCAGGGCGTACACGATCGCCATGGATGGGCTGGGGGTCGGGGGTGGAGAGATCTGATCTGATTTGATCTTTCTTGCCTAGGGGTTTGTTTGGAGAGAATTGAATATTTGACACCCAATCTGCGCGCATGTGAACATTTGACATTCAATTCGCGCGTCGTTGAAAATTTAACACTCTGGCTGCGAATTCGTTGAAAATATGGGTTTTCTCCTCCTTTTCTCCATTTAACATTTTTTCTTTTTTTCTTTTGCTTTCCAAGACAACGCTGATCTCCTTATCCATCCATTTCTTCTAAGAAACGAACGCATCTCTCTCCCGTACTTATTTTTCTTCGGCTCTGTTCGTCACGCCGCCGCCGCTCTTCTTTGTTCTTCACGCGCCGCCGCTGATGGAGGCCGTCGGAAGAGGCACTGCCGCTGCTAGGCGCGCGCGGGGCCAGGATGGGCGCGGGGCTGGTCGCCGGTGCTGGACGAGCCGGCCATGCGTGCGCGCGGACGGTCGCCGGTGCTGGGCGCCGGCGCTAACCAAAGCCCGCCGTCTTCGGCTCCACCGCTGATGGAGGCCGTCGGCGCAGGCCAGAGGCGCCGCAATGGTCGAGCAACAGCAGGCCAAGGTACTTTGGTCATTCATCGTTGCCTTGGAAGCAAAAAAAAAAAAGAAAAAAATGTTAAATGGAGAAAAGGAGGAGAAAACCCATATTTTCAACGAATTCGCAGCCAGAGTGTTAAATTTTCAACGACGCACGAATTGAATGTCAAATGTTCACAGGCGTCCCTATTGGATGTCAAATATTCAATTTTCTCGTTTGTTTGGGCGTTTGGGGATTTCGAGCGGCGCGGCGGGGGCTCCCCTCCCCTCCTCTGTGTCTTCGTCTCCTTGCACGTTGGACTCGCCTCCTTTTCTTTCTTTCTTTTTTCTCTTCCCTTTATTTATTTCTTTCTTTTCTAATATATAAATCATATATAGACGGAAAAAATGCCCAGGCATCTATCCATATTCAAATCAACTGTTATGGTCAACGGGTGGTCAGGATGCAAGCCGCACGGGCCTGCCCGCAAGCCCGCTTTGGCCGCCCCGCAAAAATCCCCTTTTGGACAAAGCAGATGGCCTGCTATGCTATTGCGGTTTGAAGCAGGCCAACCCGCTAAGCCCAGCGGACGTTAGCAAGGCCTGCCAAGACCTACGAGGAACTGCAAATCCTCTTCCTCGATGCTTCGACACTGGACGCCGCGACGACCTCTCGCCCGGCCTCGCTCTCCGCGTCTCGGCGGACGCGTCACGCTTCCCCTACACGCACCTGCGCGGCCTCCCCTCCGCCCTCAGCCATCCGCGCTCGGCCTCCCCTCGGCCCTTGGCCGCCCATGTCGCGCGCATCGCCGGGGAGCTCGTCTCCGCGCTCAAGCAGGAGGAGGATGGTCACCGCTTCTCACCGCCGCACCGCGTTCGTCATCCCGAACCTGCTCTGCACGCTCCGCAAGTACGACCCCCGCGAGCTCTGGTATCTCGGCGCGCGCTCCGACTCCGCGGCGCAAAACGCATGGCACGGCTTCTCCCTGGCCTATGGCAGCGGCAGCATCGTCATCAGCTAGCCGCTCGCAAGCCGCGTCGCACGTGCGGTCGATTCATGCGTCCTAAGGTACCCGCACGGTTGCACCTCGACGCCGGGATCTACGCTTGCCTCGCCGAGCCCGGTGTCGAGCTCACCCATGAAGCCACGAGCCAGGCTTAATTCCACATGTGTCTGCTTCTTCTTCATGGTTGCGGGTCCTGGTAGGCCTACAACGTGTTCGTTTGATCGTGGCTTGTCGTAAACGATTCTAAATTTCAACCGGAACAGTATTTTTCTCTCACACAAACCAGCCAGGAGTACTTCTTTACGAACCAGCAACGATACAAACCAGCCAAACGAACAGGCTGCTAGCTGGTTTTGCCGCCAAGCCCAGTGGGCATTTTGCGGCCAGCACGCTTGAGTTGGTGGACACCTGCAAAGTCTACAAATTAGCGTTGCGGCCAGTGCAGCGGCTTGCAGGACGTCTGCAAAGCGGCCCGCTTGCATGCCTAACGGGCGGACCCGTGGCTGAGGAAGCGGGCCAAGCCACGATGTGCAGGAGTGTGATAAAAAAAAAGAGCGTGATCGCCAGGAGCTACCGGCGACTTAGAGTAAGTTGTTAGGATCCTATTATTTAGGAGCTTTTGTATACCTTTCAATTCAATTAGCAGTCAGTTTGTTAGGATTCAACTATAAGTATTGAACGCTAAAGCTAATAGAGATCAGCCGGAGATTAAGATCAATCTCTCCCGCTCCCCTGTTCGTGGGCAACGTCGAGCACGACGTCGCTGCCTCACCTCCGCTCCACTCTCGCTCACCAGTCTCTCTCTCTCTCTCTTCTCCTAGCAGCTACAACATCTGGTATCAGCTATGCCAGGACCCAAGCTTGCTCCAGCTTCCACCGCGTCCACCATCATCACCGCCTCCACAGCTGTCGTCACCCCCACCTTGTTGACCATTGCTCCTGCGTGGGCTGTTCCGGCCCTGTCCTCCAACACTTTCCGCCGCCGCAGTGGTTTCCACCTCCACCACCACCCCCGCTATCACCCTCTCGACCCTATCTGCGCCCGTGACCACCCCTGCTGTCATCGCTCCCCCTGTGCCGCTCCCAATCTCCCAACCCCTGCTTACCCAGGTTCCCACTGATGCGCTCACCGCGCTCACCACGACCATTTATGGCTTGCAGCGCCAGATGGATGATGAAACGACCTGATCTCCGCGAAGGGAAATCCACAGAGTCGAAGTGTATTATGACCGTTGTAGATCATATTACCCAAATTCCAGTCAAATACCACATCCATACAACGATAATATCAGAGTACAAATAGTGCGGAATTACATAAATTATTACATCGCCGCATTGGCAGAATTAAAAGTAGCATTCATTCAGAACAGCTTGAAGATGAGATCGCCAAACTCGAGCGTAGGAACGAACCCCTCAACCGTCAAACTTCTTGGAGCTATACTCCTCTGCAGAACCTGTGTGCCAAAATTTATCAGTACGATTTGTACTGGCCACACCCACCTTATGAGCATTGCTTTGTGGAAATTGGATGCAAGTTGGATATAATCAAAAGGAACCTATAAGACTAGGGTTTCCTATGTTTTAGCATATCAAGTATATAATAATAGTTGGTCAAGTTTTTAACACCATTCCCACACACCTTCCACCCCATTCCCGTCCAGAGCCAGGTTCCGATCCTAGGATCGATATACCACCATCTCCATATCATCACCATACTATCGCTTAGTCGACAGGCCAACTCCCTCTCGGCACTGTCTCATGGCCCGTAGCCCCTGGCTACGATCGACACTCTCTCACATAGGAAGAAGAGAAGGACTCATCTCACTATCTAGTTTAAGCGAAACCCATGAAAGGTCCATAGCCGACAAATCGGCACATGTATCGATCGATCAACCATACACTCTGCAGAGGTTTTACATAACCACAAGATCTGCCTTCCTCGCTAACCGTCATCAACTGGGCTGATTCCGACCGCTTGCTAGCCTAGGATAATGCCACTCTACCATTCAGCCCTGATACACCACAAGTCTAGTCTGGGGTGGCTAAAACTGTGAGTCATGAGCCGGGTCCACAAGGTCTCCATGAAGTCTCGGAAGGATGTGGGGGGAAATCCTTCGTGCCCCGTACCTCCTTACACTGTCCGCTATCCACCTAGCAGTAGTGGCAATATCCTACCAAGTAGTCCGGCCGTCCCGCACCATATAGGGCGAGTGGTACGTAAGGCTTCCTGGTGAATTTGAGTACTAGTAAGTCCTTAGGGATGACCAAGCCAGAATGTCTTCATCAGGGTTTCCATTTACCGTGCCACCACAACACCTCCACCCCCGGCTCCTCCCATCACAGGTTCACACCCAGGGCCACCTCATATACCATTTACCCACCATAGGTATCCATTCCAGGGGCGCCCAGGTAGCACCCCACGGCAAGACTTGCCCTAGGCTCGTCGTATATTCCAACTTGGTTGACACAACCCTCACCCTCCACGCACCCAAGTCACACACGCATCACTCTCCCCATAGTCTAGATAACACCAGTTTCCACCATGCACTAATGTAGTACAAGCGTAGTAGAAGTATAAGCAATGAAATATAGCAGCAAGCGTGTGTCTAGCCTAATAGCAGGGTAAGCAGGGGTAAGGTTGCATCAAGGTAAAGGCCATCAAGTAAGCATACTACCATGCAAGTCCTATCATTGTGTGAGTATAACAATAAAGTAAAGCAATAGTAGTTCTATATGAGCCATGCGTAATAGGTGCTACGAGGTTGGGTGGGATGTGGCACCTTCAGTGTAGTCGTCCCCGTACTCCTCATGATACTCTCGGTCCTCGTCTATTTGGTTCTCCTCCGAGTCTACAAACGATCGCATTATAGTCGCGTTAGCAACGTCTATAGAATAGCACAAAGATCAATGAAAATTCAAAAGAACCAAATGCACTCAAACATGGGTTCATTGCGTAGAGCTCGATTTTAGATGAATTTTGGTCCTAGTCTTGCATTTTTCTAAGTTTGTATGAATTAGTTATGAATTTCTGAAGTTTCAATCATTTCTGAAAATGGGAAAAGGCTGAATTAATCCTGGGTTGACACGTGTCACACTGTGATTGGTCCACGTGGCATGCTGATGCCAGCATGACATCAGCATGGTGTCATTATCTCGGCTCCGAGCTGACGGGTGGGGTCCTGCTGATGTCATCTTAACGTCATCAACATCATCAGTTCCGACAGGTGGGACCGGGGCTCTTAGGTCGCTGACATGTGGGTCCAGTCAAAGTCAACGTCAAGTCAACGGGAGAGTCAACGGTCAACGGATCATAGTCACCGACGGGTGGGGCCAGAGCTGCTGACGTCACCGTGACATCATCATGACGTCACCTTGGCTGTGTTGTTACTGGCAGGTGGGACCCATGTGACGTCGTTATGACATCAGCATGACATCACCTACTGACAAGTGGGTCTAGAGTCTCTATGTCGCTGACATGTGGGTCCAGTCAATCGGTCAACGTTGACTAGTCAACACAGGCCGGGTCCAAACTGGGCTGGTTGGGCCTGGATACGGGCTGGGCTTTGGCCCACCACGTGGCATGCTGTGGCGTTGCCATGTCGTAGCCAAGGGCCTCCACTGGGCTTCGGTCCACAGATTGGCCCACACTGCGTGGCTCATGGTGGACTTGTGTTCACGGTCCATGGACCGTAAGCTGGGTCTTCGGTGGACCGAGTCCATCCTGCTTTCCTTTGGCATGGTCTACGTGCACCGGGTGCAGGTGAGTGTGGCCGACGAGGGGGAATTCCCCTGCTTCCTTCCCCGGCGTGCTCCCGCCAGTGGTGAGCTCATCGGTAAGCTCCCACAGGGGCGCTAGCGTTCAATTGAGGTGGGAAAAAGCATCGCTAGGCCTCAGCGAGTACGGTGGTGGGGTCAAGGTGGCGGCTAGGGCATCGTAGGGCTTTGGCCATGGTGGTCGGCGGCTCGGCATGGTGGTGCTCGCCGGCGGGGCATCTAGGGGTAGTTCTAGGGGTCCTGGTGCCCCGTTTTCTTTTAGACGGTTAGCGGGAAGCATGATGTAGCGTCGACGACGACCATAGGGCACGGTGGAGTCCGCACGCAGTGGTGGTGCACAGCGGAACTCTGCCCGAGGTCCGGTGCTCGTGGCCAAGGCGCTGCGGCCGACTAACGGTGTCTTGGTCTACGCAGCTATCCTCCAGGCGTCACGGCGGTGCTCTACGGCTACTTCCGAGTCCAGCGAGGCGGCCGAATGCGCATGCGGTGGCCGTGCCATGACGGTGGCGTTGCGAGCATGGCGAGCGCGTGCACTGTGATGGCGTCCATGGGCTAGGAGGAGGTCTCAGCAAAGGAACTCACCGAGTGGTGCTTGGCGGCGTTCGGTGGTGATGCGGTGGCAAGGTGCTGCCTAGTGGTGGTAGCCGCGTCGTTGGGGTAGGTGCTCTGAGCTCCGGTGATCGATGTCTCCGAGCTCCCTGCTCGCCTCCCTCTTCCAAATTTCCCTCTCGGCCCTCTTCTCTCGGAGTGATGTGGGCAGTTGGGCCACCGAACGGTGGCGGTGGGCTGAGGAATCCCTATGGTGCTCTGGGCGTCGCTTTATAGCCCCAAGGTCCGAGCTTCACCCATGGCGGATGGGGCGGACGGCAGGCGATGCGCCGAACGCATCGGACAGTTCATGGGCGCGGGGTAGTTGGCGTAGGGGTTGCGTGGGGCACGGCGCCAAGGGAATATGGCCAGGCGATTTGCGTGACCCCAGGCCCTCACCTACCACTTCGGTCAGGAGGAGAAGCCGGCGTGGGGAGGAAGAAGGTACTGTGGCCGGGAGTGGCTGACGCATGGGGTCCGGTTGGCAGCGGCAGCAGGTGGGACAGAAGGGTGCACGGGCGTGAGCGGCGTGTTGGGCCGGCTTGCTGGGCCTGGTGCTGCCGCGCATAGGCTGGGCTGGCTAGTGGGCCGAGCAGGCCGAGCCGGCTGCGAGGCTTTCTTCTTTTCTTTTCTTTTTCTGTTTTATTTTTCTTCTTCTTTATTTGAATTCAAATTTGATTTGGAGTTTGAATTCAAATCTGGTGTACCTCCTCTATTGGATTTTTAGATGTGAGGCTCACAACACTCTTATATATATATTAGGTACTTTATTTAGCTATTTTGTGTAACAAAAATAGTTGTAGTTTTGTTATACAAAAATAGAAATAGTTTTCATTTTAAGCATTTATTCTTTGGTTTGATTAATAATTACTTTGTGGTTTATTACTTTAAAGGAGTTGTAAAGCAAATGGAAATCCAAATCACAATTTGAGTTGACAATGTATGCAACATTTTATTTGTTAGGATTTAAATAAACATAATTAATAAATGACATGCTATGCTCATGAAATTGTCTTGTTGGGTTACAACTAATGCAACACCTAGGGTTGGCTCCTATAGTTGTCACTCAACATTACATGGGGTTTAAAAACAAAAATTTTGTAGTTGTGATTTTTGGTGTGTGGATTTTTGGGTTGTTACGGTCCTACCCCCTTAACAGAATCTTGTCCCCGAGATTAAAGCATAACGTACTCTTCGAAGAGGTAAGGGTATCATAGCCGGAGGTCAGACTCTTTCTCCCATGTTGCTTCTCTCTCAGTGTGATTGCTCCATTAGACTTTGCACATAGGAATGGTTTTGCTTCAGGTCTCTTTGGTATCTCTACCCAGAATTTGGGTAGGATGTTCTTTATACTCGAGAGTGTCTTGAATGTCAAGTGTATCAGTTGGAACTACTTCATCGGGCACTCTCAAACACTTGCGTAGCTGTGAGACATGGAATACGGGATGTACACCCGCCAATTCCTCAGGTAGCTCAAGTTTGTAGGTGAGCTTGCGAATCTTATATGGGCCAACAAATCTAGGGGCAAGCTTTCCTTTCACATGGAATCTGACAGTTCCACGTAGCGGGGATACCTTGAGATAGATGAAGTCTTCCACATTGAACTCGAGTTCTCTTCTTCTTTTGTCAGCATAGCTCTTGTATCTACTTTGAGCAATCCTCAAATTCTCCTTCACTTGAGCAATTCCTTCTTCTGCATCTTGGATCTTAGCGGAATCAAAGAACGATCTTTCACCCTATTGAGACCACATCAAAAGTGTTTTACAAGGTCTGCCATATAGCGCTTCAAACGACAACATCTTGATGCTGGCTTGGTAGCTGTTGTTGTAAGAGAACTCTGCATAGGGTAGGCATTTCTCCCAATCAAAGCCATGATTCAGTACACTAGCGCGAAGCATGTCTTCTAAGATCTGATTTACTCGTTCTGTCTGTCCATCTGTCTATGGGTGATAAGCGATACTGAAATCAAGTTTGGTCCCAATGGACTTGTTCAGAGCTTCCTAGAATTAGGACACAAACTGAGGACCACGATCAGATACAATACTAGAGGGAGCTCCATGCAGTCTGAGAATATGCTCAACATATAGATCTGCTAATTTTTCGGCATCGGTCTTGGTCTTAACTGGTACAAAGTGAGCAATCTTGGTCAAACGATCAACAATCACCTAGATGGAATCATTGCCTTTCTACGAACGGGGTAATGCAACTATGAAATCCATGGATATGCTCTCCCACTTCCACTCGGGAACGTCAAGAGGCTTTAGCAATCCTGCAGGCCTTTGATGCTCAGCCTTGACTCTATTACAGGTGTCACATCGTGCCACATGTCCCGCAATGTCTGTCTTCATGCCTTTCCACCAAAAGTGTTTCCTCAAGTCTTGATACATCTTTGAACCTCCAGGGTGAATACAGTACTTGGAATCGTGAGCTTCTGACATAATTTCCTCTCATAGTGCTGGGTCAGAAGGAACACAGATTCTTCCCTTGAACCAGATGGTTCCTTATTCATCTTCATGGTGGTTGGTCTTATAGCCTAATTTCATCAGACCACGGAGATATTCGATCTCTTCACAACTTTTCTAAGCTTGACGGATGCGATCTGTGAGATCATACTGTATGCGAAGCTCATTCAACAAGCCATGCGGTAGTATCTCAAGTTGGAAATCTTCAATTTCTTCCTTGAGCTCAGGTGGTATGGATTCAGTGATCAACGTGTGACAGTAACTCTTGCGACTGAGGGCATCTGCGACTACATTAGCTTTTCCTGGATGATAGTGAATTTCTAGGTCATAGTCCTTGATCAACTCTAGCCATCGGTGTTGCCTCATATTTAGATCTTCCTGAGTGAAAAAGTACTTCAAGCTCTTGTGATCGGTATAGATATCACACTTGTTGCCTATCAAGTAGTGTCTCTAGATCTTCAAGGCATGCACAACTGCTGCTAACTCAAGATCATGAGTTGGGTAACGGTTCTCGTGTTCTTTCAACTATCGAGAGGCATATGCTATCACCCTTCCACCTTGCATCAATACACAACCCAGTCCTTGACGGGATGCATCACAATAGACCATGAAATCTTTGCTGATATCAGGCAATGCTAGAATAGGAGTTGTGGTAAGCTTCTGTTTTAATTCCTGAAAGCTTTGTTCGCACTCGGGCGTCCATTCAAACTCCTTAGTCTTCTTCAAAAGGTTGGTCATTGGACAGGCTATCTTGGAGAAGTTCTCGATGAACCGACGGTAATATCCAGCCAATCCCAAGAAACTTCTGACTTCTGTCACATTACGGGGTTGATCCCACTCTTTCACAGCTTCAATCTTGGCTAGGTCAACTGCGACACCTTCAGCTGATAGTACATGGCCTAGGAAGGCAACCTCCTATAGCCAAAATTCGCATTTACTGAACTTTGTGTAGAGCTGATGTTGTGCTAATTTCTCAAGCACAGTTCTTAGATGATGTTCATGTTCTTTGGTGGTGGGTGAATAAACAAGGATGTCATCAATAAATACTACCACAAACTTATCCAGATCATCCATGAAAACATTATTCATCATGTTCATGAAGTAGGCAGGAGCATTCGTGTGTCCAAAGGACACCATAGTGAACTCAAACTGCCCATACCTCGTCACAAAAGCTATTTTTGGGATCTCTCTCTCCCGAATCTTCATTTGATGATAGCCAGATCTGAGATCAATCTTGGAGAAATACTTGGCACCTCTGAGCTGGTCAAGCAGATCATCAATTCTTGGCAGAGGGTACTTATTCTTGATGGTGACTGCGTTCAAGTTCTGGTAATCAATGCACATTCTCATCGAGCCATCCTTCTTCTTAACAAACAGAACAGGGGATCCCCAGGGTGAAGCACTGGGTCTGATATACCCCTTCGAGATGAGCTCATCAAGCTGTATCTTGAGCTCAGCTAGCTCGTCAACTGACATGCGATAGGGTCTCTTGGCAATGGGCCTTGTTCCTGGCAAAAGATCAATGATGAACTCTACATCATGGTCTGGTGGCATACCCGGTAATTCTTCAGGGAATACATCGGGATAGTCTCTGACCACAGGCACATCATGAACTGTCTTCTCCTCTTTTTGTGATTCTGAACTAGCTTTAAGGGCACATAGGATAGAAGTGGACTTTTCGGACTGAGATTCACATCTAATAACTTGGCTCGATGGGTGGGTCACTTGGACGTATCTAGGTGAACATGATATGATGCCTCGGTGAATGGTTAGCCAATCCATACCTAAGATGACATCTAGGCTCGTGGAAGGTAACAGGGTTTGGTCGGCTTTAAAGATATGACCCTCAATGGTAAGACTCACTCCCTTACAGATGCGGGTGCACTTTAGGTCTCCTAAAGGTGAACTGGTGATGATAGGCTTTCCTCGTGGGGTTACAGGCAGGTCATGCTATCGTGCAAACTTGGATGATATGTAAGAACAAGTTGCTCCAGAGTCAAATAGAACTGATGTAGTATTGCCATTAACTAAAAACATACCGTACACAATGTCAGGGGTAGCCTATGCTTCCTCGGCGTCCAGATGGTTGAGACGTCCATGAGTAGCAGATCCCTTGAACTGAGAATTATGAGCGGCTGAGTTCTGAGGGCACTTAGCGGCTTTATGACCCGGCTGGCCACAAGTGAAGCAGGTGAAAGGTGTACCGCCTGTAGGGGTTGGCGCGGGTGCCTTCTAGTTTCCAGTGCTTGGTGCAGGGCGGTTCTATGCTAGGCATTCATTCGCTGAGCGGGGACGGTTGAAATGGTCCTGAGTGTTGCGGTCCTGAGCATAACGGTCCCGGGTGTAGCGATCCTGAGTAGGGCGGGAGTATTTGGTGGTGTAGCCTCCACTACCCCTACTTGATCCTGGGTTGTCATCCCTATTGTGGCGAGAGCGTTCCCTGGAGGGTGCATCTCTGCAGAACCTCTTGCGATCATGGCCATAGAAAGACTCCTTAGGCTTACGCTTCCTCTCCCTGTACTCCTCTCCGGCTTCAGCACGGTCCTTCTCGATCTGGATGTAGCGATCCACCAGAGCACACAGCGTGCTACTCTCAATACCGCCAAACTTCAACTTGATGTGTGGGTTAAGTCCCTTGCGGTAATAGTATAGCTTCTCCTTCTCAGAGTTCACAACATAGGAAGGCGCATAGCGTAGAAGGTTGGTGAAGCGAGTGGTGTACTCTGTCACCCTGTCCTTTTCCATCTTGATGTTGTGGAACTCCTCAGCTTTGGCCTCTATGATACCCTTGGGAATGTGATACTCAGTGAATGCCTTAATGAACTTGTCCCATGAGATGTTGGCAGGGTCCTCATGGGAATCACTAAAACTGTCCCACCAGGCACGTGCTGCACCTGTGAGCTAGTGTGTGGCAGCTCCAACACACTCATCGTTGGTGAAGGTGGTGAGGTCGAGCTTCTTCTCCACCTCCTTGAGCCAGTCATCGGCTACAAGCGGGTCAGGGTCGGTGCCATCATAGGTAGGTGGCCTTAGCTTCAGAAATCCTTCTAGCTTCCTTTGGAAGTCATTCTACTGACCTCCCTAGCGATGGTTTGCTCCGTCTACAAGAGCTGCAAGAAGCTAGGTCTGTTGTGCCATCACCTCTGCCAGGGTCGATGGTGGTGGTAGAATGTTCTCCTTATCAAGCGGCGGGGTATTCTCCAGGTTGAAGGGTATCCCTCCACGTCCACGGCCACGACCACGGTTGTTGCCACCATGCCCCTCGTTTGGTTCGACTGGTTCGGGGGTGGGCGCACGTCCACGGTTCATTAGGCGAGCAGATCGGTGGTTCGGCATCTGCAACACGGTTTATAGGAATCTTAGTGTTTGTGCCATAAGTGCTTATAATTCAGTATGATTACATGATTTTGATGATTTAAAGAAAAACATTTATACTATCCAACACTCATTACAAAGAAGCAATAAGATCCATAAGATGCAATAAGATCCAGAACATTCATTACATGGGTTTTATTACATAGCATCATCTCCAGTAGCTACACTTGGAGACTCGCGAGAATCGTACTACACATATTACATCTCATAAGGGGTACATCATGGGGTATAACTTATGGAAGCCACTGACATGACTCATGACCACGCAGGGCCATCTACTCTAACTCGTACACCGCAGCTGGGATACGGCTATTCTCAATCTCGATCTCCTCATCAGACTTGTGAAGTTAGGACACGTACTTCAAGGCCTCGGCGAGCTCCTCAGTAGGCTTGGCTCCAGGTAGGGTAGGGTAGGCGTCTAGGTTGAGGCGAGTCGGGGCTAACTCAAACTCCTCTATCCTAGGCTTTGTCTTGCTATGAATCTCCTTGGGTAGCTGATCCCACATACCCTTCATCTCCCTGAGGTGCTTCTTGTCAGACTTCTACCAAGCCTGCCAAGTCCTTTCACACTTGTCCTGTAGGTACTCGTTTTGCCTGAGTGCCTCGATCAGGTGACCCTGGTTGAGAATGACCTTCTTCCTAAACTTCTCTAGATCCTGAGTCATGGTCTTGTTCCGAGATTAGATTTTCAGCATATCAATCCCCTTGGACCTCTCTTTGTCTCCTCTGCGGTTTCATCTGGGCTGATTCTGGCCGCTTGCTAGCCTACGATAATGCCACTCTACCATTCAGCCCTGATACACCCCAAGTCTAGTCTGGGGTGGCTGAAACTATGAGTCATGAGCCGGGTCCACAAGGTCTCCATGAAGTTTCAGAAGGGTGTGGGGGAAATCCTCCGTGCCCCGTACCTCCTTACACTGTCCGCTATCCACCTAGCAGTAGTGGCAATATTCTACCAAGTAGTCCGGCCGTCTCGCACCATATAGGGCGAGTGGTATATAAGGCTTCCCAGTGAATCTGAGTACTAGTAAGTTCTTAGGGATGACCAAGCTAGAATGTCTTCATCAGGGTTTCCATTTACCGTGCCACCATAGCACCTCCACCCCGGGCTCCTCCCATCATAGGTTCACACCCAGGGCCACCTCATATACCATTTACCCACCACAGGTATCCATTCCAGGGGTGCCCAGGTAGCACCCTGTGATAAGAATTGCCCCAGGCTCGTCGTATATTCCAACTTGGTCGACACAACCCTCACCCTCCACGCACCCAAGTCACACACGTAGCACTCTCTCCATAGTCCAGATAACACCAGTTTCCACCATGCATCAATGTAGTACAAGCATAGTAGAAGTATAAGCAATGAAATATAGCAGCAAGCGTGTGTCTAGCCTAATAGCAGGGTAAGCAGGGGTAAGGTTGCATCAAGGTAAAGGCCATCAAGTAAGCATACTACCATGCAAGTCCTATCATTGTGTGAGTATAACAATAAAGTAAAGCAATAGCAGTTCTATATGAGCCATGTGTAATAGGTGCTACGAGGTTGGGTGGGATGTGGCACCTTCAGTGTAGTCATCCCCGTACTCCTCATGGTACTCTCGGTCCTCGTCTGTCTAGTTCTCCTCCGAGTCTGCAAACAATCGCATTATAGTCATGTTAGCGACATCTATAGAATAGCATAAAGATCAATGAAAATTCAAAAGAACCAAATGCACTCAAACATGGGTTCATTGCGTAGAGCTCGATTTTAGATGAATTTTGGTCCTGGTCTTGCATTTTCTGAGTTCGTATGAATTAGTTATGAATTTCCGAAGTTTCAATCATTTCTGAAAATGGGAAAAGGCTGAATTAATCCTGGGCTGACACGTGTCACACTGTGATCTGTCCACATGGCATGCTGACGCTAGCATGATGTCTGCATGGCGTCATCATCTCGGCTCCGAGCTAACGGGTTTGGTCCTACAGACGTCATCTTGACGTTAGCATGACGTCATCAACGTCATCGGTTCCGACAGGTGGGACCGGGGCTCTTGGGTCGCTGACATGTGGGTCCGATCAAAGTCAACATCAAGTCAACGGGTGAGTCAATGGTCAATAGATCATAGTCACCGACGGGTGGGGCCAGAGCTGCTGTCGTCAGCAGCTGACGTCACCGTGACATCATCATGATGTCACCTCGGTTGTGTTGTTACTGGCAGGTGGGACCCGTGTGATGTTGTTATGACATCAGCATGATGTCACCTACTGACAAGTGGGTCCAGAGTCTCTGTGTCGCTGACATGTGGGTCTGGTCAATCGGTCAACGTTGACGAGTCAACGGTCAACACAGGCCGGGTCCAAACTAGGCCGGTTGGGCCTGGATACGGGCTGGGCTTTGGCCCACCACGTGGCATGCTGTGGCACTGCCATGTCGTAGCCAAGGGCCTCCACCGGGCTTCGGTCCATAGATCGGCCCACACTGCATTCGGTGGTGATGCGGTGGTGAGGCGCTGCCTAGTGGTGGTAGCCGCGTCATCGGGGTAGGCGCTCTGAGCTCCGGTGATCGATGTCTCCGAGCTCCCTGCTCACCTCCCTCTTCCGAATTTCCCTCTCGGCCCTCTTCTCTCGGAGTGATGTGGGTAGTTGGGCCACCGAACGACGGCGGTGGGCTGAGGAATCCCTATGGCGCTCTAGGAGTCGCTTTATAGCCCCAAGGTCCAAGCTTCACCCATGGCAGATGGGGCGGACGGCAGGCGATGCGCCGAACGCATCGGACGGTTCATGGGCGCGGGGTAGTTGGCGTAGGGGTTGCATGGGCGCGGCACCAAGGGAACATGGCCAGGCGATTTGTGTGACCCCGAGCCCGCGCCTGCCGCTTCGGTCGGGAGAAGCCGACGTGGGGAGGAAGAAGGAACTGTGGCCAGGAGTGGCTGACGCGTGGGGTCCGGTTGGCAGCGGCAGCAGGTGGGGCAGAAGGGCGCGCAGGCGTGAGCGACATGTTGGGCTAGCTTGCTGGGCCTGGTGTTGCTGCACGCAGGCTAGGCTGGCTAGTGGGCCGAGCAGGCCAAGCTGGCTGTGAGGCTTTCTTCTTTTCATTTCTTTTTCTGTTTTATTTTTCTTCTTCTTTATTTGAATTCAAATTTGATTTGGAGTTTGAATTCAAATCTGGTGTACCTCCTCTATTGGATTTTTAGATGTGAGGCTCACAACACTCTTATATATATATATTAGGTACTTTATTTAGCTATTTTGTGTAACAAAAATAGTTGTAGTTTTATTATACAAAAATAGAAATAGTTTTCATTTTAAGCATTTATTCTTTGGTTTGATTAATAATTACTTTGTGGTTTATTACTTTAAAGGAGTTGTAAAGCAAATGGAAATCCAAATCACAATTTGAGTTGACAATGTATGCAACATTTTATTTGTTAGGATTGAAATAAACATAATTAATAAATGACATGCTATGCTCATGAAATTGTCTTGTTGGGTTACAACTAATGCAACACCTAGGGTTGGCTCCTACAGTTGTCACTCAACATTGCATGGGGTTTAAAAACAAAAATTTTGTAGTTATGATTTTTGGTGTGTGGATTTTTGGGTTGTTACAGATGAGCTGGCCCACCGCATCGCCGACGTCAAGAACCGGCCGGCCACGCCCGTTCCACCACTCCTCCACTTCGGCATAGGTGGCGTTCTACCGATTTCAGCCATAGGTCCTTTTGCTGGCCTTTCGGAGGTCCTCACCACCCAGCTTGTGATCACCCAGCTGGTGGCCACCCATCCAGCGGTCACTCAGTCGGCAATTCCATCCTTGCCCATACCGATCACACAGATCGCTTTTCCGCACTCTGCCACACACGACGGGCAGCAATTCATCTCCGTTTTCCCACACTCCAGCGCTGATTTTGTCGTTCATTGCCTCCAGCCCGGTGCCACCACCCCAGCCCTATGCCAACTCAATGCCCATCAACACCGGTGTCCTAGGGGTCCTCAAGCTCTCCTTCCCCATGTTTGATGGCGCCAAATATCCCATGGGCTGGCTACACCAGTGCGACCATTTTTCCCACCTGCAGCGAACCATGGACTAAGACAAGGTCTGGCTGGCTTCCTTCCATCTGATGGGGGTCGCCCAACAGTGGTACTATAGGGTGGAAGAAGATGATAGGCATGTGGGCGCCTTCACCTGGGACATCTTCAAGGCGTTGTGCCTTCAGCACTTCGCACCATCCCTAGTCCCCATCACCCAGACATGTTAGGGTGCTAGCCGTGTCATGCCACCATCGAGGTGGCCCAAGAGGCTATTCCACCCGTGGTTCATTCTCCTCCACCAACCGTTACGCCTCCTAGCTCGGTGCTGCCACCCATGGTGATCGTGCCAGTGTCACTACCTCCACCGCGCCCATTCCACTATCTATCCTAAGCAGAGTTCATGGAATGCCGCCCTAAGGCTTGTGCTATAGCTACGATGAGCAGTATGTCTAGGGCCACAAGTGCCCATGTCTCTTCTACATCGAGGTCACTGATCCCGACGAGGATAGGACGCGGGACATAGAGGAGATCAGGCTAGCCATAGACACACCAACAATCTCCATGCATGCCATGGCTGGGCTCCACACGGAGGATACTATGCTACTGCACATCTCCATCGCCAACCAGCCTATTGTCACACTGCTCGATTCAGCCTCAACGCATAACTTCATTAGTACCGATGTCATTCGCCGAGTGGGTCTCGCTTTCCACTCTAGTGCCAGTGCCCAGGTCCCCATGGCTGATGGCACCCGGGTGGCCTGCCTAGGCCTCACACGTGACATCGGCATCTAGATCGGCCAAGCAGAGTTCACCATCGACTACTACAACATCCCCCTCACCCGCTACAACATGGTGCTAGGCGACACCTTCCTCCGCATGCTAGGGCCGATTCTATGGGACTTCGATGATTCATGCATGGCCTTCTAGCGTGGGGGCCATTATGTCCTTTGGCGAGGCCTAGGGTCGCTGCGCTCCGATGTTCCCACACCTGGCCGTCTCTACGTAGTATGTGGCTATAGGATCTCTAGTTAGCCTAGAGGGGGCTGAATAGGCCTGTTAAAACAAAGCTCAAGTACATGTCAAATTTCACCCGCGACACTGCCGCTCTAGCCTCGTGGCACTACCTGATAGAATAGCGGCACTACCGCACTTGCAGACAACTTTGAGTCACAGTTCAAAATCAGTGAATGGAAACTTAGATCAGAGAAATTCCTTAGCTTCCTATAGGTATGATGTTCAGAGATCGAGAGCTAGAAGTGGTAGGAACACCACACACATGTAGATCAGTAACAAACCCTAGAAACCACCTTAACGACAATATGAAATGCAAGTGAAGTAAATCAAGCACAAGGTGACACAATGACTTATCCTGTGGTTCAGCTCACCATCAAGGTTTGCCTAAGTCCACGTTGTTGAAGTTGCCACTAAGGCTAGGGCTTTTCAACCCTTCCTCATTCTTAAGTCAAGAGAGTTAACTCTTGAGATGAGGGGTGAGTTTACTAGATACAAGAGATGGTTACAAACCTCCTGGGGCTACCACACAAGTTGGCAAGCTCCATGGGCGACGCTCTAGCCAGCTAGAAGCCATGCTCCAAGAGTAACAAACACAACCGCTGGCCAAAACATGAACCAAGTGCTCTTTAGGCTTTGAAAAGCAGTGGCTCTCTAATCGAGTTTGGCACCTTTTTGTCTCAAGGATTGATGGGGAAATCAATGGAGAAGCTTTGGAGCTTAAGGTCACCAATGGAGGAGAGAGAGATGAGCACTTTTCTATTCTTGGGCGAACTGAATGGTTTAGAGGAAGAAGAGAGACGTTGGAGAGGAAGGGAAAAGGTATAAATACCCCCTGCCCCCAACGGTCACTTAAGTCACAGCAGTGCCATGGCTCAAGCGTGGCAGTACTGCTCAGCGGTAATGCCTCTCTCCAGATGCTGCACTGTTGCACTAGGCAAGACAACAAGGGTAAGAATGGTAAGCTGGTTGTCTTGGCTAAGAAAGTGAGGATGTATGTGGAATTTTGAGCACTTGGTAGCACATGTTAGCTTAAGCATTGTGTCCCCCTTTATAGTATGGATTTTCCTATACTCAAATTCAAAATATAAAATAATTTAAATCTTCTTGAGTTTGAAGTCGCCAACATTTGTAATTTGGGGCATGGCCATTTCATGTAATATCCTCGAGTATGTTTTCCCTGCTTGTCATCTTGATAAATCTCATTAGTCCTCTAATTGAGTGGTCATTATCATCAAAAGCCATAATTAGGGCTTGATTGCACTTTTAATCTCCCCCTTTTTGGTGATTGATGACAACCCAATTTGAGCTTACATAAGATATGAAATAAGTTCAAAGATTTTTGAGCCATGGGTGTAGAGTCTCCCCCTAAATGTGTGAATTGAGAACTGAATTCTCAAATTGGCATAAAAGGCCAAAATTCATATTTTAGTGAAAGCGAAGAGGGGCTCCCCCTACATCCATGCTCCTATGGGGTGCTATACACTATGTCATGTATGTAAACGTGATGCGAATGACATTTTATGCACAACATTGAAATTGCTTAAGCAGCAGGGTACGACATTGCCGCTCCCCAGCCACAGCACTGCCGCAGAGCGGCACTACCGGGCCAGATGTGCAGCACTACCGCACTTACTGCACCAGCTCAGCTCAAATCAAGCACCACACAATAGTTTATACTAAACCAAAAGAACATTTTAGCACAAGTATATGACAAGCTACAGCACAGAACAATACATGCACATATCCATACACATAAGAGTACATAGGTAGCATTATTACACAAATAGAGTTTTGAGCGACTCTCAAACTCACAACCTAATGAAGTCTACTCTCAACGGATACGAACATAAAGCCCCAGCTACTGCAACATCTCCATGGCATCAAAAAATTGTTGACCCCTCTAATCTTCTCCCCTGTTGGCATAAAGCACCAAAAAGAAAAAAGAAAGACCAACACACTCACTCCTCTTGTTGGATGTCATCCCAATCGACATCATCACCACCACCAGCCCAACTACCACCTGCAGCAACACCATGATTGCCATCATCATCGTCGTCGTTGGAGGATACCATCGCCCTCCCTTGGCGGTGGGTGGTAAAAGTGTGGCGCTGGCGTCTGGTGCTCCTCCTCAAGGACTGTAAGGTTGAGGCCAAGGTCGCGTGAGGCTCAAGGTCTGGCTACACCTACTGCTGCTGCTCCTCCTCATCCTCTGACTCTATGTCAGAAAGGCTAGGGAGGTTGTCAAATCTCGGCGGTGACTCAACTAGAGAAAGGGGTGGCAGCCCTGCTCGCTCTCTAGCCTCCTAGTTGGCTTCATGGTTCTCCAACCGGTCCTCATATGCGGTCCGCGATGCATAGGTGCAAGTGGTAAAAATGGCCTTGATCCATTTTTCAAACTTCTCCATCTTCTTGCCCTTATGAGACCTAGAGCGGGAGGACTCAGGCACGTCCTCAACTGAAGGTGAGAGTCTCATGGCCTTGCTAGCACCTAAGGCTTGGGTCTTCTCAATCTTGAAGACGGTGTGGAGACCATCTTTGTTAAACTTGTAGCCCATGACCCACTCAATCATGAACATGAGATAGGGGGCATAGGGCAACCCCTTTCTCACATCATCTATGGCAATCCTCAGCTCATGCCACATGAAGTGAGGGACATTAAATCTGTCACCTCTAGGAGCAAACCTAGCAAGCACATTTCTGACATAGCCATTAAGATCTAAAGCTGCTCCATCCTTGGGATTTATAGGTTGCCTAATTAGGTTGTTCAAGATGTAGAAGTAGCTTTGCAAGCCACTAACTCGACCATCTACCCCTCTCCTATCAATCCACATGTATGTAATGTCATAGATCTCTGCTCTAACCTCATCATGGATATAAGTGAAGCCCCGCTCCTTCTCACCAAAACCAAGGATTCCAGCTGAAGGTCACAAAGTCAACACGGTAATGCCATCCCTCAGTCATCTAGTGTATCTCATCGGTATAGATGTCATAGAAGAAGGTAGCATGGAACTAGGCTAACACTTCTTCATTCCAATTGTACTGGAAGCTCATGATGTCAATGAGGCCAAAGAGCTCACAAGCCTTGATCACTTTGTTGAATTCAGGATCATTCTTCTCCTTGATCTCTTCCCAGTCAACATATTGCATCTTGACAATCTTGGATTTCTTTGAGTTGAAGATCATTGAGGCATAGAAGTTGGAATGAAACTCATTCTAGAATCTGTAGTCAACCCCCAAATCCTTAGGCTTCTCATAAGGATTGTTCTCATGTGCTTCTTCTACCATCTTCTGTTTTTCAGCATAATTGAGCACGGGTATCATTGGGACACCTCATAATCACCTCCTCAGAATATTCTATGATATAATCTCTATCAAATTCCTTAAGGTGAGGAGTGTCTGGGCAAGCACCAGGAGGAATGGTGCGACCAACCCTCTCTAAGTTCTCCTCCTTCTGGATCATCTGATCCCTCCTCCCCCTATCTCTTTGGTCACCTCTAGCCGCTGCACTACTGCTACCACCAGCTGTCCTCCCACAGCCATGCCGAGGAGTAGGCTTATCTCACGGCTCCATCATCTTCCTTTTCCCCCTCAGGTCATCTTCACCTCTAGAGGCCATATATGCCAAAACATAAACCAATATGAGAAACTATACAAATGGAGAGTAGAAAGTTACCCTATAAAGCAAGTTAAGTAATCAAGAAGAGTCAAAGTGCAAGCGGGGAAAACAACTAATATGGTACTGCCCTTAGACATGCAGCACTATCGCGCCTAGGAGTGGCACTACCGCACCAGCTGTTTCACCAAGACTGCATTTTGCTTCTTCTTGTCTACTTAACTCACTTCATAATTTAACTTCCAGCCCATTATACAATCTCAGCAAGTATAAACATGTCTATGTCATCGATTCATCTAGATATGATTGAAAGAAAGTCTAGTAATCATGAATCTTGGCTTTGGAGGCTGAGTGAAATAGATAAAGTGAATCAACCATCGAACCAAGTGTTGAGCACTACCAACTTAGCCATAGAGGTGCAGCATTGTCATGCTAAAGGCATGGCACTACCGCTGCAATTAATTTGGCTCCACGATTGAATCACGATTTCTAACTCAATCAATCCCCAAGGCACCATCCAAACTACTATCTGCCTTCTAATCATCCATCCAAGACAACTAGAATCGATACATTGCATAGATCAAGAAGGAATAGGGTTTCACCTTTGGTTCTCATGGATTGGGGAGGAAAGAGATGAAACGGATCCGCCCAAGAGCTTTAGCGGCCACCGGCGATGAGGGAGAAGGTTGGTGGTAGGCACGGCAATGCCGAAAGGCGGTGGCTCAGCTGGGCAATGACTCAGCGACGCGAGGAAGAGAGCGAGCACGTGACATCAGCGCCTGGGAGAATAGGGAGCAAGAGAGAGTTACCCTAGGGCCAGAAGGGATAAGAGGAAAGATGGGCCCCGCGGTAACTACTGTTGTGGCTGAATTCTGATTGGAATTCAAAATGCAGCACTGCCGTAGTGCGGCATAGCCGCACTCCCCAGAACAGCACGATTGAGCTACTAGCTAAATAGCTATATATATATAGGATATGGACACATATCTCAAGCACAATATGATCAGCAACAGATAATCAATACAAACAATAATCATAATGCATTTGTTCCTTTTAATAAATCATTTTGAAGCACAATATTTAAACCTTTTACAATTCTTTTGTCCTAAGCATGCTAGTTGATCAATCAAAGGTGTGCTATATCTCAAACCATGTTACGAGAATCAAGTATATTTAGCTCACTACGCAAAGCACAAAATCTTGACTCATCGAGAGGCTTAGTGAAGATATCGGCTAGTTGCTTTTTGGTGCTCACATGGTGAATTTTTATATCTCCTTTGGCTTCGTGGCCTCTCAAGAAATGATGTCAGATGTCTATGTGCTTGGTTCTTAAGTGATTTATGGGATTGTTTGCTAGCTTTATAGCACTTTCATTGTCACACAAGAGTGGGATTTTAGTAAAGCGACATCCGAAATAAAGAAGGGTTTGCCTCATCCAATGTAGTTGAGCATAACATGCACTGGCTACAACATACTTGGCCTCGGCGGTGGAAAGGGCTACACATTTTTTCTTTTTAGAACTCCAAGACACTAGGAATCATCCAAGGAATTGACATGTCCCCAAAGTGTCTTTTTGATCTACATTGCAACCAGCGTAATCAAAATCTGAATACCCAAGTAGATCAAACTTAGAGCCCTTAGGATACCACAAGCCAATGTTAGGAGTGTGTACTAAATATCTCAAGATTTTCTTAATAGCCACCAAGTGACACTCTTTAGGGTTAGCTTGAAATCTAGCACACATGCACACACTAAGCATAATATCGGGCCTAGATGCGCACAAATAAAGTAGAGAGCCGATCATGGAATGATATACCTTGGTATCCATGGCTTTTCCTTCTTTATTAAGATCAAGATGTCCATTGGTTGGCATGGGGGTTTTGATAGGCTTGGCATCCACCATGTCAAACTTCTTGAGCATATCATGGGTGTACTTTGTTTGGCTAATAAAAGTTCCATCCCTCATTTGCTTGATTTAAAATTCGAGGAAGAACTTCAATTCACCCATCATAGACATCTCAAATCTCTTGGTCATGATCCTACTAAATTCCTCACAAAATGAATGATTAGTACTACCAAATATTATGTCATCAGCATATATTTGGCACACAAATATATCTTTACCAACTTTGTAAGTGAAAAGGGTAGGATCGGCTTTGCCTATTTTAAGGCCTTGTTTAAGTAAGAATTCCTTAAGGCATTCATACCATACTCTTGGTGCTTGCTTAAGCCCGTAGAGCATCTTTTAGAGTTTATAGACGTGGTTGGGGAACTTGGGATCTTCAAAACCCGATGGTTGCTCAACATAGACAAGTTCTTGAATAGGGCCGTTAAGGAATGCACTCTTGACATCCATTTGATATAGCTTGAAGTTATGATGAGTGGCAAAGCTAGAAGCATTTGAATTGCTTCAAGTCTTACCATCGGTGCATATGTTTCTTCAAAGTCCCAGCCCTCTACTTGAGTGAAACCTTAAGCAACCAATCTTGCCTTATTCCTTGTCACCACGCCATTCTCATCTTGCTTGTTGTGGAAGACCCATTTGGTGCCAATGACATTGGTATTGGGTCTCTCCCCCAAGGGCCACACTTGATTTCTTTCAAAGTTGTTGAGTTCTTCTTGCATGGCCATCACCCAATCTGGGTCTCCAAGTGCTTGTTCTACGTTAAGAGGCTCCAAAGAGAAAACAAACGAGTAATATTGACAAAAAATTGCTAAGTGAGAACAAGTTGTTACCCCCTTTCGAAGACTCCCAAGGATATTATCAATGGGATGATTCCATTGTATTGTTTGCCTTAGCCTTGGATGATCAATGGTCTCTTGTTCATCTTTAGGATCTTCATCTTCTTCTTGCTCAAAGATTGGTTGTAGGTTCTATCCATGAGCTAGAGTTGAATCAGCTGCTACTGACTGTGTAGGTGTGGCACTGCTGCTCTTAGGCATGGCACTGCCACGTGCAGGTGTTGTAGTAGGGGTTTGCCGCTGTTCAGCATCAGGTACGTCAGCAAAAATTAGTGCAGCAGCAACTTGAGGAACCTCCACTTCAATGGCTTGATCTTCTTGTGGTCTAATATCATCAATAGCCAATTGCTTGATTGCTTCACATGGTGGATCCTCCTTTCCTACAACACTTGAATCAACTTGCTCCACTTGAGAGCCATTAGATTCATCAAATGTCACATCTACTGCTATTTCAACTCTCCTGGAGGTTTTGTTAAAAACACGGTAGGCATGCTCATTTGGTCCATAACCAATAAGAAAACCTTCATCAACTTTAGGTGCAAATTTAGAGGTTTTGGGTTTCTTGTTAAATATGAAACACTTGCACCCAAACACTCTAAAGTATGACACCTTAGGCTTGTTACTGGTTAGAAGCTCATATGAAGTTTTCTTTGACTTCTTGTGTAGGTAGAGGCGGTTGATGGCATGGCAAGCGGTGTTGACGACGTCACACCAAAAGATGTTCGACGTCTTGTACTCATCTAGCATTGTCCTTGACATGTTAATGAGTGTATGATTCTTCCTCTCTACTATACCATTTTGTTGAGCGGTGTATGGAGTTGAAAACTCATGCTTAATGCTCTCTTCATCAAGGAACTCCTCAACTTGAGTGTTCTTGAATTCGGTCCCATTGTCACTTCTTACTTTCTTGATTGGGAGACCGAACTCCTTTTGAGCTCTTCTAACAAATATCTTCACCTTCTCTTGAACTTGGCACTTATCATACAAGAAAAATACCCAAGTGAAACAGGAATAGTCATCAACAATAACAAGACCATATTTGTTACCCCTGAGACTTAGGTAGGTGACCGGTCCAAAGAGGTCCATTTGTACTAGCTCCAATGGTTGCTTGGTGGTCATGATGCTCTTTGGTGGGTGAGGCATGCCAACTTGCTTTCCAGCTTAACAAGCGCTACAGATCCTATCTTTCACAAAGTGAACATTGGTTAGTTCAAGGATATGTTCATCTTTTAGAAGTTTGGCCAAGTTCCTCATCCCAACATGGGCTAGTCCGTGATGCCAAAGCCAACCCATGCTAGATTTTGCCACTAAACAAGTCTTAAGATTAGCTTTACTTTTGTTGAAATCAACTAGGTAAAGCTTATTCTTTAATCGACCCACAAAGACAATAGAGGAATCCTCCCTTCTAAAGACTTCCAAACCCTTATCCATAAAGGGACAATTGTAGCCCATCTCACAGTTAAGAAACGGACAATGAATTACAACTCAATGAATCAACATGTAATACATTTGTAATTGAATGCTCAAGGGTTATAGCAACTTTACCAAGACCAATTACATCCTCCTTTGAATTGTCTCCAAAGACAATGTTTTCATTTGAGTCCGTCATCAGGGAATATGATGAGAACATACTCATTTCTCCGGTCATATGATTTGTACATCCACTATCAAGCACCCAACTTGATCCACTAGAGGAGTATGCCGGCAAAACAAGTTTAGTTCCTAGATTTAGGTCCCCAACTAGACTTGGGGCCATGCATGTTAGTCACAAGAAACTTAGGAACCCAAATAGAAGTATTCCTATATATGTTGGTTTCCTTTCCAACATATTTAGCAGTCACTTTTCCACTGCTGTTGTTCTTTAAAACAAAGCATGAGGTAAAGCTTTGTTGAGGTGCATGGGCCCTTGGTTGATAAGCATATTTGTTCATAGTGCCCCACACTGATTCCTTTGGCTTCTGCTGAACCTATTTCTGCTGGAGCACCTTTTTCTTGGGCTTAGTTTGGTCAGGAACAGAATTGGTAGCCTTTCTATTTTTGTGGGGTGAGGCACTATCGCCCTTCACCATCGAGGATGCTGTGTAACACCTCCAATGTTACGAGATTGCTTAGCACCTAGGTTAAGGTCTTAGGGAAATTAGCAAAACAAGTTCTCGAGTTGAAAAATTTTAAATCACGCATGAAATGATAAACAAATCATGTGCGACCTACCTTTATGGTTGAGGGAAATCAAATAAAATCTAAGTTAATTTACTCAGTGCATAAAAATACTATGGAAATCCTAACAAAAAGAATAAAATAAGTAGTTAATTGTTTGGTATGAAAACAATTTCTATAAACAAAATAAAATATGACTTGTGTATAGTGCTTATGTGAAGATGGTGAGCAAGTGTTGTAGTGGAAAATGCAACTTTTATTCTTGAAAACATATGTTGTTAATTAGTGTTCTAGAGAGATCAAAGATCAAATATGAAATTAAGATAAGCCTTTTTGTTAAGTCGACAAACACTTGAACTATTGTTCAAAGTACCATTTTTGGCAAATTTTATCAAGCAAAATAATTAAAGAGTGCTTAAATAATATGTTCCTATGGGTTGGTATGGTGTATGAATTATTACATGAAATACTTGCTGGTTGAAGTTAATAAGGTTTAGACATTTTAAAAATTGTGGCAAAAGTGTTAATGGTCATTTATGAACCCTTGCCCTTTTTCTAAATCTGAAAAGGATTGTAGATAATGCTATTTTGGCAATGAAATTCTAACTAAAATGTTTAAACACTAGCTTCATGTTTTCATATTGTTGGTTGCCTCTAAGTGGGTACTTGGGCATGGTATAGGTTGTACTGGGGTTGGGTGTCACGTTGCCCTCTTAAAAGTTTCCCAAACTTCGTTGGAACACGCGAGATCATGTCGTGGGCGCTCCGTTCATGAACCAGCGCTCAGCACGACGAACCCCATTGGCACCTCTCTATCTTCCTCGATGCTCATGCTCCGACCGTGCTCGTTGTTCGGAGGAGAAGCCCTTAGGGCCTACTAGAATCTTGAGCTTGGGTTTTAATCTCAACTGGGCTCTAAGCGGTTGGTTTTGACACTTTAAAATGCATGCATTGCACATTGTCTAGCCATTTGGCCTGGAGTGCACGGTCACCGTGTTTTGGTGCGTGCCGTGGCTACAATTGGTCATGCGCGCATGTGGCAACAGGTTGGTGGGGGCCTCCCTTGGCGTGGCCGTGGCTTGGCCATCTCTGGCTGCGGTGCCTACTGCTGGCCAATGGCCTCGTCACCCCCCTCGACCGCTGCTGCCACCCTACCACATGGCTTCCCCACCCACTGCCCTTCCTACCTTGAGCTATGCTGCTACCTTGCCATCACGTCCGTGCTTCCCCCTTGCGCCTCTACGCTGCTGCTAGCCTAGCCTAATGTGCTGCCCGCCCTGCCGTGCGCACATGGCGCACCCACGGTACTAGCACTTGGCCATGCTCATAGCTGTGGCTCCCATGTGTGCATAACCCTACTACGACAGCCGTACTACCCCCAATCACCCTTGCCTTTATGAATGTCACACTGAGAGTAGGCCGACCCCCCTCTTTTTTCCCTTCCCTGTAGTTTCTGCTGTCACGACATCATCCATGGTCCAGTAGGAGAGGTCATCTCAGGTCGATTCAACGCATCCATGACCTCGCCATTAACCCACCTAGCTAACCATCTCGACCCCACCTTGAATGGTGCCCGGTCAAGCTCCAATTTTGGAGTTTCCCCGCCACTGAGCTGTTAAAGCCATGTTCGGCTGCGGTGGGTGGCAACCCGCTCTAGTTGCCATTTGGGCTCAACCAGCTACACCAATGGCCTCATCTTGATTCCCTCTCCACCCTGCACGCGCCATTGACATGGCTGTGTCCTCTATGGCTCGTCGCTGAGCTCACCACGCGTACTTGGCTAGCCTTGCTCGGGGCATCCCCGATCGAACCATCACCATGGTTAGGTTTGCAGTAAGCCCTTGCTGCTCAATCGTTAACTGTATAGGCTGGTAGTTGCTCTAGTTCATCGGAATGGCTATGCCACTGCCATACACCACTGTCCATCGCTGCAGCATGCGCTAGAGCGCCTCCTAGCTCTCCACCGCCACCTAGCATAGCCGCTTATGCCAGGGATTGTGATCAACCCTCTAGGTAAGTCCGTGCGAACCCTTGATGGCCGGCGTGACCGCTCGATGCCCATGCTCGCCACACCACGGCGCGTACTGCTTTGCGGATGTGCATTGAGAAATTAGGAAAAAGCTAGGGGGTGAAATCAATTAGTCAGAGAGAGGGAAATAGTAAACAATGGCGACATAGTTTCAGAAAAGATCAGGGTCTCTTTTGAAAAAGAGCCACGCGCGTGCAGACTCCCCACCTTAGGATGTTGCTGGGCCAGCCTGCGTCCCATGTTGGGCCAAGCTAGGTTGCTGGGCCGAATGGTTGGCGCCGGTCCATTGCCTTTTAAAATGTATTTCCTAATTGTTTTTCCTTTTTCTTTGTTGCTAGGAGCTTGTAGATTCAATAGCAATTAATATACCTATCCAAAAATTGTGAAACTAATTTTGTTACGTTCCTAAAATCATGCTTTATCTGCTAGTATATCTTGTTTACATAGTTCATAGTATTTTCAAGAGCTATTTAAGTAATTTGGGATGCTTAATATGGTTAGGACATAAACTTGTAGTGATTATTGTGATAAATTGGTGATAGTATTGTCTCTGAAACTTTCACATAAATTTCCTAACACTATTAGGTGCTCACTCTAATTTTTGTAGCTCCATAAAAATCAGTTTGCTAAGGTAGCTAAATGAGTTATACACTTGGGATTGTAAAACTAAAACATTTTCTGAGAAATGACGCCTTACTCGACAATGTGGATACATAGCTGTGGGGGGTATGACCCCAGATACCCACGGCAGGCCACATGGGCTACGCCTCCAGGGGCGGCCTAGCCCACGAGAAGGAGCCTTGCGGGGCATGATTCTGCTCGGCGCCTCCCGCAAGGCATGGGGAGGATATCCTAAAGATGTTACGAGATCTGTTAGGATATGTACGATCCCATGATTCTTGTAATCTGTTATTACTTTCCGGTTATCTCTCATATCTAACCGACTTGTAACCTTGCCCCCCGGACTATATAAGGCGGGCAGGGACCCCCTACAAAATCACGACAAATCATACGATAGCTAATACAAACCAACAGACCACAAGAGTAAGGTATTACGTCATACTGACGGCCTAAACCTATATAACTCATGTGTCTCTGTTGCCTTCTTGTTCTTGATTACACGCTCCTTTGCTGATCAATCTACCATCGCGGGATACCCCTCGGTGGACTGCCGATGATATTCTGTCGACAGTTGGCACGCCAGGTAGGGGTGTGTGTGCTATTTCCTTGTCGAACAAGATGGTTTTTTCCGCAGGCTCTTCGTCCCTCCCGTAGCCCGGCTAGATCTTCACGGTCGGATCCATCACGTGGGTCATCAACGCCGACGGGGTTGGAGAGCTTCTCGAGCTGGTACAGATCTATTCTACGCCGACCACCCTCGCACCTATGACTGCAGATTCAATCTCGGAACCACTTCCAGGGTCGACTTCATCAGCTACTCACCGCATGCTTCCTCACTACCGAAGGAGGCATGTCAACAATGATGATATGATCGAGTCTATTGATCGAGTCGGCTTGAAACTCGCCAATTGCCTCTCCATTGCTGAGTTGGCTCTGGACACCCTTGTTTAGCACCGACCACCCTCCGATCCTGATCTGTCGGTGTCCAGTGCTCGGCAAACTTCGAGGCTTGCCGCCCTGCCCTTCGGGCTCGCCAACGCCGCCGCTACATATCAGGACGCCCTGAGGGGCAAATTCATCGACCAGATCGCCGACCAGCTCCCACCAACCGTCAACATGCTGCACGCCAGCTGGGGTCCTAGAACATCCCTCTAAACTATCCTAGAGGAAAATCTAGACTCCGAGTCTCAAGGCTCCACGGAACCCCTCACCGAGACCTTCACCAAGCAACCCCCTCTCCTACCTTTCCAGGGTGGTGCAATCTTCAACGTCAGCATCGACAGCCCCCTTGGAATGGCGAAACAGACGAGGAACGCGCCGCCTGTGAAAATAGGAACGTCAACCGCGCGCAACGCCATGATAACAAACGCGCCCTTGCGATGGCTGAGGCTGCTCGTGATAACCAGCTCGACTCGCAAGGAAGGCCCCTCCATTGCAACCTCGACGAAGAATTCCTCCGCGTTGATGGCCATGACATCTTCGAAACTTCGAGCGCCAATCTAGCGGTGGCCACCAACGAACTTGCACACCTCCCACAGACGCTCAAGCTCGCCAAGGTCGCCGCTATGCTTAAAGCGGCACACTGTCAAGTTAATGAGATCCAAGAGGTTCAGAGACCTTCATGCTCCACAAGCATGATTCGACGATCAATCGATCCTAGATCCAATCGCCGCCCCAGTCAAAGCCGTTTCGCCGACTAGTCACTACCTCCCTAGGGGGGAGTTGGAGGCCACCACGCCGAGCATCATCGCCAGCATGACCAAGAGGTCGAACAGGACGCCCGAGTGCACCTCAGTAACCTTTGGGATGCACGATGACGTATCGATCAATGTCGCTTGGGGTGCCATGAAGATGAAGTACGACGTTGCCAGGAGTACGAGCAAGAGTACGGTAATCCGGACGCAGCTCTAGAGCCGATCGTCGCCGGCAATAACGCCGATATCGGCCTCGACAACCCGGAAGGGCCCCCAGCGTTCACCAGGGCGCTCCAAACACTTCAGTGGCCCCGTGGTTTCAAAATCACCGAAGTCGAGCCCTATGAAGGAAGGATGAACCCAACTCAGTGGCTGCAGGCTTACGCCACCGCCGTTTGCACCACCGGAGGAGACACCAACGTCATGGCAAATTATCTCCCCGTCATGCTCATGCCAGCCGCCATGAGCTAGTTCACAAGCCTTGCCCCGGACTCTATCGGATCCTAGGAAGAGCTGAAGAAAGTCTTCACCGACAACTACATGGCCACGTGCGAGCGGCCGGGCACCAAGCACGATCTCAACCGCGTCACCCAAAAGCCGTCCGAACTACTCTGTAGCTACATCAGATGCTTCTCCGAGATGAGGAATTCTATTCCCAACATCACGAAAGCCGAAGTCATCACCGCCTTTGTCTGAGGACTTCATCACCGTGAACTTCATTCTAAGTTCAACAGAAAGCCACCTACCGGCATCGGCGAGATGATCACAACCACCAACTAGTACGCCGATGACAAGGAAGCGGAGGTGCGTTTTAATGAAGATATGGGCACTAATCGCCCGCCTCGCCACCACGACGACCGCACCGACGACCGACAGCACAACGATCGCCGCTATGATGACCGACAGCACAACAATCGCCACTATGATGACCACAGTTTCCATCGGGACAGCGGACGTGATCGGCCAGATGGATTCAAACTCGGTCAGAATCGCCGCCACCGACTAGACCACTTTGTTGCCAACGTCAATGAGCCACGCACCAAGCGTAACTACGATGAGTAGTACAAGAAGATCCTCGACGGACTATGCCCCCTGCACAAGAACGCCAAACACAAGATGAATGACTGCCTTGGTTTGGCTAAGGAGTTCCAGGAGAAAAAATACAACGACGACAATGGTGGGAACGGAGGACGCCGACCACCTGGGGATAATAATAATGCCTTCTAGGACCATGACAAGGTGGTCGCCACCATCTTCGGGGGTTTCGCCTCCAACGAGAGCAGAAGGGAACGGAAGCTCGCCGCCCGACGAGTGCTCGTCGTCGTTTCAGAGGAAACTACCGCCAACCCCAGCTATCGCCCGTGGTCCAAAGTCTCCATCACCTTCAGCAGGGCCGACCAGTGGGTGGACATACCCTACACATGGCATTTTCCCCTCGTCCTTGACGCGACTGTCTAGAAGGTGCTCTTCAGAAAAGTCCTTATCGACGGTGGGAGTGCTTTGAATCTACTCTTCGCCGGGGCCCTAAGGGAGCTCGGCCTTGGGCCAACAGATCTCACGCCCTCAGACTCCTCCTTCTGGGGCGTGGTATCTAGCAGGGCATCCAGACCACTTGGGGAAATTACCCTACTAGTACAGTTCAACACGGCAACCAACTACCGAGTGGAGCATATCAACTTCTATGTCGTCGACTTCGACACCGCCTACCATGCCATACTGGGGTGTCCGGCTCTGGCCAAGTTCATGGCTATTCCACACTATGTGTATTTGGTGTTGAAGATGCCTTCGCCTGCAGGAGTACTATCTCTGCGGGCCAACCTCTCCATCGCCTACGCCTACGAGACAGAAAGTCTCACCCTCGCCGAAGCCATCGACCTCTCCACCTAGATGGCTAGCGTGGTCGCCGAAGCCAAGATGGCATCTACTGACGACATGGAGATCCCAGAGCCTCCTCGTGCCTCCGCCAAGTCCAAGGAAGTCAAGGAGATCGGACTCGGCCTCGATGACCCTTCCAAGACGGTGAAAATTGGGGCTCACCTTGACCCCAAATAGGAAAGCGCGCTCATCTCCTTCCTATGTGCCAACGCTGATGTGTTTGCTTGGAAACCTATAGACATGCTGGGGGTACCGCGGGAGAAGATCGAGCACTCCTTGAATGTCTTGCCGACTGCTAAACCGATCAAGCAAAAACTTTGCTGATTCGCGCCAGACAAAAAGGAGGCCATTAGGGTAGAAATAAAATGGCTCTTAGCTGCTGGATTTATAAAAGAAGTGTATCATCTAGATTGGTTAGCTAATCCTGTTCTTGTTAAGAAAAAGAATAAAGAATGGAGAATGTGTGTTGATTATACTGATCTTAACAAACACTGCCCTAAAGACCCCTTCAGCCTGCCTCGGATAGACGAGGTTGTAGACTCCACCACCGGCTGTGAGTTGCTCTCCTTTCTTGATTGTTACTCCGGCTACCATCAGATCTCTCTCAAGAAAGAAGACCAGGTCAAGACATCATTCATCACGCCTTTCGGTGCATACTGCTACACCACTATGTCCTTCGGACTAAAGAACGCTGGAGCGACCTACCAAAGGGCTATCCAGATGTGCCTCAACCAACAGATCGGCCGCAACGTTGAAGCCTACATCGACGACGTGGTCGTCAAGACTAAAACCGCCGACAATCTTATCGCCGACCTTGAAGAAACTTTCTCCAACCTGAGCAAATACCGATGGAAGCTAAACCCTTCAAAGTGCATCTTTGGAGTTCCATCCGGTATCCTGCTGGGCTACATCGTCAGTGCTTGGGGCATCGAACCAAACCCTGACAAGGTCTCTGCCATCACCAACATGAAATGGCCGACGTGTGTCAAGGATATACAAAAGCTTACAGGCTGTATGGCTGTGTTAAGCCATTTTATCTCGTGCCTCGGTGAAAAAGGGCTACCTTTCTTCAAGCTCCTCAAGGCCTCCAAGCTTTTTTCTTAGTCAGAGGAGGCAGACACAGCCTTCGAGCAGCTCAAGTTGTTTTTAACAAAACCTCCAATCATGACAGCGTCACGACTAGATGAAACTCTGCTGGTTTACATCGCCGCCACTTCTCGTGTTGTCAGTATGGCTATTGTCGTCGAACGCGAGGAAACTAGACACGCCTACAAGGTGCAACATCCGGTCTATTTCATCAGCAAGGTACTTAATGAGCCCAAAACTTGTTATCCTTAGGTGCAAAAGCTGTTATATGCAATTTTGATTACCTCACGCAAGCTCCGACATTACTTCGAATACTACAAGATCGCCGTGGTCACCGAGTTCCCTCTGTGGGATATTCTCGGCAATAAAGAGGCCAATGGTTGTATCATCAAGTGGGCTGTTGAGCTCGGCACTTACTCCATTGACTTCAGAAGCAGACCGACCGTTAAGTCACAGGCGCTTGCTGATTTCATCGCTGAGTGGACCAAGATCCAAGAACCCATTGCCACCACTTGCCCCAAGCACTGGGTGATGTACTTCGATGGCACCCTTAACATCAATGGTGCTGGTGCGGGCATTCTATTCATCACATCGACAAAGGATAAACTCCGATATGTTCTTCGCATACATTTTCCGGCCTCCAACAACGCCGCGGAATATGAAGCATGTCTCCATGGTCTCCGCATAGCTGTCGAGCTCGACGTCAAACGCCTCATGGTATATGGGGATTCCACGCTGGTTATCAACCAGCTCAATAAAGATTGGTCCTGTTCCAGTGAGAAAATGGACGCATACTGCGCTGAAATCAGGAAGCTTGAAGGAAAATTCTACGGTATCGAGTACCACCACGTGGTATGGGATCAAAACCAACCAGCCGACCAGCTATCAAAGATAGGATCTTCTCGCGCCATGGTTCCACTAGGGGTTTTCGTTCAAGACCTCCTGACACCATCCATTAAAGAAGAGAAGGAAGTTGTAGAAGTACCCCCTGCCGAGCAGTTGGTACTCGCGATACCTTCGCCGGTCGCCAATTGGAGGGAACAATTCATCAAATACCTCTCCAACAGCGAAGTACCCGCCGACAAAATCAAAACCGAATGACTAATTCGCCGAAGTAAGCATTACGTGCTGGTAGACGGAAGCCTGATGAGGAAAAGTGCCAAGGAAGGGATATTGCAGAAGTGCATCATCCAAGACGACGGTGTGAAGCTACTTTCCGAAATTCACTCTGGTTCCTGTGGCAATCACGCGGCTTCGAGAACACTGGTCGGCAAAGCTTTCCGAGTAGGTTTTTACTGGCCCAAGGCCATCTCCGATGCAGAAGATCTTGTTCGATGATGTGAGGGTTGTCAGTTTTTTGCCAAGCAAATACATGTACCAGCACAAGAACCGCAGACCATTCTAGCTTCCTGGCCATTCGCATGCTAGGGACCAGATATGATCGGGCCTTTCAAACCAGCACCAGGAGGTTTCCGATATGTGTATGTCACCATTGATAAGTTCTCCAAGTGGATTGAGTACAAACCACTCATCTCAGCTACTGCAAAGAAAGCAGTCGAGCTCTTTGAAGACATCATACACAGATTCGGTCTCCCGAACAGCATCATCACCGACCTCGGGATGACTTTTACCGGCCGACATTTTTGGGACTTCTACGAAGACCGGTGCATCTCTGTTAAATATGTTTCCGTTGCTCATCCTAGAGCTAACGGCCAGGTCGAGCGGGCTAATGGTATGATCCTCGACGCCCTCAAAAAAGGCTCTATCAGAAAGAAGAAAAGCATCCGGGCAGATGGCTCAAAGAACTACCAGCTATGGTCTGGGGACTGCGTACTCAAGCTAGTCGCAGTACTGGCATATCTCCATATTTTATGGTCTACGGCTCAGAAGCCATACTCCCAGCGGATATTGCTTTTCGAGCACCTAGAGTAGAAAATTATGATGAAGAGCAAGCCTCAGCTGTTCGGATAGAAGACGTTGATCGGGCTGAGGAAGAACGTCTGATTACTTGCGTTCGCACAGCCAAGTACCTCGAAGTTCTGCGGAGGTATTACAACCGCAACGTCAAAGGTCGTTCGTTCGCGATCGGCGACCTCGTCTTACGTAGGAAACAAAAAACTGAAGGGCTTCACAAGCTGTCTTCCCCCTGGGAGGGGCCTTACGTCGTCAAAAGTGTTACTCGACCAGGGTCTTACCGCTTATGTGACTTAGATGGACTCGATGTTCCTAACTCCTGGCACATAGAGCACCTTATACGTTTCTATCCCTGAAACAACATAGATATGTATTCTTTACCTTCAGATTAATAAAGTTCTGGTCTCCATAATTTTTCTCCAATTTTTCCTCCATTATAAGTTTCACTTACTGTTATCGGGCTATACGGCACTCCATGACGATCTTCAATACGCTCGCCAAGCACGCCGAAATCACCGAAAACGATTTCTCCAAATCACCGAACACGTTAACTCCAAATCGCCGAACACGTTAACTCCAAATCGCTGAACACGATTTCTCCAAATCGCCGAACACGTTAACTCCAAATCGCCGAACACGATTTCTCCAAATCGCCGAACACGTTAACTCCAAATCGCCGAACACGATTTCTCCAAATCGCCGAACACGATTTCTCCAAATCACCAAACACGATTTCTCCAAATCGCCAAACACGTTAACTCCAAATCGCCGACCACGATTTCTCCAAATCGCTGAACATATTAACTCCAAAAATTGATGAACATGATTTCTCCAAAAATCGCCTACTATGTTTTCTCTGGATCACATAGGTTTTTTTCCTCCTAAAAACGACAACGATTTTGCGCTCCAAATTTCGTAACATAGCTCGCCGATCATCGAGCAGCACACGTTTTTCTTTTCTGTTTTCTATGGAGAAGACCCAGTCTCCGATTACTTCCTACACGTGCTTAGGGGCTCCGCGGTCTGCATTACGGTTGGTCGGCTGTGGTTCCTTGGTCATGCCTGTTCATCCTACACGTGTCAGGGTCTCTGCGCTCGACGTTATGGACTTTGGGCTAGTCAAGGCCTAGATTTCAGGCATAAACTAACTGCTCGGACGCCACTTTAACTATTTTTCTCGCCAAGTTACTCAAATTGGCCGCTGGGCAGCATGTGTTTTGCTTTGATAATTATGGAGGACACCAAGGCTCTAACATCCCACCACACGTGCTATGGGCTCCATGCTCTGCGTGTTGGGCGGTAGGCTATGATCCTATGATAATGCTTGTTTTCCCAACATGCGCACGGGCTACGTGCTCTGTGTTACGAATTACGGGCTAGCTAAAGCATTAGGTTTAGTGCAAACTAACTGATCGAACACTACTTATATTATGCATAACGACGTTGGGTTGTTAATACAAATGATTCTTCATCGCCAAATAAAGTAAGTGGTACAGGCGATAATATCCGAGCAGTTTGTTAAGCTTCACCACCAGCTTCTGTTTCGCCAAACAGGTCTATATCGCCGACAAGCATTTTTGCTGCATCTTGAACATCATCCTCCAGCTGCTGGGTTTGCGCGTCGCTCAGCCCATCGGCGAACCCACCACCTATCGACTAGATGTCGATAGACGGATAGTGGGACCGAACCACTGCAAAGGCATGAGTAGCGGCGGTCAAAACGACGTCGCAGTTGAAATTTTTGAAATTCTCCCATGCTGCCTTGCATCTCTGAATGATGGTGTCTGGCCCTTGCTGCCTGCTGTCAGGACGGGGTGCCTGTTCAATGTCGACATAGTCGAGTACTGGTTTTATTGTGGCGGTTATAGTGTTGAAGTTGTCTTTCTAGACTTTGGCTTCCTGCACCAGCACATCGAACTGTGCCTTGGTTTTATGGCGATAATCTACAAGAATTACAATGGTTCGTCAGACCAGAAAAGTACTACAACATTACTTCCGATCAGGGGGTATCTACCTTTTAGTTCTTTGGCTAGTTTGTCTACTCGCTCCGACTCTTTCGCTTTCTCTTATCGAATTTGCTCGACGGTCTGGTGAAACTGGCTAAGTTCTGTGTCTTGCTCTGCAAGCACAACAGTTATCGAAACAGCGGATTGGCAAACTATTGCAAAGTACATTATGTGATAAAGCATACCGGATTTCTGCTTGGATACATCCTCGAACTGCTGGCACTTCTGATCGAGCTGCTCGGATTTATTTTTGAGTTCTCCGGTTTTCTTGCCCAATTGCTCGGACATATTTTTTAGCTCCTCGGATACAATCGCCAGTTGCTCGGATTTCTTCTTCAGCTGCTCGGATGCAGCCGTTAGTTGTTCGGACAGAACCCCCTTCTGATGTTCAAGGTCTCATGAGTTAGACTTTGTAAGGTCCCGCTCGCGCTGGGCCCTCTTAATATTCTTTTCCAAAAGATTTAACGCCTCCCGGAGTTTCTTGTTTTCCTCGGTGAGGGGCTCCATCCTCTTCATTAGTTGGTGCCGTTGCTCGGCTGTTCAAGCTATCCCCTACGGATGAACAATGCTAGAGATAAACCATGGTCTCCAACAACATATATCAGTGTTTCAGGTGCGGTACTCACCTCGATTTGAGTCATAACTCCAGCAACAGCAGATTTTAACCTCTTTATTTCCCTGGTGGTGTCTTCTTCCTCGACAACTACCACCTCTTCCCCGTGTTTTCAGAGAATCCAGACAGACTGGGGTTTAGGTGCGGCACGCTCGATCTCCACAACCTCGTCCTCCTCCGCCGTCGCTTGAGGCACCACTAGGGGACTACGTGGTCGGATAGCTGCTCTGACCACTCCTAGCATCGCTGCGGGTGGTGAAGGTTGCTCCTCGGCCATTGATGGAGTTGCATCCTTAGCCTTTGGTGCATCAACAACAGCTACAGTTCCGCTTCCAAAGTATCGACTTTTCAGTTGTAGCCTCGATCATGGTCGCCGACGCACCTATCGTGTGCGCTAATGATTCACCATCGCCAGGACCACTGGCAGCGGCAGCTGGCCCGTCCTCTGTTTGCCGAGCACTCGGGGACTCCTGGATGGGGGCAGTTGGCATTTTTTCTACCGAGGTTACGTGCCTCGGTGTTGCCCTGCGTAATATTGGCTCGTCAGTAACCAAGAGAATTCAAGGAACAATATTATTACTCCAAGGCAAATATACTTACGGTTTGGTCTTCCGATTAAATTTCTTGAACCGGCGATGCCTGCCTGATCCCCCAGGCGCTGCTGCTTGGTCCACCTGATGGGAGGACTCCTGCTCCTCTATAATAGGGTGCCGCTCTGCTTGGTGCCCCGGGGCCCCCTCTGTGTGCTGCTCTGCGGTTATCCCCTCTTGTTGCTCGGGGACTTTGGTCGTCTACGCCGTCGGGACTTCTGTCGTTGCTCGCACATAACTTCTCCTTGCTTGCTGCTCGGGAGCTTCAGCATCCGTCGATGGCTCCTTCGTGCTCGGTGGATGCGCTGCCTGGTCCTCGTCATTGTCCGACCAGTCCAGCACAGCGGTTCTTCGTGGTCGAGCGGTTCGGTCTTCAACAAGCGAGATGCTGCCCAATTTGTGTGCAGTAGAGCTTGCGGTTTTTCTCCTTTTTTGGACCGGCTCATCTACTGTCGGTCTTTTCCCGTGGATCTTCTCTGATACTGGGGATGGACTATCCGACGAGGTGCTCGGCTCCTCCTCTTTGGGCTATAGCGGCCGCCGAATGTCTACTCCTTTCGACCAATTGGCTCTCAACACATTTGAAAAGTATATTGCCCTATCCTGTGAATGGATCTTTACATAAGTAAGTCAGTCCTTTGCTCAGAAATTGATGCCTGAACAATGCAAAGTGAAAGGGTTACCTAAGGAGGTGGATTGGTATAGTTGAAAGCCTTTGTTCCTTTTGGCCAGCTGAATGAGACATTGGAAGTAAATAGGTCCATGGCACGGTCTATTACTTCTTTCTTCGTCAGACGGTTTGTGTTTTCCCGGGTACCATCGTTGTCACCTTTATAGTCGAACACCGGGTGGGTCCTCTCTTTGCAGGGCTGGATGCGCCGCACTATGAAGCTAGCTGCAACCAGTTCACCCCTAAGCTCCACGCCCTTAATCAAGTCTAGAAGTTCCATTACTTGCTCCATGTCAGCATTGTTGGGTCTCTCCGACCAGTTACTATGGTTAACCGGGATGTGGTGGACGTCGCATCGAATCATTGGGTGACTTTGTTTGATATAGAACCATCTGGCGTTCCAACCTTTCAGGGAGGTATTTAGTAGTACGCTGATGTATTCATTGGCCATCCCATCCCTGAGTTGCAGGTACACGCCACCGACCACCTTGGAACCGTTGCCCCCTTCTTCTTCAGACAGAACAGGTGCCTGAAGAGGTTGAAGTGCGGAAGAACACTGAGAAATGCCTCACAGAAATGGATAAAGACCGACACGTGCAGTATGGTGTTGGGGTGTAGATAACAGAGGCTAATCGCCCAAAACTCCATAAGATCCCTCAGAAAGGGGTAGATAGGAAACCCTAATCCTCGCCAGAAATAATCTTCAAATACTACAGCCTCATCAGTATGAGGTGTTGGGAAGGGCTCACCACTAGCCAGCCGCCATCCAGCAGTGAGGTGGTCTGGGAGAATACCCGCCGCCACCATCTTGTTGAGATCCGCCGCCCCCGTCTTCGACGGCACCCACTCCTCGTCACGGTTGGCTCTGATGGCCTCTTTCCTCGGCTTTGCGACTCCTTTTTTTGGCGCCATTCTCTTTGGATTGGTACTAGATTGGAGGGGAGTGCTCGCGTTGGTGCGGAATGTGGAGCATAGGGATTGCGAAGGAAGGAAGCAGGGTAGATTGACAGAGGTAGGAGGGGATATATGTGGCGGCGCGGTTTTAAAGCACTTCCCCCACCTTTCCTTGCATCTGAGGGTTTTTGGGAAACCGTTCCCACGATTAGCGCTACTTCAACTCCACCAACGTGGTTTAATGGACCGCAAATTGGGCTATCATGTAACAGTAGCCCACGTCGCTCTTTATCACCGCCAAATATTCACCGATTTCTCCACAATTTAATGAGGCTCAGTACACGATACTGCACAGCCATTACTCCGATTTTTTCTCCACGGTTTGATTTATTCGATATCTACGCCCGAAACAGGGGGACTGGCTAGGTTTACTTTTTTCTGAGCCTGGCACCACGTGACTACGTCACCTACTGTCAGGCTCGGGGACTAAGTGGGCACACTTCACCTTGCAGTGAATGTGTTTGTTTTTCATCTCGAGGCTATGCTCGGGGACTGGTTACCTGCTCGGCTAGTTTACTATTTTCTAAGCCTGGCACCACATGACTACGTCACCTACTGTCAGGCTCGGGGACTAAGTGGGCACACTTCACCTTGCGGTGAATGTGTTTATTTCTTCTGAAAGACTCTGAGCCTCTAAAAGTTAAAACAAGGTATCTTTAACCTCGTGGTCGGACTCTAAGTGGGCACACTACATTTTACCGCACAGGAATTTTCAATTTTGGACTTGAGCTCCTTACACCCTTATGTCAAACCGTGCTCGGAACACACTGCTCGATGATGTTGCACGCTGCTCGGTAGCTGCTCACAACTGCTCGACGATTCATTATGGTGGTCGGACCATGATTTGGACAGCTCGGTTTTGGTTCACACCTGCTCGGAAAAGTTCAAGACGGCGTTGCACAACGGGTACAAGGCGCTCGGGGACTAGCTATGGGGGGTATGACCCCAGATACCCATGGCAGGCCACATGGGCTATGCCTCCAGGGGCGGCCCAGCCCACGAGAAGGAGCCTTGCAGGGCACGATTCTGCTCGGTGCCTCCCGCAAGGCATGGGGAGGATATCCTGAAGATGTTACGAGATCTGTTAGGATACGTACGATCCCATGATTCTTGTAATCTGTTATTACTTTCTGGTTATCTCTCAGATCTAACCGACTTGTAACCTTGCCCCCCGGACTATATAAGGCGGGCAAGGACCCCCTACAAAATCACGGCAAATCATACGATAGCTAATACAAACCAACAGACCATAGGAGTAAGGTATTACGTTATACTGATGGCATGAACCTGTATAACTCGTGTGTCTCTGTTGCCTTCTTGTTCTTGATTACACGCTCCTCTGCCGATCAATCTACCATCGCGGGATACCCCTCGGTGGAATGCCGATGATATTCTGTCGACAATAGCCTAGTATGTTAGTCATAGAGCTAGTTCATTAGCTTGAGAGGCATCAATGTATTTTAAGAGTTGCGGTTGTCGTTGGTTAATTACATTTCTACATTGCATCCACATGTATAATAGGAACAACGATGGCTTCCAGAGTCATCTAGAGTAGCAGAAAGGATGGTGCCTTGATGATCGGGTCACCACGATGAAATGCTAATCCTTGGTTAAATCTCACACAGGCAATAGGACCCGGTAGAAGTCGAGTGATTACCTGTTACTCACGAAAGATAGGAAATACATTATGTTTACACCAAAATTTGGGAAGAAGAATGCAGGAACTCAAGGCTTCCAGGATTGTGTCATCAAGAAATCGATTGGATGAGAATCGGTATCAGCTGATTTAGATGTAATATCAGAATCGGCTATTTTATGGATGACATCAGCAGACGGCAACAATGGGCTATACTTGAGTGCGCTAGGGAGACGTGTCAGACTCTACGAATAAGGAAAATTGGGGTCCAAGTTATTATTGAGTTAGGAAGTTTCTTTTATTCTAAGAATTGTAATGAGTTGTGTTTGAGTAGAATTCATGTTTAGATTCTAGGTATAAATATTAGACCATGGTTATTGTAAAAAGGGATGAATACACAATCAATACAATCTTTCCGGCTTTTGCCATCGCATTAGGAGTATGAGTACTATAGATCTCGGCGAGTTCTTCAGCAAACAGGGCTGCATCGACTGATCGACCTCCAGCTTGCTTATGAGTACCGTCATGACTTGTATTGTGCTTATAAAGCTGCATCGACTGATTGATCTTTTATGAGCCATAATATAAGTTAGTTATCGATTTATATCGTAGTTGTAAGGCTGCATAAGCTGATTGGTCTCTTACGAATTATAATATAGATCAAAGTTATCTATTTTGTGTAAGATAATTTGTTGTCTAACACAATATCACCAGTTATCGAATCTGCTAAGATTAGTAAGATTTTTCTTGCAACTTTTGGTTGGTTCACCAGTTATCAATCTTGTTATAATTAATGTTTTATTAATTATAAAAAAATCACCTTGATTGAGATAGAGATAGATCGGCATCATATCATCTTAATTGGTCATCTTCTAGTCTGGTCATGCTTTAAATTTTATGATTGATGGCTTAATTCCGCTAGATCGGCTGTTCTATTTCTATTCCAATCAAACATAGTATGCATTCAAAGACACGTTTTAATCTTGAATAAAACTTACTAGTTAATGAGATCTAACCTAATAACACTACCATAGCTACATCGATCCGATCAAACCTCACTGGTAAGACTTTAGATTAGAAATTATCGATTAGTGGTCTTGTTCATGACCAAGATATGTACTTTGTTTGTTTGCTATGGCCGCATTGGCTATTTTAGTCGATTTGCCTATACTCTAACGCATATAGCATGTTTTCATGAATCTGTCGACATGTAGATAGTTTTATAGATTCTTTGGCTTTAGTTTATCATCATTATCATAGCTGTATCGATCTGATCGAGCCTCACTGTTGATGATAATAGATTAGATTCAAAATGTTTGTAAATTCATTTATATTAGATAGTCAATTTGTTCGCATGCTATACTCTTTTCATCAAACTTATCGGCTCAATACTTTATATCGATCATGTTCCATAGCCGATGATGCTTTCTTGTATCATTTTTTATGGATGCGTCGGATATCGACTATTTAGTAGATAGCCTTATTGAATTGGCTATTTAGCCATACATTTGGAACTGTTTGGTGCAACACCGACATGTTACACCTTAAATTAGTGATAAGATTTTCTCTCCTTGTTAATTGTAGGTCAAATTGACTGGCACATCATTGGTTTTTTTAGAATCGGCTGGTTCTATGTTGAAGCCAAGCAGATCTCTGGTCTCGTTCCACTTAGATCTTCTGGCTTGTTGTGTGTTGATCACATCGCCACATTTTTGTGTCAACACACTTTTTGGCACACCTAGTGGGACCATAATAATCATGGTGGTTCACAACAACAAGGACATTCTTATGGTGTCTTATGAAGACTTGCCTACTGAGGATAAAGATGTCATTGGTAAAGCTATAGAGGAGTTTTAGAACAAGTGCTTGATGTCGTACACCAAAACACATGACAATAAAGTTATTCAAAAATATCCACTACCGAGAGTTTTGATGCATGGACAGTCAGATACAGATGAAGCTGATGATAGACGTTTCTTTATAGAAGCTATCAACAAATCTGTTCATGATACAATGCTGAATCATAATACATCTTTCTTGAATACATTCCACAATACCATGAAGGAGGTGTTTCATGGATTTTCACTTGATCAGGTTGGACCTGTGTATTATAATATTCCACATCCATTGACTCAGGGAACTAATCAAGCTGGTACTAGCCACCAAGAAGCAGCACTAGCTAAGAGTGATGATGCCCAGGCAATTCAGAATTCATCTAAGCAAATTCAGGGTGCTACTACTAATCAAATGCAATATAATCCTAGATCATCAGTACATCATGTGCAATAGCCGATAGGGCAAGTTCAGAATTAGATGGTTAATTTTGGTACATCAGATCAAATACCACCATCGACTCAAAAAATAGCACCATCGGTTCAAAGGATTCATAGAGATATAGATCTTAATGTTTTCAATCAGAGATTTCATATAGCAAATCAGCAAGGGGCTCGACAGATAGATATTCTCCAAGGATATCATTATGATTCAGATTATAATACCCTCAATATGATTCCAAATCCAGGATATCAAGGCACTCAAAATTTCAATCCGTAGATGGGTCAGCAATTGCCAAGAAATTCAAACTCAAATGTTGATGAATTGTTGCTCAAAGTAACTAAAATGATAAAAAATCAGTTTGGTTTAAAACCAAAAGGGTAGACCTTTTTGTACAAACATTTATATCCAGAGCGGTATGATCTAGTGGCCCTTCCTATGAATTATAGGATTCCAGAATTTGCTAAATTCACTAGTCAAGATAGCACAAGTACAATATAATATGTCAGTCAATATCTTACTTAGTTGGGTGAAGCCTCTATTGAGGAAGCGCATCGAGTTCATTTCTTCTCTTTGTCCCTGTCAGGACCAGCTTTCACTTGGGTTTCATCACTAGCGATTAATTCTATTGCCAACTAGAGTGATCTTGAAAAAAAATTTCATACATATTTCTATACTAGGATAGGGGAAAGAAAGATCACAGATTTGACAACTATAAAGCAAAGGGCTAATGAATCAGGTGTTGAGTTCCTTCAGAGGTTCCGAGAAACAAGCTGCGTTGTCCGTTCAAGGAATGTTGCCAACATGGAGAGAAAAGTTGCTTGGATAAGAATTTGACAATTTAGGTCAATTGGCTCAACGGGTAGCAGCACTTAATAGCCAATTCCAGAATATGCGCAGAGATACCCGATTTTAGAAGAATGTTGCAATCACTGAAGCTTATAATCTATATTTAGTCGATGAGGATGGTGAAGAAGAGAAAATTACTGTAGCTGAATGGAATTGGGGTAAAAAGATAGTAATGGTTCCAAATCCTTGAGGAAAAGAAGTTGAAGAGAGTTATGATTTTGATGTTACAAAAGCACACAAACTTTTTGATTTCTTGCTTGAGAAGGGACAGATTAAATTGCCTGCCAATCATGTTATATTACCTCCCGATCAGTTGAAGAATAAGAAGTTCTATAAGTACCATAATACTACTTCTCATACTACTAATGATTGTAGGATTTTTTGGCAGCATATTCAGAGGGCTATTCAACAAGGGAAGCTTAAATTTGATACAGCTCAGAAAATGAAAGTTGATGATAATCCTTTCCCAAAGGATCAAAACATGGTTGATGCTAAGTTGTTCAAAGGGAAAGCTAAAGTTTTAACATCTCTAGGGCAAGAGAAACTAGAACAGTTGATCTGGAGATGCAAATATCGGCTGATGAATATAAAGAAATTAAAAGACATCATGACCAACAAAAGAGCCAATATGAACAGGGAGAAACATCGAGAGATGGTGCGATGAGACCACGTGTTACATCTCAAATACTATTGAATAAGTGGCAATGGTAGAAAGAGAAAGATTATCAACGCTGGTTGGAAGAAAAGGAATATCAACATCAACAAGAGGAAGAAAGATATGAAAGAGAACAAGCCAAGTTACATTGGAATAGCCCTTTCTTCAGACATTGTTGGAACAAAGGTTTGAGATTACCTACTTGGAATAATTGCCTAGAATGTAACGAACAACATTGCGAGTTTAGGCAATCTCAAGTCAATCGCCGGTCTATCCATGATCGAATTGAATATCAACGTAATGATGTGGATCGACACTTAAAAAATAGAAGCATTCATGGTTGGCTTAGAAAGCGAGTTATTGACTAGAACTGGGCTGATTATGAAGAAGATGATGAAGAGTATGTTTGGCAGGAAGGATAGTGGTGTCTATGAGGTTTAACAAAAAGTTAGAAGAGAAGAGTACAACGCCTAATGAGCAGAGAATTAGAATAGGCTTAGAAATCTAGTAAACCGCAAGTATGGCGTGCTAAACAAACAGCCGATAAGGGTCAACCATCAGCTAATATTCAAATGGCTTTTCTATTACCATATGAATTTAAAGCTCCAGCAGATCAAGAAGTTTATTCAGATTTTGATGAATTAGAGTATGAAGAGATGGTAGCCTAGTTGACATTTATACAACAAGCTATATTTGATAAACCAATTAAGCATCGACATTTGAAGGCTTTATATGTGAAAGGTTTTGTTGATGGGAAGCCGATGAGTAAAATGTTAGTTGATGGAGGTGCTTCTGTTAATCTGATGCTTTATACTACTTTTTGGAAGCTTGGTAAAGGACCAAGGGATTTGATTGAGACTGATATGATGCTTAAGGATTTTGGGTGTAATGCGTCTAAGACCAGGGGGCAATAAATGTTGAATTGACAATTGAAAGCAAGACTTTGCTCACTACATTCTTTGTCATTGACGGAAAGGATTCATATAGTTTACTCCTTGGTCGTGATTGGATTCATGCCAATTGTTGTGTACCATCGAGTATGCACCAATGCTTGATTCAGTGGCATGGAGACAATGTTGAGCTAGTTCATGCTGATGATTCTATGAGTATAGCAACAACTGATCCAATGTATTGGGAACTAGAAGATTTTGAGTGTTTTTCTGGCAAGTGATGGGAAGGAGGCTTCATTAGGATTAATGATGAAGGCCAACAGCCGATCTAAGCAGTCGGCTCTAAAAGTTTGTTTTAATAGATAATCCAATAGATGGAACAGATGGTAAATTAGGACATGGCTTTATGTCGACCAATGAGTTAGAAGAAATAGATATTGGTCCTGGAGATAGGCCTAGGCCAATGTATGTAAGTGCTAAATTGGATCCTGAGTATAAACAAAAATTGATAGATTTGTTAAAGAAATTTGAAGATTGTTTTGCTTGGGAATATTATGAATTGCCTGGTTTAGATCGGTCAATTGTTGAACATCGATTGCCAATCAAACCTGGATATCAGCCATTTAAACAAGCTCCAAGGAGATTTAATCCGAATGTTCTCGATGATATTAAGAAGGATACTGAAAGGCTATTAAAAGCAACATTTATCCGACCTTGCCGATATGCAGAGTGGATATCGAGTGTAGTTCCTATGTATAAGAATAATGGGAAGTTGAGAGTCTGTATTGATTTTAGAGATTTAAACAAGGCTACATCGATGGATGGTTATCCGATGCCAATAGCCAATATATTGGTAGATGCAGTGGCCAGACACAAGGTAATTAGTTTTATAGATGGTAATGCAGGTTACAATCAAATTTTTATGGCTAAAGAAGACATAGCAAAAACAATCTTTAGGTGCCCTGGTGCAATCGACTTATTTGAATGGGTTGTGATGATTTTTGGATTAAAGAATACCAATGCAACTTATCAGAGGGCAATGAATTATATTTTCCATAAGTTGATTGGCAAGATTGTTGAAATCTATATTGATGATGTGGTGGTGAAATCCAAAGGGTACAAAGAACATCTGGCTGATCTGTGGGAGACTTAGGAGTGGACAAGAAAATATGGTTTAAAGATGAATCCTAATAAATGTGCCTTTGGAGTGTCAGCTGGTCAATTTTTGGGTTTTATGGTCCACGAGAGAGGAATTGAGATTGGTCTAAAAAGTATGAAAGCAATTGATGAGGTAGTACCACCAACTAATAAAACAGAATTACAATCTCTGCTTGGTAAAATTAATTTCATCAGAAGATTTATTTCAAATATGTCAGAAAGGATTCTGCCATTTTCTCCTTTGTTGAAGTTAAAAAATGATCAAGAGTTTAAATGTGGTGACGTACAACAAAAAGTGTTTGAAGAGATAAAAGAGTATATGAAATCTCCACCTGTACTGGTTTCTCCTCAGCAAGGTAAGCCTTTTAAGCTGTACGTGTCGGCTGATAGCCAAACGATTGGATCGGCCTTGATGTAATAGTTTGAAGAAAAGGAACGAGTTGTTTTCTATTTAAGTAGAAGACATTATTCTCCTACACTAAATTATGACATTATTTATTATTGGTTGAGTGTACAGTTGTGTCTAAAGCTGATGTGATCAAACACATGTTGTCAATGCTGATATTAAATGGAAGAATGGGAAAGTGGATTCTTGCATTATCAGAATTTGATTTGAGGTATGAATCGGCTAAAGCAGTCAAAGGGCAAGTGATGGCTAATTTTATTACTCAACATCATAAGCTAAGCATCGGCTATGTGGAACCTATGCCTTGGACATTATTCTTTGATGGATCATCGTGTAAACAAGGGGGTAGCATTGGTATTGTTATTATTTCACCTCGGGGGGTAAGTTTTGAGTTTGCCTTTCAAACCAAATCAATGACCACCAATAATCAAGCAAAGTATGAAGCTATTCTTAAGGGACTTCAACATCTTCATGAAGTAAAGGTTGAGTCAATTGAAATATTTGGAGATTCACAACTAGTTATTAATCATTTGATCGGCTTGTATGAATGTAAGGATGATATTTTGAAGGGGTATCATGATGAATGTCAAAAGTTACTTGAGGGGTTTCGTCTTACTTCTCTTCAGCATATCCCAAGAGCATAGAATCAAGAGGCCAATCGATTAGCTCAGAATGCATCAGGCTATCGAGTGTTCTAGGAAATTTTAAGCAGTGACTTTGGCTAATGATTAGAGAGTTGAGATAGCCAATTACCTCAAGAATCCATCGCAGAAGGTTACTAGAAAATTAAGATATAAATTGACTAAGTATGTTTTGTTGGATGATCAGTTGTATTACAAAATAGTCGATGGAGTTTTGCTTAAATGTTTAAGTTAAGAAGAAGGAAGAGTATTGATGGGAGAAGTACATGAAAGAATATGTGGAGCTCATCAATCGGCTTATAAAATAAAATGGATTATTCGTAGGTCTGGATATTTCTGGCCAACAATATTTGAAGATTGTTTTGAATATTACAAGGGGTGTCAGGATTGTTAGTGTTTTGGTAATATTCAGAAATTACCTGCATCAGCTATGAACCTAATAATTAAGCCATGGCCATTCCGAGGCTGGGGAATTGATTTGATTGGCTAGATTTTTCCACTTTCAAGTTGAGGGCACAAGTTTGTATTAGTAGCAACATATTATTTACTAAGTGGGTTGAGGCGATTCCTTTGAAAATAGTAACTTCAAAGAATATGGTTGATTTTATCAAGGAGCATATTGTTTATCATCTTGGGATTCCTCAAATCATTACTACTGATCAAGGAACAATGTTCACATCAGAGGAATTCAGAGATTTTGCTGTCAGTACAGGAATTAAATTATTAAATTCTTCTCCTTATTATGCTCAAGCTAATGGCCAGGTAGAGGCATCCAATCAAATTTTGATTAAATTGATTAAGAAGAAAATTGAAGAGCAACCAAGGAAGTGGTACTGACACTTAATGAAGCATTGTGGGCATATATGATGGCTTGCCATGGATCGATTAAATCATCACCCTATGAGTTAGTATATGGGCATAATGTAGTTCTTCCTTGGGAGATTCAGACTAGATCAAGACATGTTACATTGCAAAATGATTTGACAGCCGAAGTCTATAAAAACCTTATGATGGATGAATTGGAGGACTAAAGTTGTCATCGGCTGCGTGCTCTTGATAATATTGAGGCTAATAAATTAAGAGTTGCAAGGCATTATAATAAAAAGGTCAAGAACAAACAATTTTGCGAAGGAGAGTTAGTTTGGAAAGTAAGATTGTCGATTGGGTCTAAAGACAACAGGTTTGGCAAATGATCGCCTAATTAGGAAGGTCATTATAGGATTAAACGGTGTGCACCTGGTAATGCTTATATTTTTGAAATGTTAGAGGGGGAAGAGGAATTTGATAGAGCAATCAATGGAAAATTTCTAAAGAAGTATTATCCTAGCATTTAGGTTAAAGTCAATTTGTTTAGTCGTCGGCTCTAATAGCCGGTACCAGGAGGGTATCTCCATTAGTTCAAGAATCAACCCTATGGGGAAAAGCCGATACAATATGTATCGCCTATAGAGCAAAAATACACACAAAGACAATCAGACTTATATTTCAGCAGATTCAAAAACGCATTCATGAAGAGAAGTGAAAATTGTATTCATTGATAGTTTCTTTCTAGTACAAACTAATCAAAAACTTATTGATTACATCCTGGATGGAAGTTATGTCCACGATGGCTGTAGCTACATCATCAAAGTCTTCGATCGAGTCCTCGTGCATGTCAGGGTCTTTGGCCATCGGGAAGCCTAGCTCCATGGTGCAGAGCTCATGCCTGGTCTAGACCTGTGCCACGGCTAGGGCCACTACTGCACCACAGCGGACGCCATCGAGGGTGATCTCCTAGACACGCACCGAGACGTCATGCAGGCGGTTGATGAGTAAGGGGCCACGGGCGTTGACGACAACCGTACCCTCGTTCATCGCTAGTTGGAGATTCTCCAACTACACTATTAGAGCTGGAATCATAGAAACAAAGAAACTATCAAGACAAAGGTAGAGAAAATAAGAACAAAGGTTTTCTTAGAATCCATCTTACCCACCACCATGGTGTCCGATTCAGCCAACCGCGCCCGGGCGGCTTTGGTTTCTTCCTTAGCGGCGAGGAGGGTGGCTTGAGAGACCTCGAGGCGGATCTCAAGCTGATCATTCTCCTGAGTTGCCTCGAAGTAATGGTCCTTGGCTGCCTTCCATTCTTGGAGGAAGCGCCAGGCATCATCGCTAGTGTAGGAGTCGGAGGAGTTTGATGATGAATCTAGGGCAAGGATGACAGCAGACTCAGCATTGGAGGGCTCACCGGCCCTAGGAGGAGGAGGATGAAGCCTATTGTTCAAGACCTATAGACATAGCAGAAGGTGATCTATTGATAGGAGCAGGAGTCATTTGGTCCTACCTCATGCGGCGGAGCCGCTGGCTCACCGACATCTCCTCCTCTAGGAGATCTTCCATTACGCGCTTGCCGCGGTTATCTTGAGGGGAGGAGAAAAGGAAACTACTATAGGGTATGTGAAGGTGGAAGGATGTAGGAGAATGAGAGCAGTTGCAAATGTAGATGTGTTTGAGGCTGAAGCCCTTGGCTGGTATTTATAGCCACGAAGGCGAGATGATAGATATCTTGGGACGTGTCAAAGTAACTCCAATTAATGGAAGGGGGAGTGCCACTTTGCGAATACCGAGGGGAACGTAGTGTTGATGACTAAGAAGGAATTCAAAGGGTTTTGTGATGAAAGCCGTTTTTAGATTCAGTTAAGTTAGAGTAAAGTCAGAAATCAGAAATCGGCTAATTCAAATTGGCTCGTTTAGCCAGACAAAAAATACAACTATCATCAAGTTTATGTGCTACAGATACTGGAGTGTAAATTACAAGTTAAGAACGTCATGGATTGCTCGTAGTGCTTTCTGCCAAATAGCATCAACTTCTGCAATCTGTTGTTTATTTTCTTTGGCTGATCTGAGAATGCTCTCAAGACTGCTGTGAATAGCTTTGCCTTCTTTGACCTTGATCAGCATTTCTTGCTTCTTCTATTTGATAGCATTGGGGATCTTCAGATTGTCGATCAGTTGTGCTAATTCTTTGGCTTCCTGCTTGTTAGAGTTCTTCTTAGACATGAAAGCTTCATGGTCTGTCAGGTTTCTTTGAGCCTTTTTCACCTTGGGAGCTTGATCTTCGATGTTGGACAATGGTATCAAGGCTTCAGCAAGATTTGGGGGTAGCTCTTTCTTAATGATTAAGAAGATTCTTCTCATTGGATCTGCATCTTGGACCAAATCGGCTATGTTCCTCTTGAGCATTGGCAGCATGTCTTTTAGCCTATTTTTGGTCTCATCTGATAAGATTTCTTGAAAGGAGATGACTGATGAGCTAATCTCACTTTCATCTATGTATTCTTCAAAGTTGAAGGAGTAGCTCAGAGCTAGAGAAATAAGTGTCTACATGTTGGGTTCATAAACCTAGGGTCCATCATGAACCTACTTTCTAGCAAAAGCTCAGCCCAGCAGACGGCGCTGCGAAGGACATGCAACTCTTGGGCTGGCCCAAAATATCTAAATGATAGGCCAGAAGGGCGATCCAGTATCCGACTAGAAGGCCTGGCCAAGGAGGAACAACGCTCGCTTCCGACTCCAACCTACCTCTCCGACCGGAAGGCCTAGCCGAGGAGGAACGACGCTCACTTCTGACTCTGGCCTGCCTCTCCAACCGGAAGGCCTATCTTCTGACTCTGGCCCACCTCTCTAACCGGAAGGTCTGGCAAAGGAGGAACAATGCTTGCCTCAGACTCCGACCCGCCTCTCTGACCAAAAGGCCTAGCCAAGGAGGAACAATGCTCGCTTTCGACTCCAGCCTACCCCTTCGATTGAAAAGCCTCGCCTCTGACTCTGGCCCACCTCTCCGAACAGAAGCCTGGCCAAGGAGGAACGATGCTTGCTTTCGACTCCAACCCGCATATCTGACCGGAGATGCATTGGACCTCTGCTTACAGCTCTTCTTCGACTGCCACAATCGGAGCCAACTGGGACCAACTGACCGAGGACGCCTGCTCGGTGAGGACCCAGGAAATAGGCAGCAAGTAAGGCAGGGTGCTCAAGTCAAACCACAATACTAAGGACCATACTCTGTACACCTGTAGTACAGTACCGATAGGGCATGTTACAAGGGTGCCCTGTAGCCTTCCAAGCTTGTTAGAACCCAGCAGTGTTGTGGGCACCGACGTTTGCCCTACAGTGTTGTGGGTGCCATCATTTCCCATACCAGGCGAACATGGTAAAACCCCCCACATACCTCTAGGCATCAACAGTGTTGTGGGAGCCATCATTTGCCATACATGATGAATACGGTAAAACCTCCCACATGTGTCTAACATAAATAGTGTTGTGGGCGCCTACAATTATCTTGTATCTGACAGTGTGGGCAACAAGACTTAGTAGCATATGTACTCTCTCTCTCTCTCTTGTAAGGCTGTCCCCTTCATCTATAAAAGGGGATGCACTCTCTCCCAATACAAAGACTGGAACACACGAATGATTCGAACAACCAACGATCGATTCACCCTCTGCTAGCTTTAGACACTCTAAAGCTACACAGGGCACATGCTTGAATACTTAGCGCACGTAGGAGCTCCCATCACTCTCGGCCCTTCAGTTTGGAGTCCGACCGGACCTCTTGCACCCCCCATCTTTCTCCCTCTCATTTGTAACCCCACAACAAACTTTGAGCACCTGGGCTTAGGAATAAAGTCTCCAACCAACTCAGACTGGACATAGGGCATGTTGTCGGAACCAGTATAAACCTTGTGTCATTGAGTGCTAGGCCACATCCGATCACAACGTATGGCAAAACTACAAATATTTACGTGTTGGTCACATTCTGCACCGATAGTTGGCATCATCCATGGGGAAGACGCCATTCGTTCACACTTTTGGTCATTGGATGGCCCACTTTTCTACCATCTTCGGCATGGCGGGCTCAAGCGATACAACTCGCTTTGGCTCACTAGAGTTCCTACGCTCCCACCAGTTGGAACGTGGGTTCCACCTATCTTTGAGCCATCCCAGACCTTCCTCTTTGGAAGTCTAGACTTCATCGACGACCAACTCAGTGTGCTTCGCCTTCACGAGAAGGCACTTGCCCCGGCGCTCGTCAGAGGTGCGCCCTCTGTCAGCTCTAGGACACCCGGTGACCTCGACGATGAGGTGCCTACGTTTCGCTCCAAGCCTTCACTGGCCTCAAACCTCACTGTGAGTAACGTATGCTTTGTTATTTACTTGCTATTTACTATCTTTTGCTAATTCTCCAGAGGGACCCCATTGTCCCTGTCGCGACTACCATTCGGCCAGTTCCCCTATGGCCTCGCATCCCCCATGGATGCGTATGCCTGGGGGCTCCGAAGGATACTGGTGCCGCCCCCTCTCACATCTGAATTCGTGGGGATGGCGAGCTATGCTCCCACTTCTTTCCATGACCTCATGGATGATGAGGTTGAGAGCGATGGCTCCAGCATCAGTGACGTCGTGGCACCTAGCCACCCTCTGTCCTGGGAGTGCACCATGGCAGATGCTCTAGAGCAGCCATCGGTGGTGGTGCAGTCTCTATAGACCCACACCCCTCTAGATCCTTGCATGGAGGCCCTCGCATGTGCATAGGAGCACGGCGAGGAGCTATGAATAAGGCGGCAAAACCAGCCACCACCTACGTCGGTGTGCTCATCACAGCATGCTATGCCCATGCACGTAACCCAGCAAGCGGCGCCTGAGGTTGCCCCCACCAGGTTCAATGCAACATCATCGACGAGGGGAATGATCCCCCACAGTTCGCTCAAGCTGGCTAGAACATCGGCGTGGCGGTGATGCTTCTGCATAGCCTTCTCGAGCCTATCGACCCATAAGAGTAGGCGGTCCACCAGAACCTCCGAGCGTTGGTGGAGACCACCGCCATTCAACAGGTGGAAAGCTCCACATCATGACATCGACTCGCGGCCTCTCTCCCCACCAGGCACAGAGCAGGAGGACATAGCTGCACCATGCCTTACCCTGGCACCCGCTCCACACCAACCCCCTATACGCGAACGGCTCAGGCCGAACCAAGACGCTCATAGCGTCTTCAGCAACCGGTGTTGGGCCCGGCATAATGATGACGTCCACCAGGCGGTGGTGAGAGCGGGCAGCATGGGCTCCGGCCAGACCATCAAGGGGACCAGTGAGATGCACCCCAGGCATGGTCACCGATCGAATGACCAAAGTCCTAGCCCAGATGGCCTAGGACCATGGGCCTTTGGCCGGTGTATCCAGAGAGCGTCGTTCCTGTAGTGCTTCCGACCGCCTACCAACATAGCCAAGTACACCTAGGAGACAAACCCCGGTATATGGCTCGAAGACTTTTGGCTCACCTGCCAAGCTGGAGGAGTGGATGATGACCACTTCATCATTCAGTATCTCCCCATATATGTAGGGGACATGTTTGAGCATGGCTTGAATTCCTTCCACGCAACAGCATTCGCAACTGGGCGGACCTCAAGAGGGTCTTCGTCAGGAATTTCTAGGGGACGTATGTCCACCCTAGGAACTCCTAGGACCTCAAGAGCTACTAGCAGGAGCCCAACGAGTCCTTATGGGATTACATCCGTAGGTTCTCAAAGTGGTGCAACTCCCTTCTTGATGTTGTCAATGCGGATGTCATCAGCGCATTCCTCTCTAGGACAACCTGTGAGTTCTTGAACCACAAGCTTGGCTACCTGAAGCCCCGTACCACCCGTGACCTGCTTGATGTCACTATGAACCACACCTCCAGCAAGGAGGCGGTCGGAGCAGTGTTCAATGGAGGTCGGGATGAGGGCCCCTCCACTTAGAGGGGCAAAAAGAACAAAAATGATCATCATCGATCGGCCAACTCCACGTTGGTGGCCGTGGCTGATCACATGGGCAAATAGCCCTAGTAGAGCCTACCAAACCACTTTGACAAAGTCATGGATAGCCCCTACACTAACCATGCCTACCCCATCAAACACCTCTACAAGGATTGCGAGCTCCTCAGACAGCGGCCAAGAAAGGAGGCAAGGCGGGCAAGGATGGGGATGGCTTTCCTGACCCTGAGGAATGCATCATGATCTTTAAGGGATCCGATGCCATCCACTCCAAGCGCTAGCACAAGGTGTGCTACAGGGAGGCATGCGTGCCAAAATAGTCGTTCCCTCCTTTCTTTGCTGGTTAGAATCTCCGATCACCTTTGACCAGAGGGACCACCCCTCCCACATCACCAGACTAGGTCGCTACCCGCTCGTCATCGACCCCATTATCCACAAGAAGCGCCTCACCAAGGTGCTGATGGACGGAGGCAGTGGCCTCAACATTCTCTATGTCAACACCCTCGACGCCATGCGCATCCCCTGATCGGAGCTTCGCTCGGCAAGCTCTCCCTTCCACGGCGTGATCTCGGGAGCGCAGGCATACCCACTAGGGTAGATCGATCTACCTATCATGTTTGGTAGATGATCCAACTTCCACTCAGAGGTGCTTGCCTTCGAGGTGGTGGACTTCCCAGGGTCTTATCACGCCATCTTGGGGTGGCCATGCTACGCAAAGTTTATGGCAGTCCCCAACTACACCTACCTAAAGCTGAACATGCCAGGACCGAATGGCATCATCACTGTGGGTAGCACCTTCTCGCACGCCTTCACATGCGACCGCAAGCATTTTGAGCTCGCCACTACAGTCATCAACTCATCTGAGCTCCCATTGCTCGGGGAGTCGTTGACCCTAGCAGTCCCGGACTACAATAAACCAACCTCCTCGACAGCCTTCTGCCCACTTGAGGAAACTAAGGCAATGGGGATCAACCCCACTGACCCAACCAAGATGGTGCGGATCAGGACCCAGCTCCTGACCTAATAGGAATGCGAGCTCTTTGACTTCCTATGCGCCAATCATGATGTCTTCGTATGGAAACCATCTAACATGCTGGGCATACCACGGGATGTCACCAAGCATGCACTGCGCCTCATCTCGGGCTCAAAGCCCACCAAACAGTGCCTGTGTTGCTTCAACAATGAGAGGCATAGGGCCACAGGCGAAGAGATCACCAAACTCCTAGCAGATGGATTTATCAGAGAGGTATACCACTATGACTGGCTTGCCAATCCTATTCTTGTCAAAAAGAAGACTGGGAAATGGAGAATGTGCATTGATTATACTAGCCTCAACAAAGTGTGTCCAAAGGATCATCTTCCTTTGCCGTGCATAGACCAGATAGTTGACTCCTCCATGGGATGCGAGATCCTCTCCTTTCTGGATGCCTACTCATGCTATCACCAGATCACAATGAAAGAATCCAATCAGCTTGCAACCTCGTTCATCACCCCATATGGTTCGTACTACTATGTAACCATACCTTTCGACCTAAAGAATGCTGGTGCCACCTATCAACGGTGCATGCAATAATGCTTCACTGATCAAATCGACCCGCTCGACCAACCTGATCAAGTCGACCAGCCAAAACCAACCATCACCGTCTACGTCGATGACATAGTGGTCCAAACGGCTCAAGCTTGCGACCTGATCGCAAACTTGACCATGACATTCATGAACCACTGAAGGTTCAACATCAAATTGAATCCCGAGAAATGTGTTTTCAGGGTTCTAAAGAGGAAGCTGCTTGGATACATCGTGTCCGAACATGGCATCGAGGCCAACCCTGTAAAGATCACGACCATCTCCAACATGAGTCCTATATATAATGTCAAGGGCATATAGAGGCTTACTGGCTATTTGGCCGCCCTAAGCCGGTTCATCTCCTGGCTCGGCGAGCAAGGGATGCCTCTCTACAAGCTTCTCAAAAAGACGAATGCCTTCGTCTAGACTAAGGAAGCACAATAGGCATTGGAGAGCCTCAAAGCATCATTGAGGTCAGCCCCAATCCTCATCGCTCTTGAACAGGGAGAACCCCTCCTCCTCTACGTTGCCACAAGCAACCACGTGGTAAGCGCCGCCCTAGTCGTCAAAAGGGAGGAGCCGGGACACCACCTTAAGGTCCAACGACCCATATACTTCATCGGGGAGGTAATCACTGACCCCAAGGTCTAGTACCCCCAGGTGCAAAAACTCATATACACCGTGCTAATGGTGACCTAGAAGCTCCTGCACTACTTCACCGACCACGAAGTCATGGTCATCACTTCATACCCGCTTAGAGACATCTTCTACAACCGCGATGCTGCGGGATAGATCTCCAAGTGGGCACTCAAACTAATGGGCCTCTACATCAGGTATATCCCTTGTACCACTATTAAGTCTTAGGCTCTCATGGATTTTGTCTCCGAATGGATGGAGGTCCAGCTACCGACCCCGGACGTCACCCACAAGTACTAGATGATATACTTCTATGGATCCATAATGGTGCCCAACTTGGGGGCTAGGGTGGTTCTGATCTCCTTGGACAGGAGTAGGCTCCGCGACACCATCCGCCACCATTTCTCAGCCTCAAACAATGCCGTGGAATATGAGGCCCTCATCAACGGACTACGCATCACCATCGAGCTTGACACTACATGACTCTATGTTCACGGTGACTCAGAGTTGGTCGTTGACCAAGTTATGAAGGAGTCCTCCTGCAAAAGCCCCCTCATGGTAGCAAACTGCCAGGAGGTGCACAAGCTTGAGGACAAATTTAGGGAGATCGAGCTACATCATGTCCCCCGAAAGGACAATGATGCCGTCGATTTTCTTGTGAAATTGGCTGCCAAATGGATTCCATCTTCGGATGGGGTCTTTGTCAAACGACCTCCATGAGCCATCTGCCCACATCCTAGAAGGACCGATCTAGACACACCCCGATGCTGACCCAGTGCTCGGGGGCTCCAACCCTAGTGCCTCCATAACGACGTTGCCCGCTGATGTCACCATGGTGGCACTCAATCAAACCAACTAGCGAGCGCTGCTACTCGCCTACCTCCTCGAGGAGGTTCTCCCACCTGAGAGGATTGAAGCATGATGGCTCACTCGATGCCCCAAGACCTTCGTCGTGCTTAGTGATGAATTTTACCAATGAAGTCCATTGGGGGTACTCATGAAGTGCATCACTACCAACCAAGGGAAGCAGCTCCTCCTCGAGGTCCATGCTAGAATCTATGGACATCACGCGACCCAAGGTCGCTGGTCAAAAAACCTTTTGGCAAGGTTTTTACAGGCCCACCACACTACAAGATGTAAAGAAGGTCGTCCACAGGTGTGAGGGATGCCAGTTCTATGCTCGGCAAACTCATTTGCCAGCACAGGAGCTTTAAACCATCCCCATCACCTGGTCATTCATGGTTTGGGGCCTCAACAAGGTAGGACCCCTCAAAAAGGGCTCGGGCAGCTTCACTCACCTGCTCGTAGCAGTCGATAAATTCACCAAGTGGATAGAGGCCAAGCCCATCACCAACATCCGCTCGGAAGAGGTGGTCAAATTCTTCCTTGACATCATCTACCGATTCAGCGTTCCTAACGGTATCATCACTGACCACAAAACTAACTTCACTGGTAAGAAGTTCCTAGACTTCAGTGAAGGATATAGCATCAAGATCGACTGGGCCTCGGTCAGATATCCATGTACTAACGGTTAGGTCCAGCGTGCTAATGACAAGGCCCTCTAAGGACTTAAGCCACGCATCTTTGACCGACTCAACAAGTATGCCGAACGATGGGTTGCAGAGGTCCCAGTGATCCTCTGGAGCCTGAGAATGACCCCAAACCAATCCAAAGGGTTCACACCCTTCCTCCTGGCCTATGAAGCTAAAGCAGTGTTGCCCTTCGACCTCGACCACGGCGCCCCGAGAATGAAGGCCTTCGACCACGATAGAGCCACAGAGGCTTAGCAAGACACAGTCGACCTGCTCGAGGAGGCCCATGAGATGACTGTCATCTGCTCTGCTCGCTACTAGCAAACTCTCCACAGGTACCACGAGAGGAAAATCAGAGAAAGGATCCTCGAGGTTGGAGACCTCGTGCTTTGAAGGATCGAATCGACCAAGAAGAAACACAAGCTCTCTCCACCATGGGAAGGACCCTATACGGTGACCAAAGTGATCTGGCCGAGCACCTACCGACTGAAGGACAACAATGGCGAAGTTCTCACCAACACTTAGAACATTGAACAGTTACGTCATTTCTTCCCTTAAAAATTTGGTCTTACCGTTTTTCGTTCATTCAATGTTTGCTCCTACAAAGCATCCTGGCCTAAACACTTTTGGCCCAGGTTGCTCAGGGGCTCCACGGGGGTGCGATACCACCTCTCTTTTTTACTATCATATGGTAAATGCATTTTTACCGAACAAAAGGGTAGTCCGTTCCTTTAATTACCTTACGTGACTTTGCTTTAAAAATTCCGATCGATCGCACCCCGTGACTACCTACGGTTATGAGCAACTGAGCCTCACGGGCCATGCCCGGGCTCTTAAGGTTGTAGCCTATAGAACGAATGGGCAGGTGCAAAAAAGAAAGAATAAAAATAGAGCTATACTAAGGTAAAAACAAGGAACGGATGGGACATGCTTCCCCGAATGAAGTGATTCATCACAAAAACAAAGTTGTGGTATTCATTGATGCACAAAAATGCTTTACACAAGGGGCTCCCCCACGAACTTATCTTCAACATTTGCTAAGTATTTGTACTCTAAATTTCTACTGCGGCTGCCCGGTGGCATCGGCTACCGGCTTGACTGGCGAAGACGAGGGTGGCTCAATCTCTGATAGGACGATGTTTGGCTCAGTTAGAGGCGGGGCGATGTTCACTTCTAACCTAGGCTCTGCTCCATCCATGGGCTAGGTGACATCCTCCTAATGCGCACCTTCAGCCGTGTTTGCATGGTGGACATCCATCACCCACTACGTGAAGACTTGCTCGGCCATGAACTGTGTGTGTGGCAGCAAGCTTTCCCCGAGTGCATGGATGGCCTCCGGGCTCCAGCCATTGGCATACCCACTATAGATGGCAGCGAAGTCTGGCTTTGGGTGGTGTGTCACCACCGAAGTCAGCCCCTCGACGTTCCATAGAACAACCCATCAGAGATGAGGGCCTAAACCTCATCCGGGACCTCTGCCAATAGGATGGCAGGTATGCTGCTGCTAGGTGCTGACCCAAAGACCTCTGAGACGACGACCTAGGCGACATTGCGCATCTGGTCAAGTTCCCCCTCAAGAGCACATCGCTCTTCAAGGGACTTGGCTAGTGCCTCCGTATTCTAGCCAATTGTCGCCATGGCCATCTCCAGGTCCTGCTCCAGCGACCCAATCTTTTCGCCAAGTTCTGGAAGAAGGATGTCAAGCTCAGAAGCAAGCTAAAGGAAAAAAACCAAGACATCAGAAGCAGAATAGGTACATACCAAGGCGGGTGTTCTCAAGTGTAACACCTCTAGTGTTTTGACCTAGCACTAAAACTTGACATGTCATCATATGCATTGCAAAGCATTCATAAAGTAGAAAAATTTTGAATGCATTCACTAAATAAGCTTTATTTCATAAGTTGTTATTTTATGTGGTGTAATGTGATGCAAAACTTTAAATAAAGATCATGACCACAAGGGTCAAATTTCATGTGATCATGTGAGACCATGTGTCAATTGACTCAAATAACCCTAATGGGCCATGTTACTGGTCAAAAATCAAAGTTAAGTAAAAAGGAAAACAAATCAAATTTGAATTCAAATTCAAACCATAAAAGTCCTTTTTGCCCCTTTGGTCTAATTCAAAATCCATTTGGAATTTGGGGGTGCGACAAAAAGCAAAGTTGAAGCTTATTTTATAAGGATCAACTTTGGTATTCAAAGTTTTTAAAGTTTACATATAAAATTTGGAGTAATTTTGAAATGATTCAAATGCTCAAATGCACCCCAAATTCAAATTTCAAAATGGAAGCAGAATTTGAAAATGTTCATTTAAGCAAAGTTGTAGAACTTTTGATTTTGAACAACTTTTATTTTTGGAGATTTTTGAGTTGTTATACAAATTTGAGAGTAATTTGTAAAATAAACTCAGTGGCAATTCTGTAATTCTTCTGAACGGTAGCACGACCACCGCCCCACCGCCGACGTCCTTTCTCCGGCCTTCCAGGCGCGCCCGTGGCCACCCTCGGCTTCGCGCTGGCATGAGCGGCTCACTGCATGTCACCCCTCGCTCTCTTGGCCGCACTATAAAGCCCCGACGTCGTTGTCTGCTTTTCTTTCTCTTCTCTGTTTCCCGATGCCGCCGCCTCAACTCCGGCGAGCTCCCCTCGCCTCCTTAGCGCAAGCCAGTCCTGGCAAAGCAGTGTCCTAGTTCTGCCTACTCCTTGCGCCTCCAACCGACCTGTTGTTATAGCTTGACTTCGCCGAGAACTTGTTGTCCACGTTCTTCTTCCTCGCGGCCGGCGACCTCACCCGAAGCTCCGTTTCACCGTGGCCAGCGTTATCTGGTGAGCCATTGCCCTTGCTTGTTGTCTCTACAGCTTTGTCTCGATGCTGTAGTGCTTAATCCACTCTTGCTTGGTCGTTTTGCCCACTGCAGTCGCCGGAACACCGTCGTCGACGAGGTCTGCTCCGCCGTGATCACTGTCACCGTCGAACCACGTCACCGTAGCTTCTCCGGCCTCGCTCATTGCTTCAACAAGTTCGAGGTGAGCTACTGATGCTTCCTAGACTCTTTGTTTCACTGTTACTGGCCTTGTTTCTCCGGCGTAGCGCTGCCGTGCCACCGCATCCGCCATGGCCAGCGTCAGCCTTGTTCCGTGTCGTAATCAACCTCCATAATGCCACAGATCGATGCGCCTAGTCCTTGTGAACGTTTTGGTACTTTGGCCGTCGCCGTTGGGCTCACCGTCGGTGAATTAGCGCCGGTCAGCGCCGTCATCGCCGCGGTCAAAGCCGAAGCTTAGGGATGACAAGTGGGTCCCGTATGTCAGCGACTGTGTAGTTCAAATGGAATTTTTCTATTTTCAGAAATGGATGAATAGTGTCTGTTTTTGTTATTTTTGTGTAGATTTATTTAGAGCTTCAAAAATTATGAAAATTTTTGTGTGACCTCTCTGTGATGAACATGATTTAGGAAAAATATGAAATATTGATTTACAGTAATTTTTGAATGTGATGAAAATTGCTCAATTAATTGATAAATGGAATTGCGCCTAGTAATTTTTGAATGTACATTTAGTTTGAGATAATGAACTAAAAGGACTTAGGGGTAAAACTTGAAAATAGGATGAAGAATAGTAAGCATTTTGGCAAAGAACTTTTGAATCCTGCTACATCCTTACCTTGCCCCAACACTTGCATCTTTAAAGTCGTTCACCCCCTGTTACGTTGGGTCAGTCTTGTTGAGTACTTTTGTACTCAGGGTTTGTTAACTCTTGTTGCAGGTGAGTCGCATGCGCAGGCTTGTTTTGGTCCCTGCTGCATGTCTGTGTTTGAAGTCAATGACAATGAGGAATGATGAATGGCCTTTAGACAAGGCACTAGTTTGTATGATAAATAATGTTAATGTAATATTATCCCGCTACTATGGTTGTATGACACCTATGGTTTTGTAAGTTTGAAACAACCGGTTTGTAAACTATGTTATCTTAAAACTTCCGCTATATTTCACTCTGATGTATATATTTGAATAAACTATTGTAATCTGCAATGTCTGTGATTGGGATCCTGTTCGAAAAAGATTCGTGGATGATTTGGGTTTCCCGAGGACACCCGACAGACCTGTTAAGTTGTTGGGAACTCGTGTACACTATCAGAGGTCTGTTAAGACAATGATAGGTGCTCGTGGGCCTGATTTCTTAGGAGGTTCTACCACATCAAGGATGGAGAGTCTCTCCTCCTGTCGAGTCACCTGCTCATGTAGCCGTTCGTTCGCCTCCTCCATCCCTAGCACTAGGCCCTGGAGTGTGAGCACTTCCTAGTCGACCTCTGATCAGGGCTTTTGCTCAGACTCTAGGGCCTCTAGGGAACTCTAGAGCGCCACCTTGGTGTCCACCAGGGACTTCTAGAGCACCGCCTCAGTCTTACCTTAGCGGATCTTCGCCGTCTCAAGTCCCTACTCAGCGGTGGTCACCCGCTCCACCATGAGCAGCTCCGCCGCCCGCACCTCCGTCACCTCACCTGCCCACTCTTGAGACTCATGGTGGGTGGACTCCAGCTAGAGCTCTAGCTCGGTGACCCACCGCGGCATCGTGGCCTCCTGAGCGTGCTCCTCCCGGAGGAAATAGGACTTATAGCTCAACATCTCCTCCAAGCCCTACAAAACAAGAGGCAAACATGCTGAGTTAACCAGTGGAAGACCAAGGAGTCAAGGATGAATGCAAAAAACCTACCTCTATGATGCAGGGTAGGTCGACAGTAACTGCCTGTTGAATGGACTTGACCTACTCTAGGGCCTCCTCTAGCTTCACCCTAGTTTGGGCGAGATCAGACTCTATGGTGAGTCCTCTACCCCAAGCATGTCCCAGAGCTGATCCTCCTGCTCATCCCAAAGGATGAACCAAACCTTCCTCGGGTCCTCCAGGCAGGGCCACACCAGGTCGGTGGTCGCCCCTAGCCCACTGGAAGGCCCAGCCGATGATCAGACCATTGCCAGCTCCTACGACGGTGCCAGTAGCTCCACCCTATCACCTGCTTCATCATTGGAGGAGACCTCCACTATCTTGATTTCACGACCTACCAGCGGACGTTCTGCCTCTGGCCTGGCCGTGTCTCCCCCTGACACCTCTAGCTTCCACCGGGAGGGCGATCCATGCAGCCCTTCGACTGGCGAGGTAGGGAGCCTAGTCTCTTTCCCTTCTTCTACTGCAGTAGGTGCGAAAGGGATCGCGAGGGTTACCTCTGACCCAACCTCCACCATCCCCACTGGGATCGCCGCCAACACCGTCGCCACTGCTACTGTAGTACTTTCAACCACCCGAGAGGGCTCAGTCCCTAGGAGGGAAGGTCACACCACCATCACCCTGCTCTCCCTATTGCTCATCACGGCGCACTACAAGGTGGGCCTCCACTTCTCCCACACGAAAGGTGGGGCGATGCTCAACCCCAGCAATATCTAGCCACTATCAATCAAGTACAAGTCAGTCACGCTAAAAAACTCAAACTATGAGATCAAACAATACATACCGGGACATAAGCGATAGGGCTCTAAAACCCCAACCCACTTGCAACAGGCCCACCAGATGAGGACTGCTCATGGGCCATGACTCAGGCCCCCTTGCTTCGACTGGGGGGAGTCAACCTGGTCGGTTCTCGGTTGGCCTGCGAGTCTCCATGACCGCTGGCTCGAGGCACGCCCACCAGAGCAGCTAGTGAAGTGTCCCCCCAAGGTGTCACACGCCGATGATGGCCCCAAAGAAGCACGTGTGCAAGCTCGCTATTCCGACCACCTAGCCTGCCCCACCGCACCCAGAGCAGGTGGGGACAAGGCCGACGATGCCTCCGAAGGGTGCGATGACCGTGTCCGCTTTGCCTCCCACTCACTGATGGCATCCAAGCTGGCAGCGCACTTCCTGGGCATGGGAACATCGCCGTGCCTCTCCGCATCCTACCCACCACTAGCAGACGTGGCCACAAGCTCATGGCGCTCCATCGAGGTCATGACGACCTCCCAGTCTCCCTCATCCTCAGAGGAGATCACATCATAACCCATCTCCATGGGATCCTCTGACTCGAGCTCCACCTCGACGTCACTCCTATTCTCCCTAGCCCGCACACGCCAGGTGATATCCTGCTCCTTCTGGTGCTTCCTCCGAGCCTTCTCAACTCTCTCCTTCTTCTTAGCATCTGCCGCCTCCTTTAGGGCACCTTGCCAAGCCACGCCTTCTGGCCCCTTCGGAAGATCCGATCGAGACTTGTAATGTTTGAGTCCCTATGAAGCAGACAACTCAAAATCAAGTTTATAGGAGAGCAGGATCGAAAGGGACACAAAATAAGGAGAGGAGAATGTACCAGGTTGGACAGCTTCAAAGCATGAAGAGCTCTAGGCTTTCCATCGAGGGACTCTTTGGGCCTCAATCGCAGCACTCGGTCATGTCGGCTCTAGACTTTATCCTTCACCAACTCCTCCGACGATGCGCGGTCGGGGTCTGTCGGGCCGGTGTACATCCACATCGGCCGCTTCCTTTCCGCCAACAGGGCGAACCGATGATGGAAAAAGGTATGGAACACCCGCACCCCATCGAGGCCCTACCGCACCAACTTCTTGAGCTCCGCTTCAATGATCTGCAGCTAGTTCCGCTGAATGCTGGAGGGCCCCCATGACCAGCTATCTCACCTCTCTAGCCTCCTCTTAGTGAATGGTGGGAATGGTGCCTCCATCGAGTTCCTAATGTAGAACCACTCCTCATGCCACCGTCGGTTAGAGTCGTAGGGGGAGTACGCAGGGTAGGCGCTCGATGAACTCAGCTTCTTCTATAGCGCGAAGCCCCCCACCGGCGTGATCCTAGGTGGGTTCCCCTCCGACAAAGCTCGCCTAAAGATGAGTGACCAGAAGAAGTCCACATGAGGCTCCATCCTGAGGAAGGCCTCACAGACAGTGACAATGCTGGCGATATGCAGCACCCTAGTCGGATTGAGGTGCTGCAGCTCTTGGCCCCACTCATTGAGGAGCTTGCGCAGGAACCAGTGCGTAGGGTATCCCAGCCCATGCTCATGGAAGGCGAGGAAGGAGATGACCTCATTAGCCTAAGGCCGTGGAAAAGCCTCCCCCCCTCGGGAGCCCTCTAGTGCGCCACCTCCCTCGGCGACACCACCCCTTCGCGGCAAAAGCGGCCAGCACCGACTCGCTCACACAAGATGACCTCCAGCTCGACATTGCACTCTAGATTCATGAATAGATCTATGAGTTCTCCTCTCCCTCGCTCTACCCTCTCTCTCCTAGGAACCATCGTGGGTGCACGAACACGCCTGGCAAGAAGGAAGAAGGAGGAGAGGTGGCAGTTGGGGAATAGGCGAAGGAATGGGACAAAATTCCTCTCCCTTCCCCTATTTAAGGAGGAGGTGCGGCAGTTGGGGAAAGGCGAAGGATTGGGGCAAAAACCCCTCTCCCTTCCTCCATTCAATGCAGATGGGATGCGATGGGACGCATGATGATGGATGGGATGCCCCTACCTGATGAGACGGTGCCTGGTTAGACAGGACATGGCCTAGGCATGGCCCACCACTACCGCATGCCGAGCATGGGAAACGAGGCACAACCACGTGTAGGCGGCCCTCCATCTTCCTAGGCAAGACTTGGAAGGGCCCAACAAAGGGATCTCTGCCCAGGAGAGACCAACAGGCCTCCTGAGTTGATCGGACAGCTCAGGTGAATGACAAGAGATAGGTAAGGAGTAGAGGGACGCCCCATGCGGCCCACACCAACTCTATCATGAACGACGAGCATGGATCCCATTCGGACATATCCAATAAAAACTCCTCAAGTCTATCACTCGAATCAACAAAGGTAACTCTACAAATCCCTCTTACTTTATTTTTCTAATGCATGATCATTCATTCATCCATTCACATACACACATTCATCCCATACATCCGAAGCATCGCATATGCAATTGATGCATCGCAACGGTCTGTGTTGCATCACGAAGTGGCAGTTGCCTTATTCAACCTAAGCAATGACCGACTAGGGTTCAAAGGCTGGCCCATGAAGGGCTCGAGGCCACCTTGCGTCAAATAGAGCCAGGGGAGAAAACACAGATGAGCCCCTATAGCCCTCGCCCAGTCTGCTCCAAAGCAGACAGGGTCATCTCAACCTTCTCATTCGATCCTAAACCTCGAGCCATGCCCACAGAATCTCCATTGAGGGGAGGCTAGTAGGCCACCCGGGTCGATCTTCGAAATGACCCAGGCATCTATCGAGACATGAGTTAAGGAGTACTGGAATGCCACATGAGGGTTACGTCGACCCTGTCACGAACGATAGACCTAGATTTCACTCAAACATGCCCGTTAGCGAGCTCGCGCGTCACTCGAGCCATCGAGGCAAGTGACATTAGCTCGGCCCCTCCGATTATGGAAACCACGGATAGGGTAATGCATCAAACTCAACTGACCCCTACCAAGCCCTGTTGACATAGAAATTTCATCCCGTGCCGAGGGCACACGAGCAAGCCAGAAGGGTCCGCTTGATGTAGCTAGAGATCCACCTAGCTTCAGTGCAGGGATGGTCGATCCTACACACTCCTCCCGAGACGTGCCAGTCAATTTGACCCTACAATTGACAAGGAGAGAAAGTTTATCAGTAATTTAGGGCAGAACATGCCGGTGTTGCCAGATAGTCCTGAATGTGAGGCTCTGAGATCCGATATGAAAGGAGATCGACTAAATAGTCGATTCCAGCATATTCATAAGAATAAATTAGTTAAAGCTCAGTGGGGTTGTGTAAGAAGAATCAGGTTATCGTTCATAATGAATATCATTATTTGGACTAATATCAGTCAATGGCAAAAAGATGTCAACAATGATTAAACTATGCTAAGCCAATAACTACGAGTAACCGAACCCCTTTTTTAAAAGAAACAGCTCATCGTCATTCAACCATTTAATAAAGATAAATCTAATGAACATATTAGATCTCATATATCGCTATGACCAGTGGGGCATGAGGCAGAATCATGTAGGCCAGTAGAAACAACAATAGACTCGATGACCCTAACTTATTACTAATATCAGTGGGGCATGAGGCAGAATCATGTAGGCCATAATACAATAATAAGATCACGGGGCTAACACATATTTCAACCTATCCCTACTTCAATGATCTCATGATGTGTACTGTTCGTGAAAGCGCTCGATATTGGCTAAAACAGCCAATTTAGGCATAGCACACAGTTAAGGTTATGTCCTATCAAGAATAAATCTACCGAATAACGATCCCCACTCCACAGTGCTAACAGTGGGATGTGGGGCAGAATCACACGGGCCATAATAATAGGCCATGGAACAGTTTTCGCTAGCCAATAGATCTACTCAAAACCAAACATGCCTTAACCGCACACTATGCGCGATCAAGATTGACATAAAACGACCGATAAAGCATAACTCATCATTTAAGATACAGATTAGATCAAATTCGGATTAACAAATGATGGGTTAAAAAGGATATAAGGCCAATCTAGATCAGTCCCAATCGGGCGAAGTGATATTGCTGTAATTAAATAAACAATGGAAGCAATAAGCAATATCGGTAACTTAATGAATCTATCCGAAGGAATGCCACCCTTAGATAGAGCCGATAACTTGACCTTAATCTAGTTCGAGCAGTGGAGGTCGACCGGATCGATGCAGCCATACTTGAACTAGACAAGAGTCAATAACTAGCTTATACCAGAGTCGTAGTGGAGGTCGACCAGATTGACGCAGTCGTATGAACAGAAGTATAAGCCATGACGGTACTCACATACAAGCAGTGGAGGTCGACCGGATCAATGCAGCTGTACTTGCTGAAGAACTCATCGAGATCTACTCTACTCCTACTCCTAAGGGGTGGCCAGAGCCAAAAAAAAAGTAAGTAACATGTATTTGATTGATTGTGTCTTTTACAATAGTCGGGGTTTGATTTTATACCCGGAGCCTAAAAATGAATCCTACTCGAGTATGACTTGGTACAATCTTTGGTACGAAGAAAACATTCCTATTTTAAGATAACTTGGACCCTAATCTTTCCCCTTTTGTAGAGTCTAATATGTATCTTCCCGACACCAATCATATCTCATCATCGTTATCTATTGACGACATCATTCAAAGAGAACCGATCCTAGTGTCACGCCTGAACTGGCAGATATAAATCTTTATGCAATCGACTCCTTGATTGGCACCATCTTGGAAGCCTACGAGTTCCCATGCTCTTCTCCCAAATTTTGGTGTAAACACATGCCCCCCAATTTTGGGATAAAATGATTTTATTCAAAAATTCTAGTTCATTGGTTTACCATGCCGCAACTGTTCTATCTCGAGATATGCGCATGACTTCTGACTTCCCAGCCTGAGTTTTATATAACATCCCAACAGTATCTCTTCCAACCCACTTGGCCTATTTGCAATCTGCTTCTTTCTTGAGCCAACTTTAACAGTCGATGCCGTCATTGCCAAGGCCTCAAACCCTAGCAAATCATCTGTTCTAATAAGCCATCATCCAAGCAATCCTCACTAGATTCAAACCTATTTCGGCTACAATGGCGACCATCAACCATGTCCCTAAGGTATGTCTCCAAGTTTCCACTCTCCAATCATCGGCCGCTACCCTGTATTTCTTTTCTCCTCAAACTTATTTCGTCTGATTTCTTAGGAAATGAGGAATAAAATCTTGATTCCATCAGCTGTTGCCTCCAATATCTATTTTCTTGGGCCTATGGGCGATCCTGATCCATCTGATTTCATCCATCAAGAAACCAACCAAATCCCCTTTAAACAATCTGTAGTAGATTTGTCCTCATGGAATACCAAAACTCTCTTAAAAATTGGCCAAAGATGCCTAAAGGATGGAGAAATTGGTTTCGTAGGGTGTCTGAGAAAAAGGGTGAAGATTGGGAGCTTTATGATCTAAATCAATGCCTGACCCTTTCGTTGTCCAGGATGGAGAGGAATGATTCACTCCTGATTTCTATGTCTTATTTCTAGTCCAATGCCCTAAATGCCTTCATATTTGGTCATGGTCCAATGACCATCACTCTGGCCGATGTTTACATGTTGACCGGCCTTAGAATTATTGGATCAATGCAGCCTTACGAGTACTTGAGTGTTGGCTCCAAGAAATTAGCCAAAATAGCAGACTCTACAGGATGGGTCAGTTACATTCTGAACCACGTCGGAGATGGATCAACTGTCAGCGAAAGGGAATACGTGGCCTTTCTAAACATGTGTCTAGAAAGATTCATTTTCTCCGGGTCATCTTGTTGTCCAACCTACAATCACAAACTCTTGGCGGAGTACCTAGCATTAGGCAAGGATATCCCTCTTGGAAAGTATTTGCTAGGAGTTGCTTATCATCTGTTGTACTAGGTGACTACCCAATTACTGAAGAATGAACTAGTGCATACTGTCAGTGGCCCTTGGTGGTTAATACAACTATGGCTTAACCTGTATATGCATAAGTTTGTAAGGCTTGATCTCAAAAGCCTGAGCTTCCCTTCATCCAACTTTGATGAGGAATATAGAGGTGAAGAAGGAAGAACTCGACAGTGCACGAGCCATGGTGAGGTTGCATCGGCCATATCAATTGATTTTGATATTGGCCATCTCTTCAAGAAGTTCTATAGAGGGTTTGATGTAGACATCTTGACTTGGCTACCATATGATGATGAGAATGATGAGCTGATCTTCCCATTCAAGTTTTGATTTGAGTCAGACTGTTCAGACGATGTGGCAGCCGCAATCTTTAATTCTTTTATCAAGCCCTGTGTTCTTCCGATCGAGTTTCTTCATGGCCGTGGCAAAATGGCTACAAGCTCTTTCATCCCAGGCAACCTTCCAACTTATGAGTTTTACAACCCATCCTTTGTAGCTTGGCAGTTTGGTTTTGGTCAATTGCCTCCTCAGCTATTCTTCAAGAACATACTGAAGCCACGGGAAGATATCAGTGAAGTACTGGAAGCCTCTAGAGTTTTTCAACTAGGATCAGATCTTCTTTCCTTCTATTTGCATGATTGGATTAAGGTCAACCTCTCTTTCACTCTCTTCGACTCTTGGTGGCAAGAATGGTGCTCCCATCTTTTCTATAGATCGGTCCATCCTTTGTGTATAGCCCTGGATGGAGAATTTGCTTCTGACGGAGAGGTAATTTGCTATTTCTTTTCAAGAAAATTGCTTGACAAATTCCTCTACCAACTGTTCTAATCGACCTTTTTAGGATGTTGAATTTGATCCTCCGAGCTTGGATAGGAAGGTGCGTCCTATAGATTACCAGCAACCGTGCCCGGTTTCAAGAATGGGATCGGCTGCGCCTTCACTAAAAAATTTGATGAAAACTCATGTTGCCTTTGCTATCGTGATGTATCAATCTTCAAAGCGCAAGGCAGCTCAAGGGGCAACCCAAAAAATTACTACTAGGAAGAGACTCCATAGAACAAGGCCATCAGCTGCTCAGGTAAACAATTCATCTTCTTCTCGAATAGATGTTCACCTTTCTGATCCTATTCCTTCATAGTTATCAAGTATTGTGTCCCAATCTGTGGAACTGCTATCCCAGGCGTTTGATTCAACACCAACTGAGCCCCCATCGGCTGATCCTCAAAAGGAGCTGATTTTGGTTGAAATGACAAATGCTTCCACAACAACAGAAAATGTGAGTTCCCTCCTTGCTGCTTGTCGGAGTATGTTCTCTAACTTTCGATTTATTCAATTTTTCATCTTTTGTCTGACTTCTTATCATGCCAGATACTTTCTGAGGAAACACCTATGCAAGGGTAGGAGCCTGACAGTCCACTTAGTGATCATGTCGGCGTTGAAGGTGATCCAGTTGTTGTCGACACTTAGACTGTTGATTCCCCAGTTCGGCATACAATTGATGGTAAGAAAATCATACAATTCCTTTTATCCTTCTGCAATGATCATGAACTAAAATTTTTACTTGATACTTGCAGATACCAAAGTTGAAAGTTTAGAGCCAATTCAACCAGTCATCACTGGGGCATCATCAACCGTCCCTTCTCTCTAGATGGAGGCTATCATAGAAAAGGTGTTGTATCCACTTCACCATCCATTTTGTCATGAACTAATCCAAACCTTCTAATCAAGAGTTATATATAGGCACCCGATCTCCTAGCTTTGAGCTATTCATTCAATCTTGGGGAATATCTAGATGAAGATGAAGTCAGTTCATTAGCCACTTCTTCTAAGGAAGCTTTGTTAGAAGAGACCAGAAATTGGCTAAGAGACGTATTGCCAATGTTTGAGAAGAATATAGCTGATTTGGTCCAAGACACCAATTCAATGTAGAGAGTCCTCTTGGCCATCAAAACCAATCCATCCCCAGTTCTTTCCAGAGTCTTATCATCTTTATCCATCTTTGAAGTTTAGGCCCTGAAGGTGAAAAAGGCTCAAAGGAATCTGTCTGATCATGAGACTTTACTAGCCAAGAGGAACTTCAACAAGCAAGAGGCTAAAGGGCTGACATAGTTAATTGATGATCTGAAGAACTCCTCCCTCAGGACCGATCCAGAATTATCCCAACTAGAAATTAAGCGTGCAGAACTTGAGAGGGAGCTAAAAAACATGAAGGCTGCCATTGATCATCGCAAGTGCACCCTGGCCCAAATACCTGATGCCATCAAACAGAAGAAGCAAGAACTACTGGCCAAAGTTAGAGAAGGCAGGGTCATCCACAGCAGCCTTGAAGACATTTCTAGATCAGTCAAAGAAGATAAGCATGAATTGCAAAAGCTGATGCTATTCGGCTAAAAGTACTGAACGCAATCCAGGATGTTCTAGCCTTGTAATCTGTATATTAATGCGGGCCTTGTGTAGAATCAATCATACTCCCCATCGCCTAATTGTACTTCTTGTTTCAGCTAAAGAGCCGATCTGAAACAGCCGATCCTTGACTTCTAATCTGAATCTAATTAAATCTAAAAACATGGCCTTCATTAAGCAAACCCCTCGATTTTCTGTCCTCAATCACCTAGCACCATATTTTCTTCAACATTGGCGATGTGGCGCTTCACCTTCTATTAATTGCGGTTTCCTTATGTGTGTCCCGAGGCATCCGACTCTTCGCTTCATGTCTTCAAATACTAGCCGAGGGCTTCGTCCTCGAACACATCTCCATTTGCAACTGTTCATTTGCTTTCCTTCGCCTACTAAAACCCTATAGCAATTTTCTTTCTCCCTTCCATAGATCCAATCATCCTTCATGGCCGGCGAGGATAACCGAGGCAAGCGCGTGGCGGAGGAGATCCTAGAGGAGAACATGCCGATGAACCAGCGTCTCTGACGTATGAGGTGAGATCGACATCTTCTGCTTGTAACAACGAATTGTTCTGATTTGTCTATATATTCATTTTGAATGACAGTCTCTGTCCTCTTCCTAGGGTCGGTGAGCCCTCTAATGCTACATCTTCCATGCCGGCCTCATCGTCGGACTCCTCCGACTCGTACAACGACGATGATGCCTGGCGTTTTCTTTGAGAGTGGAGGGTGGCTCAGAACTGCTATTCCAAGGCGACTCGGGTGAATGGCTAGCTTGAAATCCACCTCGGGGTCTCTTAGGCCGCTCTTCATGCGGACGAGGAGGAGGCCAGCGTTGTTCAAGCATGGCTAGCCGAGTCTAGCGCCATGGTGGCGAGTAAGACAAATTCCCGGAACACTTTACTCCGATTTCCATCGTCTTTAATGTTGACAACTCTCTTGTTTCTATGATCGTCAGCCCTAACAGTGTAGTTGGAGTCTCTCCAACTGGTGGTGAACGCGGTCGTGGATGTCGTCAATGACTGGGGCTCCCTCATCAATGCTCGCCTCAACGATGTTTTGGCCCACATTTAGGAGATTGCCCTCCATGGCGTTCGTCATGGTGTGGCAGTGGCGCTGACCGCGGCGCAAGTCTAGACTGGGTACAAGCTCTATGCCATGGAGAATTTGCTTGAGGAGTTTGTCGTCATGATGGAGGCCATTGTGGACATCACATCTGCTAAGGATGTGTTGAACATGGTCTTTGATTAGTTTGTACTTAGGGTGAATCAATGAACCAAGTCTCTTATTCTTCCATAAACGCATATTAGTGCAATGCCCCTGTATATGACTGTTTTTGTTTTTATTTCTTGCTCTGGAGGCGATACGTATCGTATCAGCTTTTATGTCTTTGAAGATTTTTGTTTTTTGAACTAGAGGCGATACCTTTCTGGTACCGGCTATTAGAGCCAATGACTAAACGAATCGGCTATCAAGTATTGATCAAATGCTAGGATAACATCCCTTTAAATATTTTGGCCACAGAACTTTTCATGCTAAAGGTTAAACAATCGATCAACCTAGGTCAAGCACCTATTAAGCAAAATAGAACTTCCTCTAACAACTCTAAATCGCACTTACGATTCGACTTAGCATTCACATACGTCGGCCTAAACCCATCTCTAGGACCAATGCTTATTTTTTTTTCTTAATCCAATGGCCGACGTGAAGCCGTGACTATTTACTAAAACAGACTCTCAGAGCCGATTACTTGCATCGGCTGCTAGCTTTCATTGCTGATTTTAATGAAGCCTCCTTCCCATAACTTGCTAGAAAAGCATTCGAAGTCTCCTAGTTCCTAGAAGACTGGATCGGCTATTGTGATGCTCATAGACTCATCTGCGCGAACCAGTTTGACATCATCTCCATGCCATTGAATCAAACACTAATGCATGGTCGATGACACACAACAATTCACATGAATCCAATCATGACCAAGGAGCAAACTATACGACCCTTTTATACCGATGACAAAGAATGTGGTCAGCAGAGTCTTACTCCTAATTGTTAGTTCGACGTTTATTGCCCCCCGGGTCTTAGACGCATTACCTCCAAAATCCTTAAGCATCATGTCAGTCTCCATTAGATCTCCTGGTCCTTTGCCAAGTTTATGAAAAGTGGTGTAAGGCATAAGATTAACAGAAGCACCTCCGTCCACCAACATCTTGTTCATCGGCTTGCCATCAACCAAACCTTTCATGTATAAAGCTTTTAAGTGCCAATATTTGACTGGTTTATCAAATATTGCTTGCTGTATAATCGTCAACTTGGCAACTATCTCCTCATACTCTGATTCATCGAAATCCGAATAAACTTCTTGATCTGTCGAAGCTCTGAATTCTGATGGCAACAGAAAAGCCAATTGGATATTAGCCGATGGTTGCTTTTTATCGGTTGTTTGCTTAGTACACCATACTTAAGGTTTACCAGATGCCTGAGCCTATTCCAACTCTTTGTTCCTTAAGTGTTGCACCCTTCTCTTCTGGCTTCTTGTCAAACCTCCTGGACACCATTGGCCTTCTTGCCAAACATATTTTCTCTCGTTGCTTTCTTCTTTATAATCAACCCAGTCTTGGCCAACAACTCGTTTTCCAAGCCGATCATAAACACTTTTATTTTTTAAACACCGATCCATGTTATTATGGTGATATGCATCTTGAGCATGGATAGACCGATGGTTGGTTTGAGATTGCCTAAACACCCAATATTGATTGTTGCATTCTGGACAGTCATGTCTGGTAGGCAACTTTAAACCTTCATTCCAGCAATGTCTAAAGAAAGGGCAATTCCAATGTGATTTGGCTTGTTTCCTTTCATACATCTCATTTTCTAGTTGATGCTGGTATTCTTGATCCTTTAACCAACACTGATAATCCTTTTCCTTCTACCACTGCCACTTATTCAACAGGATCCAAGATATAACTCGTGGCTTTATCGCCCCATCTTTTGATGTTCCCCCTGCTTATATCTGCTCTTTTACTTGTCGTGACGTCTTCTAATTTCTCTATACTCGTCAGCTGATATTCACATCTCGGGATCAACTATTCTAGCTTCTCTTGATTTGGTTGATGTTTGGACCTTAGTCTTTCCTTTGATTAGCCTAGCATCAACCATGTTTTGATCTCCTGGGAAAGGATTGTCATCAACTTTCATTTTCCGAGGCATGTCAAATTTGAGCCTTCCTTGCTGAATAGCCCTCTGTATATGCTGCCGGAAGATTCTACATTCATTAGTAGAATGAGAAGTAGCATTATGGAACTTGTAGAACTTCTTATTCTTTAACTGATCAGGGGGCAACATAACATGATTATCGGGCAACTTGATCTGTCCCTTCTCAAGCAAGAAATTGAAGAGCTTGTCTAATTTTGTGACATCAAAGTCATTGCTCTCCTCAACTCCTCTTCTCCAAGGATTTGGCTCTATTACTGTCTTTTTGCCCCAATTCCATTTAGCCGTAGCAACCTCTTCTTCTTCATCTTCATAGCCGTCATCGACTGAATATGGATTATAAGCTTCGACCACTGTGGTACTCTTCTGAAATTGGGTATCTCTGTGCATACTCTAGAATTGGTTATTAAGTACTGCCACTTGTTGAGCCAATTGACCTAAGTTATCAAATTCTTGTCCCAACATCTTTTCTTTCCACATTGGCAGCATTCCTTAAACGGCTAAAGCAGCTAGTTGATCATCAGCCAAGTTTAAGGAGAAGCATAAGTTCCTAGTTTCTCAGAACCTCTGAAGAAACTCAGTGCCCAATTCATTAGTCTTCTGCCTTATAGTTGTCAGATCGGTAATCTTCTTTTCTCTAGTCCCAGTATAAAAATATGTATGAAATTTCTTCTTGAGGTCAGCCTAGTTGGTAATGGAGTTGACCGGCAATGATGAAAACCAAATAAAGGTTGGCCCTAATAGGGGCAAGGACAAGAAACAAACTTGATGGGCCTCCTCAAATGATGCCTCGCCCAATTATGTAAGATCCTGACTGACATGTTCTATCATGCTTGTACTATCTTGGCTAGTGAACTCGACAAACTCTAGGAGTCTGTAATTTGTGGGAAGAGTGACCAAATCATACAATTCTAGATATGGGCGTTTGTATGAGAAGGTCAGCCCTTTTAGCTTCAGACCGAACTAATTCTTCATCATCTCGGACACCTTTAGCAACAACTCATTAGCTTGCAGATTTGGATTTCTCTACACCTGTTGACCCATCTATGGATTGAAATCCCGTGTGCCTTGATACTCTGGATTCAGAATCATGTGAAGGGTGTTATAATCTGTGCCATAGTGATACCCTTATGGAATCTCTATCTGCTAGGTCCTTTGCTGGCTTACTGCTTGAAGTCTCTGATTGTAGACATGGGGATCTATATCTCTATGGATCCTTTGAATTGATGGTGCTATTTTTTGAGCCAACGACAGTATGTGGCCAGATGTGCCAAAATTAATCACCTGATTCTGACCTTGCCCCGCCGGCTATTGCACATGCTACACTAACGATCTAGGATTATACTGTGTCTAATTCATAATAGTACCTTGAGCTTGTTCAAATGAACCCTGAACTGCCTAGACATCAGCATTACTAGCTGGTGCTGCTTCTTGATGGCTGGTACTGACTTGATTAGTCCCTTGGGTTGCCGGATGTGGAATGTTGTAATAAACCGGCCCAACTTGACCAACTAGAAACCCATGAATCGTCTGTTTCATGGCGTTGTGGAATGTGTCCAAGAAAGATTTATTATGGCTTAACATGGCATCACGAATAGATTTGTCTACAACTTCTATAAAGAAAGGCCTGTCTTCAGCTTCAACTGTATCTATCTGTCCGTGTAATAGAACTCTTGGTAGTGGAAATTTCTAAACAATTGTGTTGTCTCGTGTTTTGGTGTAGGACAACAAACATTTGTTCTAAAATTCTTCTATAGCTTTGCCGATGACATCTTTATCTCCATCAGGTAGGTCTTCGTAATGTACCATAAGGATGTCATTATTGTTGTGAACCGCCATGATGATTGTGGGGTCCCACCGAGCGTGCTAGAAATGTGTGTCGACATGGAAATTTTGTCCCATGCCGAGGGCACATGAGCAAGCCAGAAGGGTCCGCTCGATCGAGCTGGAGATCCACCTAGCTTCAGCACAGGGATGGTCGATCATGCGCACTCCTCCCAAGACATGCCAGTCAATTTGACCCTACAATTCACAAGGAGAGAAAGTTTATTAGTAATTTAGGGCGGAACATACCAGTGTTGCCAGACAGTCCTGAATGTGTGGCTCTAAGAGCCGATATGAAAGGAGATCGACTAAATAGTCAATTCCAGCATATTCATAAGAATAAATCAGTTAAAGCTCATGGGGTTGTGTAAGAAGAATCAGTTATCATTCAGAATGAATATCATTATTTGGACAAATATCGATCAATGGCAAAAAGATGTCAACAATGATTAAACTATGCTAAGCCAATAACTGCGAGTAATCGAACCCCTTTTTTAAAAGAAACAGCTCATCACCATTCAACCATTTAATAAAGATAAATCTAATGAACATATTAGATCTCATCTATCGCTATGACCAGTGGGGCATGAGGCAGAATCATGTAGGCCGTAGAAACAACAATAGACTCGATGACCCTAACTTATTACTAATATCAGTGGGGCATGAGGTAGAATCATGCAGGTCATAATACAATAATAAGATCATAGGGCTAACACATCTTTCAACCTATCCCTACTTCAATGATCTCATGATGTGTACTATTTGTGAAAGCGCTCGGTATCGGCTAAAACAGTCGATTCAGGCATAGCGCACAGTTAAGGTCATGTCCTTTCAGGAATAAATCTACCAAATAATGATCCTCACTTCATGGTGCTAACAGTGGTGTGTGAGTCAGAATCACATAGGCCATGATAACAGGCCATGGAATAGTTTTTGCTAGCCAATAGATCTACTCAAGACCAAACATGCCTTAACCGCACACTATTCATGATCAAGATTGACATAAAATGACTGATAAAACATAACTCATCATTTAAGATACAGATTAGATCAAATTTGGATTAACAAATGATGGGTTAAAAAGCATATAAGGCCGATCTAGATCAGTTCCAATTGGGCAAAGTGATATTGCTGTAATTAAATAAATAATGGAAGCAATAAGCAATATCGGTAACTTAATGAATCTATCCGAAGGAATGCCACCCTTAGATAGAGTCGATAACTTGACCTTAATCTAGTTCGAGCAGTGGAGGTTGATTGGATCGATGTAGCCATACTTGAATTAGACAAGAGTCGATAACTAGCTTATACCAGAGTCACAGTGGAGGTCGACTAGATCGATGCAGCCGTACAAACAGAAGTATAAGCCATGACGGTACTCATAGACAAGCAGTGGAGGTCGACCTAGATCGATGCAGCCAGTACTTGCTGAAGAACTCATCGAGATCTACTCTACTCCTACTTCCTAAGGGGTGGCTAGGAGCCAAAAAAAGTATGTAACTTGTATTTGATTGATTGTGTCTTTTACAATAGCCGGTGTTTGATATTTATAGTCAGAGCATAAAAATGAATCCTACTCGAGTACGACTTGGTACAATCTTTGGTACGAAGAAAGCATTCCTATTTTAAGATGAACTTGGACCCTAATCTTTCCCCTTTTGTAGAGTCTGATATGTATCTCCCCGACGCCAATCATATCTCATCATCGGTTATCTGCTTACATCATTCAAGAAAACCGATCCCAGTGTCAGCACCCTGAATCGGTAGATATCAATCTTTATGCAATCGACTCCTTGATTGGCACCATCTTGGAAGCCTGCGAGTTCCCACGCTCTTCTTCCAAATTTTGGTGTAAACATGCCCAACGAGGCTCGGTTGCACCCAGTGACCGACATCAGCGCACCCAATGCCTGGGTCCATGACTTTGACTCGCCTGATCCCTCAGCACGTCCGACGCCTAGATCCATGACTCTGACTCACCCAATCCCTCGGCATGTCTAATGCCTGGATAAGCAACTCTGACTCGCCCGATCCCTCAGCACATCCAACGCCTGGATCCACGACTCCGACTCACCTAATCCCTCGGCTATGCCCGACGCTTGGATCCCTCGGCGCGCTCGATGCCTTGGTTGGCAACTCCAACTCGACTGATTCCTGGATCTATGACTCTGACTCGCCCGAACCCTTGACCGCGACCAAACACCTAGGACCGCACTCCTGATAACAATGGGTTAGAAACTAGAAAGAGGAGGCTATGCCCACCAAGATGCACACACACACACCCGCTAACAAAACCCCCTAGGCGAATCTACCTAAATCACCCAAGGGCTCGGGGGCAACACCCGTAGGTGCGCTTGTGCGCACCTGCTGTCGAAACAAAAAATTCCCCCACTGGCAACATGAAAAACCCCCTCCGGACAATTCTACATGAATCACCCAGGGGCTTAGGGGCTACACCCACGGGTGCGCTTGCGCGCACCCACCGTCAAACCAAAAAATCCCCTAGACGATTCTACCCGAATCACTTGAGGGCTCGAGGGCTCCTGTCGGGTTCATAATCCTAGGGTCCATCATGAACCTGCTTCCTAGCAAAAGCTCGGCCTAGCAGACGGCATTGCAAATGACACACAACTCCTGGGCTGGCCTAAAATACCTAAATGATAGGTCAGAAGGGTGATCCAGTATTCGACCGGAAGGCCTGGCCAAGGAGGAACAGTGCTCGCTTTCGACTCCAATCCGCCTCTCTGACCGGAAGGCCTGGCCGAGGAGGAATGATGCTTGCTTCCGACTTTGGCCCACCTCTCCAACTGGAAGGCCTCGTTTCTGACTCCGGCCCACCTCTCCGACCGAAAGGCCTGGCCAAGGAGGAACATCGCTCGCCTCTGACTCTGGCTTGCCTCTCCTACCAAAAGGCCTAGCCAAGGAGGAACAACGCTCGCTTCTGACTCTGGCCTACCCCTCCGACCAGAAGGCCTCGCTTCTGACTCTGGCCCACCTCTTCAACCGGAAAGCCTTGCCTTCAACTCTGTCCCACCTCTCCGACTGGAAGCCTGGCCGAGGAGGAACGATGCTCACTTCTAACTCCAACCTACGTCTCCAACCAGGGATGCACTGGACCTCTACTTACATCTCTTCTCTGACTGGCGTAGTCAGAGCCAACTGGGACCAACCGACAAGGGATGCCAGCTCAGTGAGGACCTAGGAAACATGCAGCAAGTAAGGCAGGGCACTCAAGTCAAACTGTAACACCAAGGACTGTACCCTATACACCTATAGTACAGTACTGACAGGGCATGTCAGAAGGGTGCCTTACAATCTTCCAGGCATGTCAGAACCCAAGCAGTGTTGTGGGCACCGATGTTTGCCCTACAGTGTTGTGGGCGCCATCATTTCCCATACCAGGTGAACACGCTAAAACCCCCCACATGCCTCTGGGCATCAATAGTGTTGTGGGCACCGTCATTTTCCATACATGGTGAATACGGTAAAACCTCCCACATGTGTCTGACATAAATAGTGTTGTGGGTGCCTACAATCATCTTGTACCCAACAGCATGGGCAACAAGACTTAGTAGCATACATACTCTCTCTCTCTCTTGTAAGGCCATCCCCTTCATCTATAAAAGGGGATGCGTTCTCTCCCAATACAAGGACTGGAACACATGAATGATTCGAACAACTAATGATCGATTCACCCTCTGCTAGCTTTAGACACTCTAAAGCTACATCGGGCGCATGCTTGAATACTTAGCGCATGTAGGAGCTCCCGTCACTCTCGGCCCTTTAGTCCGGAGTCCGACCGGACCTCTTGCACCCCCCATATTTCTCCCTCTCGTTTGTAACCCCACAACAAACTTTGAGCACCTAGGCTCAAAATAAAGTCTCTGACCAACTCAGACTAGACATAGGGCACGTTCCTAAACTAGTATAAACCCTGTGTCATTGAGTGCTCGGCCACATCCGATCACAACATATGGCAAAACTACAAATATTTACGTGTTGGTCACTTTCTGCACCGACACTACATGTGAACAAAAGGAGTTTTATTAGGAATGGTATATAAGTTGACAATGAGATGAATGGTGAGGAGGGCACAATACCTTTTCTATAAGAAGCTCTGGCTGAGGAGAAGGAACAACTGATGATGTGCCAACATCTTTTTCAACATTTGGTTAAATTGACTCTAGACTTTCGATGCTAGTGCCTACAAGCATCAAGAAGTTTTTTGGTTTATATTTGTTATAGAAGGACAAGAACGAGCATATGAATTTCTTACCATCGATTATTTCGGTTGGGGTATCAGCATCAATAGAGTCATCTTCAACTGTTGATTTGTTAGACCTTTGCTCTTGTGCAGATGTTTTCTCAGGTGATGTCTAATAAAGGAGAATGATCAAAGAAGAGTGAGGATTGCATAAGATTAAAAGGCTTGAGAAGATACCTTGGTAGCATCAGGAGGTGAAGTAGAGAGGTTCTCATCTTCTGCTATTTTGGGTCTGTCAGAAGCATCGGTTATTTTAGTTGTAATCGGCTCCTTAGGAGGATTAGCTGATGGGAGGTTGGTAGGCGCCGATTCAAATGCTTGGGACAATAATTTTGGTACCCAAGGCAGATTGAGATGCAAAAGTTGATGGCTATAAGAAAGGAATTGAATTAGAAGTTGGATATCGTCTTAGGAGGGAAGATAAGTTAAGTTACCTGAGCAATTGATGATTTTATTCTGTGATGTCTCTTCCCAGTGGTGGTTTTCTGAGTTACACCTTAGGTTATCATGTGTTTTGAAGGCTGATATGTGAGTCTTGTTGGGGCAGCTGGGGTTTTTATCAACTTTTTCAGAGTAGGTGCAGTTGATCCCATTCTTTAGGCTGGACATGGTGGATAATATTCTATGGGATGCCCTTTCCTATCCACGCCTGGTGGATCAAATTCGGTATCATGCAAAAGAATTCGTTAGATGAATTGATAGGAGAGTTTGTTGGATAATCCTTCTAAAAGGAAAAAGTAGTAAATTACCTCACTATCAGAAGCAAATTATTCATCCAAGGCTAAACAGTTGGGATGAATTAGACTGTAGAAGAGGTGAGAGTGCCATTCTTGCCACCAGGAATCAAACAAATTTGAGGAGAAGGTAGCTCTTGTCCATTCATGCAGGCAAAAAGAAGGAAGGTCTGATCCTAGTTGAAAAACTCTAGAAGCTTCTATCACCTCACTGATACCTTTTCTTGGCTTTAGAATATTCCTAAAGAATAGCCAAGGAGGTAGTTGACCAAGGCCAAATTGATGGGCCACAAAAGAAGGATTATAGAATTCATAAGTTGGAAGGTTATCTAGGAGAAAAGAACTAGTAGCCATTTTGCCACAGCCATGATGAAATTCAGCTAGCGGTGCACAGGGTTTGATAATACAACTAAAAATTATAGCAACTGTTTTATCTAAATAACCCATTTCAAACTAAAATTTGACTGGCAGAACTAGTTCATTGTCTTCATCTTCATCATAAGGTAGCCAAGTCAAGAGGTTTGCATCAAACCCTTTGAAAATTTTCTTGAAAAGGTGGCCTACATCAACAACAATTATTATGGCTAAAGCAGCTTCACCATAATTCATACACTATCGATTCTTCCTTCTTTTCCTTTGTAATCTTCAGCAAAGTTGGAAGAAGGGAAGCTCATATTCCTAAGATCGGGTCTTACAATCTTATGCATGTACAGATTCAGCCACTAATTGTATTAACCACCAAGGGCCACTGATGGTATGCACTGGTTCATCTTTCAGTAGTTGAACAGATACTTGGTGCATTAGGTGATAAGTAGACCCCAGCAGATATTTTCTGAGAGGGATTTCATTACCGGCTGCTAGACGTTCTGCCATGTATTTATGATTATAAGTTGGCCCGCAAGATGATCCACATAAGATGAATTTTTCTAGCCACATATTCAGGAAAGCTACATGCTCTCTTTCATCAACAATCGATCCATCTCCAATATGGTTCAGAATATAGCTTGTCCATCCTATGTATTCTGATATTATGGCTAATTTTTTGGACCCAGCACTTAAGAAATCATAGGGTTGCATAGATCCTGTTATTCTAAGGCTGGTCAACATGTAAATATTGGCCAAAGTGATGGTCATTGGACTGTGACAAAAAATAAAAGCATTCAAGGTGTTAGACCAAAAGTAAGAAGCAAAAATCAGAAATGAATCATTCCTCTCCATTCCAAATAGTGAGAGTGTTAGGCATTGATTCAAGTCATAAGTTTCTCAATCTCCAGCCTTTTTCTCTAATACCCTATGGAACCAATTCCTTCATCCTTTTAGCCTTGGTGTTCCAAGAAGACAAATCTACTACATATTGTTTGAAGGGTATTTGGTCGGTTTCTTGATTGATAAAATCATATGGATTAGGGTCACCTAGGGGTCCAAGATAGTAGGCATTAGGAACAATAGCTGATGGAATTAGAATTTCGTTCCTCATTTCCTAATAACCAATTGGGATGAATTTAAGAAAAAAGGAAAATACAGAGTAGCGGCTAACACTTGAAAGGCAGAAGTTTGAAGGCATACCTCGGGAACGTGATCGGTAGTTGCCATTGTAGCCAAAATGGATCTGAATCTGAGGAAGGCTACTTAAACGGTAGCTTGGTAGAGCAGAGAATTTGCTAGGGTTAAGGCTTTGGTGGTGGTGGCTTTGGCTGTTGAAGTTTGTTCGAGAAAGAAGGGGAAGGTAAGCAGGCCGAACGAATTGGAGATGATACTTGAAGAGGACATCACTTCTTCGTCACATACAAGCCAAGGAGAGGAGGAGGACTAGCATGGGCATTCAATTCATCTTTCTCATGGTGGAGGCCTAGTCCAACTGAAGTTGGAGCCCATCTCGGGTTCTAAGACCAGTCTGTCTTAAACTGGTCACCTAGGATGCATTCGGACTCCGTTTTCGATGATCCACATATGGTTGGAAAGCTAATTTGATAAGGAAGCCAGTCCAAGTGGTCTCACATCTAAATACCTTCAGAATCAATGAGAATCATCGAAACAAGTCAGTATCTAGAATCTGCCAGGGTGTTACAACACCGTCTTTTGGTCCATTGGACTGTGTATCGTGTTTGGGCCCATTAGGAGGCACGTCCAGGGGGGTGATGCCCAAGACTCTATACATAGCATCCGTCACTCTCCTAAGGTTTGAGCTTTGTTTAGTTCTTGATTTCCTCGTGAAACAGACATCATTTTGCTGCAACTGTGCCACCAAGGCTGCTTGCTGTGAACTAGGGCCCTAGTTCTTGATCTTGTTCGCCTATGGCGATTAGTCCTTTCGAATAAAGACTTGAACTCCTTCTTGTTATCATAAGCCTCATATTTATTTGCAATTTTAGATTGCGTTCATCCCGTTCTTGCTTGTGTTCTCGATTCGCTTACAGAAAAGCCTTCTCGGCAAGGTCAGTCGCGTTCGTGTGGTTGATAACCAACGGAGCAGTGGTGTAATGGTTGTGGGGGTCCGAATCAGTCTTGGTTCGAAGCCTAGATCATGAACGTTGAGTCTCCACCAATCGACGCTATCATACCTTTCGGAAGATCAGGCCTAGTCTACATCAATACTATTGGGGTATTATATAGAATTTGGCCCGAGAAGTCAGGAGCCATACGTTTATTTTGGAATGAGCGGGTGCAACACGGGGAACAGAATAGAAATGTTAGAATAAAATTATTTTTATCCCAAAATTGGGGGGCATGTGTTTATACCAAAATTTGGGAAAAAGAACATAGGAACTCAAAGCTTCCAGGATTGTGTCATCAAGGAATCGATTGGATGAGAATTGATATCAGCTGATTTAGATGTAATGTCAGAATCTGCTATTTTATAGATGACGTCAGCAGACGGCGTCAATGGGCTATACTTGAGTGGCGCCAAGGAAACGTGTCGGACTCTACGAATAAGGAAAATTAGGGTCCAAGTTATTATTGAGTTAGGAAGTTTTCTTTTATTCCAAGAATTGTAATGAGTCATGTTTGAGTATGATTCATATTTAGGTTCTAGGTATAAATATTAGACCCTGGTTATTATAAAAAAGGATGAATACACAATCAATACAATCTTTCCGGCTTTTGCCATCACATTAGGAGTAGGAGTACTATAGATCTCGGTGAGTTCTTCAGCAAACAAGGCTGCATCGACTAATCGACCTCCAGCTTGCTTGTGAGTACCGTCACGACTTGTATTGTGCTTGTAAAGCTGTATCAGCTGATTGATCTTTTATGAGCCATAATATAAGTTAGTTATCAATCTATATCATAGTTTGTAAGGCTGCATCAGTTGATTGATCTCTTACGAATTATAATATAGATCAAAGTTATTGATTTTGTGTTAGATAATTTGTTGTCTAACACAATATCACTAGTTATCAAATCTGCTGAGATTAGTAAGATTTTCCTTGCTACTTTTGGTTGAATCATCAGTTATCGATCTTGTTATAATTAATGTTTTATTAATTATAACAAATCATCTTTATTGAGATAGAGATAGATCGACATCATATCATCTTAATTGGTCGTCTTCTAGTCTAGTCACGCTTTAAATTTTATGATTGATGGCTTAATTCTGCTAGATCGGCTATTCTATTTCTATTCCAATCAAACATAGTATGCATTCAAAGACACGTTTCAATCTTGAATAAAACTTACTAGTTAATGAGATCTAATCTAATGACACTACCATAGCTACATCGATTCGGTCGAACCTCACTGGTAAGACTTTAGATTAGAAATTATCGATTAGTGGTCTTGTTTATGACCAAGATATGTACTTTGTTTGTTTGCTATGGCCGCATCCGCTATTTTAGTCGATTTGCCTATACTCTCACGCATATAGCATGTTTTCATGAATCTATCAATATGTAGATGGTTTTATAGATTCTTTGGCTTTAGTTTATCATCATTATCATAGTTGTATCGATCCAATCGAGCCTCACTGTTGATGATAATAGATTAGATTCAAAATATTTGTAGATTCATTTATATTAGACAGTCGATTTGTTCGCATGCTATACTCTTTTCATCAAACTTATCGGCTCAACACTTTATATCGATCATGTCTCATTTAGTCGATGATGCTTTCTTGTATTGTTTCTTATGGATGCGTCGGATATCGACTATTTAGTCGATAGCCTCATTGAATCGACTATTTAACCATATATTTGGAACTGTTTGGTACAACACTGACATATTCCACCTTAAATTACTGATAAGATTTTCTCTCCTTGTCAATTGCAGGTCAAGTTGACTGGCACGTCGTTGGGTTTTTTAGAATCGGCCGGTTCTGTGTTGAAGCCAAGCATATCTCTGGTCTCGTTCCACTCAGATCTTTCGGCTTGCTGTGTGTTGATCACATCGCCATATTTTTGTGTCAACACATTATTATTGTTATTATTATAAACTATCACATGGAATAGATATTAGAATGATAATTGGGGATCAGGCAGAATTGTACTTTGGATCTAGATTCGGTTGGGCAATCGAGCGAGGCTCTGGTTGCACTTGTTCCACCTATGTCGATTAAGGACTGTCCGTTGCTACGGATGGTAGTCAGGTTAGACTTATTATCCTGAGCACATACTTGCTTATGGGAGCGGGAAGACTTATCACTCTTTTGTTATGGGTTCTGGCTCTTTTCGGATAGACATTTCGGGGTGGGTCTTAGGTGGAGGTCTAAGCACCATACTAAGACCGGGTCTCAGGTGTTGGAGGCTTGGAGTCCAAGTTTGAATGGGAACCTGGACCCCATGACAGGAGTGGGACGAGTTGGTTTCGTTTGTACCTGGGGTACAAGCAGGGCATGTGTTTTGGGGTACCCAGCTGGGATACATTGATTCATGAATCGCCGTTTCTGTGAGACGGTATGACTTGGCTATGGTCTAGCACCATAGTAAGAACTGAAACATGAAAAAAGATAAAGCAGTGTTGATTGCTTACCACATGCTTGAAAGTAGCATAGGTGCTTACCTAGATTAGATAGTTAATGAACTAATGGTGACTGCAAATAAAATTGAATATAAGGACGCATGTTTAGTAAGGCTTCCTGTAGATGCAAAAACCCACAAGCTAGATAGCCTTGCATATCCTTGGAGTCTTTTATTTTCCTCCTATCGGGTAAGTCTTGCTAAGTACAATCGAGTACTCAGGGTTTTATTCTCCTTGTTGCAGGAGACCAGAGGATACAAAGAGCTGACTCATGTGTGTGGAAACCTCCTGGTGGGTTCAGAGAGGATTCCTTTCACGCTACGACCGTAGTGTTTATTTATAACCCTCACTAATAGTTTTTAGAAGAAAAGTTTTATGATTTGCCATCATATCTGGTTTATAAATGTTCACTGTGTTAATGATTCACCATTAATCTTAATTTCTGTTGTAACTCTGATCATATGTTGTTCTCCGCTGCAAGATAAAAATGTGAACCTAAATGTATAAACTCTTTTACATGTAAAACTGTCTTAATTCTGCTATTGCATTCAACTTGTTTAAGTACTCTAATGCTGTAATAAAGTGATGTAAGAAATGGTTAGGAATGTTGTAAGCTTTATTCTCTCATTTATGATCCTGACGAAAAAATATAGATTTTTAAGTTCTCTCTTGGGGTGTGCTCAACGAAATGGCACAATTTAGTGCACTCTCTTGGGTACTTCATATCTAATGGAAGACAAGTACTCTTGCTAGGGCATTAGATTAGGCGGTTCTTCCACACGCTGCACTACCACGGTCTGTGCAGGCTGCTCTACACCAATTCTATCCTTCCTCTCAAACTGCACACACTCATAGCCATTCACTATCCTTCGTCCATTTGTCTTAGCTCCTTTTGTGTGGTCGAGCCCATGCTTGATTGAGGGATGCCTTCCTTGCTTGAATTGTGGCCTTTTTTATCTATCCTTCTTCTTATCATTGGATTGGGCCTTACCGAGGCACCCTTTTCCAATGATTTTATTGAACCTAGCAATCTCCTTTTTCATAGCCTCCATGTTTGCAAGGTTAGTGGAATAGGTATTCAAATCAATATTATAACATTTTCTACAACCTTGACTAGTAGAGGGAGTTGAGGCTTCCTTTGCCTTAGAGGGATATGAGTTGCTATCCCAAAGAATGTCATATTGCAGCTCAAGTTCTTTGTGCTTTTCATCCAAGTCATAATACTTTTTTCTTGAGTGCATTATTTGCTTTCTTTGTGATAGCATGGTCCTCTTGCTCTTTGACCAAAGCCTTGCGCAAGGATTTCACCTCACATCTCTCTAATGCATGAGCTTCCTTGCTAGCAATGTAGAGAACCTCTTATTGGATAAGAGTTTTCTCTCTAGATTCTAGCTCGGCTTGGACACTCTCTAACTCCTCCATTAGTTTAGTGATGAACAATTTGGTCTTTCCATCCAAATTTTTAGTTATCATATTTATTTCTTCATCACTAGATTCATCATCACTAGAGTTATTACTAATATCACTACTAGAGATATCACTAGGAGGTGGAGGAGGTTTGGCCTTGGATTTGGATTTTACCTTCTCACCCTTTGCCATAAGACAAACATGAGGGGAGTAGTAATCATCATCATCAGACATGTTGCTAAAGAGCCTTGGTGTAGAGGATGGCTTATGGATAGCTACGGTTGCAATCTTCTCATCCTCATCACTTGAGCTCTCTCTAGTTGAGTCCCATTCATGTCCAATGTGAGCCTCTCCCATGTACTTCTTACTCTTCCTACGGTCGGCCTTGTCCTCTTTCTTGTCCTTCTTGTATTTGTTTTCCTTGATCTCATATGGACACTTGGCAATGAAGTGATCGGTGCTACCACAATTGTAGCATGTCCTCTTGTTCTTGTTGGAAAACTTTCTCTTCACTACCTTATAGCCTTGCTTCTTTAGCACCTCTTAAAACCTCTTCATAAAGAGAACAACATCATCAACCTTCTCATATTGATCATCATCATTTTCACTTTTACTTGAGGATGATATGGTCTCTACTCGCTCTTGAACTTACTTGATTGTTTTGGGCTTGCTAGTTGAAGCTTGCTTGTTGATGTTGGACTTGCTTGTAGAGTCTTGCTTGCTTGATTTGTTGGCCTTGAGAGCTACATCCTTGATCTTGATGCCTTCTAGATTTGCTTGCAACTCTCCAAGCTTCTTCCTCTCATTTTCTTCTTCGCTTTGCATGTCAAAGGTCAAGATCCTCCCAAGTATATCATTTGGTGTGAAGTACTCAAACTTCTTCTTGTCTCTAATTAGAGTCACTATGGTCTCATTTCTAGGTGAATAAGCCTCCAACATAATCTTGACCACTTTGTGATCATCTAGCTCATCACAACCATAGTCTCTAATCTTGCACACCATTGTCATCAACCTATCAAACATCTTGTGGCCCTTCGCCATCTAAGATTACAAATCGGTTGAGCTTTGACATCAACAAATCAATTCTTGCCTTTCTTACTTTGTCAACACCTTCATGTGCAAGGTGCAAAGTATCCCATATTTTCTTGGCAACATCAACCCCAATCACTCTATTGTACTCATCACTATCCAAAGCACTAAGCAACACAGTTGTGGCTTGACCATTGAGGTGAATGATTCTCATTTCTTCTAGTGTTGGGTTCTTGGGATCAACTGGTGGCTCAAATCCATTGCACACAATCTTCCAATTGCAGGGGTGAAGACCTATAAGATAGGCTCTCATCAAGTGCTTTCACTTGGCAAAGTTAGTTCCATCGAAATGAGATAACTTGCCCACAAGTACATTGATGAAAGACCTCCAATCATGGTTAGTCAAAGGCATAGAAGAATAGTTAAAGGATACGACGGCATATTTGTTGTTGTTGACTTTGCCCTTTCCCTTCTTCTCCTTCTTGCCCTCCTTGGACACTTGGTAGGACTCATCATCATCTCCATCTTCGGAACTACTTGATATGTCACTTGATGATGCATTGGTTGTCTTTACTTCTTCTTCCTTCTTCCTAGCTTCTCTTCTTTTTCTTCTTGCTTCTCTCTTGAGCTTTCTTTCTTCCTTTCTTTGCTTCTTGTCTTCAAGTCTTTGCTGCTCCTTCTTCTCTGTTTCTTCTCTTTTTGCTTTTCTTCCTTCCTTCCTTCTTCTTTCTTCATCATTGAGAGCTCTTTCGGCATCAGTGGCCTCAAGATGTGGGAGCATGGTGTTGCTTGCTGTGAACACGCTGAGCTCGCTGCTATCAGTGTCGTGCAGCTCAACTCACTCTGGATCAATGTCCAACGGCATCACACCACTAGTACCTCTTCCGGGCTCCATACCTCACGCAGTGAAGCACACACGAGGTAACCTCCTCTGATATCACTTGTAGGATCTCTGGTTAGCATAGAGGGGGTGAATAGGCTTGTTAAAACAAAGCTCAAGCAGATGTCAAATTTCACCCACAGCACTGCTGCTCTGACCTCGCGGCATTGCCGGACAGTGGCACTGTCGGGCTAGAACAGCGGCACTGCCGCACCTACAGATAACTTTGAGTCATAGTTCAAAATTAGTGAATGGAAACTTATATCAGAGAAATTCCTTAGACTCCTGCAGGTATGAGGTTCACAGATCGAGAGCTAGAAGTGGTAGGAACACCACACACAAGTAGAACAGCCACAAAGCCTAGAAACCACCTCAATGACAATATGAAATGCAAGTGAAGTAAATCAAGCACAAGGTGACACAATGATTTATCCTGTGGTTCAGCTCACCACTAAGGCTTGCCTAAGTCCACGTTGTTGAGGTTGCCACTAAGGCTAGGGCTTTGCAACCCTTCCTCATTCTCAAGTCAAGAGAGTTAACTCTTGAGATGGGGGATGAGTTTACTAGTTGCAAGACATTGGTAAAAACCTCTTGGGGCTACCACATAAGTTGGCAAGCTCCACAGGCTATGCTCTAGCCGGCTAGGAGCCAAGCTCTAAGAGTAACAAACACAACCGCCGGCCAAAACGTGAACCAAGTGCTCTTTAGGCTTTAGGAATCGGTGGATCTGCTCTCTAATCGAGTTTAGCACCTTTTTCTCTCAAGGATTGATGGGAAAATCAATGGAGAAGCTTGGGAGCTCAAGGTCACCAATGGAGAAGAGAGAGATGAGTACTTTTCTGTTCTTGGGCAAACTGATCGGTTTAGAGGAAGAAGAGAGACGTTGGAGAGGAAGGGAAAAGGTATAAATACCCTCGTGGCCCTAATGGTCACTTAAATCACGGCAGTGCCGCGGCTCAAGCACGGCAGTGCCGCTCAGCGGCAATGCCTCTCTCCAGATGTGGCACTACCGCACCAGGCAAGACAACAAGGGTAAGAGTGGTAAGCTAGTTGTCTTGGCTAAGAAAGTGAGGATGTATGTGGAATTTTGAGCACTTTGTAGCACATGTTAGCTTAAGCATTGTGTCTTCCTTTATAGTACGGCTTTTCCTATACTCAAATTCGAAATATAAAAGAATTTAAACCTTCTTGAGTTTGAAGTCGCCAACATTTGTAATTGGGGGCACCGCCACTTCATGTAACATCCTCGAGTATGTTTTCCCTGCTTGTTATCTTGATAAATCTTATTAGTCTTCTAATTGAGTGGTCGTCTAGTTCAATCGGATAGGTGGCTCGGCGGCACTCCTCGAGTCCTGAGTTCGACTCCCCGTGGGAGCGAATTTCAGGCTGAGGTTAAAAAAATCTCCTCGCCCGTCCCATGTGCCAAAGCACAGTAATGGTCCAGCCCGGAGTCTGGTCCGGCCTGTGATCCGTGTGTGTGCGCCTTGAGCGCCGCACGGCCCAGGTCCAGCAGACGCCATCTCACTGGCCAAGGATACCGCTGCGTCAGGACGTGGACGGAGGTTCAGGGGTTTTCTCGATCTGTGTGAGAAGATCTTCTTCTTAAAAAGAAAACTCGGGGCCGTCGTAACCCCCACAGGTTGAGTTTTTTTCATTATCACCAAAACATATAATTAGAGCTTGATTGCACTTTCACCGGCGCCGCTCTAGCAACACCTGATTGCCGCAACATGGTCGGGGCGACGCGATCTCGCCCCGCAGAGGCTGGCTCACATAGCAGCGCACCACCGGTGACCCCCTTTACGATCTGCGAGGACCTCCATCGTGATAGTTCGGACACCGTCGTCCTTCGCGACCTATTGGTCACTAACAGTGGTGAGCCGCCGCGCGTCGTGGATGGACTCCTCCCCCGCGACGCCCGTGTGTTCATCCCTCTCTCTTCAGTAGCATTGGCCACGCTCCTGTAGCTCACCCACATGGTCGGCCATAGCGACCTACAGAAGGCACTGCAGAGACTCCGCACGCAGTCATTCGTCGAGCCCGATAGGCAGCTCGCCCGTGTGTTTGTCAGCTCTGGTGCTGCATGCGAGCGCAATAAGACGGCGGCCCTCCACCCCGATGACTTGATCCTCTACGGCGGCTGTGTCTTCGTGCCATGCTCTTCGAGCCTGTTTTCCCCGGTCCGCAAGATGGCGCTCACGGCCGAACACAAGGGCGCTCACCAGACGGCCCAGTTGCCCTGCGCTGACTCCTACATCGACCACGGCCGGGACGAGCCCCTCACCGTGATGTGCGCTCATCTTCTCCGTGCCCAGGCCTTCGTCTCGTACCACGACAACGCGCGCCACTATGAGCTATATATAGTTCTCTCGGGGTGCCTGGGTATGGCCCCGCCTGTACCATCGCCCCATCCAACCCTTGGTGATCGGCCCCGTGGCATGCTGGGACCCAAGTATGCATGGCCAGACGCTGTATAGGCGTATGTGGATGCAATGTCCTACCACCTACCACCAGCTTCATGAAGGTGCCCACATCCATGCTGCACTCAAAAGATGTTCCAAGGACCTCCGCCGCTGACTCCACCGCCCCTGCCAACACTACAGAATGACAGCCTTCTCCAGCCGCTAGAGCACGTCCGGCGGGGCTAGCCTCCGGCGTGACCCCGGGAACGTGTTGGCAGTGGCACCGTGTGCGGGTATGTCCGCGGCCGAAGCAACGTGGGAACCAATCGACTCGTTTCACGTGGTGAACCCTCCCTTGCAGCTCGAGGATGAGCTGCTCGTTGAGGGGGGAGAAATGTTGTGGTCAGCGGGCAGACCCATGGCTGAGGAAGTGAGCCAAGCCGCGACGCGCGGGAGCGTGATCGCCAGGAGCTGCCAGTGACTTAGAGTCAGTTGTTAGGATCCTATAGTTTAGGAGCTTTTGTTATACCTTTCAATTAGCAGTCAATTTGTTAGGATTCAACTATAAGTATTGAACGTTAAAGCTAATAGAGATCAGCTGGAGATTGAGATATCAGCTGGAGATTGAGATCAATCTCTCCCGTTCCCTGTTCGTGGGCGACACCAAGCACGGCGTCGCTGCCTCTCTGCTCCTCCACTCTCGATTCTCCTAGTAGCTACAACATCAATGTAGAAACATGCCATTTTTTTCTTTTCATTCACTTGTGCCGCCACAAGAATATTTCGAAAACAAAGATTGCCATCTTGATGACTACTTTTGCATTGCGCGTGTCAGACGCCTGTTTGTTTGAACTTATCAGCCCGGCTTATCAGTTAAGGTATAGTATTTTCTCTCACAACAAAACAGCCATAGCCGGTTTATCAGCCGCAAAAACCATCAGCCGAATAAACTCTCTTGACACGATTACCAACTCTATATATGAGTTATGAAATTAAATGCCTATGAAACAGTAGAATGAAACTATACATTGAGGATTAACGATGAATGTTTCAACCATATTTTTATTCATTTTACATGATATGATAGTCTTGAAAACAATAACATGAAACTCTCCGCTGAGAATGGTCTTATGGTCATAGAAAATTCCATTCTTTTGTTTACATACGGAGTATGTGTTAAATAATGGATATTCTTTTAATGCATCGTAGATGACATGTCCATCAACACTGAGGGATTTATGATCAATTCGTCAATCTCAACATATACCGGCTCAGTCTTATAGGTGGTTGTGTGTGCGTGTGTTCATACTTCATAGGAGTATATATGTGCATTCATACTTCATAGGGGGTATATATGTGCATACTTGTTAATGTGCGTCTGTACTATAACTCACAAAAGATGAATGAATACATAATACGAGATTTTCAAAAATACAATTTCCTACATGCCGTTTTCATTGGGTAGCAGACTAGCAGTAGCATAGCAGTAACACAAGGTCAATTGGAGCCTTGTCATGCCCAAACAAACTTCGTTTCAAAAAAAATTGCCCAAACAAACTGATCTGAGTGGTGTTTGTCAAAAAAAAAAAAGATCTAAGTGGTTGCAAGAGAGAAAGCATCGCACAAAACAAGCACATATGACATTACCTACATTTTTATGTACACAACACTTGCACTCATTGATTGAACTTTCAAAAAAATTGCCACTGTTTAAATTTATTTTTCCTTCTAAATATGTCACTCCCGTCATTGGGCTGGCTGTTATGTTGGTATATGAAAATACACTTTTGCCCCTCTTCATGCAAAGAAGTGAATTTTATCCGGTGAAGCTCAGTAGCATACTTGTCAAATTCGATGCCTCTGTTTGCCCTCTGATCCTGTCCAGCGGTCCAGGATCTGAGATAGTACACCGCCCCCTCCGGTCTCGTTTCTAGATTCACCATTGTATCTTCTATACACCTATAAAAAGATTGAAACGTCATCGACTACCTGATGATACCAAGTCTCGATCCCCTGCTGACGTTTCTGTGTCCGATACACATCATCCTCCACCACTCACGTGTCCGCGTCCTCCTTGTTCCTATACGAAAATCGGATCCATATATCCACGTTCGATACGGAGTCCTCGAAGCTCACTTGTAAGCGTCTGATTACTGATGAGGTTCAATCAAAGATGTTGAGCAGATCGCGTCCCCAGGCGCAACAACCACTCACGTCGTCTCCTTCCACAATCAATCTGGTAAGGTCTGGTCCTTTGCGAAACTATGTAACTTTCTTTTGAAATCGATGATTAAAGTTAAAAATATTTGACTTTAACAACTAAAGTGAAAAATGTCTCGATGAATTTGGAATAGTTTAGGACTCCAAATATAAAACTGTTCATTAGTTTTTTTTTATTATATGTATAAATTCGTGGCTATAGACATGTTGTAGACAAAAATTAGTGGCCTCAGTAAAATTGGTTAACGTGTCTAACGGGTCGACTATTTTTTTAATTAAGCCATTCTATGCCGGTACTATGGGCCGCACTCTCAGCCCAAGCATGGCACGTGCTATATGGACTGGACTGGCACATACACGATTAGCATAGGCTGGTGCCATGCCTGCGCCGGGCCAAAATAGCCCGGCCACAGGCTGGCCCATGGGCCTCGTGCCTACACATTAGTGCCATGTGTTACAAAAATGGATAAATTCAAATAGAGTTTGAAAAGTGAACCCATTTACTAATAGTTACATGTTGGAAACTAATTAAACTCACACTACTACAGAATGGACCTGTTGTCCCGGGCGGTAACAGCCTTTAGTCCCGGTTACCGCGCCGGGACAACGATCCCGGGACTAAAGGTGGAACCTTCAGTCCCGGGTCATCGAGCCGGGATTAAAGAGGGACCTTTAGTCCCGGTTGGTAACACCAACCGGGACTAAAGGCCCTCCAGCCGAGCGAACCTGGCGCACCCTTTAGTCCCGGTTGGGGTTACCAACCGGGACTAATGGTTCACCCTTTAGTCCCGGTTGGTAACCCCAACCGGGACTAAAGGTTCCTTTTCTTTTTCTTTTTTTTTTGTTTAATTTGTTTTCAGTTCAGTTACACGTATTTGTTTAATATATAATATGTTTTTATGTACGTATTCTACGTTGCTAATATAAATACACGCATGCATATAATTACATCTAATTCTCATCTTGAGCATTATTATATTCGAATAAAGTATGAAACTATATATATTATAGATATATATATATATATATATGTATATATACAACACTTTCATAATCTTGTTCTCGAAAATAACGATATCAATAAACATTTAATTTACATCATTTATTCCTTAAGATCAAAGTAGAACTCGCCGTTGGGATTTAGCACTTTTTCTAGAAGATATCCTGCTATTGACTCTTGAACTGCTTTCAGATGGTCTTTTTGCATGACCCTTCGTTTCAACCATTCAGTCTTGCATTTGAAATAAAAGGAAAAGTATTAATACACATATATGTATATATATTCATTTAAAAATAAATAAAAATTGATATATACGTACTCTGAGGACATCTTCAGGAGTTCTTCTTATGTGCGCAGTGATAAATTCACAAACGTAGTATCCACACAAGTTATTACCTGGTTCCTGCCGCAAACACCACTGTACGAGAAGAAGATTATTCTCATCATCTCACACGTAAATTGAAGTACGATATAGTAATTAAACACGTGGGGAAATGTATATAGTACAACTTACTGGTATTTCAACTACATTAAGTGGTGCCTTGCAATCCTTGCGATGTTGCCGAATAAACTCTTTCCAAACCCTGTGCGACCAATAATGTACGATCGTTAATAAATTATGGCAAAGTCTATTCAATAATAGTTGTGCGCGAGAGATCGAAATTACCCCTGGATAATGTCTATCATATCTTGGTATAGTGCCCGTTCTTTTCTCAACGAGTCAAAGATTAGTAACCGACTTGAGTTTAACTCAATGACAATGAGTATCCAGTGAAAACTGCATTGGTTTATACACACACGTACATGCATATAAGTTGTATTGATATTACATAAAATGTGTAGACTACATTATTATTAACACTTACTCAAAGTTGTACGGGAAAAGTATTGTTGTCTTGTCGTGCTGCTTCACGAAGAACTTCATGATATTCGTCTGTGCTTCAGATACCCAGTGGTCCTTGACAATAATATCGGTTTTGAATACGATATAAGGATCAATGAAGCCAACACTGGTGTCTTGTATTCTTTGGAGCTCTGACATCTGGAATCTATATATAAATATAAGTTACATGTGAGGATAATTATATACACGTACGCATGGAAGTGAGTTTATTAAATAAAAGTAAGAATCACTTACAAACAAAAGGAGCTCATGATTGATTTGTCCAGAGCGTCCAAGTGGAATAGTTGATGCAATTCTTCGAAACTAATATGTAAGATGTCATCGCCACGGAAGTAATGATGGTCTCTAAATCTGACAAAGATCCACTGCTCACCCCTGCCACACGCCTGCATGTACCACTTGTTGAGCAAGTACATTTACGTACCCAATTCATTCAGAGCCGCAGGGTTGTATAGACTTTTGCCATATTTATAAGTCTTCCAGGTATCAACTTCCAGGTTCTGGATTGGAGCTTTGCCCGTCAATTGATCCAAGGTTAAACCAGTATCTTTAAAAAAAGCATTAAGGGCTTGAACCGACACTTCTCCAGAGTTGTCTGGTCGATAGACTTCTATGTTGGAACCATATTCATTAGCAACAACAAGATTTTGCATTGGTTGCTTCTGTTGTCCGAGCTGTGGGACATCCTTCCCTGATGCTCTTTTCCTTTTCTTATCTGCATCATGTGACTTCACGAGGGAGCGGTCATAGTCTGATAGTGGCGAAGGCTTACGAAGTTCAATCATCTTTTTCTTGTGAGCATCGACCTTCTGCCTCAGCACATCTCGTGGTATGTAAAAGTACGGCTTCTCCTTAAGCTTTGCTTGACTCTTGTTTTTGATATCTATAAAAAATCTTTTACTTTTTTGTCTTCTTCAGCTGCTATTTGCTCATCAGTCTTTTCAGGAAGTATTTCTTGAGAAATAACTCTTTTTCTTGGGGTCTTCTTTGCCGCCGGGACCTTAGACGTCTTTGTAGTGCGTCGCTGTGGAGGGGGTGGGGGCGGTGTTGGAGATCGGCGTGGAGGCGATGAGGCCAGTGTTGGTGGAGACCGGCGTGGAGACGTTGGAGATCGTTGTGGAGGCGGTGGGGCCGGTGTAGGAGTTGGAGATCGTTGTGGAGGCGATGGGGCCGGTGTAGGAGTTGGAGATCGTTGTGGAGGCGATGGGGCCGGTGTAGGAGTTGGCGATCGCCGTGGGGATGAAGTCGTCTCGCCCCCCGCGACGCTGTGATGAGATGGGGAATGAATGATTAGGCTAGGCTGGGGAGAGACCCTGCTATAAAAACAATTTGTGTGTCAATTATTTTTGAAGCCAATAGAAAATTAATGGAAAATAATATTTCATTCACTTTCATTCGTACCTAGGGTGAGGTAGGGGAAGCGGTGGCGCCCCAGGAATGATGATGAAGCGTTTGCGCCATTGAATAAATGTCTTCTCTGTTTCTCCTAGTGTCTTCTCCCCATCACCGCCTTCAATGTCAAGAGGAACATTGCTGTAACCTTTGAGCACTCTATCGACCGAGACGCTAGCATATCCAGGTTGAATAACTGACCCATGGATTCTTGGTGTCTTCGTTCGGTCTATTGGAGATACAACCCCGACAGCCACCATGATTGATGCATTACCATCTGGAATGTGCAGCTCACATTTTGTTAGAGGCTCGGTAATGTCATCAACAGGGAAGCGCAACCCAGCGTCGTCTTGAATAACTGGCAGCTCCGTAGAAGCACAACTGCTTTTCATCTGACCAACGGGGCTAATGGTGACTCCCGGCGTTGATTGCGATTGCATTTGACTCATTGCTAGCTGCACTTGCCTCTTGATCTCCTCCTGCATTCTTGCCTCAAGAGATTTTTCTCGTTCACGTGATTCAAGCAATGCTTGTCGTGACTCATCAACAAATTGCTCCAATGCACGAATTCGTTCTGCCTCCTCATCCTTCTTTCTCTGGCGGCTTCTGTAGGTATCCTTGTCTGCTGGGAATACGTGTAGCCACGGAACCGCCCCATAGCCTCTTGTTCGACCACCGTGTTCGGGATTCTCTAGGGCATATGTCAATTCATCCTTCTCTCTGTTGGGCTTGAAAACACCACTATCAGCTTCTTCCCTAGCACGAGCTAGTCTCTGTGTTGCTCTCTCAATTTTTTGGCCGAAAATTAGCTTGCCAGTGTCTGGGTCTAGGCTTCCCCCATGAGCGTAGAACCAATTCTTCGCGCGTTGAGGCCAGTTCTTTTCTATTGTTTCAGGTATGATTCCCTTGGCAGTAATCTCTGCTTCTAGGTTCTGCCACTTGGGAATAGCACTCCTATAACCACCTGATCCCATGCGATGATGGTATTGCTTCTGTCGGGCATTCTGCCGATTCCTCATCACACGTTCCTCACTGTCTTGAGATGTCTTGTATTCTACGAAGGCATCCCAATGGGACTCCAACTTGACAAACGCCTTAGCATTGAAATTCGGCGTAGCATTCTTCAAGATAAACTTTTTATACAATGTCTTCTTCCAACTCTGGAACAATGTTGCCATCTTCTTCATTGTCCAATCCCTCACTAGCTCCTTCAAAGCATCATCTGCTTGTAATGTGAAATGCTGAGTGATATCTCTCCAAGCTAGGTTCTTATCACGATCAGATACAAAACTAACATTAGGAGCGGATATCTTCTGCTTCCATTCACGAGCACTAACTGGGATCCTATCCCTTACAATGAACCCACATTGATTGACATATGTCTGAGCATGTGGTCCCAATGGTTTGTCGGTGTCGGTGTCGAATTCTGATATTATGAAACGGCCCTCTAATGGCTTTTTTGGCCCTCGGACTTTCCTACTTTTGTCGGTGGTTGATGTAGATCCAGAGACCGGCTACATGAGTAGAAACACAACGATTAACAACAAATATACGTACGCATGCATCTATAAGAGATGATAGATAATCGAATATACCTCGCCAGTATTTTCTTGCGCGACAATTTGTTGATCTTCAACCACCGGCATATTCAGGATATCCTCATAATCAGCAAAGTACTGACTCGTGTCATCTACATCCACATTGGTGCCGGCGTTGATAATATCCGCCATTATGTCATCACTCAAGTTATCATCCGGAGCAGCCATTTGTATCTTCAAGATAACACATAGATAGAATTATTATGGTACATAACATAAGTACATGTGATAACACATATAGAATTACTAAATCCAATTAAATATAATAACACATAATATTTCATAAGGATAAACAATAATAAGGTATAGGCTTTGGAATCGAATCAAAAACACTTTCGATCCAAAAACATGAAAATAAGTACATGTATATATATACACATAGAATGATACAATATATTTTCTCTCTCTCTCAACACATAGAAATAAGTGCATATGTCTATATCTCTAGATATGCATGTGATAACACATAGAATGTCTCTCTAGATACAATTTTCTCTCTCTCTCAACACATGAAAATAAGTACATGTATATATACATATAGAAATAATTAATTAAGTACCATATGTATACATATAGATATATATATATAGAGAGATAGAATATATAATTACTAAATCCAATTAAATAAATCTAACATGAAATTAGATAAACTAGTAATAGATAATACATTTTAATCTAACATATATCAAAAACTATAATAAAAAACTATCTAAAAAAACTATCTAAATAAGTACTAATTAAAATTTAATACATTTTAATCTAACATATATCAAATACTATAATAAAAAACTATCTAAAAAAACTATCTAAATAAAGTACTAATTAAATTTTAATACATTTAAATCTAACATATATCAAAAACTACTAATTAAATCTAACATTTTAATCTAATATATATTGGCCGGCCGAGAGCAAGCAGCTAAGCTCTAGCAGGCTGTGGATCGAGGCGGATGGCGCGGGCCGGCAGGGCGTGCTGGCCGGCCACGCGCGGGGCCGAGCTGAGCACCTCGATCGCGCGAGGACGACGTACGGCGGCGGAGACGGCGGGGCTCGACGACGAGGCCGCCGGGCGCGCGGGAAGCGGTCGACGGAGGGGGCTCGGGTGCGGGCAGAGACGGGGCCGGGCGGATGGCGCGGCCGGGCGGGGGTAGAAGACGACGGCGGCGCGGCAGAGACGAGCTCGATGTACGGCCGGGGCTGGGGCGACGGAGGCGGTGGCGGCGGCGATGATCGACGTGTAGATCGAAAGGTAGAAGATGAAACCGTTCGATATATATAGGCCGGGACCCTTTAGTCCCGGCTAGTAACACCAACCGGGACTAAAAACCCTTTAGTCCCGGCTTGTATTACCAGCCGGGACTAAAGGCCCAACCCTTTAGTCCCGGCTCGCCTTACAAGCCGAGACTAAAGGGTTTTTAGTCCCGGTTGGTGTTACTAGCCGGGACTAAAAGTATTTTGGGCGGGCACCGAAATTGCCGCTCACCCTTTAGTCCCGGTTCTTGGTCTGGGCCGGGACTGAAGGCACCGAAAATTTTGGCAACCCGCCAGCGTAATTGGAAAGACCTGGGATTTTGATTTTGTTTAATACTAGGTTAATCAATTAATTCCATAGCAACTTCAATACTTTGCAATATTTATTTTAAAAAATTCTATTGATTAACTAATTATTTATTGTAAATAGGAAAATTTTGTAACCTATAGTTTTTAATTTCTTTTATGAATATAGAATATAAATGTTACTAATACTAAGTATTTTGTTAATGCAAAAATATATTTGTAACTTAAAATTAATAAAACTAATATTATTCGATAGGAAATTTATTATCACATTATTGTAACGTCAATGTTTCAATTTTTTCTCGGTTTTTGACCAAAATTGACAGGAAATTTTTGTTAAACCTATAAAAATAAAGAAAATATAGTATTTTTTGTTGTACAACTTTTTCAAATGAAAAAATGGCCTATATAAGGATTGTTGTTTTTTCAATTCGACCAAAATTAACAAACTTGGTATTCAAAACTTTTCAATTCGAAGTCATTTAGAGTCCATAATACTAGGGTCAAAGTGTTGTTTTTTCATTTGACCAAATTTGACTTGGTCAAACTTGCTCAAATGAGACACTAAATGACCTCAGATGAAAAAACTCTGAATACCAAGTTTGATCATCTCAGCAAGATCTACAATTGTTACATAGATCATTTTCCCATTTGAGAAATTTTTATCAAACACTAGTCACAATTTTCCTTATCTCTTATAGACTTTCTAAAACTATGTCACACACTTGTGAAAATTGAACTACATTTTGTTCAAGCTTTCTCAAATGAAAAAATGGTCTATATAAGGATTGTAGATATTGATGATATGAACAAACTTGGTATTCAAAACTTTTCAATTTTAGACAATCTAGGGTTCCGAAAACTAGTTTGTAGGCATCGAAATTTAAAAATCATAAATTTGAACCGTCCAAACTTTCTCAAATGGAAAGTTGACCAAAACAACAATTGTAGATCTTTTTGAGTTTAACAAACTTGGTATTCAAAACTTTTCAATTCGAAGTCATTTAGAGTCCATAATACTAGGGTCAAAGTGTTGTTTTTTCATTTGACCAAATTTGACTTGGTCAAACTTGCTCAAATGAGACACTAAATGACCTCAGATGAAAAAACTCTGAATACCAAGTTTGATCATCTCAGCAAGATCTACAATTGTTACATAGATCATTTTCCCATTTGAGAAATTTTTATCAAACACTAGTCACAATTTTCCTTATCTCTTATAGACTTTCTAAAACTATGTCACACACTTGTGAAAATTGAACTACATTTTGTTCAAGCTTTCTCAAATGAAAAAATGGTCTATATAAGGATTGTAGATATTGATGATATGAACAAACTTGGTATTCAAAACTTTTCAATTTTAGACAATCTAGGGTTCCGAAAACATATTACATAATATCCGTCTCTAAAACATAATATATTAAACATGCATCGTTGTATCATGCGGGCACAACAGTGAATTTCTTCTTAACGTATGACCCTTGGTTATGATCTTGTCGTAACCATGGAGTGTCTTCATCATTTAACATGATGCTTGGATCTTTCTTCACTATGAAGGGTGGAATTCGGACATTTCTTTCGTAATCTTCTGACATGTCTGACTTGTCTTCAATTCCTACTATATTTATTTTCCCAGAAAGAATTATGTGGCGCTTTGGCTCATTGATCATTGAGTTGATGTCTTCGTTTTTTCCTCTCTTTGATTTTGTAGACATGTCTTTCACATAGAACACCTGACTCACATCGGCAGCAAGGACGAATGGTTCCTCTTTGTATCCAATATTGTTGAGGTCCACTGTTGTCATTCCATACTCTTTGTCGACTGTTACCCCTCCTCCGGTCAGCTTCACCCATTGGCACCGGAACAAAGGGACTTTAAAATTAGGTGCGTAGTCTAGTTCCCATATCTCTTCTATGCGGCCATAATATGTTTGTATATTCCCATTTGGATCTGTGCCATCTATGCGAACACCACTATTTTGATTGGTGCTCCTTTTATCTTGGGCAACTGTGTAAAATGTATTCCCATTTATCTCGTACCCTTGGTACGTGAGGATATGCCACGATGGCTGCCTAGCCAACAAATACAGTTGCTCATCAATATTGTCATCGCCTTGACATTCTTTTCGCAACCAACCACTGAAACTTTTCATGTGCTGACGCCTAATCCAAGCTTCAGTCTTCCCTGGAAACTTGGATCGTAAGAACTCCTTATGTATCTCGATGTACGGATGCACCAATGACGAGTTCTGAAGAACTGTGTAGTGTGCTTTATTGAAATAATCGTCTTCCATGCCAATATATGTTTTCTTCCCTAAAGTTCCTTTACCACTGAGTCTCCCCTCATGTCGTGATTCGGGAACGCCAATCGGAGCAATGTCAGGAATAAAGTCAACACAGAACTCAATGACCTCCTCTGTTCCATAGCCCTGGGCGATGCTTCCTTCAGGCTTAGAACGGACTTTCACATATTTCTTCAAGACTCCCATAAACCTCTCGAAGGGGAACATGTTATGTAAGAACACAGGTCCAAGAATACTAATCTTCTTCACCAAATGAACTAGGATGTGTGTCATGATATTAAAGAAGGATGGAGGGAACACCAACTCAAAGCTGACAAGACATTGAACCACATCGTTCTGTAGAGTAGCTAGTTCCACTGGATTGATTGCCTTCTGAGAAATTGCATTGAGAAATGCACATAGCTTCACGGTGGCTAGACGTACATGTGGAGGTAGAATTCCTCTTAAAGCAACTGGAAGCAATAGGGTAGCTCCCAAAAGATGGACTTCTTCTTCCACATGGGTGCATGTCCATTAGCATCTTTGGGAACAGATTCACTGCCTTGTCCCTTTCCAAATACTACTTTCACATCCTTGACCATTGCGAGTACATCTTCCCCGGTTCGGTTATGAGGCTTCTTCCGGTGGTCTGGCTTACCTTTAAAATGCTTCCCTTTCTTTCTTACTTGGTGGTTCAAAGGAAGGAATCGACGATGGCCAAGGTACACGACCTTTCGACATCTTTTCAAATATATACTGTCAAGGTCATCAAAACAATGTGTGCATGCATTATATCCTTTGTTTGTCTGACCTGAAAGATTACTTAAAGCAGGCCAATCATTGATGGTTACGAACAACATTGCTCGTAGGTCAAAGTGTTCTTGTTTGTACTCATCCTAGACACGTACACCTGGTTTGTTCCATAAAACTAGAAGTTCTTCAACTAATGGCTTCAGATATACATCAATATCGTTGCCAGGTTGCCTCGGACCTTGGATGAGGATCGGCATCATAATGAACTTCCGCTTCATGCATAACCATGGAGGAAGGTTGTAGATACATAGAGTAACTGGCCAAGTGCTATGACTAGTGCTCTGCTGTCCAAAAGGATTCATACCATCTGTACTTAAGGCGAACCTTAAGTTTCTAACCTCATTTGCAAACTCTGAAAATTCTCTATCTATCGCTCTCCACTGGGACCCATCAGCTGGGTGTCTCAGCATATTGTCTACCTTACGGTCTTCTTTATACCACCGCAACAACTTTGCGTGGTCTTTATTTCTGAACAAACGTTTTAAGCGTGGTATTATAGGAGCATACCACATAACCTTGGCAGGGATTTTCTTTCTAGGACGTTGTTCACCCTCGACGTCACCAGGATCATCGCGCCTGATCTTATACCGCGATGCTTTACATACCGGGCATTCATCCAAATTCTCGTATTCATTGCCATGGTAGAGGATACAGTCATTAGGACATGCATGTATCTTCTGGATTTTTAATTCCAAAGGGCAGACAACCTTTTTTGCTTCGTACGTAGTGGTGGGCAATTCATTTGGCTTCGGAAGCATCTTCTTTATGAGGTTTAATAAATTCCCAAATGCCTTATCGGATACACCATTCTTTGCCTTCCACTGTAGCAATTCCAGTGTTGTACCCAGCTTTTTTTGCCCCTCTTCGGCCATCGGGTATAGCAACTTCCTATGATCCTCAAGCATGCGCTCCAACTTAACTTTCTCTTTTTCACTTTCCCATTCTTGTTGTGCATCACGAATGGCATCGCCAAGAGCATCACCGAGATCATCTTCTACCGCTACCTCTTCTTCATCTCCCCCCATTGTAGTATCATCAAAGGCACCATACTGAGCAATAATGTCATCAATGTCTAAATCTTCTCCTTCACCTTCTTCCATCATGACCCCGCTTTCTCCATGCTTAGTCCAACATATATAGTTTGACATGAAACCTGACTTAAGCAAATGTGAATGAAGACTCATTGAGCTTGAATATTCCTTTAAATTCTTACATAGGGCACATGGACAGCATATGAAACCATCCCGCTTATTTGCCTCGGCCACACCTAAGAAATAGTGCAAGCCCTCTATAAAGTCTTGGGAGCGACGATCGGCATTGTACATCCAATGGCGTGACATAATCTGTATTACACGACAAATTATGAAAACCTTGAACATAATTAAGTATTTTATTACACAACATAAATGACACACACACGGTTGATTAATTAACTAAGCCTGGCTACAACGTAAGCAATCCCAACTATCACTAAACAAACTAAAACTACAATGCACTTCAGTAACATAATTATTTTGTGATCGTACGCAACTAAAACAGACAAATCATTCTTCTGTTGAATATCAATAAGCTTCTCCTGCTGGCTCACTGCCTCATCAGCAGCATCCGCTACCTCAAGCGCACCCAAATTCTGCACGTATGTAGCATAATCTTCCTCCCAGTACCAACCATCGCATCCATTGCCCTCCCACTGAAATTAAAGCCAAAAAATATTTAGTCAAAAATATTCAAGAAAAGCAGGTCAATTAGCCATAATTATAAAATGCGTAAGAAACTCACATCGCGATCCGGGCACTTGTAGAAAACACGACCCTTGTTGGGTCCCTGTCTCTTGACTCGGTACTCTATCACAATCTTCTGCTTACACTTGCCGCAGATAATGAGAGGGAGTTCTGGCCTCAGTCGTTTCGCAACCGAACGAGAGGCCGAGGATCCAGTAACAGTTGTCATCTACTTTCTATACTTATTTTTGCAAACTAGTGTAAATTTCATATTTTCAAATATCCATCAAATTATAGCTCAAAAACATGTTTCAATAAATAACCATCCGTACTAGTTGACCTTGCTTACGTGATCATCTCGACGAGCATTTCTCCACCGGACGGCACCGTACTTGGCCAAGGAAGAGCTCCGATTCTACGAGAAAGGGAACACGGTCTTCCACGACCGTTGCCGCTCTCCCTCGTAGAATCAAAGCTCCTCCTTGACGTCCGTTACCGCTCGGCAGAGAACATGCTCGCCGAGATGAACACGGTCCGCAAGTTCAACTAGTACGGATTTTCTATAATTTTCTAACAATTTTCTAAGTTTTTCATTTCATGGAAAAATTAATTCTAAGATCACGTAAGCCACCGGGGACGAGAATGGCGCGTGCTCCAGCGAGGACGAGCGAGGCGTGATTTTGATGAACTAATTTAACTTTTGTTTATCCAAACATATATGCAAATCATCATGTGATTTTGAGCTAAAAATGACATATAAAATCATAATAAAGTCCAACATATAAAGTTACACATGCATCTACATTGCAAAATGAGATAAGCTACTGATAAAACATAAGAGGATTAAGTTTGTTACCTCCAAAATCGAAGAGCAACACCAATGGAGGGGGAGAGTGCAAGAACAACAGCAAGCTGAAGAACAGAGGCAGTGAGTTTGAATAATGGAATGGCTCGGGCTCGGGGAGGAAGAATTGAGCAGAATTATAGGCCGGGATAATTAGTCCCGGTTAGGGGTCCAAACCGGGACTAAATATTAATCTTTATTCCCGGGGAATAACCCAAACCGGGACTAAAAGCTTTAGTCCCGGCTGGTATTACCAACCGGGACTAAAGGTAAACCTTTAGTCCCGGTTGGTAATACCAGCCGGGACTAAAGATCCCTGCCCCGCGGACGACCGTTGGGCAGGGACCTTTAGTCCCGGTTGGTATTACCAACCGGGACTAAAGGGTCCTTTAGTCCCGGGGGCAAAAAATGCCGAGGCTAATGCTAAATTGGGACATCGTTCTAAAGTCTATTCTCTAGTAGTGTCAGCCAATGTATTGAATATTACAAGATTAATTATTTCGTACAATAGTATTAAGTATATAGGAATTTTTTGTGTTTCCGGGTCCCCATGGGCCAATGTTGTCATAATAATCTCATATATATTCGTACAACTAAAGAATTGGACATCCAAAGATATATAGATAGAGAATACTAATAAAATAACAGAATCCGTGTGTGGACAATCCATGTTGTGGACGTGGAGCTTGGACAACGCTTGGTGACGTACGTGGAGTATGCAGTACTACTCCCTCCGTTCCAAGTATGCAGTATTCCCTCGTTCCAAATTATAAGATGTTTTATCTTTTCTAAATATGTTATTTTTATTATGTATCTAGACATAGTGTATATATAAGTGCCTAACAAAAATTATGAATCTAGAAAAGTCAAAATGTCTCATAATTTAAAACAGATTGAGTAGTCGTATATAGACGATCGACCATATAGTGAGGACGAAGTCAGGTAGCTAGCTGATCATCAGTCGTCAATGTCATGGAGTCATGGTGGTCATCATCTTGTGCACATTGCAGCGGGCCTCCTGGTCTCTTCGCGCCATCTCCCTCACCTCATCGTCGGTGAAGGGTGGCGGCAGCGTGCAGGGCTGGTAGTCGGCGACATACCTCTCCCTGGACTCCATCATGAAGTTGAATTTCCTGTTATTAGCGTGCGCGGCCGCAGGGCAGGCGATGGTCTCGGCGCACAGCTCGACGGCCTTCTCCGGCACGGTGGGCTTGTAGCGGAGCAGGCTGGCGTACTCGGTGAGCAGGTGCAGCATGTAGTCGTAGACGTAGTCCATGCTGAGGTCGTGGCGCGCGAATCCGCTGCCTTCCTCCGCCATCCGGCGCGCCTGCTCCGGGTGCGCGTTGCCCCAGTCGACGGCGAACTTGATGTCTGCGCACTTGCGGGCGCCGGGGTCGATGGGCCAGTAGTGCCTGCCGGCGACGAGGCCCCGGGAGAAGAAGTCCTTGAAGGGGGTGGCGACAAGCAGCACCGGCGAGTCGCAGGCGAGGATGTACTTTTGGCTCACCGACCACGACCGCCCCCGCACGTAGATCTTGTACCTGTACCGGCACTGCTTCGCCAGGTTGGAGTCCCGGAAGCCGTCCCGGTTGGCGGCGCGCCAGTCCTGCCAGAACACGCGCGTCCTCCACTCGCCGGATGAGTCGTTGCACCGGAGGAGGTCGCTGCGCTCGCCGTGCACGGTGGGGTTGCCCTTCCAGTACGCGTACGGCTCCCGCTCCGCCCACGGCAGACGCGCCGTCTCGTCCGCCATCTCCTCCAGCAGCGGCGCCCAGGGCCGGATGTTCACCTCGGGCCACCCCCAGAAGGACCAGTCCGGGAACACGATGTCCACCGTCGTGTCGTCCTTGCAGTACCGGAACAGCGGCGGCGGCGCGGCCTCTGAGGACCTGACCACGGGCATGTCGTCGCAGTTGAACATGAGGTCCAGGTCCGGGACGCGGCCGGGGTAGCGCGCCAGCAGCTGCGCGATGCCCCACTGCGTGAAGGTGTCCCGCGTCTGGAACACACGGTGGTACGTCTCCACGTACGCGCGGCCGTCCACGATCACCAGCCGGAACGCCGCCCGGCCTCGGCCGCGCTCCACTGTCTCGCGCGTGATCCCCGTCTCGCGCGTGATCCCCGTCTCGCGCCATGGCGACAGGTCCGAGTGGATATACCGGAAGTACTCCGGGCACTGAGGAGGAGGGGCTTGTTTCTTCGATGATGATGATTTGGAGGCCAGTGATGGTGTCAATGATGGCGACGTAGAGGGGGATTGTACTGCTGTTGTGCCTGTGCGGCGGCGGGGACACGCCGATGCCAAGGAGGAGGAACTATTGCCGTTGTCGCCGCAGCTGAAGGGTATGGGCACGAGGTCCGCTTCAGGTGAGGGGATGTGGTGAGGAGGCCATCGGTGCTGCTTCACGCCGCCGCCGCCGCTCCCAGGTAGAAACGTCTGCAACCAAACATGCATGCAAGTATACTGTCACATTTACAACATGTAACAATATTATTTTACATCCATAGGTACAACTTTGATATAAAATGTATCTTTATTTAACACCATACAAATACGCTATTATTTTTCTCATTTTTCCTGTACTTCAGTCACCTGAATTTTGTGTTTGTTGTTCAGACGATGTTCTATGATAAATTTTGCGATGTTCACGTAGTATACATGTGATGTTCTATAATATGGCCCTGTTCGTTTCTCTTATAATCCGTACTTTTCAGCTTATTTTTTCAGCCGAGACAGTGTTTTTCTCTCACAACAAATCAGCCGAAACTGCGTTTCGAATTGTTTTTTCAGCGAAGCGAACGGGACCTATATTTTGCAATGTTCACGTACATACGACAGTCGCCTGAATTTGTGTTTGCTATTCAGACGACGTGTGGTGATGCTCGCGCAGTGTACATGTAATATTCTATAATGTATTTTATGATGTTCGCATAGTGTACATGTGATGTTCTATGGCTGTCGTCTGAAGAAAAGTTTATATTTTAGACACCTGAAATATAGCAAATCTCTATTTTTCTAATGCTACTATGCAATATGCTGATGAAATTTTTTATTATTTTCCGAGCATTTTAACAACCTCAGCCGCTAGCAGGCAGCTCCCACGCACGGTTTTTCTTATCTTAATAAAAGAAAAAAGGAAAAAAATATCAAATGACAAAATAAAAAAGGAAAAGGAAAAATCTCGGAGCAGCAAGCATGCATGCATGACGCACTTTGAACTGTGTCACTGTGTCAGCTGGGCAATCCTATATTCTGCTTCTGCTAGCTAGCTAGTGTGTGTTTCCATTTCCAAGTCAAGCTAGGTAGGGGGAAAAAAAGATGAAGGGGCGGGGCTAGTGTTTATGTATTAGTATAATTGTGTTAATTAGTTTCTACGACTCCTACTACTGCATGTAGGAGTAGTATACTGAATAGTAGGCAGGTAGGATGGATACGCCATATATGTTTATATTGTATAGACGAAGTTAGTTTGCGATGTTGTCATATATATCGTCATGCATCGTACGTGAAGATTGATTAGCTAGTCAAGGTTGAAGGGCCAGTACCGATGCGCAGTCGAGGTGGATCCAGCGGCTGGTGCCTCCGCCGCCGCCGCCGCCGCCGACGAGCAAGGCCGGCACGAGGAGACCGCCGATGACCAGGCCCACGACTCTGGTGGGCACCAGCTTCTGCGCCCAACGCATCCACCACGCCGCCACCAGCTGCGGCGGCGGCACCAACGCCGCCCCCTCCTCGTCGTCGCGCTGCTCCTCCAAGCTCTTCATAGATGGATGGACCGATGGATGCCTAACTAGCTATTAGCTTGCTTGCTTTGCTTGAAGTCTTGAACTAATTACCAAGCTAGCTAGGTTAATTTATTTATATGCATGGTCGCATGGATGATGGATGGAGGACTATCTGACCGGACACTGGAAAGCTAGGTTATTAGTAGAAGAAGGACGTGTACAGACAGAGTTTGTGGCCACCCTGTACGAGGACAAGACGCGCGAACACACTGCTGTCTGCTCAGTCGACGATGGGCGGATCGATGCTCTAGCTGGAAAATGTTTGGCGTGCACCATGTGCCTAACGCTAGCTATAGATGCCTTATTACCTACCTGCGGAACTCCAAGCCACGGCGATTCTGTCCATGCGTTGAGTTTCTATGCTTTGCTTGGCCTCACAGATCACAGCAATCCGCATTTTACGTTTGCGTACAATACAATACAATGCAACAGCCAACAACGCTCTCCGGCCAGTGAAGAAGCAGGGTGCAGTGTTGTCATTTCTCTTGGTTGTTTCGTTCCTTCAAGTTCAGGATGGGCGTTAACGTTAGAGCAGGGGACCGATGCCACTAATTGGCGAACGTTCATTCAAACAGATGTCAGCGAACTATTCTCCGACCAGCAGACTTGCCTTACGCTGCGTTTAGTTCGCGAAATGAAATTTTTTGGATGTCACATCGGATGTTTCAGGGATGTCGGAAGGAATTTTCGGATACTAATAAAAAAACTAATTACATAGCTCGCCTGGAAACTGCGAGACGAATTTATTAAGCCTAATTAATCCATCATTAGCGCATGTTAGTACTGTAGCACTTATGGCTAATCATGGACTAATTAATCTTAAAACATTCGTCTCGCGTTTTCCAACCAAACTGTGCAATTAGTTTTTTTTCGTCTATATTTAATACTCCATGCATGTGCCGCAAGATTCGATGTGATAGTTTGGGGTGAAATTTTCTTGAACTAAACCAGGCCTTAATAGAAAACCATTCATTCCCACCTGTCACCTTTTTAGGGTAGTCTGATGGTATTTCATTCTCTTTCTCCTTTCGGGAGGGCGTGGTGGGCGCACACGCATTTCATTCTTTTTTCGCGGACGTGGTGGATCTCACGCGCTCCCACATTTTCTTTTATTTTTTTGAGAATCGTGCGCACATAACTGAGTGAGCATAACTTCGACGAATAATTTGACAGTGCTAAGTTATACAATACTACCTTTTCTTTTAGCGCAAAATTTACATTTTGAAAATACCTGCGAGAATAACATTTACTACAAGAAATGTGTTGGTTTATAACATGACATCTGATCAAAAGGTCACTAAATCGATCAGTTTATGACGTTTGTTGTGGATGCATTTCAACTTAGTGACATAAGTAAATGCAAGTCACAAGAAACGTCTTAAAGATAGTCCAATTCCATATTGTGACAATATTCTTGTGTCATCAACACCAATTTGCAATCGACGTAGATCCATGACAAGGATGGTGTGTCATAAATTTATATTTTAACAAAAAATAATGTGACAACAGCAGATCTCGTACGCTGGATCTCTAGTCTCTAGGATCCAAAGGAGCGGATGTACCATATATACTTGAGTTGTTGCAATTTTTTTTAACACATAAGTGCATAATTTAGATGATATTTTAACTTCACGCCTAAATCATAAAAAGTCTAACATTATAGTGATTCATAACATACAAGTTTTTTAAGAAAGGTTGCTCATTAGATAAACCAATTCAATATCTTCATAACAACAAGTATGATCCAATTTTATCAAAATTTGAATAAAAGTTTTGAAACAAAGTTAGTATCGTACACTGGTAGAGAACCGAGCTTTACTCCCGGTGGGGAACCCCCTCTAGTCCCGGTTCTCCACCCGGGAGCAAGCATCCGGGACTAAAGGGGGATTCTTTAGTCCCGGGTCAGGAACCGGGACTAAAGGAGGACCTTTAGTCCCGGTGGGTAACACCAACCAGGACTAAAGGTGCCTCCTGACATGCCACGATGGCCGGCACCTTTAGTCCCGGTTGGTAATACGAACCGGGACTAAAGGTTTTTTTCTTTTTTCTTTTCTTTTCATTTTTTTGTTTTCGAAGTCGTATTGTACGCTGCTAATTATACATTTATACGCGTGTATAGTATGTTTCGGTTCAAGCACAATGAACGTATTAAATCACACAATTCAAGCATAGAAAATATATATATATATATATGCATGCATGCATCATATATATATTTACATGCATGCATGCATATGTGTATTTTACATTATATTATTTCATGTACATATATTACAAAAAGATTGCATTACAGTTGTTGTGATATAACAAGTTTCCTCTCATCCTCTAGCTTGGCTTCCATGGCAGTGTTGGGTCGAAGTAGAACTCGCCCTTGGAATCGATGACCTGCTCATTAAAAAATCCGGCTATAGACTCTTGAATTGCTTTGATTTGGTCTTGTCGTATGACCTTTTCCTCCAACCATCGAGTCTACAGGTTTGAATTAAAGGAAAATAAATTAATATATGTACATATATATATAAAGACATAGTAACACAATCAATAATAATAATTAAATGAATATATAGTGTATTTTTAACAGTACTTTGAGTCTCTCTGTAGGAGTTCTTTGGGAGACCACCTTGATAAACTTGCAAACATAGTAACCACAGTAGTTGTTCCCCTGTTCCTGCCTCAGACACCACTTTACGAGAAAAAGATTTGTCATCCAATCTGGTGATCCGGTGAAAGCTATATGTTTAATTAATAAAGATGATGCGATTCAGGGGACTTACTTTCAAAGGGATTACATTCAGTGGCGCTTTGCATTTTTCCATGTGTTGCTTCTCAATAAAGGTTTTCCAAACACTGCCCAATAAAAAATTTGCCACGTCATCAGATATAGTTAATCATCATGTTTGTGTGTATATATAGTTGCTAGAGATCCCGAAATTACCTCTGGATAATATCTATCATATCTTGGTAGTCTTGTTGTGGTTTTCTCATCGAGTCATAGATTATCAAGTGACTTTTCACCAGATCGATGTCCATCAATATCCAGTGATTGCTGCATGTGTTTATAGGATATAACGCATAACACTCATTAATTAACTAGAATCAACATATGAGCCATTAAGGATGATCGACATTATTAACACTCACTTGAAGTTATAGGGAAAGAGTATATCCTTCTTGTGGCGTTGGTTCACTAAGAAGTTCATGAGGTTACTCTCTGACTCAGACTTCCAATTAGTCTTTGGAGTAATTGGGTCTTTGAATATTATATGGGGATCAACAAAACCAATTTCATTGCAGCCTTCCTTTCTGAGCTCTGTCATTGTAAATCTACATATATATAGTACTTGTTAGGATAATTTATATGCATATACACACATATGATGAGTTTAATAATAGATCGAAAGAATTATTACTTACAGGCAATAGCAGCTAATGATAACTTTGTCCAGAGAGGTCAGGTGGCATAGTTGATGAAATTCTGCAAAGTCAACATACATAACATCATCGCCACGGAACCAATGTTCGTCTCTAATTCTGACACCAACGCAGAAGTCTCCACCGGTAGACGCCTGCATGTACCAATTGTTTAGCAGGTACATTTGCGTCCCCAGATCAGATAAGGCTTGAGGGTTGTATAGACTCTGGCCTAGTACAAATTTTTTCTTCCAAATATCAACCTCCGCCGCACTCTCAATGTTTCCATCACCAAACATCTGGTAAAGGTCGAGACCAGTCTCATCAATAAATTCACCAAGGTGATCCAAATCGACATCCGGAGGTATGTTTGCCTGATGCATTAATCCTAAATTCGAACCATATTCATTACCAACAACTAGCGGGGGGACTGATTGGTGCGCTTGTTGTCCGAGTTGGGCAACTCCTTTCCCTGCCCGCTTCTTTTTCTGTGCCGCCTCAATTGACTTGGTGAGAGTGCGGTCATAGTCCGATAACGTTGATTTGGACGGCTTACGAGATTCCCGCTGTTGTTGCTGGTAAGAAGCCACCCTTTTTCTTAGAATATCTGGAGCTACGAAGAAGTACGGTTTCTCCGGGTTTCTCCTTGCTTCTTGATTCTTTTTAAGTTTGTCATAGAATCTAGACATATCTTTTTTATATGCATCAGTTCCTTCTTCCTTCTCTTCAGATATTATTTTGGGAATAGCCCTTGGTTTCACGGTGGCTTTCTTTGCAGGCGGGGACTGGTTCTTCGTTTGAGGGGCTGGCCTCTTGCTAGGCTTCTTGGTAGGCGGGGGCGGGGGAGGCGTTGGAGACCTCCTTGGAGGTGTTGGCAGCGGCGTTGGAGACCTCCTTGGAGGTGGCGGCTGCGGCGTTGGAGACCTCCTTGGAGATGGTGTGGATGCAGCCTCGCCTTCCAACACAATGTCATCGTACAGAGCACTATGATGATCTGGCGATTGAACAATTGGATTTAGGTTGGGGGAGGATCTGCTACAAAAAAAGGAATGACATATTATTATGAGCAGATTGTTAATTATTTAAGCCAATACAAATTAATGATGTAGTGTTTTCATCCGCACGTACCTATGGTGAGGTAGTTCAGGAGGAGGTGGAGCCGACATCCCTGGAATGATAATGTAGCGCTTGCGCCATAGAATGAATGTCTTCTCCGCTTCTCCTAGAGTCTTCTCGCCATCACCTCCAGGAATGTCAAGAGGTAAATCACTAAAACCTTTTTCAGCTTTATCTACCGAGATGGTAGCATATCCTTCTTGGATTATATTCCCATGAATCCTTGGTGTCTTGGTTCGGTCGATAGGATTAACAAGACCGATAGCCACCTTGATTGTGGAATTCCCCTTCGGAATGTGTAGCTCACACGTTGTACAAGGTTCAGTGACGTCATCCACAGGGAAGCGCAGTCCTGTGTCCCCTTGATTTGGTATCTCCGTGGAAGCGCAGCTGCTTTTCAACTGAACAGATTGGCTAATGTTGATTCCTGGCTCTGATGCCTGCTTGCTTGCACTCACTGCTATTTGCACTTGCCTTCTGATTTCCTCCTGCATTCTCGCTTCAAGGTTTTTTTCCCGCTCCTGTGCTTCACGCACCGCTTCCTCCAACCTCTGGAGCCGCTGTGCCTCTTCTTCCTTCTTTCTCTGGCGGCTTCTGTAGGAAGGTCTGTCCTGAGGGAATCCATGCTCCCACGAGACACTTCCTTTGCCTCTAGTTCGGCCACCATGTTCAATAGTCCCGATGGCGTATGTCAGCTCATCCTTCTCTCTGTTGGGCCTGAACGCACCACTAGCAGTAGCTCTCTGAGCATAAAACAATCTTTCTGCTGCTTCTTGCAGTCTTGCGCCATAAACGCACTTCCCTGTCTCCTGGTCTAGTGTTCCCCCATGAGCGAAAAACCAATTCTTTGCACGTTCTCCCCACTCGAGTGATTCTGGTCTGATACCCTTGGCAAGAAGGTCTGCTTCCATTTTGTTCCACTTCTTAATGGCAGTCGGGTAGCCACCTGATCCCAAGTTATGGTGGTATGTCTTCTGTTGGGCATTACGTTGGTTCTTTATCACCCGACTCACACCCTCTTCCGAAGTCTTGTACTGTACAAACTCATCCCAATAGGGCCTCTGCTTTGAGATCGGGCCTGGGACAGTAAAATCTGGTGCTATGTTCTTCTTGACATACGTCGTGTATAGGTGTTTCTTCCAAGTCTGAAACTGGGTGGCCATCTTCTTCATTGCCCAATCCCTAACTCGCTCCTTCAATTCATCACCATCAATTATATCATCATAACCATCTGTTTGGAGCGTGAAATGTACCAAGACATCTTTCCAAATTAACGTCTTGTCACGATCGGAGACAAAACTGATATGAGGAGCATTGGTCTTCTTCTTCCATTCACGGGTACTAATCGGGAGCCGGTCCCGTACAAGGTAACCACAGTGGTGCACAAATTTCATTTTATTCGGCCCCCCCCGGTTCTCCTGTATCCACATTGAACTCCGAGATGATGAAGCGGCCCTCCAATGGCTTTTTGGGACCTCGAACATTTTTACTCTTCGTTGTAGTTGTTGATGTCGATCCAGAGGGCTACAAAACATAAACATTATTTTTAATGTCATGAGCACACATAAGACATATGATAATATATATAGCTAATAATAAAAAATATATACTTGGCCAATATGTTGTTGCTCATTTTGTTCAAGAGCTAAGTACTGACTCCCGTCATCTGCATCCTCTTGCACGTTATTTTTAGCACCATCATCGCCGGCAACTTGAGTGCCAGTGTTGATCAAATTCATCATCAACTCCTCCTCATCCATGTTTCTCGGGTCGGCCATCTAGCTTCAAAAAACAAAACCAATATATAGTACGTCAAATCTTTGCTTACATGCGTAAAATCTACGAACAATATGCATTATTAAATCTTGCCCCTCGGTCACGGACGCAATTCGCCACACTAGGGCGAACTGCGTCGGTACTAGGGCGAATTAGGGCTATACATAAATGGCCGAGGGCGAATTGCGTCGGTGACTAGGGCGAACCACGTCGGTGACATCAACAGCGCGGTTCGCCCTGGTGTGATTGTTTAGCGTTAACGATAACGATAATACGAATGTTGATCGACTAGGCCGCGAGAGAGGGCGGTGTGACAAGAGTGGCGGTGCTCCACTCCGCCGTATATATGTCTGTACACATGGGTGAACGAGGGCGGCGGTGCTCCGCCGTATACATAAATTCTATGCTGATAATGTAAGTATAAGTCATTATGAAATGTAAGTATATGTGTCTTATTGCTAATATAACCATTACTATTTCCGAAATGATAAGAATTTATCTTCTTTTTGGACTTTTCTTTCTTGTGGCCCAAATTGTCTTTAGCCATGCATGCAAGTCCAACCAAAACTGCTTACATCATCACATGTGATATTTTTTATAAACTAAAAAACGCTTAGTTTACAAACTGGGTATCCAAATTGAGTTCCTATTTGACCATTATATATCCTACAACAAATCCTTCAAAAAAAAGACCCTACATGAATATATTTGGATAAAATTTCGTTAACAAACATTGATCTATGAAGATAGAAAAAATTCTTGTATTGAGCAAAGGCAATGTTCTAGATTCATGAAACAATGTTCTACTTTCAAAAGAGAAATGTTTTCAGTTTAGGAGAACAAATTTCTACGTTTCAGATCTATTCGGTATCACAGCAAGAATGTACATTTTAAAATTGAATTTGAAAAACTAAAAAATTTAAAGCATAATTTTGGGGCCATATACTATTTTAATTGAAAATATCATCAAGTAAAGGTTGTACATGTCTTCTAGCTCAACAACTTCAATAGAAAGTTCTTAATCTAACTTGAAAGGGTTATGAACTTCATTGCGCTGTATTTCTTTTTGAGACCGGTCACATTATTACCAACTATGTCTACAAATCGATTTCAGGGTGATATACCAACCGTCTTTATAAATCGATTTATGGTGGTAACTTGAAACATCAATCGTAATATCTGTAACTATTTTTAAAGATAAATGGTGACTAGCCACTGTATCGTCGTACGCTTAATTTGCCGTTTTCGTTGGTGTCGCTGGATGACACGCGTCGGTTACGCGCGCTAATGACGAAGACTACGCTTGTCGTCGTCGTTAAGGAATGGCCTGGTGGCCGACAACAGCTGCTTGTGCACACTCGCGGACGACGAACTTAACATTTTTACAACACAGTACACATCCAAGCAGCGAGGTCGTATCAGCAGCAGCAGAGCAGCGAGGTCGTCGGCGCGCGGTACACATTTTTACAACACCAAGCAGCGGCTGGCGAGGTCGTCGGCGCTAATGACGAAACACATTCAAGATCGCATCAGCAGCGAGGTCGTCGGCGCTAATGACGAAACACATTCAAGATCGCATCAGCAGCGAGGTCGTCGGCGCGCGGTACACATTTTTACAACACCAAGCAGCGGCTGGCGAGGTCGTCGGCGCTAATGACGAAACACATTCAAGATCGCATCAGCAGCGAGGTCGTCGGCGCTAATGACGAAACACATTCAAGATCGCATCAGCAGCGAGGTCGTCGGCGCTAATGACGAAATTAACTTACCAAAACTTACCAAGCAGCGGCTGGCGCGCGTTGGGCCAGGGCGGGCAGCAGCAGCGAGGTCGTCGGCGCGCGGGGTGGCGTGGGGACCACGGACGCGCGCGAGGCGGTGGTGACGACCGGCGTCGGGCGGGGTGGCGGCGGCGTCCTCGGTGTGGCGTGGGTGCAGGGGAGAGGAATCGGCGAAGAACGCAAGGAAGAAGATGGCCCTGGTATATATAGGCCATACCCCTTTACTCCCGGTGCCATCCCCCCACCGGGAGTAAAGGTCCTTTACCCCCGGTGCGTATTACCAACCGGGAGTAAAGGTACCTTTACTCCCGGTGCGTCTTACCAACCGGGAGTAAAGGTATACCTTTACTCCCGGTTGGTAACACGCACCGGGAGTAAAGGGTTTTTTTTGGCGGGCCACGAAACTGCAGCCCACCTTTACTCCCGGGTGGGCTTCCCACCCGGGAGTAAAGGTGGCCTGCAGTTTCGTTTCCCGCCTGTTTTAAGCAATAGTCTTGTTAAATACAATAGAAATGCAATAGTTTTTGTTAAATACATAGTAAATTAAATAAAAGGCATAAAATTATTTTGTTAAAAATATGGATTTTCTTTTTCTTTATTGCACATAGGAAAAATCTATAACCTAACTTTTTTTATTTTTTGTTACAATTATAAAACATAATGTAACTAATATTTATTATTTCGTTAATGCAAAAATGTAGTGTTTAATTAAAATTATTAAAACTATTGGTTTTGGACAGGAAATTTGTTTTCACATCATTTTAACGTTAATATTTTAATTTTTCATCACTCAATATCCTAATTTACCTTTTTGAGAGAGAAATCCCACCAAATCAAACATTGATTTAATTTGAAACATGACATAATAAACATCTGAATTCACAATTATTACATAATATCTCAAACACACACTACATTAAATCACTATATCATCAAGTGGGCACAGCAGTGAACTTCTTCTTTACGTATGTCCCTTGGTTATGATCGCGTCGTAACCATGGAGTGTCCTCATCATTTACCAAGATGCTAGGGTCTTTGTTCACTTTGAATGGCGGAATTCGGTCATCCTTTTCATAATCTTCTGACATGTCCGACTTGTCCTCAATTCCCACGATGACTCTTTTCCCTGAAAGAACTATGTGGCGCTTTGGCTCTTTGGTTGAGTCATTATCGTTTTTTCCTCTTTTTGGTTTGGTAGACATATCATTGACATAGAACACCTGATTCACATCCTTGGCAAGGACGAATGGTTCGTCTTTGTACCCAATATTACTAAGGTCTACTGTTGTCATTCCATACTCGTTGTCTACTGTTACCCCGCCTCCGGTCACCTTGACCCATTGGCACTTGAACAATGGGATCTTCAAAGTAGGTGCATATTCTAGTTCCCATATTTCATCTATGCGTCCATAATATGTCTGCTTATTCCCATTCGGGTCTGTGGCATCTATGCGGACACCACTGTTTTGGTTGGTACTCCTTTTATCTTGGGCTACTGTGTAGAATATGTTCCCATTTATCTCGTACCCTTTGTATGTGACGATATGCCATGATGGTTGCATAGCCAATAAATACAGTTGCTCATGGATGCTCTCATCACCTTGACATTTTTTTCGCAACCAACCGCCGAAAGTTTCCATGTGCTTACGCGTAATCCAAGCTTCAGTCTTCCCTGGAAACTCGGATCGTAAGAGATCCTTGTGTGTCTCAATATACGGATCTACCAAAGAGGAGTTCTGTAGAACTGTGTAGTGCGCTTTATTGAAATAATCATCATCCGTACCAATATATGTTTTCCTCCCTAGTGTCCCCTTTCCGCTTAGTCTCCCTTCATGTCTCGATTCAGGAACACCAATCGATTCAAGGTCGGGAATAAAGTCAACACAGAACTCAATGACCTCTTCTGTTCCATAGCCCTTGGCGATGCTTCCTTCTGGGCGAGCACGGTTGTGAACATATTTCTTCAGGACTCCCATGAATCTCTCTAAGGGGAACATGTTGTGTAGGAACACAGGACCGAGAGTGAAAATCTCCTTGACTAGGTGAACTAGGAGGTGTGTCATAATATCAAAGAAGGAAGGAGGGAACACCAACTCAAAGCTGACGAGACATTGAACCACATCATTCTGTAGTTTAGCTAGATCAGTTGGATCAATTGCCTTCTGAGAAATTGCATTGAGGAATGCACATAGCTTCACGGTGGCTAGACGTACATTTGGAGGTAGAATTCCTCTTAATGCAACTGGAAGTAATTGCGTCATGAGAACGTGACAGTCATGGGACTTTAAGTTACAGAATTTCTTCTCTGGCACATTTATAATACCCTTTATATTCGAGGAGAATCCAGATGGTACCTTGATGTTGTTTAAGCATTCAAACATGATTTCCTTCTCCTCTTTGCTTAGAGTGTAGCTAGCAGGACGTAAGTAATGGCGTCCATCATCTGTCTTCTCTGGATGCAGGTTGTCTCTTTCTCTCAAACAACGCAGGTCCTGTCGTGCTTCAAATGTGTCCTTAGGCTTTCCATACACACCCATAAAGCCTAGCAGGTTCACACAAAGATTCTTCGTCAGGTGCATCACGTCGATCGAGCTGCGGACCTCTAGGACTTGCCAATAGGGTAGGTCCCAAAATATGGACTTCTTCTTCCACATGGGTGCGTGACCGTTAGCGTCGTTCGGAACAGGTTGGCTTCCATGTCCTTTTCCAAAGACGACTTTCACATCATTGACCATATCGAGTACATCCTCACCGGTTCGGTTGCGAGGCTTGGTCAGGTGGTCTGCCTTCCCTTTAAAATGCTTGCCTTTCTTTCTTACGGGGTGATTTGCAGGAAGAAATCGACGATGGCCAAGGTACACGACCTTTCGACATTTTTTCAAGAATACACCTCTAATATCACCGAAGCAGTGTGTGCATGCATTATATCCCTTATTTGACTGTCCTGAAAGATTACTTAGAGCAGGCCAATCATTGATTGTTACGAACAACAATGCTCGCAGATCAAAGTGTTCCTGTTTGTACTCATCCCACACACGTACACCTTCTTTATTCCACAAAATGAGAAGTTCGTCAATAAGTGGTCTCAGGTACACATCGATGTCATTGCCAGGTTGCTTCGGGCCTTGGATGAGCACAGGCATCATAATGAACTTCCGCTTCATGCATAACCAAGGAGGAATGTTGTAGATACTTAGAGTAACAGGCCAAGTGCTATGACTACTGTTCTGCTCTCCAAAAGGATTGATACCATCTGTACTTAAAGCAAACCTTAAGTTTCTTGCGTCATTTGCAAACTCCGGGAATTCTCTGTCGATTGCTCTCCACTGGGACCCATCAGCAGGGTGTCTCAACATATTGTCTACCTTACGGTCTTCTTTGTGCCATCGCAACAATTTTGCATGTTCTTTGTTTCTGAACAGACGTTTCAAGCGTGGTATTATAGGAGCATACCACATAACCTTGGCAGGGATTTTCTTCCGCGGACGTTCGCCCTCAACATCACCAGGGTCATCTCGCCTGATCTTATACCGCGACGCATGGCATACCGGGCATGCATCCAATTTCTCGTACTCTTTGCCACGGTACAGGATGCAGTCATTAGGACATGCATGTATCTTCTCTATTTCTAGCCCCATAGGACAGACAACTTGTTTTGCTTCGTAGGTAGTGGCGGGCAATTCATTGTCCTTCGGAAGCATCTTCTTTTGGATTTTTAGTAACTCTCCAAATCCCTTGTCAGATACACCATTCTTTGCCTTCCATTGCAGCAATTCTAGTGTGGTTCCCAACTTTTTCTGCCCTGCATCACAAGTTGGGTACAACAATTTCTTGTGATCTTCTAGCATCCGCTCGAACTTGATCTTCTCCTTTTCACTTTCACATTCTCTTTGTGCGTCACGAATGACCTGAGAAAGATCATCAGCCGGCTCATCTTCTGCGGCTACCTCTTCTTCAGCTTCTCCCATTGCAGTATCATTGAAGCACGCACCATCGGGAATAATATCATTGTCGTCCCATTGTTCTTCTTCACCTTCTTCCATTACAACACCGGTTTCTCCGTGCTTTGTCCAACAAATATAGTTTGGCATGAAACCCGACTTGAACAAGTGTGAATGAAGAGTCCTTGAGCAAGGATATTCCACCGTATTCTTACATATGGCACATGGGCAGCACATGAAACCGTCGCGTTTGTTTGCCTCGGCCGCACGTAACAAAGAATGCACGCCGTCAATGAACTCTTGGGAGCGGCGATCAGCATTATACATCCAATGACGGCTCATCTGCATTACATGACATAAATACCATATTAAAACCTAGATCATAATTAATTATTTATACAACATGCGTGCCACCACAAAAGATACAAATTTATGAAAGCATCGCTACAATGTAGACAATCCCAACTACCACTAAAAGAACTAAAGCTAAAATACATTTCAGTAGCACTAGGATTTCACGACCAATCTCAACTAAAACAGACAGATCCCCCGATTGTGCAACATCTTTGGGCTTCTTCGGCTGGATCACTGCCTCATTAGCCGCCGTATCTGCCTGTTGTGCAAGATATTTTTGCACGAGTTCAACATACTCTTCCTCCCAGTAGAAGCCTGAACATCGTCCACTGCCATCCCACTGAAATTAAAACAAAAAATTAGAACTTTAATCACAACCATCATGAAAATAGGTATAAACTAACCATAATCATTAAATACGATAAAATAACTCACATTGCGATCCGGACACTTGTAGAAGATACGATCCTTGTTGGGACCCTCCTTCTTCACTCGGTACTCCATCACAATCTTCGTCTCATCACGACACTTGCCGCATGGAATGAGAGGGAGGCCCGGCCTAAGTCGCTTTGGAAACCCATGAGAGGCCGAGGACCCGGAAGCAGTTGCCATCTACTCTCTATACTCATTTTTTAATACACTATAAATTTCTCCTTTTATAAACAAATAAAATTAAGAAACTATAAAATTATCTAGATCTCTAAACAATGATATTTTTAATGGTCATTGTGTTCTCGTCTTTTACTGCGGCAGGTAAGTAATTCACATGATATTTCCGCAAATTAACAGAAGAATGGGAGTGTACACACATAACAGACTACTGCGACGATATCGGGACGTGTGAATAAATAACCATCCGTACTAGTTGACCTTGCTTACGTGATCATCTCGGCGAGCATTTCTCCACCGGACGGCACCGTACTTGGCCACGGAAGAGCTCCAATTCTACGAGGAAGGGAACACGGTCTTCCACGACCGTTGCCGCTCTCCCTCGTAGAATCAAAGCTCCTCCTTGACGTCCGTTACCGCTCCGCAGAGAACATGCTCGCCGAAATGAACACGGTCCGCTAGTTCAACTAGTACGGATTTTCTATAATTTTCTAACTATTTTCTAAGTTTTTCATTTCATAAAAAGTTAAAATAAAAAGTACGGTGATTGACAGACTACTGCGACGATATCGGGACATGTGAATAAATAACCATCCGTACTAGTTGAACTTGCTTACGTGATCATCTCGGCGAGCATTTCTCCACCGGACGGCACCGTACTTGGTCAAGGAAGAGCTCCGATTCTACGAGGAAGGGAACACGGTCTTCCACGACCGTTGTCGCTCTCCCTCGTAGAATCAAAGCTCCTCCTTGACGTTCGTTACCGTTCGGCAGAGAACATGCTCGCCGACATGAACACGGTCCGCTAGTTCAACTAGTACGGATTTTCTATAATTTTCTAACTATTTTCTAAGTTTTTCATTTCATAAAAAGTTAAAATAAAAAGTACGGTGATTGACAGACTACTGCGACGATATCGGGACATGTGAATAAATAACCATCCGTACTAGTTGAACTTGCTTACGTGATCATCTCGGCGAGCATTTCTCCACCGGACGGCACCGTACTTGGTCAAGGAAGAGCTCCGATTCTACGAGGAAGGGAACACGGTCTCCCACGACCGTTGTCGCTCTCCCTCGTAGAATCAAAGCTCCTCCTTGATGTCCGTTACCGCTCGACAGAGAACATGCTTGCCGAGCTGAACACGGTCCGCAAGTTCAACTAGTACGGATTTTCTATAATTTTCTAACTATTTTCTAAGTTTTTATTTCATAAAAAGTAAAAATAAAAAGTACGGTGATTGACAGACTACTGCGACGATATCGGGACATATGAATAAATAACCATCCGTACTAGTTGAACTTGCTTACGTGATCATCTCGGCGAGCATTTCTCCACCGGACGGCACCGTACTTGCCACGGAAGAGCTCCGATTCTACGAGGAAGGGAACACGGTCTTCCACGACCGTTGCCGCTCTCCCTCGTAGAATCAAAGCTCCTCCTTGACGTCCGTTACCGCTCGGCAGAGAACATGGTCGCCGAGATGAACACGGTCCGCAAGTTCAACTAGCTACTTTAACCTTCTTTCATGTAAATATGCAAGCTTGAAGTGATTTTAAGCTCAAATTGCTTACAAATGAAAAAAACCACAATAAAGAACCATATATATATAGTGAACAAAATGAGATAAGACAATGGTGAAAAATGAGAGTATGAGATTGGTAACCTTTACAACTGAAGAATCGACGGAGAAATCGAAGAAATCGACGGAGGAATCGAAGAATGGATGGAGGAACAATGGAGGGAGGGAGGAAGCAAGAACACTACTGCAGTGAGCTTCAAAATGTGCTGAGCTCGGGCTCGGGGAGGAAGGAGACGGACGGAATATAAAGGGGGACCTTTAGTCCCGGTTAGTGGCTCCAACCGGGACTAAAGGTAACTTTCCAACCCCGGGCGCAGCCACGGCCCGGGAGTAGACCTTTACTCCCGGTTGGAGCCACCAACAGGGAGTAAAAGTATACCTTTAGTCCCGGTTGGTGGCTCCAACCGGGACTAAAGGTCCCTGCCACCTCTGTCTGGCGCAGTAGCCGTTGGGCAGGGACCTTTAATCCCAGTTGGAGCCACCAACCGGGACTAAAGGTATTTCTAGTCCCGGGCGCAAAAAATTCCAGGACTAGAGCCCATTTTGACCGAGGATCAAAGATCTGTTCTCTACTAGTGGTAGTTCATAATTTTGATATCTCTTCATTCATATTTTTCTTGTAACAAAGAATTCAGGTGAAAAGCACTAGCCAGCGACAAGGATCATCAGTCTTGCATTTAATATAGCTGTAGTTAAAAATATTTTAGCTGAGCACTAGCCAGCCCAGGTTCCTCCGAACCAGCCCGATTCGCAAAATAAATAAATAAAAACAGCACCAGCCCAGGAGCCTCCGAAGTGGTGGGAAATAAATAAAATACAAAATAAATTTGCAGCAACAAAGGCCAGAACCTGAGAACGGCCACTTAGAGGAAACGTGGTCATACCACTAAACACGTAAATGTTTGTGTAATACAATATCTTGCGAGTTTAATATACGTACGATTCTTATCTAAAGAGAAAAATAAGGACCCCGATTCAAGAATCAAACTCCACAAACCTTAAGGATCAAGACCACTAGAACCCAAATGCTTTTACGAGCGTCGGCTACTAAACATAATTAATTATTAATTTTCATTCAATGCAAGTTTGCATTCAAAAGAAATAAAAAAACGTCATCTAGTAGAAATCGAACATAGGACCTTTCGTTGTTCTATCAAAGTAAATAAATATATCACTGATATTCGTTTTATTTGTGCATTTATCATAGGTCATGTTCATTTTAGAGCATAACTCTCTAATCTTCCATCTATTCACCTGTAAGCTTCAACGTGATATATATGATAAAACAAAAGTATTTGTTGATCACGTTGGTAATCCATTAGAAATTGGTTTTAGGTAATCTGTTGGATGATAGGGGAAAACCTAGATAGAAACTAATATTAGGAGATCCTTCATATATGCTTTTAGGGGAGAGAGGATAAGTAATCTGTTGGAAGTGCTCTGAGATTCGATGTCGTATGCGCCTCAAACTTTTTCTCAAGCTTGTGCATGCCACGAGTTAAGGAGACGCTAAGTTTCAGATTTTTCGGAGATGGTTTGCTATTTTCTATAGTTTAAATAAATTTATGTGTGATGGTACAAATTAACTGGAGGTTGAACTGAGGCTACCTCAAAACGATTCAAAACAGTACCAAATTTTTATAGTGGGTCTCATATGTTCCAATGAATCAAAATTGGTGGGGGTGGATTGAAAATTATATTATTTTGAAATGGTAACTCAATATTCTTTCTCCATTTTGAAGTGGATAGGACATACTTATATATATATATATATATATATATATATATATATATATATATATATATATATATATATATATATACTATAGATGACGACGACTACAAGTTAGTTTGTGATGTTGTCATATATATCGAACGTCATTCACGATATATGTATTACTATGATGAAGCCACCGTTAAAATGTCCCAAAGGCCGGACGCCACGCTCCATTTATTGTCGCATGCATGGTTCGGCTAAAAAAATCAAGTCCCCATGAAAAGCTCGTCTCCCTACCTCCGCGCTCGTGCGTCGTGGCTTTCCGGCGTCATGTGGTCGTCCGACTGTCCCAATTCGCCGCGCCGCCGTCTCCATCCCGCGCCACCAGCGCCATCCCCACGGCGCCCCCATCCCTACAGCACCTCCGTCTCTCGCGGAGAGGAGGAATCCTCCGCGTGAGGTATGCTGCCAGTCGCCCCACCGACTGCAATTGCCGTCGGACCCGGTCGTTGGCGCCTTGCCCTCCGCCTCCAAGCTTCATGCACGTGCTCGTCGAGTGCAGCGGCGCCTCGGTCCCCTGCCACCCTGCTGTGTTCCGTCCTTCACCGCGCCCAGGCCAGGCGGCCAGGAGAGGGGGCGTCACTGGCCAGGCCCAGGCGCAACTAGCAGCGCCAGCATCCTTGGCTGCTAGCTGGCCGAAACCGGCCGTCCCCCGCTCTTGTGCTGCGTCGTATGGAAGAAGGGTGAAAAACGGTTGTTGCAAGCGTTTGTTTCAAGTGTTTCGGATGTTTTGGAGGTATATTATAAGTGTTTCATATGGATGTTGCAAAAGTAGATCAGGATGTTGTACTTGTTGTAATGGTTATACACGTATGTTGCAAGCTCCCGTTCTCAATGTTTCATCTATTTTTTCCAATGTATGTTGCAAGTTGTTTTATCTAGATGTTGCATATATTTTTATACATATGATGCAAGTGTTTTATCTGGATGTTGTATATGTTTATAATGGTTTCAAGTATTTTTTTCAGGTATTTTTTTCAAATGCTTCGTACGCATGTTTCAAATGTTTTATTTATTTTGGGACGTATGTTGCAATTGTTGTATCTGAATGTTTCAAAATTAGATCAAGTGTTGCATCTTCCTCCTCGCCTTTCTGCTGTCTCGCCTCGGTGTCAGGCACGGGAAGACGGAGGCAGTCCCCATTGGCGTGGACGGGCCCCACATGCTTGTGGGCTTGCGCAGCTGGCGAGACATGGATGGGCAAGCGCAAGATGCGAGACGGGGCGCAGCGGTGCGGGCGTCCGAACATAGCCATGCCCGTATTATTAAGGACATGATGCATGTATGCACGTGAGGATCCTATCCTAGCTAGCTAGAGGTGTACATAGTACCGATGCGTAGTCGAGGTGGATCCAGCGGCTGGTGCCTCCGCCGCCGCCGACGACGAGCAAGGCCAGCACGAGGAGACCGGCGATGACCAGCCCCACGCCTCTGGCGGGCACCAGCTTCTGCGCCCGACGCCTCCACCTCGCCGCCACCAGCTGCCGCTCTGCTGCTGCTGATGATTCCACCAGCTGCGGCGGCACCAACGCCGCCCCCTCCTCGTCGTCGCGCTGCTCCTCCAAGCTCTTCATGGATGGATGGAACGATGATGGATGCCTGCTAACTAGCTATTAGCTTGCTTGCTTTGCTTTGCTTTGCTTGGACTAACCAAGCTAGGTTAATTTATATGCATGGTCGCATGGATGATGGATGGAGGGCTATTTGACCGGCCGGCCGCGCGCGCCGGGCCGGGGGAGAAGAAATTAAGCAGAGCACTGAAGTACTGCACTAAACGACTCCACTAGCTAATAGTCAGCGCACGCAGATCGAGGGCAGTCTTCCACTCCATCGGTGGTTCCGTTTGCGTGTTAATCGGCAAAGAAGAACCCTCTTTGCGTGGTCTTTACTTAAACATATCTAGCTAGCTAGTCAAGGGATTATTTACATATTTACCGTCATTATGATGTGAGTCAAGAAGAAGAAGAAACACATGCACGTATAATATACTACCACTGCTACTACGGTTACGTTGCTCGCGCGCTTCCTTTCCTTTGATTTCCTCGTCAACCAGGCAGACGCCACACCTTTACTACCTAGCTACTACTACCAAAACTATAAGTCCTCTTCTTCTCCCTACCTTGTTCTTCCTTGCGTGCTTGGTGGATGTAGGGACGGACGGCATATGGTGCCGTTTTTACATACGCTCAGACACTTACTTGTCTTTGGTGTGTGCTAAAACTGCAAGCACGCCATGGCGTGCAACCTGGAGGTCTGCAAGAAAGAGTCGCAGCATGAAATAAGCTCGAGCCGACCAATGCCAAGCAAGTAATTACTGCATGTTTGCAGACTATCTCTAGTGTTCAGATTTGTATTGTGGAGATTTTTTTTTTCCATTTGAGGTACAAATAGACTCGATACCAAGTAGACATAAGAATAGTAAGGTTTATTTGATAGGCTAAGACTAATTATTAGCCGAGCTAAAAAATTAGCCATCTAAATATTAGTCAGTGTATGTTTGTATCCTTCGCTAATGGGCTAACAACTAGTCAATACTTGTTAAAAATTAGCCCTACTATGGATGACTAAGCAAAATTTTAGATAAAAGTTGTTAGCCACTTAGTCTATATATAGGATCCAAACAGACCCTAAGTAGAGACTCATTTTTCATTCTTTCATAATTATTAGGACCTCCGATTATAGCCTTGATTTGTGGACTATTAAGTTCAATAAAAGTTTATTTTAAACGGGTTGGTCATGGTAATATGCTATTTGGATCACTAATCCCATTTGATTATGTGGCAAATAATCATAAACATCTAATTTTATATACACAAACTCTCACTACAACATGACACCCCCTTTTGCAACGTGAATATGCATTGCTAAAAGTCCATATATGTGTTGGCAGGGTTTATACCTAGTTACCAACGCGTATAATATGCATTGCTTAAAGAGTGGCATTGCAAGGATCAATTGCAACACTTATTTATATGTTGGTAACACATACTAATAATTGTTGTAAAGTTGCAACACATAATAATAGGTTATGACAACGCTTATATGTCTGTGTACAAACCATCGGCAAACTACTTCTATGGTTTGTTGCAACATATTGATTTACTTTGTTGCAACACTTATATGTGTGTTGCAAGGAATAAACCATGCAGTCATTAATATCATAAATGTTTAATTTTTGAGACAAATATAGGGATAATGCTAGTCCAATTTAATTAAAGATGCAAGACCATCCGACAGATAGAAAATAAGCACACGGTGGGAACAGAGCATAAATTTGATAGACAGCATCCAAGTGTATCTCCAAGAGCCTTTCTAAATCTCACTCTTTAAATCATTATTTGAAAAGTCATTTGTTTAAAAATCGCTTTCTATATCTTTTCACTCTCCAACAGTTTTTCTATATCTCATGCACACTCTAGAGAGTCATTCTCGTATTCTATTTTTGGCTAGCGAAAAATCCAAAATAGAAGATAGCTATATTTTGATGACCATTTGGAAAAGCTGTTGGAGGATAGTTTTTCATCAAAATCTCTATTCCTAGCATTTAGGAAGGATATGGAGAGTCTCCTGGAGATGCTGTGTATTTATATATTTCTAGCAATAATAGGCTGAAGAACTTTTGCTTTTACCAAGCAACCATTTGCTGGACATCCATGATGAGGACAAGTAGGAACTACATGGTCTTGAAAACCGATTATTTTTTTGTTAGCATCCTTACTAGCGTTTTTGTCACGGTTGTTATTGGTAAGTATAGAGATGCGACAAAGATTTGACAACTATGAAATGTACGTGAGTATCTTGGGGCAACTTCAATGACTATCCAGCTACACGGACATGTGTGATTGGTGAGCAACGAACCAGACATATCCGTCCTCATCGATGGCTTCCTTGGGAAGCTTGACGCTGATTCATCAACAAGTTATCTTGTAACAAATTTTCAGCTCCCCCGCTGCAACCCACGTCCACAAACCTAGTATTTACAAAAGATGCAAATAAATGGAAAAAATCAATAGTGTAATAATTTAAAAACTGATGGTTAGCATTGTTTAAAGTTATTTACTAATTTCCAAAGTTTTGGAACCATGTCCTTGTAAAAAATAGAATATCAATTAAGCACATACTCCCTCCATTCTAAATTATAAAATGTTTTGGCCTTTCTAGATATATTGCTTTTACAATGTATCTGGACATAGTATAAATCTAAGTGCATAGTAAAAGTTATGCATCTTGACAAACCAAAACGTCTTATAATTTGAAATGGAGAGAATATGAAGGAAATCTAAGATGCATATATGTGCCAAAATATATTTGGTTTATAGATATGGCGTGAGTGAAAGAAGTTTACATTTCCTAATTTTCCTAAAATGCAAAAGGTATTAGATTTGGTCATATTGGTATAGATGGCCAAAAATGGGTGGCCCGGAACAAGCCCAATAAGGCACGGCCCACCTGAGGTTGGCCCAGCACAATGGTATGTTGGGTTATCCATGCCGGCCTAACGGGCCCAATGGGTCATGCTAGCCCGACTAGCTCAACAAAACATGAAATCAAGAGGAATCTTTGATCATGAAAATTCATCCTTCACATTCATTGTTCATACACACACAAAGTCAAATCAAATCCTATGTAAAAAAAATGAATCAAATCCAAGAGGAGGATGCCGCTACCGCCTTTGCAATGGCTGGCCACACCACCACGCGAGTTCGTTGAGGCCGCACCACCAAGCGGAGCCACGCTACTAACCTATGTGGAAGGGAAAAGAGAGTGTAGCTGGGATGGCGGCGGTAGGGAAGAACGAAGAAGCCATGATTTGAGGGGCGAAGAATTATATACATATGTTGGGCGGGTTTGCACCTAGGCCTTGCTGAGCTGGCTGAGCTCCCTTTCGCCTTTCAACAGCCAACTTATTGTTTCAAGAAAAAAAACAGCCAACTTGACGAAACTGCCTTCCTTGGCGACCATCTCCACGGTTTTTGTGCATTTGCATAACATGTAGTAACATACGGTGGGAACAGGCCATAAAATTCATAGATGTTAAAAATATGTCAAATATTTATTTGTACTAATGGGGTTATAGTAGACTTATGTTGTAATTAGCATTATAGGGTTAGATGAGCTAGGTGTTGACTCTTGTAACCTGATCCCTCTATAGAAGGAGGGGGCTGCACTTGTAACCCACTTCCATCACGAGAGTGAGAAGCAACACGTAGTGACAGGCTCGCAAGGGGTGCTGGCGGCTTTGGCCGGTGCCCCGGGTAGCCGGTGTCGTGGTATCGGGGAGGAGCATCCATAAGCATGCTCTTGGGACATAGGCTTCGGCCGAACCTCGTTACCAAACATCAAATCTCTTATGTGTTGTGTGCGATCTCTCGTGAGCATCTCGCCTAGGTAGATCCAAGCAATCGATGCGTGTTAGGCGCCGATATCACAACAATTGGTATCGAAGTTGTATGGTTGTTTTGAGGATCTTAGGAGGCGAGGGAAGAGGTGGAAGCTCGAAGATCATGCTCGACAGGTGCTGAGGTGCTGCTCAGGGTGGCACAAGCACTACTGAAAACCAGCAATTTGCCGAGTGCCTGCGGCACTCGGCAAAGCCCGAAATACACTCGGTAAAGGCTTTGCCGAGTGCCGCACTTGGCAAAGAGCAGTCGGCAAAGAACTCGTCGGCAAAGGTTTCTTTGCCGAGTGCCACATATCGGGCACTCGGTAAAGCCTTTGCCGAGTGTCACGTCAGCACTCGGCAAAAAAAACCGACGTCAACTCTGACGGCCTCTTTGCCGAGTGCCACCTCAGCGGCACTCGGCAAAGAATTTTTTCTTTTTTAAAAAAAAAATTATTTGCCGAGTGCCATACTCTTGCACTCGGCAAAGAAATTTTTTCTTTTTAAAAAAAATCTTTGCCGAGTGCCATGGCTCTGGCACTCGGCAAAGCTGGGAAATTGGGTCTCTGCTTCCCAGCTTTGCCGAGTGCCATGGTCACGGCACTCGGCAAAGCCCTCTTTGCCGAGTGTGGCACTCGGCAAAGAGGGGGGAAATGCTTTTTTTGTTTTTTGCTTTCCATCAGCGCAAACAAAGAAATCACATATATATCAACACACAGCACAGGTCTAAAGGCTCGCCATGAAGCTGAACATGTCCTGCAGCCTCTGCGTCTCGGCCGCCCTCTGGGCTTGTATAGCCTCCATCTCCAGCCGATGGGCCTCCGCCTGGGCCGCCTGCTGGGCCTCCAACCTCCGCAAGTCGGCCTGCAACATTCCACCCGCAATGTTTAAACAATGCAAAGGCAAGGTAGATGTGTAAAAGCAATGAACGACGAATAAAACAGTACTAACCTGGAGTTCCACCATCTACTGCTGTGAGCTCTACTGCCGAGAGCGTATGGGGAGGGAGGAGCTCGTGCTCCTTGCTCGAATCTCAGCGAGGTTGGGAACAGAGGCAGAGTCGACTGTGCTGTCCGCCATCCAGTACCGGCTGTGCTGCTTCCCTCCTCCCAGCCTCATGAGGAGGTCTGTGTCCAGGGGCTGGGTGGCCGGATCGAAGTCCTCCCCATGGCGCTCGTGGCCCGCCGAGGTGTACTCGCTAAGCTTGCTGTGGACGCTCGCACTGGTGTACGCCTCGGGCCCGTCCGCTAGGTTGTAGGTGACTTCCGGGGCCGTTGCCTTGCCCTTGTGTGCTAGGGCGTACGCCATGAACTCGTTGCATTCCTGGCCTTGGTGCGCCTGGGACTACGAGGAAAACACAAAGATGATTACAAGTAATGAGAATTGAACGTTAGAATAAATAAATAAAGATGAAAACACAAAGAAGATTACCCATGTCTGGGCGTACGCGCTAAGGCTCCAGTTGCCTTGGTGGTGTGATGCCCCACCCATCTGCAGGTGGCAGTCCCGACGGATGTTGTGCTTCTCCGCCCACTCCTCCGAGAGCCACCTGTCCACAATGGCCTCCTAGCAAAGGCGGTGCCTGGCGCACCAATCAGGACATTGCTGCATACCATCAAATTATTGATATGTCAGAAGATGAAATAAAGCCTACCTATTCTTCATGGAAGGAGTCAGTATTAATGTTTCGTACTTACCAAGAGGTACTGCTCCTTGGTGAGCGTCCTGGTCCTGGCATCGGCCTTCCTCACCACCTGACCAAGGGCGTCGGCGCTGTAGTTGATGATGCACTAGAGCCGCGTCTCGTAGTACAGGTCCGAGAGTCGGGAGCTACAGACCTTGTCCTGCACTCACGCTGCCCGGTCCTCAAACCCTTCGTCGCACCTGAAGAAGTCCTGCATACAGACATCATGTATCATTTCATTATTTCAAGAACGACCAATGAATGCGTAGTATTGACCAATTTAGTGCGATGAAGACTCACCCAGAACTCGGCCTTGATCCGCGCCGTGACGGTACCGAACTCGTTGTCCTCGGCGGCGTAGAAGTGGTCCCACGTCCAGGGCAGCAAAGTCACCGAGGCGTAGGTGACCATGCCAGGGTAGTGCTGCCGAATCAGAAGGCCTAGGGTGCCATTGATGTGCCGGCCCGTTCCAGACACAACTTCCCAGTTGCTGCAAGAGTCATTAAGAAGAATTGTGGAGATGCAGTTCGATTTTCAACATGTCATATGAAATAGTAGTGAAATAATACTTACTTGTCACCGCTGGGTCGAATCACTGGGCGCCGGTGAAGTGGGATCGGCCGCGTCGGGAGCTACAAGGGCCCGCGCAAGTAGACTCCCGACGAGGTAGAGCCAGAGGCAGTGCTAGTGGAACCCCCTGGTGTCGCTATCGCCGCCTCCCCATGGTCCGACGAGTCAGAGGAAGTGCCACCCCCTCCTATGTGCAAGCCCACCGCCTGGTCGTCCTCGTCCACCGACGGGGTGGCAGTCGGCTGCACCCTCGTCCTCGGAAGGCCGCGGGGGCGGCCGCTCCTCGTCCTCCTCGTCGGCGGCTCCGGCAAGGGGTCCTCCTCAGCATGGGGTGGTGAGCGCTCCCTCATGTAGAGGGAGTTGACCCCCCGACGGGCCTGCCTTCCGCCTGGTATTTTGTCGAGTGCCTGCAATTTCAAAGAGTAAACCAATTAGCACAGTTAAATTACAAGTACTTATAAAGAGATGCAAAATGAACGAAACATAATTGCAATAATAATAATAATAATAATAATAATAATATAGTATTACATGAATTAGAAATATTCTTCACGATCGGCAGCGGCTGGATCATAGGTGTCGTCATCACTATCAATATTGTCGAGTAAATCGGGCTCATCTCCATCGTTGTCATCATTGTCATCGGCTAACTGTAATCGCTCAAGCATTTTGCACCTCTTCTTCGTCGTCCTCATCTCCATCGTCCTGATCAATGTCATTGTCTACTTCCATGCCCATTAGCGAAAACATGTCTATGTCAAACCTCCCTTCTAGCCTGTCTGGTTGATAGAACTCCCGTGTGTTTGGGTCAAAGTTGTAATCCTCATCGTTTGGGACAGGCAGTTTACCGTGCGGTGATACCAACTACACAAGGTACCAACCGATAAGATTGGGGTCTTTTTGGCACGCCCATGGGAGATAATAAACTTGTGTGGCCTGTTGAGCCACAATATAGACATCCTCTCCTTGATAGACAGAATCCTGTTGAATTTTGACTTATCCAATCTTAGGGGCTGTTCTCGTGACATTAGGATCGAACCAATGGCATTTGAATACGACTTAATTAGGAGCTTTGCGACACTCAAAATTGAGCTCATATATTTCTTCTAATATGCCGTAGTAGTCGCGCTCATCGGTGCCGGACGTATGAACTCCGGTATTCGTGGTTTTCCGATTGGGCCAACTCCGCTCGTAGTTTCTTGTGTGAAAGCGATAGCCATTCACATTATAAACGGTGAATGACTTGACCTTGTAGGCGAAGCCTTTGGCGAGCCCTTTCAACTCAGCATCCATTTCCGCATCCTTGCGGGCCTGCAAGGTGAGGCCGGATAGATCGTTACATTACTCGCTCGTAGGAGCAAAGTGGGATGTCAAAGATTGAACGAGGTAAATTGGACGGTACCTTCGTATCAAACCAGGATATGAAATCGGGCACACCATCTTTGAGAAGACTATCTTCTTCTTGAGGGGAAGGAGCCCTATTCCCTCTCCAGTATTTTTTCAGAAATTCCCTGAAAAAACAAGAGATAAGGGGGTTCGATAGATGGAGGATAGTGACAAGGGCGTATGTAACAAGCTCATTGAGAACTTACTGCACATAAGGCTTCACTTCGTCAAGGTTCAACAACACATACAGCATGATAGTGCGCCACTCATCATGCCGCAAGGTCTTGGTGCCCGATGCGCTTACCTTTCCGAGTTGCCCTTTGAAAAGGCTGAGGTTCGATGAACTCTCGTCCGCGTTGTAACGAGGGGGACGATTGTGCACGCTGGGAAGGCCATCCTTATAGTATGCTGTTGTGAAGTTTGACACCTCCTCCAGAATGAATGCCTCTACCACATAAGCCTCAATTTTGGCTTTATTTCTACACTTTTTCTGAAGAATCTTTAGACATCTCTCAATTGTATAGCACCAACAGGCCTGCACGGGCCCTCCATTCGTGCCTCGTACGGTAGGTGCAAAATCAGATGTTGCATCGCCAGGAAGAAGCCGGGTGGGAAGATCTTCTCCAACTTGCAGAGCAACACAGGTGCCACTTTCTCCAAGTCATCAATCATGCCCTGAGATAACTCCTTGGCACAAAGCTGGCAGAAGAAATAGCTCAACTCTGCCAGCACGCGCCACACATGCTCAGGGACGTATCCCTGGGTCATCGCAGGAAGGAGCCACTCAATCCATATGTGGTAGTCATGACTCTTCATCCCTAAGACTCGCATAGTGGACAAGTTCACTCCCCTACTCAAATTCGTCGCATGCCCATCAGGGAACATTAACGTCTGGATCCACTACAGTACTTCCTTCCTTTGGTCCTTTTTCAAGATGAAATCGACCGGAGTCCTTCTCCATTTCTTGCCGGGCGTGGGAGGCTTCATCACTTGCTTTGGCCTATCGCACATCGTTGCCAGGTCTAGTCTAGCCTTAACGTTGTCCTTTGACTTATCAGGAATGTCCATGAGTGTTGCAAAAAGCGCATCGGCGATATTCTTTTCTGTGTGCATTACATCAATGTTGTGTGGAACAAGAAGGTCATTGAAATAGGGGAGCCTAGTCAAGCCCAATTTATGAGTCCACTGGTGTTCCTCACCATATCCAATAAAACCACCTTTCTCTTTATCATCTTTGAGAGCCTCTAACTCAGCACGAACCTCGGCACCGGTCATCATCTGAGGTGCAGGGTCGGTGACTTGAACCCCTTTCCTGAAGTTCTTGACGTCTCGTCTGAATGGATGGTCAAGAGAGAGGAATTGACGATGTTGGTCAAACAAAGAAAACTTGCCACCCCTCTTCAGCCAAGTGAACCTCACAACTATCTTGCATATTGGGCATGGGAACTTCCCGTGAACACACCACGCGCAGAATATGCCATACACCAGGAAGTCATGCAGGGAGTAGTGGTACCACACATGCATTGTGAAGTTCTTCTTTGTAGCTCGGTCGTATGTCAGTACCCCCTTTTTCCAAGCAAGGATCAATTCATCAATGAGAGGCTCCATGAACAAACCCATCTTGTTCCCCGGGTGTCCAGGAATTATCAGTGACAAGAATACGTTCTTGGGTTGAAACATGACGCCGGGGGGGGGGGAGATTGAGGGGGATCACGAATAGGGGCCAACAAGTGTACGGGGCCGCCAGCAATCCATAGGGGTTGAACCCATCTGTTGCCAGCGCTACATGTACATTCCGAGCCTCCTCAGCTTTACCATGATGTATGCCATCAAAATGGGTCCATGCATCGCCATCCGATGGGTGTACCATCTTGTCACCATTGTATCTTTTGCCATGTTTGTGCCATGTCATCTGTTTCGTGGACTCCTCTGTCATGTACAGCCGTTGGATCCTCGGTATGATAGGAAGGTACCGTAGGACCTTTGTGGGGATACCAAGTTGTTCCTTCTTGCCATCACTAGTGTCGACCTCCAGATACCTAGAGGATTTGTACTTTGGACAGTGCGTTGCTTTCTTGTGATCTTTCCTAAATAGGACGCAACCATTCGGACAAGCATGGATGTGCTCATATGGCATCTTAAGGGCACGAAGAAGTTTCTGTGACTCATACAAGTTCTTCGGCAGAAAGTGACCCTCCGAAAGCAGGGATCCAACAACTGCCAACATACCATCGAAGTTGTCTCGACTCATGCTACACTACGACTTGAATGCCATTAGGCGTCCAATGACATCCAGTTGCGAAACCATTGTCTTTTCGTGAAGGGGCTTCTGTGCTGAAGACAACATATCGTAGTACTCCTTTGCGGATTCCTTTGGCTCGTTCTCTAATCCTTCACCGAACCGTGCCTTCTGAAAGTCATCCATCCAGTCTGCTACCCCCGCATCTCCATCAAAAGCCTCGAGGCGTGGTCTCACCACCTCCTCTCTAATACGATCGGCTTCACCATGGTGGATCCAGCAGATATAGTTTGGCGTGAATCCATACTTGCAAAGATCTTCCCCCGCGTTCTTCCTATTCTTTCTTACACGGTTGTCACATTTGCTGCAGGGACACGGCATCCGACTCGACCCTCTAGCAGCCTCGCCAAATGAATGCTCCAAGAAAGCATTAGTCTTAGTCATCCATTCTGGGGTCATACTTGCGTGGCCCGTGTACATCCAATCACGGTTCTCCATCCTCTGGCATATACATATGTAAGCGAGTAATATAACCAGCAATTGCATCTGCACGGCGTTCCTACCATCTAATAGGTGAGGATAGGTCCTAATCCCATCCGCGGATGCGTAGATGAGGTCAGTTTCAATGCTCCGCACCTATCCAAGATAGAATTTCGGCAGCACCTCCCCGCTGTTCTCCCGATACACGTTCTGCAAGGGAGAGTGTGTATCCGGAGAACAACAGGGAGGTGATGCCGAAAGTCTGTCTCGGACCGGAGCGAACCATGGAAACTAACCTTATCTACGCATCCGCGGGCTGTCCAAAATACGTGGACAATCCGAAAGAGATACGGTTGCAGATATGCAAAGATCTGCATACCTCCGACCATATCTCTTTCGAACGGGAGACGCCTAACTGGGCTACGTGACCATATAAAACATGCATGCAAAGGAGGAGGGGGTTATACCTAGGGTGGCGGTGGAGTTAGGCTAGCGGGGCAGCGGCGTGTCGGTGCAGTGGCGAGGCGATGCGGTGCAGGCAGATGCATACGATACGATACGGCGACAACTCGACAAGTTTCATGATTTTCAGAATTCGTTCGCATTTTATACAATTAAAAAACCAGTCCCACGCAAGTTGGCGGTGTTGCCCCGTGAGCACGTTGATCGAAATTTTGAGACAGTTCCTGGATTTAGCCTAAATTTACACTAAGAAACAAGGATAACATTTTTTGAACGAATGTAATCCATTATTCGATGCACCTGCAGTTCAAACTTACATTTTCTGGAAAAATTCAACAAAACAAAATAAACTATAGAAATATGCCAAAAGGCAATGAAAATGTCCCAAATTTAAACATGTTGTTTGTGGTAGTGTACTAAAGCTTCAAAAAAAATTGGTGGCAAAAAACAAAAACAAAAAAATTATTTTGCCGAGTGCCTAGGGTTGGCACTCGGCAAAGTAAATTCTTTGCCGAGTGCCAAACGGGGGGCACTCGGCAAAGAGGACGCCGCTGGATGCCGTTAAGCCCTACCAATCTTTGTCGAGTGTCTGCCTTTGCCGAGTGCCAGGCACACTCGGCAAAGACAGCCTTTGCCGAGTGCAGGTCTTTGCCGAGTGCCAGGCCTCTTTGCCGAGTGTCATATTTTGCCAAGTGCGGCGCTCGGCAAAGCAGGTCTTTGCTGAGTGCCCAAAATTTGGCACTCGGCAAATTACGTATTTCCCGTAGTGAAGGTGGAGCATGGCGGCGACCGGTGCTCTGGTCGGTGGTGTTGGACACTCTAGGTAGGAGGCCTAGACCGTCCGACGGGCTGCAAGTCGGTGAGGATCGACCATCGTGGCGGTCAGACCGACACAGTGGCCGGTGAAGGCGGCACAGGGAGCGTCGGCCTTGGCTCGCTATCCAGACCGACAGGGCCAGACATGGTGGGAGCCGGGTCGGTTGGAGTGTGGGAGCACCATAGTGGTGGTGGTGTGACCGGGCGTTGCATAGGGGCGGCGGCACGACATAGCGAGCAGAGGGTGTCGGTGATGTGTGGCCATGGTGCAGCATGTCTTGTGCACAGGAGGTGTGCGAGGGCATCGTTGTCACGGCAGAGCCTGAACGTGCAGGTGGACCACGCTCTACAGGGCCTGCGGCAAGATGCGGATGTTGTTGTCCGGGAGATGGCGACGTGGGAGGCGCAGCTGTTTCAGCAAGGTTGCGCGCGTGTGGGTGAGCACGCATGACGGAGGCTGCGAGGGTGCCGTTGGAGATGATCACAAGGAGCATGGTGAGCTGTGAGCTCATGCTTGGAGATAAAGTACGAGCATGGCGGACGGTGTCTCTGTTTCTTGCAGCATGTCAAGGAGTGAAGAGGAGGCTGGGCGTAGGGTGCTGGGACACGAGTGCGTGCAAAGAGCAGGAAGGTGTGGCATGCAAGGTTGTTCGTGTGAATGCATTGACCAAGTAGGAGACTTTCAGCAGCAAGCAAGGCAGCAGGCTGCTGGCAAGTGCGGTGCAGCAACTAGCAAGGCAGCAGGCTACTGGCAAGTGTGGTGCAGCAGCAAGCAGCAGGAGCAGCGTGCAGCTGGGATGGCGGCGGTAGGGAAGAACGAAGAAGCTAGGATTTGAGGGTCGAAGAATTGTATACATATGCAGGGCGGGTTTGCACCTAGGGCTTGGGGCTCCACCCCTTGATCCAGCCCTAAACAAAGCAATTACTACTTCTAATTTTCCGTCAACAGCCCATGAAAACCCTGGCCTAGCGGTCCCAAAACCATGTTGCCTCGCTTGATAAGAGATAGGTTAATGGGGCCGCATCCTCGGCCCAAGCATGCTGTACACGATTAGCATAGGCTCGTGCCATGCCTGTGCCGGGCCAAATTTGCTGCCCATGTGCCTCATGCCTACACATCAGTGCCATGTATTACAAAAACGTGTAAATTTGAATAGAGTTTGAAAATGGAACCCTTTTATTAATAGTTACATGTTGGGAAAATAAATAAATACAGCCGATGTGTTGTAAGATTATAAGATTAATTATTTTGAACAATAGTATTGAGTATATAAGAAGTTTCTGTTTCCCAGTCCCCATGCAGTGGGCCAATGCTGTCATATATAATCTCATCATCTATACGTACGACTATAAAGAATTTTGGATATCCAAAAATGTATAGATATATAGAGAATAGAGAATAGTAAAATGGAAAGATAGTAACAGAATCCATGACTGGACCATGAATGTTGTGGACGTGGAGCTTGGTGACGTGCGTGGAGTCGTATCGTATCGTATTTCGTATAGTAAGGAGTTAAGGACGACGTCAGCTAGCTATCTAGCTGATCATCAGGTCGTCATGGAGTCATGGTGGTCATCATCTTGTGCACGTTGGCGCGCACCTCCTGGTCTCTTCGTGTCATCTCCCTCACCTCATCGGCGGTGAAGGGCGGTGGCAGCGTGCAGGGCTGGTAGTCGGCGACGTACCTCTCCCTGGACTCCATCATGAAGTCGAATTCCCTGTTATTAGCGTGCGTGGCAGAGTGGCACGCGACAGTCTCGGCGCACAGCTCGACGGCGTTCTCCGGCACGGTGGGCTTGTAGCGGAGTAGGCCGGCGTACTGGGTGAGCAGGTGCAGCATGTAGTCGTAGACGTAGTCCATGCTGAGGTCGTGACGCGCGAATCCGCTGCCTTCCTCGGCCACCCGGCGCGCCTGCTCCGGGTGCGCGTTGCCCCAGTCGACGGCGAACTTGATGTCGGCGCACTTGCGGGCGCCGGGTTCGATAGGCCAGTAGTGCTTGCCGGCGACGAGGCCCCGGGAAAAAAAGTCCTTGAAGGGGGTGGCGACAAGCAGCACCGGCGAGTCGCAGGCGAGTATGTACTTCTGGCTCACGGACCACGACCGCCCACGCACGTAGATCTTGTACCTGTATCGGCACTGCTTCGCCAGGTTGGAGTCCCGGAAGCCGTCCCGGATGGCGGCGCCCCAGTCCTGCCAGAACACGCGCGTCCTCCATTCCCCCGATGAGTCGTTGCACCGGAGGAGGTCGCCGCGCTCCCCCGATACGCCGGGGTTGCCCTTCCAGTACGCGTACGGCTCCCGCTCCGCCCACGGCAGCCGCGCCATCTCGGCCGCCATCTCCTCCAGCAGCGGCGCCCAGGGCCGGATGTTCACCTCGGGCCACCCCCAGAAGGACCAGTCCGGGAACACGATGTCCAGCGTCGAGTCGTCCTTGCAGTACCGGAACAGCGGCGGCGCATGGAACGGCGCGGCAGCGAAGTCGGCGGCGCGCACCTCCGGCATGTCCTCGCAGTTGAACATGAGGTCCAAGTCCGGCACGCGGCCGGGGTAGCGCGCCAGCAGCTGCGCGATGCCCCACTGCGTGAAGGTGTCCCGCGTCTGGAACACGCGGTGGTACGTCTCCACGTACGCGCGGCCATCCACGACCACCAGCCGGAACGCCGCCCTGTCGCGCCCCCGCTCCACCGCCTCGCGCGTGATCCCCGTCTCGCGCCATGGCGACAGGTCGGAGTGGATGTACCGGAAGTACTCCGGGCACTGAGGAGGAGGGGCGGATTTCGATGCTGATTTGGAGGACGACGTCGACGACGCTACTGGTTGCAATGACGGCGACGGAGAGGGGGATTGTACTGTCGTCGTGTCACGGCGGCGGCATGTCCCCGGCGACACAGTGCCGTTGCCGCAGCTGAAGGGTATGGGCACGAGGTCCGCTTCAGGTGAGGGGACGTGGTGAGGAGGCCATCGGTGCTGCTTCACGCCGCCGCCGCTCCCAAGCAGAAACGACTGCAACCAACATGCATGCAAATTTAGAGAGAACAATGCAATGCCATAAGTTCAAATGACTTGTGCCAAGTGCCAATGCAAAAGATTACACAAGAAACTGACATACTATTCTCGTCTGACTATAATTACTGCACTCCCATATCTAAGGTGTCTGATTTTTCATTGTTGTGTTAGATAACATGTAATTTTGTTATTGTCTGACTATAAAATAATATAAATTATCCCTTGTGAGTTTGCTTTAATTGTACAAGTTGGTTGTGTAAAATTATTGTCTGAAAATTCAGACAGCTGAAAAATAGCAATTCTCTAATTACTAAGTACTACTACCTCTATATACAATACTGTAATGGATGGGATGATGGTGCAACGTAATGGTGCAAGTGTTTGTCTCCATCCATCAATTCTCACCCTAACAAAGCACTTATGTAGCTGACTTGACTTAAAATGCACCTGATAACTACACCTCGGCCAATTATATAAACCACTGTTTCGACAAGGTTAGTGCTGTGCCACTGAGCTAGTGTTCCCCGACTAAGGAGGGTTAGACAAGGTTTGTGCTGTGCCACTGAGTTAGTGTGCCACTGAGTTAGTGGGTGGTGGTGGTAGTAGTAGTAGTATATATATATCATACACATATTTATGCATGTCCAAAATAAAGTATTTTAGCGAGTAAAAATTTTCTGTGAAGGAAATTATTAAATCTCAGTCTCCCTCGTATATTTACTATGTCAATTTGTGGCATGCCAATGTCGTGGTGGTTGAAATCTCACTCTCCTATCATATAAAAAGCCTTTTAGATCATCTAATCTAATTATCATATTTACCTCCGTTCTATTTAAGTTGTTTTCCCTATTTTTGGTTGTTCAAACAGTCAAACCAATTAATGGGGTCAAACCATTTAATGGACCGTTTAGGTCAAACTGTAAGTTGTATACATGCACCGATTAGACCGAAAAAAGCTTAAGCCAATGAAAAAAGATGAGCAGCTCAAAGAGTAAGTTGCCCTCTTCAAGTGAAAGCTTGAGGTGAAAAAAGGAGATCCGATGGGACTTTGGCGCTTTTGGTTGTTTGCACTATGTATACTTATGAGAAAGTATGTAGCGACCCTATTATAGTTACTCCCCCTGTTGTAAACTAAAAGTCATTTTGATTTTTGTAAATACATATATAGGTTTTACTACGTATCTAGACATAATATATACCTATGTATATAATTAACAAAAGCTACTACATGCGTCCACAAATGAATGCAATTCTCGGATTTCGAGGAGTCAAACAATCCAAACTTTGACTAAATCTATATAAAAAAATATAAACATTTTTTATACAAAATAAGTACCATTAAATTAGTTATAGAATATATTTTCATAATAAATATATTTAGAGACATAAATGCTAATACTATTTACTATAAATTTGATCAAATTTGAGCTCAATTGACCGGTACGGATACCATAATTGCGTTCTTTTATGGACGGATGGAGGGAGTAATTTTGTAGAAAAGCAAGAACAGGTTACGACTTTGAAATGGAGAGAGCATTAGTAGTAAATAGCTTGTCGTGGTCATGAGTGTGATGTCAAAAGGAAGGTAGATGGACATCGCTATCGGTGCACACAGCCAAGTCAGGGTTTGGAAGTCAAAACAATGGATGGAATTTTGTTTCTTGAAAAGTCAGTACGTGGTACGCACGTCTAAATTGTTTCCATGGGCGGGCGGCCAGATCGATCGATCAATATGTGGCCTTATTTAATTATTTGGCACGTACCTAGCTAGTTTATTTGGACTTTGAACTGTGAAGCTGCGGGTACTACTACGTACATAGTTAGTACATACATACATGTAGAAATTAAACGAAGAGAGGGAGATACGGTATAGATGAACCTAGCTAGGACGATGGCAATTGATGCATCATGCATATATGTGGAAGCTAGAAATATGGCGCATATCCCGTGAGACGCTTTCCTCGTGATGGATTCATAAGGGATGGTGCATATATGTGCGTACGTGACCATGCAAGGAACCCACGCACATGCATTCTTGCACTGGAGATGGCTAATTGGCTATAGCTACCCGACCTTACCCTTTTGCCTGCCTCTCAACATCAATCATGTATCTCGATCAGCTCACATCCAGAGCTACTACGGTATAGGGTAGCCGCTAGCAGGCATGGAAGCGCTTTGAACGGTCAGCTAGGCAGTCCTATATTCTGCTATGCTAGCTACCTAGTCCGTGTTTAGTTCACGAATTTTGGAAATTTGGCTACTGTAGCACTTTCGTTTTTATTTGGCAATTAGTGTTCAATCATAGACTAATTAGGCTCAAAACGTTCGTCTCGTAATTTCTAACCAAACTGTGCAATTTTTTTTTCATCTACATTTAATGCTCCATGCACGTATCGCAAGATTCGATGTAATGGCTACTGTAGCACTTTTTGGGAAACTTTTTAAGAACTAAACAAGCACCTAGTGTGTGTTTCCATTTCCAAGTCAAGGTAGGAAGAGAGAGAAAAAAAGATGAAGGGCCGGGGCCGGGGCCGGGCGAGTGTTGACTTACGTATTAGTATAATTGGGTTAATTACTTTACGACTTAGGTCCGGTTTGGTTTTCCATGACTAAAATTTAGCTGCCAAAACCAATAATTAAATTTTAGTCACTCCTGTTTGATTCCAGTGACTAAAGGTTATTAAAGCAGTTCAACAAAGACCAAACTACTCCTAATGAATATACAAATCAGGGTGGGGGGCAAGCAATAATGAGGGGTAGCCCTTGTCCACTGGGCACTTTCTTGAGGTACTAATGTGACTAAACTACTTTAGCCCATTTTTAGTCAGTTTGTTTGGCAGTTTAGTAGATAAAGTGACTAAAGTTTAGCAGGAGGAAACCAAACAGGCCCTTCTGTAGGAGTAGTATAGTAGGCAGGTAGGATATATATATATATATATATATATATATATATATATATATATATATATATATATATATATATATATATATATATATATATATATATATATATATATATATATATATATATACTGTAGCAGACTACAAGTTAGTTTGTGATGTTGTCATATATCGTCATGCATCGTACGTGTCAAGGAAGATTGATTAGTCAAGGTTGAAGGGCGCCCATATACTAGCTATTACTAGCTGCATGCATGCGTGGCTGCCTTGGATATGTTGGGAGTCTTGACGATGATATCATGCATGTAATCCGTGGACTATCTAGATAGCAGCAAAAGTAGAGAGAGAGAAGAATTTCTTGCTGAATTCCATTCCATTCTATTCTATTTCTATTTCACGCGTTGAAGATGTAGTTCAAGCCTTCTTCTGCCGTGTGTCCGGGTCTGGCCAGGTTGTTCATGGTGGGGATTATATATTAATTTTCCTTTTGATTATTATTATTATTGATCCGATCCTCCACCGTAAACCATACTACCATGCATCGTCAGCTGCTATAGCTTGCTGCCGCGCTACAAATCATGCATATATACTACGAGTATCATGCAGAATTATATTGCAGATAGATATAGCTAGATCATGCATGCTTTAATTTCTTGCATGTGTGCAGTTCATTCATATACTCTGCAGTAAGCCAGTAATTATGTGTGCAGTAATTAAGGACATGTATGTCCTAGCTAAGTAGCTACATACCGATGCGTAGTCGAGGTGGATCCAGCGGCTGGTGCCGCCGACGACGACGAGCAAGGCCAGCACGAGGAGACCGGCGATGACCAGGCCCACGCCTCTGGTGGGCACCAGCTTCTGCGCCCTCCGTCTCCACCACGCCGCCACCAGCTGCCGCTCGGCTGATGATGATTCCGTCGTCTGCTTGGTCGTCGTCGTCGTCCTTCTTGTGTGCTGATGATCTTCACCGTCGTGCTCATCCTCCATCTGCTGCTTCTCCGGATCCTCCTCCTGTTCATGTTGCGGCAGCGGCGGCGGCACCAACGCCGCCCCCTCCTCCTCGTCGCGCTGCTCCTCCAAGCTCTTCTTCATGGATGGATGGATGGATGGAGTGATGGATGCCTAACTAGCTAGTAGCTTGCTTGCTTTGCTTCAAGTAACCAAGCTAGCTAGGTTTGGAATATATAATTTATATTATATGCATGGATGATCGATGGATCGATGGAGGGCTAGCTGTCTGACGGCACGGAGATATATATAATTGCACCGGCCAGGCCGCGACGACCAGGGAGGGAGAAGAAAGCAGAGGCGGCAGAGAGCACTGCACTAAACGACGACTCCACTATACAGTACATATCTACGGAAGAAAGGAGGAGGAGGAGGAGGAGAAGAAGAAGAAACCACGTCCCTCCGTCTCCGTATACGCACGCAGGTCGCAGCTACGTACGACAGCCACACGTAGAATATACTACCTCCCTCCCTAAAAAATGTAATTCTAGTGAAGTGTTACATTTTAGTACCTTAAATTTGATTAATTATATACCAAATAAATACCATTAAATTAATTACGAAATGTATTTTCATAATAAGTTAATTTAAGGATATAACTGTAAATATTATTCAATAAAAATTTGGTCAAACGTTGAATCACTTTTCGTGACACGTAATTTATAATTGTATTCTTTTTAGGACAGATGTAGTACGTACTACTTGTACAAATATAAGTAAGCTAATCAACGATCGGCGCGCGCAGGCTTATCCCGGCGTTGTGGTTGCTCGCGCTTCCTTAATTTCCTTCCCTCGTCAACAAGGCATGCAGAAGCCACACCTTACTAGTTACTACTACAACGGTTATTCGGTTAATCCCAGAGAGAGACCGGAGACCAGCAGGCCAAGCAATTTGAGAGTGAGACGAGACCCTAACGCTAGGCTTGCCATTTTTCCTTTCAACCAAACGGAAGAGGCACGCCACGCCACGGCACCGCACCGCACGCCAGATTTCCTCTCTGGCCCGTTTTTCTTTTTTCCTTTGACCAAACACAAAAACCAGTAGGGCCGTGGCACCACCGGGCCCACACCAATACAGCAGAACACCACATGAGAGCAACTCCATGAGTTCATCTAAAAATAGCTAGCCAAATTCCTTGTTTTAGCCATGTGTAAAATAGAAAAGTCATAAAAAAAGAGGACTCTACAACGGCCTAGCTATTTTGGCTCTTCTATATTTGAAAACAAGCCACGTCAACATACCTGTCATCCAAATCCCAACCGATCCTAGTTTTGTGGCAACAATTGGATCCTACGGACTACTTCTCCCTCGCAAGAATAGGACTCCGTGGACTACGTCTCTCCCGCGAGAATAGAACTCAGCGGCCTCCAGGTTTTGACTTCAGACCGGCGTTCTGCACCACGAGACGCTGATTCTGGCGGCGACAGACTGCTGCCTCCGCACGAGATCAGAGTTCCCCGCCATCTGTTCTATCATACCTTGCCCTGTTCTATCAAGTAAGTTTTCTAATACTAAATTAGTTTCTTATATTTCGTTAGAACAGAGATGCAAACACTGACGACTTTGAGATGTATGATGTTTATGCATGGTATTCTGGTGTTAATTCTTGTTTGAAATATTTATTTAGGTCACATTATCTGATGAGCAGATTGAGTTTGTAACATTGCATGGGAAATAATTACCAGACATCTTATTTTTTTAATCCTTGTGTAGGTGCTCGAACAAATTCCTAGGATTCTCCTAATCAAAAGTCTATAATGGATTTGGAAGATGTATTGAATGAGATGATGGATTCGTCGTCGTCGTCATCTTCGGATGATGACGATGAACTTTATATTGCGGCAGCACACGTAGTGTCAGACATTGCAAATTCAGCAAGCCATCCTGGTTCTATAGAGGGACATCATGTTTTGAATCGTGATAGGCAGTCGGGGCACATCAGACTGTATGAAGATTATTTCTCAGATAATCCTACGTATGGGCCGAGCTATTTTAGGCGCAGGTTAATTTTCTCATATTTTGTTCAATTATGTTTAGCGCATGCATTCAATTGTGGCTAATTTTATATCAAGTGCCACATGTTTCAAATGCGGCGTCATGTATTTGTACGTATAATGAATGATGTTGAAGAGTATGACGACTATTTCGTGCAGAAGAGGAATGCAGCTAGACCCCTAGGACTATCTTGTTTGCAGAAGGTGGTAGCGGCATTTCGGATGTTAGCTTATGGAGTAGCAGCTGATGCTATGGATGACTACATCCGTATTGGGGAGAGTACTGCTCTAGAAAGTCTTAGAAAGCTTGTCACAGTTGTTGTTCAAGTATTTGGACCTGAATACTTGAGGTTGCCTAATGAGCATGGTACTGCTAGATTACTTGCAATTGGTGTCGGTGTTTCGAGTTACCACCAACGAGTAAATTTTTAGTATTGTGCGTCTGGCTCAGATGGTGTGCTTAGAGGACACGAGGTTTATACTGGTTCGGGTAAAATGTCCCTACGTCCAGTTCATCGTTGCTCATGTTACTAGCACTGAAAGTTTATAGTAGGGGTTACAAATGGGCGAGAGAGGGACAGGTCCCAAGTCTTTGGTGGAAGGAGTGAACGGATGCCGAGAGCTCGGTTGCTGCTCAGCCGAGTGCTTGTGTTGTGTTCTGGTCGGTTCGAGGTTCAATGGGTTTGTGATGGTTCGATCGGGTCTGGCCTCAATCAATCAATCGATCCCCTTCGTGGGGCGCCCTGTTTTCCCTTTTATAGGCCAAGGGAAAGCATGGGTTACAGCGGAGGAAAAAAGAAGAATGAGAGAGCCAAAGGCCTTCAGGATCACTAGGTCTTTATCCTTCATGTGGGTCCCACCGACCCTGTTGATGTCAACGGGGACGGTTCCACGTCGTAGCCCTGTCTATCACTGGCGCCATGCGTAGGCGTCGTCTGTCGATCATGGCGCTCAACTCCGTCCTAGCGGACATCGTGGTGAACTGACACGCCTGTCAGTGTTCGTACGAGGGTTAGGCAAAACAGCATCGGTACGTCTGACGTTGTTCCTGATGTGAATCCTCGGGTATGGCCTGTTGTGGCCGTGGGTTATATCGGGGCATGCCGGTCTCCTCCCTGGTGTCAGAGCTTTGACCCAGGCTCATACACTTGGACCTAGAGTGGTTGGCGGCAGCATGGCTCTCTATTGGGCGAGACAGAGTCTGCGACCTTGGGCGAGGTGGAGCCCTCCCCAGAGGCCGGGTGAGGCGGAGCCCGCAGCCTCGGGGTCGGGCGAGGCGAAGCGCAATCCCAAGGGTCGAGCGAGGCGAAACTAGTGGCCTTGGGGTCGGGCGAGGCAGAGCGTGAACCCAAGGGTCGGATGAGGCAGAGCCCGCGACCTTAGGGTCGGGCAAGGCGGAGCCCTGCTCCAGAGGTCGAGCAAGGCAAAGCGCAAACCCAAGGATCGGGCGAGGTGGAGTGCAAACGCAAGGGTCGAGCGAGGCGGAGCCCGTGGTCTTGGGGCCGGGCGAGGCGAAACCCTCCCCTAGAGGCCGAGCAAGGCGAAGCACAAACCCAAGGGTCAAGCGAAACATAGCCCATGGCCTTGGGGTCGGGTGAGGCGGAGCCCTCCCCTAGAGGCCAGGCAAGGCGGAGCGCAAACCCAAGGGTCGGGTGAGGCGGAGCCCTCCCCCAAAGGACGGGCGAGGCGGAGTGCAAACCCTAGGGTCGGGCGAGGTGAAGCCCGTGGCCTCGGGGTCAGGCGAGGTGGAGTCCTTCCCAGAGGCACACCTAGGGGTTTGTTGGAGCCGTAGTCACTCTTTTGACTATTCGGATGAATTAATGTTGATGACCATTAGCCTCTCCTCTTTGGATACCCTAGTATTGGTCTTCGACAATTGGTGAGAGTAGAGGTTTTCTAGGCATGCTTGGTTCCATTGATTGTATGCACTGGAGCTGCAAGAATTGTCCTGTTGCATGGCAAGGTATATATATGGGACATAAAAAGGAGCCTACAATTATACTAGAAGTTGTTGCTTCTAAGGATATCTGGATTTGGCATACATTCTTTGGGATGCCAGGTTCACACAATGATATAAATGTTCTTCAAAGATCTCCTATATTTGCAAGGCTTGCTGAAGGTCAAGGGCCACAGGTAAATTATACCATTAATGGAAATGATTATACAATGAGTTATTATTTAGCAGATGGTATATATCCATCGTAGGCCACATTCATGAAGACCATACCTGAGCCGCAGGGTAATAAGAAGAAGTATTTTGCAAGAGCACAAGAAGCTTGTCGGAAGGATGTTGAACGAGCATTTGGAGTTCTACAATCTTGCTTTGCCATCGTTCGAGGGCCAGCTCGTCTGTGGGATGAAAATACGCTTCAACTTATCATGATAGCTTGTATCATTATGCACAACATGATTGTTGAAGATGAAGGAGTTGATGAAAAAGATTTTAGATATGATGATGTGGGAGAAAATGTGACTATATCACACGATGATATACCTGAGTTTGATGAATTTATTTAGAATTACAAGAAGGTCAAGGACAAGGAAACACACACAATGCTTCAAGCCGACCTTATCGAACACTTATGGCATAATTTTCTAGATTTATATACAAATAATATTGTTGAATGATTTCATTTAATATTACAATATCTAGGCATTTTGTATTAGTTTGAGGACCTATCTTATTTATCTAATGTAATAAATACTGTAATAAATCTGATTTTGAGATGAGGACGCCACTCAATTTACTTGATCTGTCTTTTAATAGTTCAATGGAAACTACTCCTTTATAGAGTACACATCAAAGACAAATATCAGTTGAGATAACAAGGGACAATACAAGAACATTAGTCACGCTATTCTAGAAATCTAAAATGTGAGAAAAATAGACATGTCTCACACTATGCTAGAAATCTAAAAATTGAAGAAGACGGTCCTAATTTTCGAGCTGTCTTGCAAGTATTTTAGCCTTTAGGTGCGCATAGAATTGTTGCTGATTGGTTGACATGGTACTCGTATCAACATTCAAAATTCTTTCATCTCTATCCCGCTCAAAGTCAAACTTTTTTTTGGTCAAGTTTTAACCTTTCTTCCTGCAAAGCAAGGGCTTTTTGGCACCTCTCCTCTTTCTTCAACTCTCTCTCCTGTTTCTTCAATTCCTTCTCCGCATCAGCATCTTTCTTTTTCGCCAACAGATAATCCAATGCTTCGATGCTGGAACGTTGCCGTAATTTGTCTTTCTCTTTCTTCCCTGTAGGCCTGTCCAGCATAGGCACTGCAGGCTAACTATCATCAACATTACTACTTACAACTAGTTGTGCAGAACTTGATTTCGCAGTGGTTTTTTTTTTTTGCTTTTTGGGAGCTGGTTTCTGAGTTCCACTTGGGTTGTTCCTATTGATCCACTTGTCTTGGTCTTTCAATTTTTTTCCAACAATGGATGTACGGGAAATTCCGGTGCATCTTGTCTTCTTCCGTGAACATGGTCAATGCGTTTGCTTGCTGCAAATAACACCGAGAATGCATGAGGTAGACAGACATAATATACAATTGGAGGGGCAAGGTATGTTATCTAACCTTATCATCGATAGACAAGCCACTTTGATTTCTACCCTCTACCTTTGAAACACAACCAGCAAAGATGTTCACATCATGCAGTATACCAGACCAATGGCTCATTAGGGAGTTTTGCGTTCGATCGGAAGCGAATATTTTGTTGGAATGGAAATAATCATATATTCTTTTCCAATATGTCGAACGTGGTTGATCAGCTCCATGCACCGGATCCAAACTCACATTTAGCCATGCTAAGACCGACATTAAGTCCTCGTCTTTGGTGAAATTTTTGCTCCTTTTTTGCCCTTTCACACTTCCTGGGGCCTCCTCATATGCTGGTGTTTCATTAGTATGCGCGACATTATCAGACAAAGTAGCAGGAGTGCAACCCCCTATAATCATGTCGGTGAAAGATCTTTCCGAATCGATGCCACCTGTGAACATATAAGATCATTACCTGAATTATGATTTCAGCAATTAGAAAAAATTAAAGCGTGCCAGATAAGCAACAGTTTCAAAATACATGCTTTCATCCTCACGAGAATAGGACTCCCATGGACATATAAAGTTGAGGACTTCATAAGAACTACATGCTTGTTTTCTCTATCGAGTGTCCATATCTGAACTTTGTCAAGTAAGCTTACTGCAATTTTCAGAGCTATCAAGGCTCTTGTTCTGCGTATACTCTCTTCAGAACATTGCCTAGCCGTGCAACAACTAATCAAAATACCTAAGCCCCAAATTAACTTGCAATTAGCCGTGCAGAAATGACTTTCAGGATTATAGTTGCAAAGGCAAGAGAAGATTACTTAAATTGTTGAATGCTTTCAGGACACATGTATGATTGGAACACCATTGTGCATGACTGTTTTTGTCCCAAGTACAATAGTAGCTGAAAGCAATTCTGTGATTTTGTCTAACATGTCATTGATTTAAATCTAAACACTTTCCTTTTAGTAGCAACACCAAACACATTTCGAACGCGGGTCATGCATTCTTCAGAAACCATATATCGCAACACGAAAACCTAAAAATTGCATATAGGTCTGTCCAACTCACCAGAACTCATGTTGGGGAAGGAGGCCGATGCAGTGGCCGCGACATTGGGAGGAATAATTCGCCGCCGCTGCCCAGGAACACCCGCATTTTCCAACCAAGCCAACGACGGCGACTCTGATTGCTCCCACCCGCCAGCCACTGGGAACATAGGGAACGAGTACATAGAAGCAAAATTGGGGTCTTCCCAGCACAGGGTGGGCGAAGCGCCATCAGATGGATGCGACATTCTGAGGAAACACATGCAAATTAGAGACATGCAAGGCCAGAGAAGGGGCGGCTGCCCACCGTGTGTGTCGGGAATGAGTGTCCGAGACTAGGCACACCGACGAGCACAAGGGCAAGGACGTGGTACCTAGCTACGACAACAGCACGTACGGGGAGGGTCAACTGAGGGAGCCTCGCCAATGGAGAAGGTCCGTCTGGAGACGCGCAGACCAGGCAGCGGCCATCCGAGGGAGACGCGCCGACGGGGAAGGCCCATCCAGAGGCGCACGGACGGGGCAAGGGATGTAGGGAACCGCACGGATGGAGGACGGAGGTGATGGGTCATCTGAAGGCAGCTGCGCAGACGAGGGAGGGTACGAAGATGGTGTCGTGCTACAGCACGTGGAAAACAATTCTCCCACGATGCGGGAAGGGGAGCGCAGAGCAGAATTTTGCGCGGGGAAGAGAAATAGCGAGCCGTCGTGGAAGGCTATCTTTGGATAGCGGATTTCACGGGATAGATGGCTTTGTATTTTGGAAGACCGGATACATAACCTGTTGGAGGCCTGTTTTTGTTAAAAAATCTAAATTTTGGCTTCAAGACAAATATACATCGTCTCTTGGAGTTGCTTTGAGAAGAATAGTAAGCCCCCCACCGCCGCATGCAAGGAGGGACCCACATGGCATTGGCATGCACGTATGCCTAAACAAAATAAAACATCTAGTGTAGCAGAGACAAGTCTCTACCTATAATAATCTTCTCCTACAACTAAAAAGAACAAAGTGTGGACACTTTTTGGTGCGACATTTGTTTTGGGTCTGCCTCTCCCCATTAGGATCCACGCCTCCTCCAGATATTTCTGATTTCCTCTCCTTTTCTGTTGCTCACGATCAGCTGCAGGCGCCTCCATGCAAAATCGGCACCACGCAAGATCAGCGCCCCTCACAAATCGGCCGCATGCCCGCATGCAAAATCAACTGCTCCGAAATCGTGGACACCCTTTCCATCTTTTCTTTTCTTTTCTTTAAGGACCTCTCCACGCCCATCTGTCGTCGTTCCTCATTTGCCGCCCTGAGCTCGACACCGATAATTCCTTCACCTCCCACTCCCAGCCTTGACAAGGGGCCACCTGCAGCGGACAACCATTCACCAAGGGCCTGCGAGTGACTGCTGCCCTGATCATCCCACCTCGGCGATACGGCCAGCCACCGAGCGGCGACCTCCGTCTATCCAATACACGGTGATTTCTCTCGATAGGCAGGAGGAGACGAGTACCACGCATCACCACGACCGCCTGACCCACCTCAGATCCCTTGTCCAGTGGACTGCATCACTGTTCCACAGCCAGCGTTGGTCCTCCCACGATTGGCCTAAGGTATACCGTGATCTTCAATCCTGTTTAACTGTATACTGAAAATTCATATACTGCTTAATTTAATTAATTGTTCTTTTCTGCCTCTTGTCTCCGTGAGGATCAACGCAGCCGTGTGATTTCTAATATATTAAGGTCCCAGATTTGCAGGCTCTGTGGTTCTGGTTCATCACTGCTCCCTCAGGCCTCACGCCGTCTCCAACGCAAGCCTCGCCGTCCACGAACCTGCCGCCGGCAACGGTGCATCAGCAGCTAGCACAAGTCGTTCAGGGCTGGTCACGACACCATTGGCCAAGGCTACCTGCAGTCCAGGTCTGCCTCCTTACCATTCCTTTCTCTATGAAAAAACCTGATACTATATACATGGCATGATTGCAGTTTTAAAATAATTGAATATGTTTTTAATTAATTAAGGTACATATCCATGTTTGATATCCCTCAACTAAATTATTTAGTTCGATAATCAGTTAACCGTTCATACTAATTTGGGACCAAACCGTTCTTATTTATTTCGGGGCTGTCTGCTTTACACCGAGGCAAAGCTGCCTGGTGTGAGCACTGAAATGATATATAGCTATATAAAAATACATCATAATTAGGGTTTGATTAAATCAGCTAAATAATTATCGCTATTTTTGTTTGGTTATTCAATTGAACAGAACAAATCTAAATGATTTCATTATTAGTGCTTAGAAAACTAAACTGAGAGTATATAATACTTTTTTAAAAACAAAGTAGAACAAAGACAATATAATTCAGCCAATGTATTGAATATTACAAGATTAATTATTTCGTACAATAGTATTAAGTATATAGGAATTTTTTGTGTTTCCGGGTCCCCATGGGCCAATGTTGTCATAATAATCTCATATATATTCGTACAACTAAAGAATTGGACATCCAAAGATATATAGATAGAGAATACTAATAAAATAACAGAATCCGTGTGTGGACAATCCATGTTGTGGACGTGGAGCTTGGACAACGCTTGGTGACGTACGTGGAGTATGCAGTACTACTCCCTCCGTTCCAAGTATGCAGTATTCCCTCGTTCCAAATTATAAGATGTTTTATCTTTTCTAAATATGTTATTTTTATTATGTATCTAGACATAGTGTATATATAAGTGCCTAACAAAAATTATGAATCTAGAAAAGTCAAAATGTCTCATAATTTAAAACAGATTGAGTAGTCGTATATAGACGATCGACCATATAGTGAGGACGAAGTCAGGTAGCTAGCTGATCATCAGTCGTCAATGTCATGGAGTCATGGTGGTCATCATCTTGTGCACATTGCAGCGGGCCTCCTGGTCTCTTCGCGCCATCTCCCTCACCTCATCGTCGGTGAAGGGTGGCGGCAGCGTGCAGGGCTGGTAGTCGGCGACATACCTCTCCCTGGACTCCATCATGAAGTTGAATTTCCTGTTATTAGCGTGCGCGGCCGCAGGGCAGGCGATGGTCTCGGCGCACAGCTCGACGGCCTTCTCCGGCACGGTGGGCTTGTAGCGGAGCAGGCTGGCGTACTCGGTGAGCAGGTGCAGCATGTAGTCGTAGACGTAGTCCATGCTGAGGTCGTGGCGCGCGAATCCGCTGCCTTCCTCCGCCATCCGGCGCGCCTGCTCCGGGTGCGCGTTGCCCCAGTCGACGGCGAACTTGATGTCTGCGCACTTGCGGGCGCCGGGGTCGATGGGCCAGTAGTGCCTGCCGGCGACGAGGCCCCGGGAGAAGAAGTCCTTGAAGGGGGTGGCGACAAGCAGCACCGGCGAGTCGCAGGCGAGGATGTACTTTTGGCTCACCGACCACGACCGCCCCCGCACGTAGATCTTGTACCTGTACCGGCACTGCTTCGCCAGGTTGGAGTCCCGGAAGCCGTCCCGGTTGGCGGCGCGCCAGTCCTGCCAGAACACGCGCGTCCTCCACTCGCCGGATGAGTCGTTGCACCGGAGGAGGTCGCTGCGCTCGCCGTGCACGGTGGGGTTGCCCTTCCAGTACGCGTACGGCTCCCGCTCCGCCCACGGCAGACGCGCCGTCTCGTCCGCCATCTCCTCCAGCAGCGGCGCCCAGGGCCGGATGTTCACCTCGGGCCACCCCCAGAAGGACCAGTCCGGGAACACGATGTCCACCGTCGTGTCGTCCTTGCAGTACCGGAACAGCGGCGGCGGCGCAGGCCTCTGAGGACCTGACCACGGGCATGTCGTCGCAGTTGAACATGAGGTCCAGGTCCGGGACGCGGCCGGGGTAGCGCGCCAGCAGCTGCGCGATGCCCCACTGCGTGAAGGTGTCCCGCGTCTGGAACACACGGTGGTACGTCTCCACGTACGCGCGGCCGTCCACGATCACCAGCCGGAACGCCGCCCGGCCTCGGCCGCGCTCCACTGTCTCGCGCGTGATCCCCGTCTCGCGCGTGATCCCCGTCTCGCGCCATGGCGACAGGTCCGAGTGGATATACCGGAAGTACTCCGGGCACTGAGGAGGAGGGGCTTGTTTCTTCGATGATGATGATTTGGAGGCCAGTGATGGTGTCAATGATGGCGACGTAGAGGGGGATTGTACTGCTGTTGTGCCTGTGCGGCGGCGGGGACACGCCGATGCCAAGGAGGAGGAACTATTGCCGTTGTCGCCGCAGCTGAAGGGTATGGGCACGAGGTCCGCTTCAGGTGAGGGGATGTGGTGAGGAGGCCATCGGTGCTGCTTCACGCCGCCGCCGCCGCTCCCAGGTAGAAACGTCTGCAACCAAACATGCATGCAAGTATACTGTCACATTTACAACATGTAACAATATTATTTTACATCCATAGGTACAACTTTGATATAAAATGTATCTTTATTTAACACCATACAAATACGCTATTATTTTTCTCATTTTTCCTGTACTTCAGTCACCTGAATTTTGTGTTTGTTGTTCAGACGATGTTTCTATGATAAATTTTGCGATGTTCACGTAGTATACATGTGATGTTCTATAATATGGCCCTGTTCGTTTCTCTTATAATCCGTACTTTTCAGCTTATTTTTTCAGCCGAGACAGTGTTTTTCTCTCACAACAAATCAGCCGAAACTGCGTTTCGAATTGTTTTTTCAGCGAAGCGAACGGGGACCTATATTTTGCAATGTTCACGTACATACGACAGTCGCCTGAATTTGTGTTTGCTATTCAGACGACGTGTGGTGATGCTCGCGCAGTGTACATGTAATATTCTATAATGTATTTTATGATGTTCGCATAGTGTACATGTGATGTTCTATGGCTGTCGTCTGAAGAAAAGTCTATATTTTAGACACCTGAAATATAGCAAATCTCTATTTTTCTAATGCTACTATGCAATATGCTGATGAAATTTTTTATTATTTTCCGAGCATTTTAACAACCTCAGCCGCTAGCAGGCAGCTCCCACGCACGGTTTTTCTTATCTTAATAAAAGAAAAAAGGAAAAAAATATCAAATGACAAAATAAAAAAGGAAAAGGAAAAATCTCGGAGCAGCAAGCATGCATGCATGACGCACTTTGAACTGTGTCACTGTGTCAGCTGGGCAATCCTATATTCTGCTTCTGCTAGCTAGCTAGTGTGTGTTTCCATTTCCAAGTCAAGCTAGGTAGGGGGAAAAAAAGATGAAGGGGCGGGGCTAGTGTTTATGTATTAGTATAATTGTGTTAATTAGTTTCTACGACTCCTACTACTGCATGTAGTAGTAGTATACTGAATAGTAGGCAGGTAGGATGGATACGCCATATATGTTTATATTGTATAGACGAAGTTAGTTTGCGATGTTGTCATATATATCGTCATGCATCGTACGTGAAGATTGATTAGCTAGTCAAGGTTGAAGGGCCAGTACCGATGCGCAGTCGAGGTGGATCCAGCGGCTGGTGCCTCCGCCGCCGCCGCCGCCGCCGACGAGCAAGGCCGGCACGAGGAGACCGCCGATGACCAGGCCCACGACTCTGGTGGGCACCAGCTTCTGTGCCCAACGCATCCACCACGCCGCCACCAGCTGCGGCGGCGGCACCAACGCCGCCCCCTCCTCGTCGTCGCGCTGCTCCTCCAAGCTCTTCATAGATGGATGGACCGATGGATGCCTAACTAGCTATTAGCTTGCTTGCTTTGCTTGAAGTCTTGAACTAATTACCAAGCTAGCTAGGTTAATTTATTTATATGCATGGTCGCATGGATGATGGATGGAGGACTATCTGACCGGACACTGGAAAGCTAGGTTATTAGTAGAAGAAGGACGTGTACAGACAGAGTTTGTGGCCACCCTGTACGAGGACAAGACCGAACACACTGCTGTCTGCTCAGTCGACGATGGGCGGATCGATGCTCTAGCTGGAAAATGTTTGGCGTGCACCATGTGCCTAACGCTAGCTATAGATGCCTTATTACCTACCTGCGGAACTCCAAGCCACGGCGATTCTGTCCATGCGTTGAGTTTCTATGCTTTGCTTGGCCTCACAGATCACAGCAATCCGCATTTTACGTTTGCGTACAATACAATACAATGCAACAGCCAACAACGCTCTCCGGCCAGTGAAGAAGCAGGGTGCAGTGTTGTCATTTCTCTTGGTTGTTTCGTTCCTTCAAGTTCAGGATGGGCGTTAACGTTAGAGCAGGGGACCGATGCCACTAATTGGCGAACGTTCATTCAAACAGATGTCAGCGAACTATTCTCCGACCAGCAGACTTGCCTTACGCTGCGTTTAGTTCGCGAAATGAAAATTTTTGGATGTCACATCGGATGTTTTAGGGATGTCGGAAGGAATTTTCGGATACTAATAAAAAAAACTAATTACATAGCTCGTCTAGAAACTGCGAGACGAATTTATTAAGCCTAATTAATCCATCATTAGTGCATGTTAGTACTGTAGCACTTATGGCTAATCATGGACTAATTAGTCTTAAAACATTCGTCTCGCGTTTTCCAACCAAACTGTGCAATTAGTTTTTTTTCGTCTATATTTAATACTGCATGCATGTGCCGCAAGATTCGATGTGATAGTTTGGGGTGAAATTTTTTTGAACTAAATTAGGCCTTAATAGAAAACCATTCATTCCCACCTGTCACCTTTTTAGGGTAGTCTGATGGTATTTCATTCTCTTTCTCCTTTCGGGAGGGCGTGGTGGGCGCACACGCATTTCATTCTTTTTTCGCGGACGTGGTGGATCTCACGCGCTCCCACATTTTCTTTTATTTTTTTGAGAATCGTGCGCACATAACTGAGTGAGCATAACTTCGACGAATAATTTGACAGTGCTAAGTTATACAATACTACCTTTTCTTTTAGCGCAAAATTTACATTTTGAAAATACCTGCGAGAATAACATTTACTACCAGAAATGTGTTGGTTTATAACATGACATCTGATCAAAAGGTGCACGCCATAAACTAAATCGATCAGTTTATGACGTTTGTTGTGGATGCATTTCAACTTAGTGACATAAGTAAATGCAAGTCACAAGAAACGTCTTAAAGATAGTCCAATTCCATATTGTGACAATATTCTTGTGTCATCAACACCAATTTGCAATCGACGTAAATCCATGACAAGGATGGTGTGTCATAAATTTATATTTTAACAAAAAATAATGTGACAACAGCAGATCTCGTACGCTGGATCTCTAGTCTCTAGGATCCAAAGGAGCGGATGTACCATATATACTTGAGTTGTTGCAAATTTTTTTAACACATAAGTGCATAATTTAGATGATATTTTAACTTCACGCCTAAATCATAAAAAGTCTAACATTATAGTGATTCATAACATACAAGTTTTTTAAGAAAGGTTGCTCATTAGATAAACCAATTCAATATCTTCATAACAACAAGTATGATCCAATTTTATCAAAATTTGAATAAAAGTTTTGAAACAAAGTTAGTATCGTACACTGGTAGAGAACCGAGCTTTACTCCCGGTGGGGAACCCCCTCTAGTCCCGGTTCCCCACCCGGGAGCAAGCATCCGGGACTAAAGGGGGTCCTTTAGTCCCGGGTCAGGAACCGGGACTAAAGGAGGACCTTTAGTCCCGGTGGGTAACACCAACCGGGACTAAACGTGCCTCCTGACATGCCACGATGGCCGGCACCTTTAGTCCCGGTTGGTAATACGAACAGGAACTAAAGGTTTTTTTTTCTTTTCTTTTCATTTTTTTGTTTTCGAAGTCATATTGTACGCTACTAATTATACATTTATACGCGCGTATATTATGTTTCGGTTCAAGCACAATGAATGTATTAAATCATACAATTCAAGCATAGAAAAAAATATATATATATATGCATGCATGCATCATATATATATTTACATGCATGCATGCATATGTGTATTTTACATTATATTATTTCATGTACATATATTACAAAAAGATTGCATTACAGTTGTTGTGATATAACAAGTTTCCTCTCATCCTCTAGCTTGGCTTCCATGGCAGTGTTGGGTCGAAGTAGAACTCGCCCTTGGAACCGATGACCTGCTCATTAAAAAATCCGGCTATAGACTATTGAATTGCTTTGATTTGGTCTTGCCGTATGACCTTTTCCTCCAACCATCGAGTCTACAGGTTTAAATTAAAGGAAAATAAATTAATATATGTACATATATATATAAAGACATAGTAACACAATCAATAATAATAATTAAATGAATATATAGTGTATTTTTAACGTACTTTGAGTCTCTCTGTAGGAGTTCTTTGGGAGACCACCTTGATAAACTTGCAAATATAGTAACCACAGTAGTTGTTTCCCTGTTCCTGCCTCAGACACCATTTTACGAGAAAAAGATTTGTCATCCAATCTGGTGATCCGGTGAAAGCTATATGTTTAATTAATAAAGATGATGCGATTCAGGGGACTTACTTTCAAAGGGATTACATTCAGTGGCGCTTTGCATTTTTCCATGTGTTGCTTCTCAATAAAGGTTTTCCAAACACTGCCCAATAAAAAATTTGCCACGTCATCAGATATAGTTAATCATCATGTTTGTGTGTATATATAGTTGCTAGAGATCCCGAAATTACCTCTGAATAATATCTATCATATCTTGGTAGTCTTGTTGTGGTTTTCTCATCGAGTCATAGATTATCAAGTGACTTTTCACCAAATCGATGTCCATCAATATCTAGTGATTGCTGCATGTGTTTATAGGATATAACGCATAACACTCATTAATTAACTAGAATCAACATATGAACCATTAAGGATGATCGACATTATTAACACTCACTTGAAGTTATAGGGAAAGAGTATATCCTTCTTGTGGCGTTGGTTCACTAAGAAGTTCATGACGTTACTCTCTGACTTAGACTTCCAATTAGTCTTTGGAGTAATTGGGTTTTTGAATATTATATGGGGATCAACAAAACCAATTTTATTGCAGCCTTCCTTTCTGAGCTCTGTCATTGTAAATCTACATATATATAGTACTTGTTAGGATAATTTATATGCATATACACACATATGATGAGTTTAATAATAGATCGAAAGAATTATTATTTACAGGCAATAGCAGCTAATGATAACTTTGTCCAGAGAGGTCAGGTGGCATAGTTGATGAAATTCTGCAAAGTCAACATACATAACATCATCACCACGGAATCAATGTTCGTCTCTAATTCTGACACCAACGCAGAAGTCTCCACCGGTAGACACCTGCATGTACCAATTGTTTAGCATGTACATTTGCGTCCCCAGATCAGATAAGGCTTGAGGGTTGTATAGACTCTGACCTAGTATAAATTTTTTCTTCCAAATATCAACCTCCACCGCACTCTCAATGTTTCCATCACCAAACATCTGGTAAAGGTCGAGACCAGTCTCATCAATAAATTCACCAAGGTGATCCAAATCGACATTCGGAGGTATGTTTGCTTGATGCATTAATCCTAAATTCGAACCATATTCATTACCAACAACTAGCGGGGGGACTGATTGGTGCGCTTATTATCCGAGTTGGGCAACTCCTTTCCCTGCTCGCTTCTTTTTCTGTGCCGCCTCAATTGACTTGGTGAGAGTGCGGTCATAGTCTGATAACGTTGATTTGGACAGCTTACGAGATTCCCGCTGTTGTTGCTGGTAAGAAGCCACCCTTTTTCTTAGAATATCTGGAGCTACGAAGAAGTATGGTTTCTCCGGGTTTCTCCTTGCTTCTTGATTCTTTTTAAGTTTGTCATAGAATCTAGACATATCTTTTTTATATGCATCAGTTCCTTCTTCCTTCTCTTCAGATATTATTTTGAGAATAGCCCTTAGTTTCACGGTGGCTTTCTTTGCAGGCGGGGACTGGTTCTTCATTTGAGGGGCTGGCCTCTTGCTAGGCTTCCTGGTAGGCGGGGGCGGGGGAGGCGTTGGAGACCTTCTTGGAGGTGTTGGCAGCGGTGTTGGAGACCTCCTTGGAGGTGGCGGCTGCGGCGTTGGAGACCTCCTTGGAGATGGTGTGGATGCAGCCTCGCCTTCCAACACAATGTCATCGTACAGAGCACTATGATGATCTGGCGATTGAACAATTGGATTTAGGTTGGGGGAGGATCTGCTACAAAAAAAGGAATGACATATTATTATGAGCAGATTGTTAATTATTTAAGCCAATACAAATTAATGATGTAGTGTTTTCATCCGCACGTACCTATGGTGAGGTAGTTCAGGAGGAGGTGGAGCCGACATCCCTAGAATGATAATGTAGCGCTTGCGCCATAGAATGAATGTCTTCTCCGCTTCTCCTAGAGTCTTCTCGCCATCACCTCCAGGAATGTCAAGAGGTAAATCACTAAAACCTTTTTCAGCTTTATCTACCGAGATGGTAGCATATCCTTCTTGGATTATATTCCCATGAATCCTTGGTGTCTTGGTTCGGTTGATAGGATTAACAAGACCGATAGCCACCTTGATTGTGGAATTCCCCTTCGGAATGTGTAGCTCACACGTTGTACAAGGTTCAGTGACGTCATCCATAGGGAAGCGCGGTCCTGTGTCCCCTTGATTTGGTATCTCCGTGGAAGTCCTGGCTCTGATGCCTGCTTGCTTGCACTCACTGCTATTTGCACTTGCCTTCTGATTTCCTCCTGCATTCTCGCTTCAAGGTTTTTTTCCTGCTCCTGTGCTTCACGCACCGCTTCCTCCAACCTCTAGAGCCATTGTGCCTCTTCTTCCTTCTTTCTCTGGCGGCTTCTGTAGGAAGGTCTGTCCTGAGGGAATCCATGCTCCCACGAGACACTTCCTTTGCCTCTAGTTCGGCCACCATGTTCAATAGTCCTGATGGCGTATGTCAGCTCATCCTTCTCTCTGTTGGGCCTGAACGCACCACTAGCAGTAGCTCTCTGAGCATAAAACAATCTGTCTGCTGCTTCTTGCAGTCTTGCACCATAAAAGCACTTCCCTGTCTCCTGGTCTAGTGTTCCCCCATGAGCGAAAAACCAATTCTTTACACGTTCTCCCCACTCGAGTGATTCTGGTCTGATACCCTTGGCAAGAAGGTCTGCTTCCATTTTGTTCCACTTCTTAATGGCAGTCGGGTAGCCACCTGATCCCAAGTTATGGTGGTATGTCTTCTGTTGGGCATTACGTTGGTTCTTTATCACCTGACTCACACCCTCTTCCGAAGTCTTGTACTATACAAACTCATCCCAATAGGGCATCTGCTTTGAGATCGGGCCTGGGACAGTAAAATCTGGTGCTATGTTCTTCTTGACATACGTCGTGTATAGGTGTTTCTTCCAAGTCTGAAATTGGGTGGCCATCTTCTTCATTGCCCAATCCCTAACTCGTTCCTTCAATTCATCACCATCAATTATATCATCATAACCTTCTGTTTAGAGCGTGAAATGTACCAAGACATCTTTCCAAATTAACGTCTTGTCACGATCGGAGACAAAACTGATATGAGGAGCATTGGTCTTCTTCTTCCATTCACGGGTACTAATCGGGAGCCGATCCCGTACAAGGTAACCACAGTGGTGCACAAATTTCATTTTATTTGGCCCCCCCGTTTCTCCTGTATCCATATTGAACTCCGAGATGATGAAGCGACCCTCCAATGGCTTTTTGGGACCTCGAACATTTTTACTCTTCGTTGTAGTTGTTGATGTCGATCCAGAGGGCTACAAAACATAAACATTATTTTTAATGTCATGAGCACACATAAGACATATGATAATATATATAGCTAATAATAAAAAATATATACTTGGCCAATATGTTGTTTCTCATTTTGTTCAAGAGCTAAGTACTGACTCCCGTCATCTGCATCCTCTTGCATGTTATTTTTAGCACCATCATCGCCGGCAACTTGAGTGCCAGTGTTGATCAAATTCATCATCAACTCCTCCTCGTCCATGTTTCTCGGGTCGGCCATCTAGCTTCAAAAAATAAAACCAATATATAGTACGTCAAATCTTTGCTTACATGCGTATAATCTATGAACAATATGCATTATTAAATCTTGCCCCTCGGTCACGGATGCAATTCGCCACACTAGGGCGAATCTGCGTCGGTACTAGGGCGAATTAGGGCTATACATAAATGGCCGAGGGCGAATTGCGTCGGTGACTAGGGCGAACCACGTCGATGACATCAACAGCGCGGTTCGCCCTGGTGTGATTGTTTAGCGTTAATGATAACGATAATACGAATGTTGATCGACTAGGCCGCGAGAGAGGGCGGTGTGACAAGAGTGGCGGTGCTCCACTCCGCCGTATATATGTCTGTACACATGGGTGAACGAGGGCGGCGGTGCTCCGCCGTATACATAAATTCTATGCTGATAATGTAAGTATAAGTCATTATGAAATGTAAGTATATGTGTCTTATTGCTAATATAACCATTACTATTTCCGAAATGATAAGAATTTATCTTCTTTTTGGACTTTTCTTTCTTGTGGCCCAAATTGTCTTTAGCCATGCATGCAAGTCCAACCAAAACTGCTTACATCATCACATGTGATATTTTTTATAAACTAAAAAACGCTTAGTTTACAAACTGGGTATCCAAATTGAGTTCCTATTTGACCATTATATATCCTACAATAAATCCTTCAAAAAAAAGACCCTACATGAATATATTTGGATAAAATTTTGTTAACAAACATTGATCTATGAAGATAGAAAAAATTCTTGTATTGAGCAAAGGCAATGTTCTAGATTCATGAAACAATGTTCTACTTTCAAAAGAGAAATGTTTTCAATTTAGGAGAACAAATTTCTACGTTTCAGATCTATTCGGTATCACAGCAAGAATGTACATTTTAAAATTGAATTTGAAAAACTAAAAAATTTAAAGCATAATTTTGGGGCCATATACTATTTTAATTGAAAATATCATCAAGTAAAGGTTGTACATGTCTTCTAGCTCAACAACTTCAATAGAAAGTTCTTAATCTAACTTGAAAGGGTTATGAACTTCATTGCGCTGTATTTCTTTTTGAGACCGGTCACATTATTACCAACTATGTCTACAAATCGATTTCAGGGTGATATACCAACCGTCTTTATAAATCGATTTATGGTGGTAACTTGAAACATCAATCGTAATATCTGTAAGTATTTTTAAAGATAAATGGTGACTAGCCACTGTATCGTTGTACGCTTAATTTGCCGTTTTCGTTGGTGTCGCTGGATGACACGCGTCGGTTACGCGCGCTAATGATGAAGACTACGCTTGTCGTCGTCGTTAAGGAATGGCCTGGTGGCTGACAATAGCTGCTTGTGCACACTCGCGGACGACGAACTTAACATTTTTACAACACAGTACACATCCAAGCAGCGAGGTCGTATCAGCAGCAGCAGAGCAGCGAGGTCGTCGGCGCGCGGTACACATTTTTACAACACCAAGCAGCGGCTAGCGAGGTCGTCAGCGCTAATGACGAAACACATTCAAGATCGCATCAGCAGCGAGGTTGTCGGCGCTAATGACAAAACACATTCAAGATCGCATCAGCAGCGAGGTCGTCGGCGCGCGGTACACATTTTTACAACACCAAGCAGCGGCTGGCGAGGTCGTCGGCGCTAATGACGAAACACATTCAAGATCGCATCAGCAGCGAGGTCATCGGCGCTAATGATGAAACACATTCAAGATCGCATCAGCAGCGAGGTCGTCGGCGCTAATGACGAAATTAACTTACCAAAACTTACCAAGCAGCGGCTGGCGCGCGTTGGGCCGAGGCAGGCAGCAGCAGCGAGGTCGTCGGCGCGTGGGGTGGCATGGGGACCGCGGATGCGCGCGAGGCGGTGGTGACTACCGGCGTCGGGCGGGGTGGCGGCGGCGTCCTCGGTGTGGCGTGGGTGCAGGGGAGAGGAATCGGCGAAGAACGCAAGGAAGAAGATGGCCCTGGTATATATAGGCCATACCCCTTTACTCCTGGTGCCATCCCCCCACCGGGAGTAAAGGTCCTTTACCCCCGGTGCGTATTACCAACCGGGAGTAAAGGTACCTTTACTCCCGGTGCGTCTTACCAACCGGGAGTATAAGGTATACCTTTACTCCGGTTGGTAACACGCACCGGGAGTAAAGGGTTTTTTTTGGCGGGCCACGAAACTGCAGACCACCTTTACTCCCGGGTGGGATTCCCACCTGGGAGTAAAGGTGGCCTACAGTTTCGTTTCCCGCCTGTTTTAAGCAATAGTCTTGTTAAATACAATAGAAATGCAATAGTTTTTGTTAAATACATAGTAAATTAAATAAAAAGCATAAAATTATTTTGTTAAAAATATGGATTTTCTTTTTCTTTATTGCACATAGAAAAAATCTATAACCTAACTTTTTTATTTTTTGTTACAATTATAAAACATAATGTAACTAATATTTATTATTTCGTTAATGCAAAAATGTAGTGTTTAATTAAAATTATTAAAACTATTGGTTTTGGACAGGAAATTTGTTTTCACATCATTTTAACGTTAATATTTTAATTTTTCATCACTCAGTATCCTAATTTACCTTTTTGAGAGAGAAATCCCACCAAATCAAACATTGATTTAATTTGAAACATGACATAATAAACATCTGAATTCACAATTATTACATAATATCTCAAACACACACTACATTAAATCACTATATCATCAAGTGGGCACAGCAGTGAACTTCTTCTTTACGTATGTCCCTTGGTTATGATCGCGTCGTAACCATGGAGTGTCCTCATCATTTACCAAGATGCTAGGGTCTTTGTTCACTTTGAATAGCGGAATTCGGTCATCCTTTTCATAATCTTTTGACATGTCCGACTTGTCCTCAATTCCCACGATGACTCTTTTCCCTGAAAGAATTATGTGATGCTTTGGCTCTTTGGTTGAGTCATTATCGTTTTTTCCTCTTTTTGGTTTGGTAGACATATCATTGACATAGAACACCTGATTCACATCCTTGGCAAGGACGAATGGTTCGTCTTTGTACCCAATATTACTAAGGTCTACTGTTGTCATTCCATACTCGTTGTCTACTGTTACCCCGCCTCCGGTCACCTTGACCCATTGGCACTTGAACAATGGGATCTTCAAAGTAGGTGCATATTCTAGTTCCCATATTTCATCTATGCATCCATAATATGTCTGCTTATTCCTATTCGGGTCTGTGGCATCTATACGGACACTACTGTTTTGGTTGGTACTCCTTTTATCTTGGGCTACTATGTAGAATATGTTCCCATTTATCTCGTACCCTTTGTATGTGACGATATGCCATGATGGTTGCATAGCCAATAAATACAGTTGCTCATGGATGCTCTCATCACCTTGACATTTTTTTCACAACCAACCGCTGAAAATTTCCATGTGCTTACGCGTAATCCAAGCTTCAGTCTTCCCTAGAAACTCGGATCATAAGAGATCCTTGTGTGTCTCAATATACGGATCTACCAAAGAGGAGTTCTGTAGAACTGTGTAGTGCGCTTTATTGAAATAATCATCATCCATATCAATATATGTTTTCCTCCTTAGTGTCCCCTTTCTGCTTAGTCTCCCTTCATGTCTCGATTTAGTAACACCAATCGATTCAAGGTCGGGAATAAAGTCAACACAGAACTCAATGACCTCTTCTGTTCCATAGCCCTTGGTGATGCTTCCTTTTGGGCGAGCATGGTTGTGAACATATTTCTTTAGGACTCCCATGAATCTCTCTAAGGGGAACATGTTGTGTAGGAACACAGGACCGAGAGTGAAAATCTCCTTGACTAGGTGAACTAAGAGGTGTGTCATAATATCAAAGAAGGAAGGAGGGAACACCAACTCAAAGCTGATGAGACATTGAACCACATTATTCTGTAGTTTAGCTAGATCAGTTGGATCAATTGCCTTCTGAGAAATTGCATTGAGGAATGCACATAGCTTCACGGTGGCTAAACATACATTTGGAGGTAGAATTCCTCTTAATGCAACTGGAAGTAATTACGTCATGAGAACGTGACAGTCATGGGACTTTAAGTTATAGAATTTCTTCTCTGGCATATTTATAATACCCTTTATATTCGAGGAGAATCCAGATGGTACCTTGATGTTGTTTAAGCATTCAAACATGATTTCCTTCTCCTCTTTGCTTAGAGTGTAGCTAGCAGGACGTAAGTAATGGCATCCATCATTTGTCTTCTCTGGATGTAGGTTGTCTCTTTCTCTTAAACAACGCAGGTCCTGTCGTGCTTCAAATGTGTCCTTAGGCTTTCCATACACACCCATAAAGCCTAGCAGGTTCACACAAAGATTCTTCGTCAGGTGCATCACGTCGATCGAGCTGTAGACCTCTAGGACTTGCCAATAGGGTAGGTCCCAAAATATGGACTTCTTCTTCCACATGGGTGCGTGACCGTTAGCGTCGTTCGGAACAGGTTGGCTTCCATGTCCTTTTCCAAAGACGACTTTCACATAATTGACCATATCGAGTACATCCTTACCGGTTCGGTTGCGAGGCTTGGTCAGGTGGTCTGCCTTCCCTTTAAAATGCTTGCCTTTCTTTCTTACGGGGTGATTTGCAGGAAGAAATCGACGATGGCCAAGGTACACGACCTTTCGACATTTTTTCAAGAATACACCTCTAATATCACCGAAGCAGTGTGTGCATGCATTATATCCCTTATTTGACTGTTCTGAAAGATTACTTAGAGCAGGCCAATCATTGATTGTTACGAACAACAATGCTCGCAGGTCAAAGTGTTCCTGTTTGTACTCATCCCACACATGTACACCTTCTTTATTCCACAAAATGAGAAGTTCATTAATAAGTGGTCTCAGGTACACATCGATGTCATTGCCAGGTTGCTTCGGGCCTTGGATAGCACAGGCATCATAATGAACTTCCGCTTCATGCATAACCAAGGAGAAATGTTGTAGATACTTAGAGTAATAGGCCAAGTGCTATGACTACTGTTCTGCTCTCCAAAAGGATTGATATCATCTGTACTTAAAGCAAATCTTAAGTTTCTTGCGTCATTTGCAAACTCCGGGAATTCTCTGTTGATTGCTCTCCACTGGGACCCATCAGCAGGGTGTCTCAACATATTGTCTACCTTACGGTCTTCTTTGTGCCATCGCAACAATTTTGCATGTTCTTTGTTTCTGAACAGACGTTTCAAGCGTGGTATTATAGGAGCATACCACATAACCTTGGCAGGGATTTTCTTCCGCGGACGTTCGCCCTCAACATCACCAGGGTCATCTCGCCTGATCTTATACCGCGACGCATGGCATACCGGGCATGCATCCAATTTCTCGTACTCTTTGCCACGGTATAGGATGCAGTCATTAGGACATGCATGTATCTTCTCTATTATTAGCCCCATAGGACAGACAACTTGTTTTGCTTCGTAGGTAGTGGCGGGCAATTCATTGTCCTTCGGAAGCATCTTCTTTTGGATTTTTAGTAACTCTCCAAATCCCTTGTCAGATACACCATTCTTTGCCTTCCATTACAGTAATTCTAGTGTGGTTCCCAACTTTTTCTGCCCTACATCACAAGTTGGGTACAACAATTTCTTGTGATCTTCTAGCATCCGCTCGAACTTGATCTTCTCCTTTTCACTTTCACATTCTCTTTGTGCGTCACGAATGACCTGAGAAAGATCATCATCCGGCTCATCTTCTACGGCTACCTCTTCTTCAGCTTCTCCTATTGCAGTATCATTGAAGCACGCATCATCGGGAATAATATCATTGTCGTCCCATTGTTCTTCTTCACCTTCTTCCATTACAACACTGGTTTCTCCGTGCTTTGTCCAACAAATATAGTTTGGCATGAAACCCGACTTGAACAAGTGTGAATAAAGAGTCCTTGAGCAAGGATATTCCACCGTATTCTTACATATGGCACATGGGCAGCACATGAAACCGTCGCGTTTGTTTACCTCGGCTGCACGTAACAAAGAATGCACGCTGTCAATGAACTCTTGGGAGCGGCGATCAGCATTATACATCCAATGATGGCTCATCTGCATTACATGACATAAATACCATATTAAAACCTAGATCATAATTAATTATTTATACAACATGCGTGCCACCACAAAAGATACAAATTTATGAAAGCATCGCTATAATGTAGATAATCCCAACTACCACTAAAAGAACTAAAGCTAAAATACATTTCAGTAGCACTAGGATTTCACGACCAATCTCAACTAAAACAGACAGATCCTCCGATTGTGCAACATCTTTGGGCTTCTTCGGCTGGATTACTGCCTCATTAGCCGCCGTATCTGCCTGTTGTGCAAGATATTTTTGCACGAGTTCAACATACTCTTCCTCCCAGTAGAAGCCTGAACATCGTCCACTGCCATCCCACTGAAATTAAAACAAAAAATTAGAACTTTAATCACAACCATCATGAAAATAGGTATAAACTAACCATAATCATTAAATACGATAAAATAACTCACATTGCGATCCGGGCACTTATAGAAGATACGATCCTTGTTGGGACCCTCCTTCTTCACTCGGTACTCCATCACAATCTTCGTCTCATCACGACACTTGTCGCATGGAATGAGAGGGAGGCCCGGCCTAAGTCGCTTTGGAAACCCATGAGAGGCCGAGGACCCAGAAGCAGTTGCCATCTACTCTCTATACTTATTTTTTAATACACTATAAATTTCTCCTTTTATAAACAAATAAAATTAAGAAACTATAAAATTATCTAGATCTCTAAACAATGATATTTTTAATGGTCATTGTATTCTCGTCTTTTACTACGGCAGGTAAGTAATTCACATGATATTTCCGCAAATTAACAGAAGAATGGGAGTGTACACACATAACAGACTACTGCGACGATATCGGGACGTATGAATAAATAACCATCCGTACTAGTTGACCTTACTTACGTGATCATCTCGGCGAGCATTTCTCCATCGGACGGCACCGTACTTGGCCACGGAAGAGCTTCAATTCTACGAGGAAGGGAACACTGTCTTCCACGACCGTTGCCACTCTCCCTCGTAGAATCAAAGCTCCTCCTTGACGTCCGTTACCGCTCCACAGAGAACATGCTCGCCGAAATGAACACGGTCCGCTAGTTCAACTAGTACGGATTTTCTATAATTTTCTAACTATTTTCTAAGTTTTTCATTTCATAAAAAATTAAAATAAAAAGTACGGTAACTGATAGACTACTGCGACGATATCGGGACATGTGAATAAATAACCATCCGTACTAGTTGAACTTGCTTACGTGATCATCTCGGCGAGCATTTCTCCACCGGACGGCACCGTACTTGGTCAAGGAAGAGCTCCGATTCTATGAGGAAGAGAACACGGTCTTCCACGACCGTTGTCGCTCTCCCTCGTAGAATCAAAGCTCCTCCTTGACGTTCATTACCGTTCGGCAGAGAACATGCTCGCCGACATGAACACGGTCCGCTAGTTCAACTAGTACGGATTTTCTATAATTTTCTAACTATTTTCTAAGTTTTTCATTTCATAAAAAATTAAAATAAAAAGTACGGTGATTGACAGACTACTGCGACGATATCGGGACATGTGAATAAATAAGCATCCGTACTAGTTGAACTTGCTTACGTGATCATCTCGGCGAGCATTTCTCTACCGGACGGCACCGTACTTGGTCAAGGAAGAGCTCCGATTCTACGAGGAAGGGAACACGGTCTCCCACGACCATTGTCGCTCTCCCTCGTAGAATCAAAGCTCCTCCTTGATGTCCGTTACCGCTCGACAGAGAACATGCTTGCCGAGCTGAACATGGTCCGCAAGTTCAACTAGTACGGATTTTCTATAATTTTCTAACTATTTTCTAAGTTTTTATTTCATAAAAAGTAAAAATAAAAAGTACGGTGATTGACAGACTACTGCGACGATATCGGGACATATGAATAAATAACTATCCATACTAGTTGAACTTGCTTACGTGATCATCTCAGCGAGCATTTCTCCACCGGACGGCACCGTACTTGCCACGGAAGAGCTCCGATTCTACGAGAAAGGGAACACAGTCTTCCACGACCGTTGCCGCTCTCCCTCGTAGAATCAAAGCTCCTCCTTGACGTCCGTTATCGCTCGGCAGAGAACATAGTCGCCGAGATGAACACGGTCCGCAAGTTCAACTAGCTACTTTAACCTTCTTTCATGTAAATATGCAAGCTTGAAGTGATTTTAAGCTCAAATTGCTTACAAATGAAAAAAACCACAATAAAGAACCATATATATAGTGAACAAAATGAGATAAGACAATGGTGAAAAATGAGAGTATGAGATTGGTAACCTTTACAACTGAAGAATCGACGGAGAAATCGAAGAAATCGACGGAGGAATCGAAGAATGGATGGAGGAACAATGGAGGGAGGGAGGAAGCAAGAACACTACTGCAGTGAGTTTCAAAATGTGCTGAGCTCGGGCTCGGGGAGGAAGGAGACGACTGGAATATAAAGGGGGGACCTTTAGTCCCGGTTGGTGGCTCCAACCGGGACTAAAGGTAACTTTCCAACCCCGGGCGCAGCCACGGCCCGGGAGTAGACCTTTACTCTCGGTTGGAGCCACCAACCGGGAGTAAAAGTATACCTTTAGTCCCGATTGGTGGCTCCAACCGGGACTAAAGGTCCCTGCCACCTCTGTCTGGCGCAGTAGCCGTTGGGCAGGGACCTTTAGTCTCGGTTGGAGCCACCAACCGGGACTAAAGGTATTTCTAGTCCCAGACGCAAAAAATTCCGGGACTAGAGTCCCATTTTGACCGAGGATCAAAGGTATGTTCTCTACTAGTGGTAGTTCATAATTTTGATATCTCTTCATTCATATTTTTCTTGTAACAAAGAATTCAGGTGAAAAGCACTAGCCAGCGACAAGGATAATCAGTCTTGCATTTAATATAAGCTGTAGTTAAAAATATTTTAGCTGAGCACTAGCCAGACCAGGTTCCTCCGAACCAGCCCGATTCGCAAAATAAATAAATAAAAACAGCACCAGCCCAGGAGCCTCCGAAGTGGTGGGAAATAAATAAAATACAAAATAAATTTGCAGCAACAAAGGCCAGAACCTGAGAACGGCCACTTAGAGGAAACGTGGTCATACCACTAAACACGTAAATGTTTGTGTAATACAATATCTTGCGAGTTTAATATACGTACGATTCTTATCTAAAGAGAAAAATAAGGACCCCGATTCAAGAATCAAACTCCACAAACCTTAAGGATCAAGACCACTAGAACCCAAATGCTTTTACGAGCGTCGGCTACTAAACATAATTAATTATTAATTTTCATTCAATGCAAGTTTGCATTCAAAAGAAATAAAAAAACGTCATCTAGTAGAAATCGAACATAGGACCTTTCGTTGTTCTATCAAAGTAAATAAATATATCACTGATATTCGTTTTATTTGTGCATTTATCATAGGTCATGTTCATTTTAGAGCATAACTCTCTAATCTTCCATCTATTCACCTGTAAGCTTCAACGTGATATATATGATAAAACAAAAGTATTTGTTGATCACGTTGGTAATCCATTAGAAATTGGTTTTAGGTAATCTGTTGGATGATAGGGGAAAACCTAGATAGAAACTAATATTAGGAGATCCTTCATATATGCTTTTAGGGGAGAGAGGATAAGTAATCTGTTGGAAGTGCTCTGAGATTCGATGTCGTATGCGCCTCAAACTTTTTCTCAAGCTTGTGCATGCCACGAGTTAAGGAGATGCTAAGTTTCAGATTTTTTCGGAGATGGTTTGCTATTTTCTATAGTTTAAATAAATTTATGTGTGATGGTACAAATTAACTGGAGGTTGAACTGAGGCTACCTCAAAACGATTCAAAACAGTACCAAATTTTTATAGTGGGTCTCATATGTTCCAATGAATCAAAATTGGTGGGGGTGGATTGAAAATTATATTATTTTGAAGTGGTAACTCAATATTCTTTCTCCATTTTGAAGTGGATAGGACATACTTATATATATATATATATATATATATATATATATATATATATATATATATATATATATATATATATACTGTACATGACGACGACTACAAGTTAGTTTGTGATGTTGTCATATATATCGAACGTCATTCACGATATATGTATTACTACGATGAAGCCACCGTTAAAATGTCCCAAAGGCCGGACGCCACGCTCCACTTATTGTCGCATGCATGGTTCGTCTAAAAAAATCAAGTCCCCATGAAAAGCTCGTCTCCCTAACTCCACGCTCGTGCGTCGTGGCTTTCCGGCGTCGTGTGGTCATCCGACTGTCCCAATTCGCCGCGCCGCCGTCTCCATCCCGCGCCGCCAGCGCCATCCCCACGGCGCCCCCATCCCTACAGCACCTCCGTCTCTCGCGGAGAGGAGGAATCCTCCGCGTGAGGTATGCTGCCAGTCGCCCCACCGACTGCAATTGCCGTCGGACCCGGTCGTTGGCGCCTTGCCCTCCGCCTCCAAGCTTCATGCACGTGCTCGTCGAGTGCAGCGGCGCCTCGGTCCCCTGCCACCCTGCTGTGTTCCGTCCTTCGCCGCGCCCAGGCCAGGCGGCCAGGAGAGGGGGCGTCACTGGCCAGGCCCAGGCGCAACTAGCAGCGCCAGCATCCTTGGCTGCTAGCTGGCCGAAACCAGCCGTCCCCCGCTCTTGTGCTGCGTCGTACGGAAGAAGGGTGAAAAACGGTTGTTGCAAGCGTTTGTTTCAAGTGTTTCGGATGTTTTGGAGGTATGTTATAAGTGTTTCATACTGGATGTTGCAAAAGTAGATCAGGATGTTGTACTTGTTGTAATGGTTGTACACATATGTTGCAAGCTCTCGTTCTCAATGTTTCATCTATTTTTTCCAATGTATGTTGCAGGTTGTTTATCTAGATGTTGCATATATTTTTATACATATGATGCAAGTGTTTTATCTGGATGTTGTGTATGTTTATAATGGTTTCAAGTATTTTTTCAGGTGTTTTTTTCAAATGCTTCGTACGCATGTTTCAAATGTTTTATTTATTTTGGGACGTATGTTGCAATTATTGTATCTGAATGTTTCAAAATTAGATCAAGTGTTGCATCTTCCCTCATCGCCTTTCTGCTGTCTCGCCTCAGGTGTCAGGCACGGGAAGACGGAGGCAGTCCCCATTGGCGCGGACGGGCCCCACATGCTTGCGGGCTTGCGCAGCTGGCGAGACATGGACGGGCAAGCGCAAGATGCGAGATGGGGCGCAGCGGTGCGGGCGTCCGAACAGACGGGCTAGCGCCCGGACGTCTGGGTGCTAGCCATGCCCGTATTATTAAGGACATGATGCATGTATGCACGTGAGGATCCTATCCTAGCTAGCTAGAGGTGTACATAGTACCGATGCGTAGTCGAGGTGGATCCAGCGGCTGGTGCCTCCGCCGCCGCCGACGACGAGCAAGGCCAGCACGAGGAGACCGGCGATGACCAGCCCCACGCCTCTGGCGGGCACCAGCTTCTGCGCCCGACGCCTCCGCCTCGCCGCCACCAGCTGCCGCTCTGCTGCTGATGATGATTCCACCAGCTGCGGCGGCACCAACGCCGCCCCCTCCTCGTCGTCGCGCTGCTCCTCCAAGCTCTTCATGGATGGATGGAACGATGATGGATGCCTGCTAACTAGCTATTAGCTTGCTTGCTTTGCTTTGCTTGGACTAACCAAGCTAGGTTAATTTATATGCATGGTCGCATGGATGATGGATGGAGGGCTATTTGACCGGCCGGCCGCGCGCGCCGGGCCGGGGGAGAAGAAATTAAGCAGAGCACTGCAGTACTGCACTAAACGACTCCACTAGCTAATAGTCAGCGCACGCAGATCGAGGGCAGTCTTCCACTCCATCGGTGGTTCCGTTTGCGTGTTAATCGGCAAAGAAGAACCCCCTTTGCGTGGTCTTTACTTAAACATATCTAGCTAGCTAAGGGATTATTTACATATTTACCATCATCATTATGAAGAAGAAACACATGCACGTATAATATACTACCACTGCTACTACGGTTACGTTGCTCGCGCGCTTCCTTTCCTTTGATTTCCTCGTCAACCAGGCAGACGCCACACCTTTACTACCTAGCTGCTACTACCAAAACTATAAGTCCTCTTCTTCTCCCTACCTTGTTCTTCCTTGCGTGCTTGGTGGATGTAGGGACGGACGGCATATGGTGCCGTTTTTACATACGCTCAGACACTTACTTGTCTTTGGTGTGTGCTAAAACTGCAAGCACGCCATGGCGTGCAACCTGGAGGTCTGCAAGAAAGAGTCGCAGCATGAAATAAGCTCGAGCCGACCAATGCCAAGCAAGTAATTACTGCATGTTTGCAGACTATCTCTAGTGTTCAGATTTGTATTGTGGAGATTTTTTTTTTCCATTTGAGGTACAAATAGACTCGATACCAAGTAGACATAAGAATAGTAAGGTTTATTTGATAGGCTAAGACTAATTATTAGCCGAGCTAAAAAATTAGCCATCTAAATATTAGTCAGTGTATGTTTGTATCCTTCGCTAATGGGCTAACAACTAGTCAATACTTGTTAAAAATTAGCCCTACTATGGATGACTAAGCAAAATTTTAGATAAAAGTTGTTAGCCACTTAGTCTATATATAGGATCCAAACAGACCCTAAGTAGAGACTCATTTTTCATTCTTTCATAATTATTAGGACCTCCGATTATAGCCTTGATTTGTGGACTATTAAGTTCAATAAAAGTTTATTTTAAACGGGTTGGTCATGGTAATATGCTATTTGGATCACTAATCCCATTTGATTATGTGGCAAATAATCATAAACATCTAATTTTATATACACAAACTCTCACTACAACATGACACCCCCTTTTGCAACGTGAATATGCATTGCTAAAAGTCCATATATGTGTTGGCAGGGTTTATACCTAGTTACCAACGCGTATAATATGCATTGCTTAAAGAGTGGCATTGCAAGGATCAATTGCAACACTTATTTATATGTTGGTAACACATACTAATAACTGTTGTAAAGTTGCAACACATAATAATAGGTTATGACAACGCTTATATGTCTGTGTACAAACCATCGGCAAACTACTTCTATGGTTTGTTGCAACATATTGATTTACTTTGTTGCAACACTTATATGTGTGTTGCAAGGAATAAACCATGCAGTCATTAATATCATAAATATTTAATTTTTGAGACAAATATAGGGATAATGCTAGTCCAATTTAATTAAAGATGCAAGACCATCCGACAGATAGAAAATAAGCACACGGTGGGAACAGAGCATAAATTTGATAGACAGCATCCAAGTGCATCTCCAAGAGCCTTTCTAAATTTCACTCTTTAAATCATTATTTGAAAAGTCATTTGCTTAAAAATCGCTTTCTATATCTTTTCACTCTCCAACAGTTTTTCTATATCTCATGCACACTCTAGAGAGTCATTCTCGTATTCTATTTTTGGCTAGCGAAAAATCTAAAATAGAAGATAGCTATATTTTGATGACCATTTGGAAAAGCTGTTGGAGGATAGTTTTTCATCAAAATCTCTATTCCTAGCATTTAGGAAGGATATGGAGAGTCTCCTGGAGATGCTGTGTATTTATATATTTCTAGCAATAATAGGCTGAAGAACTTTTGCTTTTACCATGCAACCATTTGCTGGACATCCATGATGAGGACAAGTAGGAACTACATGGTCTTGAAAACCGATTATTTTTTTGTTAGCATCCTTACTAGCGTTTTTGTCACGGTTGTTATTGGTAAGTATAGAGATGCGACAAAGATTTGACAACTATGAAAATGTACGTGAGTATCTTGGGGCAACTTCAATGACTATCCAGCTACACGGACATGTGTGATTGGTGAGCAACGAACCAGACATATCCGTCCTCATCGATGGCTTCCTTGGGAAGCTTGACGCTGATTCATCAACAAGTTATCTTGTAACAAATTTTCAGCTCCCCCGCTGCAACCCACGTCCACAAACCTAGTATTTACAAAAGATGCAAATAAATGGAAAAAATCAATAGTGTAATAATTTAAAAACTGATGGTTAGCATTGTTTAAAGTTATTTACTAATTTCCAAAGTTTTGGAACCATGTCCTTGTAAAAAATAGAATATCAATTAAGCACATACTCCCTCCATTCTAAATTATAAAATGTTTTGGCCTTTCTAGATATATTGCTTTTACAATGTATCTGGACATAGTATAAATCTAAGTGCATAGTAAAAGTTATGCATCTTGACAAACCAAAACGTCTTATAATTTGAAATGGAGAGAATATGAAGGAAATCTAAGATGCATATATGTGCCAAAATATATTTGGTTTATAGATATGGCGTGAGTGAAAGAAGTTAACATTTCCTAATTTTCCTAAAATGCAAAAGGTATTAGATTTGGTCATATTGGTATAGATGGCCAAAAATGGGTGGCCCGGAACAAGCCCAATAAGGCACGGCCCACCTGAGGTTGGCCCAGCACAATGGTATGTTGGGTTATCCATGCCGGCCTAACGGGCCCAATGGGTCATGCTAGCCCGACTAGCTCAACAAAACATGAAATCAAGAGGAATCTTTGATCATGAAAATTCATCCTTCACATTCATTGTTCATACACACACAAAGTCAAATCAAATCCTATGTAAAAAAAATGAATCAAATCCAAGAGGAGGATGCCGCTACCGCCTTTGCAATGGCCGGCCACACCACCACGCGAGTTCGTTGAGGCCGCACCACCAAGCGGAGCCACGCTACTAACCTATGTGGAAGGGGAAAGAGAGTGTAGCTGGGATGGCGGCGGTAGGGAAGAACGAAGAAGCTATGATTTGAGGGGCGAAGAATTATATACATATGTTGGGCGGGTTTGCACCTAGGCCTTGCTGAGCTGGCTGAGCTCCCTTTTGCCTTTCAACAGCCAACTTATTGTTTCAAGAAAAAAAACAGCCAACTTGAGGAAACTGCCTTCCTTGGCGACCATCTCCACGGTTTTTGTGCATTTGCATAACATGTAGTAACATACGGTGGGAACAGGCCATAAAATTCATAGATGTTAAAAATATGTCGAATATTTATTTGTACTAATGGGGTTATAGTAGACTTATGTTGTAATTAGCATTATAGGGTTAGATGAGCTAGGTGTTGACTCTTGTAACCTGATCCCTCTATAGAAGGAGGGGGCTACACTTGTAACCCACTTCCATCACGAGAGTGAGAAGCAACACGTAGTGACAGGCTCGCAAGGGGTGCTGGCGGCTTTGGCCGGTGCCCCGGGTAGCCGGTGTCGTGGTATCGGGGAGGAGCATCCATAAGCATGCTCTTGGGACATAGGCTTCGGCCGAACCTCGTTACCAAACATCAAATCTCTTATGTGTTGTGTGCGATCTCTCGTGAGCATCTCGCCTAGGTAGATCCAAGCAATCGATTCATGTTAGGCGCCGATATCACAACAATTGGTATCGAAGTTGTATGGTTGTTTTGAGGATCTTAGGAGGCGAGGGAAGAGGTGGAAGCTCGAAGATCATGCTCGACGGGTGCTGAGGTGCTGCTCAGGGTGGCACAAGCACTACTGGAAACAAGCAATTTGCCGAGTGCCAGCGGCACTCGGCAAAGCCCGAAATACACTCGGTAAAGGCTTTGCCGGGTGCCGCACTCGGCAAAGAGCAGTCGGCAAAGAACCCGTCAGCAAAGGTTTCTTTGCCGAGTGCCACATATCGGGCACTCGGTAAAGCCTTTGCCGAGTGTCACGTCAGCACTCGGCAAAAAAAAACCGACGTCAACTCTGACGGCCTCTTTGCCGAGTGCCATACTCTTGCACTCGGCAAAGAATTTTTTTCTTTTTTAAAAAAAATCTTTGCCGAGTGCCATGGCTCTGGCACTCGACAAAGTTGGGAAATTGGGTCTCTGCTTCCCAGCTTTGCCGAGTGCCATGGTCACGGCACTCGGCAAAGCCCTCTTTGCCGAGTGTGGCACTTGGCAAAGAGGGGGAAAATGCTTTTTTTGTTTTTTGCTTTCCATCAGCGCAAACAAAGAAATCACATATATATCAACACACAGCACAGGTCTGAAGGCTCGCCATGAAGCTGAACATGTCCTGCAGCCTCTGCGTCTTGGCCGCCCTCTAGGCTTGTACAGCCTCCATCTCCAGCCGATGGGCCTCTGCCTGGGCCACCTGCTGGGCCTCCAACCTCCGCAAGTCAGCCTGCAATATTCCACCCGCAATGTTTAAACAATGCAAAGGCAAGGTAGATGTGTAAAAGCAATGAACGACGAATAAAACAGTACTAACCTGGAGTTCCACCATCTACTGCTGTGAGCTCTGCTGCCGAGAGCGTATGGGGAGGGAGGAGCTCGTGCTCCTTGCTTGAATCTCAGCGAGGTTGGGAACAGAGGTAGAGTCGACTGTGCTGTCCTCCATCCAGTACCGGCCATGCTGCTTCCCTCCTCCCAGCCTCATGAGGAGGTCTGTGTCCAGGGGCTGGGTGGCCGGATCGAAGTCCTCCCCATGGCGCTCGCGGGCCGCCGAGGTGTACTCGCTAAGCTTGCTGTGGACGCTCGCGCTGGTGTACGCCTCGGGCCCGTCCGCTAGGTTGTAGGTGACTTCCGGGGACGTCGCCTTGCCCTTGTGTGCCAGGGCGTACGCCATGAACTCGTTGCATTCCTGGCCTTGGTGCGCCTGGGACTACGAGGAAAACACAAAGATGATTACAAGTAATGAGAATTGAGCGTTAGAATAAATAAATAAAGATGAAAACACAAGGAAGATTACTCATGTCTGGGCGTACGCGCTGAGGCTCCGGTTGCCTTGGTGGTGTGATGCCCCACCCATCTGCAGGTGGCAATCCCGACGGATGTTGTGCTTCTTCGCCCACTCTTCCGAGAACCACCTGTCCACAATGGCCTCCTAGCAAAGGCGGTGCCTGGCGCACCAATCAGGACATTGCTGCATACCATCAAATTATTGATATGTCAGAAGATGAAATAAAGCCTACCTATTCTTCATGGAAGGAGTCAGTATTAATGTTTCGTACTTACCAAGAGGTACTGCTCCTTGGTGAGCGTCCTGGTCCTGGCATCGGCCTTCCTCACCACCTGACCAAGGACGTCGGCGCTGTAGTTGATGATGCACTGGAGCCGCGTCTCGTAGTACAGGTCCGAGAGTCGGGACCTACAGACCTTGTCCTACACTAACGCCGCCTAGTCCTCAAACCCTTCGTCGCACCTGAAGAAGTCCTGCATACAGACATCATGTATTATTTTATTATTTCAAGAACGACCAATGAATGCGTAGTATTGACCAATTTAGTGTGATGAAGACTCACCCAGAACTCGGCCTTGATCCGCGCCACAACGGTGTCGAACTCGTTGTCCTCGACGGCGTAGAAGTGGTCCCACGTCCAGGGCGGCAAAGTCACCGAGGCGTAGGTGACCATGCCAGGGTAGTGCTGCTGAATCAGAAGGCCCAGGGTGCCATTGATGTGCTGGCCCATTCCGGACACAACTTCCCAGTTGCTGTAAGAGTCATTAAGAAGAATTGTGGAGATGTAGTTCGATTTTCAACATGTCATATGAAATAGTAGTGAAATAATACTTACTTGTCACCGCTGGGTCGAATCACTGGGCGCCGGTGAAGTGGGATCGGCCGCGCCGGGAGCTACGAGGGCCCGCGCAAGTAGACTCCCGACGAGGTAGAGCCAGAGGCAGTGCTAGTGGAACCCCCTGGTGTCGCTATCGCCGCCTCCCCATGGTCCGACGAGTCAGAGGAAGTGCCACCCCCTCCTATGTGCAAGCCCACCGCCTGGTCGTCCTCGTCCACCGACGGGGTGGCAGCCGGCTGCACCCTCGTCCTTGGACGGCCGCGGGGGCGGCCGCTCCTCGTCCTCCTCATCGGCGGCTTCGGCAAGGGGTCCTCCTCAGCATGGGGTGGTGAGCGCTCCCTCGTGTAGAGGGAGTTGACCCCCCGACGGGCCTGCCTTCCGCCCGGCATTTTGTCGAGTGCCTGCAATTTCAAAGAGTAAACCAATTAGCACAGTTAAATTACAAGTACTTATAAAGAGATGCAAAATGAACAAAACATAATTGTAATAATAATAATAATAATAATAATAATAATAATAATAATAATAATAATAATAATAATAATAATAATATAGTATTACATGAATTAGAAATATTCTTCATGATCGGCAGCGGCTGGATCATAGGTGTCATCATCACTATCAATATTGTCGAGTAAATCGGGCTCATCTCCATCGTTGTCATCATTGTCATCGCCTAACTATAATCGCTCAAGCATTTTGCACCTCTTCTTCATCGTCCTCATCTCCATCGTCCTGATCAATGTCATTGTCTACTTCCATGCCCATCAGCGAAAACATGTCTATGTCAAACCTCCCTTCTAGCCTGTCTGGTTGATAGAACTCCCGTGTGTTTGGGTCAAAGTTGTAATCCTCATCGTTTGGGACAGGCAGTTTACCGTGCGGTGATACCAACTGCACAAGGTACCAACCGATAAGATTGGGGTCTTTTTGGCACGCCCATGGGAGATAATAAACTTGTGTGGCCTGTTGAGCCACAATATAGACATCCTCTCCTTGATAGATAGAATCCTGTTGAATTTTGACTTATCCAATCTTAGGGGTTGTTCTCGTGACATTAGGATTGAACCAATGGCATTTGAATACGACTTAATTAGGAGCTTTGCGACACTCAAAATTGAGCTCATATATTTCTTCTACTATGCCATAGTAGTCGCGCTCATCGGTGCCGGGCGTATGAACTCCGGTATTCGTGGTTTTCCGATTGGGCCGACTCCGCTCGTAGTTTCTTGTGTGAAAGCGATAGCCATTCACATTATAAATGGTGAATGACTTGACCTTGTAGGCGAAGCCTTTGGCGAGCCCTTTCAACTCAGCATCCATTTCTGCATCCTTGCAGGCCTACAAGGTGAGGCCGGATAGATCGTTACATTACTCGCTCGTAGGAGCAAAGTGGGATGTTAAAGATTGAACGAGGTAAATTGGACGGTACCTTCGTATCGAACCAGGATATGAAATCGGGCACACCATCTTTGAGAAGACTATCTTCTTCTTGAGGGGAAGGAGCCCTATTCCCTCTCCGGTATTTTTTCAGAAATTCCCTGAAAAAACAAGAGATAAGGGGGTTCGATAGATGGAGGATAGTGACAAGGGCGTATGTAACAAGCTCATTGAGAACTTACTGCACATAAGGCTTCACTTCATCAAGGTTCAACAACACATACAGCATGATAGTGCGCCACTCATCATGCCGCAAGGTCTTGGTGCCCGATGCGCTTGCCTTTCCGAGTTGCCCTTTGAAAAGGCTGAGGTTCGATGAACTCTCGTCCGCGTTGTAACGAGGGGGACGATTGTGCACGCTGGGAAGGCCATACTTATAGTATGCTGTTGTGAAGTTTGACACCTCCTCCAGAATGAATGCCTCTGCCACATAAGCCTCAATTTTGGCTTTATTTCTACACTTTTTCTAAAGAATCTTTAGACATCTCTCAATTGTATAGCACCAATGGGCCTGCACGGGCCCCCCATTCGTGCCTCGTATGGTAGGTGCAAAATCAGATGTTGCATCGCCAGGAAGAAGCCGGGTGGGAAGATCTTCTCCAACTTGCAGAGCAACACAGGTGCCACTTTCTCCAAGTCATCAATCACGCCCTGAGATAACTCCTTGGCACAAAGCTGGCAGAAGAAATAGCTCAACTCTGCCAGCACGCGCCACACATGCTCAGGGACGTATCCCCGGGTCATCGCAGGAAGGAGCCGCTCAATCCATATGTGGTAGTCATGACTCTTCATCCCTAAGACTCGCATAGTGGACAAGTTCACTCCCCTACTCAAATTCACCGCATGCCTATCAGGGAACATTAACGTCTGGATCTACTGCAGTACTTCCTTCCTTTGGTCCTTTTTCAAGATGAAATCGACCGGAGTCCTTCTCCATTTCTTGCCGGGCGTGGGAGGCTTTATCACTTGCTTTGGCCTATCGCACATCGTTGCCAGGTCCAGTCTAGCCTTAACGTTGTCCTTTGACTTATCAGGAATGTCCATGAGTGTTGCAAAAAGCGCATCGGCAATATTCTTTTCTGTGTGTATTACATCAATGTTGTGTGGAACAAGAAGGTCATTGAAATAGGGGAGCCTAGTCAAGCCCGATTTATGAGTCCACTGGTGTTCCTCACCATATCCAATAAAACCACCTTTCTCTTTATCATCTTTGAGAGCCTCTAACTCAGCACGAACCTCGGCACTGGTCATCATCTGAGGTGCAGGGTCGGTGACTTGAACCCCTTTCCTGAAGTTCTTGACGTCTCGTCTGAATGGATGGTCAAGAGAGAGGAATTGACGATGTTGGTCAAACAAAGAAAACTTGCCACCCCTCTTCAGCCAAGTGAACCTCACAGCTGTCTTGCATATTGGGCATGGAAACTTCCCGTGAACACACCACGCGTAGAATATGCCATACACCAGGAAGTCATACAGGGAGTAGTGGTACCACACATGCATTGTGAAGTTCTTCTTTGTAGCTCGGTCGTATGTCAGTACCCCCTTTTTCCAAGCAAGGATCAATTCATCAATGAGAGGCTCCATGAACAAACCCATCTTGTTCCCCGGGTGTCCAGGAATTATCAGTGACAAGAATATGTTCTTGGGTTGAAACATGACGCCGGGGGGGAGATTGAGGGGGATCACGAACAGGGGCCAACAAGTGTACGGGGCCACCAGCAATCCATAGGGGTTGAACCCATCTGTTGCCAGCGCTACATGTACATTCCGAGCCTCCTCAGCTTTACCATGATGTATGCCATCAAAATGGGTCCATGCATCGCCATCCGATGGGTGTACCATCTTGTCACCATTGTATCTTTTGCCATGTTTGTGCCATGTCATCTGTTTCGTGGACTCCTCTGTCATGTACAGCCATTGGATCCTCAGTATGATAGGAAGGTGCCGTAGGACCTTCGTGGGGATACCAAGTTGTTCCTTCTTGCCATCACTAGTGTCGACCTCTAGATACCTAGAGGATTTGCACTTTAGACAGTGTGTTGCTTTCTCGTGATCTTTCCTAAATAGGACGCAACCATTCGGACAAGCATGGATGTGCTCATACGGCATCTTAAGGGCACGAAGAAGTTTCTGTGACTCATACAAGTTCTTCGGCAGAATGTGACCCTCCGGAAGCAGGGATCCAACAACTGCCAACATACCATCGAAGTTGTCTCGACTCATGCTACACTACGACTTGAACGCCATTAGGCGTCCAATGGCATCCAGTTGCAAAAACCATTGTCTTTTCGTGAAGGGGCTTCTGTGCCGAAGACAACATATCATAGTACTCCTTTGTGGATTCCTTTGGCTCGTCCTCTAATCCTTCACCGAACCGTGCCTCCTGAAAGTCATCCATCCAGTCTGCTACCCCTACATCTCCATCAAAAGCCTCGAGGCGTGGTCTCACCACCTCCTCTCTAATATGATCGGCTTCACCATGGTGGATCCAGCAGGTATAGTTTGGCGTGAATCCATACTTGCAAAGATCTTCCCCCGCGTTCTTCCTATTCTTTCTTACACGGTTGTCACATTTGCTGCAGGGACACGGCATCCGACTCGACCCTCTAGCAGCCTCGCCAAATGAATGCTCCAAGAAAGCATTAGTCTTAGTCATCCATTCTGGGGTCATACTTGTGTGGCCCGTGTACATCCAATCACGGTTCTCCATCCTCTGGCATATACATATGTAAGCGAGTAATATAACCAGCAATTGCATCTGCACGGCGTTCCTACCATCTAATAGGTGAGGATAGGTCCTAATCCCACCCGCGAATGCGTAGATGAGGTCAGTTTTAATGCTCCGCACCTATCCAAGATAGAATTTCGGCAGCACCTCCCCGCTGTTCTCCCGATACACGTCCTGCAAGGGAGAGTGTGTATCCGGAGAACAACAGGGAGGTGATGCCGAAAGTCTGTCTCGGACCGGAGCGAAACATGAAAACTAACCTTATCTACGCATCCGCGGGCTGTCCAAAATACGTGGACAATCCGAAAGAGATACGGTCGCAGATATGCAAAGATCTGCATACCTCCGACCGTATCTCTTTCGAACGGAAGACGCCTAACTGGGCTACGTGACCATATAAAACATGCATGCAAAGGAGGAGAGGGTTATACCTAGGGTGGCGGTGGAGTTAGGCTAGCGGGGCAGTGGCGTGTCGGTGCAGTGGCGAGGCGATGCGGTGCAGGCAGACGCATACGATACGATACGGCGACAACTCGACAAGTTTCATGATTTTCAGAATTCGTTCGCATTTTATACAATTAAAAAACCACTCCCACGCAAGTTGGCGGCGTTGCCCCGTGAGCACGTTGATCGAAATTTCGAGACAGTTCCTGGATTTAGCCTAAATTTACACTAAGAAACAAGGATAACATTTTTTGAACGAATGTAATCCATTATTCGATGCACCTGTAGTTCAAACTTACATTTTCTGGAAAAATTCAACAAAACAAAATAAACTATAGAAATATGCCAAAAGGCAATGAAAATGTCCCAAATTTAAACATGTTGTTTGTGGTAGTGTACTAAAGCTTCAAAAAAAATGGTGGCAAAAAACAAAAACAAAAAAATTATTTTGCCGAGTGCCTAGGGTTGGCACTCGGCAAAGTAAATTCTTTGCCGAGTGCCAAACGGGGGGCACTCGGCAAAGAGGACGCCGCTGGATGCCGTTAAGCCCTACCAATCTTTGCCGAGTGTCTGCCTTTGCCGAGTGCCAGGCACTCGGCAAAGATAGCCTTTGCCGAGTGCAGGTCTTTGCCGAGTGCCAGGCCTCTTTGCCGAGTGTCATATTTTGCCAAGTGCGGCGCTCGGCAAAGCAGGTCTTTGCTGAGTGCCCGAAATTTGGCACTCGGCAAAGATTTTTGCACTCGGCAAATCACGTGTTTCCTGTAGTGAAGGTGGAGCATGGCGGCGACCGGTGCTCCGGTCGGTGGTGTTGGGCACTCTAGGTAGGAGGCCTAGACCGTCCGATGGGCTGCAAGTCGGTGAGGATCGACCATCGTGGCGGTCAGACCGACACAGTGGCCGGTGAAGGCGGCACAGGGAGCGTCGGCCTTGGCTCGCGATCCAGACCGACAGGGCCAGACGTGGTGGGAGCTGGGTCGGTTGGAGTGTGGGAGCACCATAGTGGTGGTGTGACCGGGCGTTGCATAGGGGCGGCGGCACGACATAGCGAGCAGAGGGTGTCGGTGATGTGTGGCCATGGTGCAGCATGTCTTGTGCACAGGAGGTGTGCGAGGGCATCGTTGTCACGGCAGAGCCTGAACGTGCAGGTGGACCACGCTCTACAGGGCCTGCGGCAAGATGCGGATGTTGTTGTCCGGGAGATGGCGACGTGGGAGGCGCAGCTGTTTCAGCAAGGTTGCGCGCGTGTGGGTGAGCACGCATGACGGAGGCTGCGAGGGTGCCGTTGGAGATGATCACAAGGAGCATGGTGAGCTGTGAGCTCATGCTTGGAGATAAAGTACGAGCATGGCGGACGGTGTCTCTGTTTCTTGCAGCATGTCAAGGAGTGAAGAGGAGGCTGGGCGTAGGGTGCTGGGACACGAGTGCGTGCAAAGAGCAGGAAGGTGTGGCATGCAAGGTTGTTCGTGTGAATGCATTGACCAAGTAAGAGACTTCCAGCAGCAAGCAAGGCAGCAGGCTGCTGGCAAGTGCGGTGCAGCAACAAGCTAGCAAGGCAGCAGGCTACTGGCAAGTGTGGTGCAGCAGCAAGCAGCAGGAGCAGCGTGCAGCTGGGATGGCGGCGGTAGGGAAGAACGAAGAAGCTAGGATTTGAGGGTCGAAGAATTGTATACATATGCAGGGCGGGTTTGCACCTAGGGCTTGGGGCTCCACCCCTTGATCCAGCCCTAAACAAAGCAATTACTACTTCTAATTTTCCGTCAACAGCCCATGAAAACCCTGGCCTAGCGGTCCCAAAACCATGTTGCCTCGCTTGATAAGAGATAGGTTAATGGGGCCGCATCCTCGGCCCAAGCATGCTGTACACGATTAGCATAGGCTCGTGCCATGCCTGTGCCGGGCCAAAATTGCTGCCCATGTGCCTCATGCCTACACATCAGTGCCATGTATTACAAAAACGTGTAAATTTGAATAGAGTTTTAAAATGGAACCCTTTTATTAATAGTTACATGTTGGGAAAATAAATAAATACAACCGATGTGTTGTAAGATTATAAGATTAATTATTTTGAACAATAGTATTGAGTATATAAGAAGTTTCTGTTTCCCAGTCCCCATGCAGTGGGCCAATGCTGTCATATATAATCTCATCATCTATACGTACGACTATAAAGAATTTTGGATATCCAAAAATGTATAGATATATAGAGAATAGAGAATAGTAAAATGGAAAGATAGTAACAGAATCCATGACTGGACCATGAATGTTGTGGACGTGGAGCTTGGTGACGTGCGTGGAGTCGTATCGTATCGTATTTCGTATAGTAAGGAGTTAAGGACGACGTCAGCTAGCTATCTAGCTGATCATCAGGTCGTCATGGAGTCATGATGGTCATCATCCTGTGCACGTTGGCGCGCACCTCCTGGTCTCTTCGTGTCATCTCCCTCACCTCATCGGCGGTGAAGGGCGGTGGCAGCGTGCAGGGCTGGTAGTCGGCGACGTACCTCTCCCTGGACTCCATCATGAAGTCGAATTCCCTGTTATTAGCGTGCGTGGCAGAGTGGCACGCGACAGTCTCGGCGCACAGCTCGACGGCGTTCTCCGGCACGGTGGGCTTGTAGCGGAGTAGGCCGGCGTACTGGGTGAGCAGGTGCAGCATGTAGTCGTAGACGTAGTCCATGCTGAGGTCGTGACGCGCGAATCCGCTGCCTTCCTCGGCCATCCGGCGCGCCTGCTCCGGGTGCGCGTTGCCCCAGTCGACGGCGAACTTAATGTCGGCGCACTTGCGGGCGCCGGGTTCGATAGGCCAGTAGTGCTTGCCGGCGACGAGGCCCCGGGAGAAAAAGTCCTTGAAGGGGGTGGCGACAAGCAGCACCGGCGAGTCGCAGGCGAGTATGTACTTCTGGCTCACGGACCACGACCGCCCACGCACGTAGATCTTGTACCTGTATCGGCACTGCTTCGCCAGGTTGGAGTCCCGGAAGCCGTCCCGGATGGCGGCGCCCCAGTCCTGCCAGAACACGCGCGTCCTCCATTCCCCCGATGAGTCGTTGCACCGGAGGAGGTCGCCGCGCTCCCCCGATACGCCGGGGTTGCCCTTCCAGTACGCGTACGGCTCCCGCTCCGCCCACGGCAGCCGCGCCATCTCGGCCGCCATCTCCTCCAGCAGCGGCGCCCAGGGCCGGATGTTCACCTCGGGCCACCCCCAGAAGGACCAGTCCGGGAACACGATGTCCAGCGTCGAGTCGTCCTTGCAGTACCGGAACAGCGGCGGCGCATGGAACGGCGCGGCAGCGAAGTCGGCGGCGCGCACCTCCGGCATGTCCTCGCAGTTGAACATGAGGTCCAAGTCCGGCACGCGGCCGGGGTAGCGCGCCAGCAGCTGCGCGATGCCCCACTGCGTGAAGGTGTCCCGCGTCTGGAACACGCGGTGGTACGTCTCCACGTACGCGCGGCCATCCACGACCACCAGCCGGAACGCCGCCCGGTCGCGCCCCCGCTCCACCGCCTCGCGCGTGATCCCCGTCTCGCGCCATGGCGACAGGTCGGAGTGGATGTACCGGAAGTACTCCGGGCACTGAGGAGGAGGGGCGGATTTCGATGCTGATTTGGAGGACGACGTCGACGACGCTACTGGTTGCAATGACGGCGACGGAGAGGGGGATTGTACTGTCGTCGTGTCACGGCGGCGGCATGTCCCCGGCGACCCAGTGCCCTTGCCGCAGCTGAAGGGTATGGGCACGAGGTCCGCTTCAGGTGAGGGGACGTGGTGAGGAGGCCATCGGTGCTGCTTCACGCCGCCGCCGCTCCCAAGCAGAAACGACTGCAACCAATATGCATGCAAATTTAGAGAGAACAATGCAATGCCATAAGTTCAAATGACTTGTGCCAAGTTCCAATGCAAAAGATTACACAAGAAACTGACATACTATTCTCGTCTGACTATAATTACTGCACTCCCATATCTAAGGTGTCTGATTTTTCATTGTTGTGTTAGGATAACATGTAATTTTGTTATTGTCTGACTATAAAATAATATAAATTATCCCTTGTGAGTTTGCTTTAATTGTACAAGTTGGTTGTGTAAAATTATTGTCTGAAAATTCAGACAGCTGAAAAATAGCAATTCTCTAATTACTAAGTACTACTACCTCTATATACAATACTGTAATGGATGGGATGATGGTGCAACGTAATGGTGCAAGTGTTTGTCTCCATCCATCAATTCTCACCCTAACAAAGCACTTATGTAGCTGACTTGACTTAAAATGCAACTGATAACTACACCTCTGCCAATTATATAAACCCCTGTTTCGACAAGGTTAGTGCTGTGCCACTGAGTTAGTGTTCCCCGACTAAGGAGGGTTAGACAAGGTTTGTGCTGTGCCACTGAGTTAGTGTGCCACTGAGTTAGTGGGTGGTGGTGGTGGTAGTAGTAGTAGTATATATATATCATACACATATTTATGCATGTCCAAAATAAAGTATTTTAGCGAGTAAAAACTTTCTGTGAAGGAAATTATTAAATCTCAGTCTCCCTCGTATATTTACTATGTCAATTTGTGGCATGCCAATGTTGTGGTGGTTGAAATCTCACTTCTCCTATCATATAAAAAGCCTTTTAGATCATCTAATCTAACTATCATATTTACCTCCGTTCTATTTAAGTTGTTTTCCCTATTTTTGGTTGTTCAAACAGTCAAACCAATTAATGGGGTCAAACCATTTAATGGACCGTTTAGGTCAAACTGTAAGTTGTATACATGCACCGATTATACCGAAAAAAGCTTAAGCCAATGAAAAAAGATGAGCAGCTCAAAGAGTATAAGTTGCCCTCTTCAAGTGAAAGCTTGAGGGGGAAAAAGGAGATCCGATGGGACTTTGGCGCTTTTGGTTGTTTGCACTATGTATACTTATCAGAAAGTATGTAGCGACCCTATTATAGTTACTCCCCCTGTTGTAAACTAAAAGTCATTTTGAGTTTTGTAAATACATATATAGGTTTTACTATGTATCTAGACATAATATATATCTATGTGTAGTAATTAACAAAAGCTACTACATGCGTCCACAAAATGAATGTAATTTTCGGATTTCGAGGAGTCAAACAATCCAAACTTTGACTAAATCTATATAAAAAAGTATAAATATTTTTTATACAAAATAAGTACCATTAAATTAGTTATAGAATATATTTTCATAATAAATATATTTAGAGACATAAATGCTAATACTATTTACTATAAACTTAATCAAATTTGAGCTCAATTGACCAGCATGGATACCATAATTGCGTTCTTTTATGGACCGATGGAGGGAGTAATTTTCTAGAAAAGCTAGAACAGGTTACGACTTTGAAATGGAGAGAGCATTAGTAGTAAATAGCTTGTCGTGGTCATGAGTGTGAACGTCAAAAGGAAGGTAGATGGACATCGCTATCGGTGCACACAGCCAAGTCAGGGTTTGGAAGTCAAAACAATGGATGGAATTTTGTTTCTTGAAAAGTCAGTACGTGGTACGCACGTCTAATTGTTTCCATGGGCGGGCGGCCAGATCGATCGATCAATATGTGGCCTTATTTAATTATTTGGCACGTACCTAGCTAGTTTATTTGGACTTTGAACTGTGAAGCTGCGGGTACTACTACGTACATAGTTAGTACATACATACATGTAGAAATTAAACGAAGAGAGGGAGATACGGTATAGATGAACCTAGCTAGGACGATGGCAATTGATGCATCATGCATATATGTGGAAGCTAGAAATATGGCGCATATCCCGTGAGACGCTTTCCTCGTGATGGATTCATAAGGGATGGTGCATATATGTGCGTACGTGACCATGCAAGGAACCCACGCACATGCATTCTTGCACTGGAGATGGCTAATTGGCTATAGCTACCCGACCTTACCCTTTTGCCTGCCTCTCAACATCAATCATGTATCTCGATCAGCTCACATCCAGAGCTACTACGGTATAGGGTAGCCGCTAGCAGGCATTGAAGCGCTTTGAACGGTCAGCTAGGCAGTCCTATATTCTGCTATGCTAGCTACCTAGGCCTTGTTTAGATTGAGGTTAGGAATCAGTATTTGGCACTGTAGCACTTTCGTTTGTATTTGACAATTATTGTCCCATCATAGGCTAACTAGGCTCAAAAGATTCGTCTCGTAATTTATAATCAAATTGTGTAATTAGTTATTTTTTTATCTATATTTAATACTCCATGCATGTGTTTAAAAATTTAATGTAATGGAGAGAGAGTAAAAAAAACTTGCAATCTAAACAAGGCCCTAGTGTGTGTTTCCATTTCCAAGTCAAGGTAGGAAGAGAGAGAGAAAAAAAAAAGATGAAGGGCCGGGCCCGGGCCCGGGCCCGGGCGAGTGTTGACTTGCGTATTAGTATAATTGGGTTAATTACTTTACGACTCAAGCTCCGTTTGGTTTTCCATGACTAAAATTTAGCTGCCAAAACCAATAATTAAATTTTAGTCACTCATGTTTGATTCCAGTGACTAAAGGCTATTAAAGCAGTTCAACAAAGACCAAACTACTCCTAATGAATACACAAATCAGGGTGGGGGGCAAGCAATAATGAGGGGTAGCCCTTGTTCACTGGGCACTTTCTTAAGGTACTAATATGACTAAACTACTTTAGCCTATTTTTAGTCAGTTTGTTTGGCATTTTAGTAGATAAAGTGACTAAAGTTTAGCAGGAGGAAACCCAACAGGCCCTTATGTAGGAGTAGTATAGTAGGCAGGTAGGATATATATATATATATTATATATACTGTAGCAGACTACAAGTTAGTTTGTGATGTTGTCATATATCGTCATGCATCGCACGTGTCAAGGAAGATTGATTAGTCAAGGTTGAAGGGCGCCCATATACTAGCTATTACTAGCTGCATGCATGCGTGGCTGCCTTGGATATGTTGGGAGTCTTGACGATGATATCATGCATGTAATCCGTGGACTATCTAGATAGCAGCAAAAGTAGAGAGAGAGAAGAATTTCTTGCTGAATTCCATTCCATTCTATTCTATTCTATTTCTATTTCACGCGTTGAAGATGTAGTTCAAGCCTTCTTCTGCCGTGTGTCCGGGTCTGGCCAGGTTGTTCATGGTGGGGATTATATATTAATTTTCCTTTTGATTATTATTATTATTGATCCGATCCTCCACCGTAAACCATACTACCATGCATCGTCAGCTGCTATAGCTTGCTGACGCGCTACAAATCATGCATATATACTACGAGTATCATGCAGAATTATATTGCAGATAGATCTAGCTAGATCATGCATGCTTTAATTTCTTGCATGTGCGCAGTTCATTCATATACTCCGCAGTAAGCCAGTAATTATGTGTGCAGTAATTAAGGACATGTATGCACATGAGAGGATCCTAGCTAAGTAGCTACATACCGATGCGTAGTCGAGGTGGATCCAGCGGCTGGTGCCGCCGCCGCCGACGAGCAAGGCCAGCACGAGGAGACCGGCGATGATCAGGCCCACGCCTCTGGTGGGCACCAGCTTCTGCGCCCTCCGTCTCCACCACGCCGCCACCAGCTGCCGCTCGGCTGATGATGATTCCGTCGTCTGCTTGGTCGTCGTCGTCGTCCTTCTTGTGTGCTGATCTTCACCGTCGTGCTCATCCTCCATCTGCTGCTTCTCCGGATCCTCCTCCTGTTCATGTTGCGGCAGCGGCGGCGGCACCAACGCCGCCCCCTCCTCCTCGTCGCGCTGCTCCTCCAAGCTCTTCTTCATGGATGGATGGATGGATGGAGTGATGGATGCCTAGCTAGCTAGTAGCTTGCTTGCTCTGCTTCAAGTAACCAAGCTAGCTAGGTTTGGAATATATAATTTATATTATATGCATGGATGATCGATGGATCGATGGAGGGCTAGCTATCTGACGGCACGGAGATATATATAATTGCACCGGCCAGGCCGCGACGACCAGGGAGGGAGAAGAAAGCAGAGGCGGCAGAGAGCACTGCACTAAACGACGACTCCACTATACAGTACATATCTACGGAAGAAAGGAGGAGGAGGAGGAGGAGAAGAAGAAGAAACCACGTCCCTCCGTCTCCGTATACGCACGCAGGTCGCAGCTACGTACGACAGCCACACGTAGAATATACTACCTCCCTCCCTAAAAAATGTAATTCTAGTGAAGTGTTACATTTTAGTACCTTAAATTTGATTAATTATATACCAAATAAATACCATTAAATTAATTACGAAATGTATTTTCATAATAAGTTAATTTAAGGATATAACTGTAAATATTATTCAATAAAAATTTAGTCAAACGTTGAATCACTTTTCATGACACACAATTTATAATTGTATTCTTTTTAGAACAGAGGTAGTACGTACTACTCGTACAAGTATAAGTAACCTAATCAACGATCGGCGCGCGCAGGCTTATCCCGGCGTTGTGGTTGCTCGCGCTTCCTTAATTTCCTTCCCTCGTCAACAAGGCATGCAGAAGCCACACCTTACTAGTTACTACTACAACGGTTATTCGGTTAATCCCAGAGAGAGACCGGAGACCAGCAGGCCAGGCAATTTGAGAGTGAGACGAGACCCTAACGCTAGGCTCGCCATTTTTCCTTTCAACCAAACGGAAGAGGCACGCCACGCCACGGCACCGCACCGCACGCCAGATTTCCTCTCTGGCCCGTTTTTCTTTTTTCCTTTTTCCTTTGACCAAACACAAAAACCAGTAGGGCCGTGGCACCACCGGGCCCACACCAATACAGCAGAACACCACATGAGAGCAACTCCATGAGTTCATCTAAAAATAGCTAGCCAAATTCCTTGTTTTAGCCTATGTGTAAAATAGAAAAGTCATAAAAAAGAGGACTCTACAACAGCCTAGCTATTTTGGCTCTTCTATATTTGAAAACAAGCCACGTCAACATACCTGTCATCCAAATCCCAACCGATCCTAGTTTTGTGGCAACAATTGGATCCTACGGACTACTTCTCCCTCGCAAGAATAGGACTCCGTAGACTACGTCTCTCCCGCGAGAATAGAACTCTGCGGCCTCCAGGTTTCGACTTCAGACTGACGTTCCAGGTTTCAACTTCAGACTGCACCACGTGACGCTGATTCTGGCGGCGACAGACTGCTGCCTCCGCACGAGATCAGAGTTCCCCGCCATCTGTTCTATCATACCTTGCCCAATTCTGTCAAGTAAGTTTTCTAACACTAAATTAGTTTCTTATATTTCGTTAGAACAGAGATGCAAATATTGACGACTTTGAGATGTATGATGTTTATGCATGGTATTCTGGTGTTAATTCTTGTTTGAAATATTTATTTAGGTCACATTATATGATGAGCAGATTGAGTTTGTAACATTGCATGGGAAATAATTACCAGACATCTTATTTTTTAATCCTTGTGCAGGTGCTCGAACAAATTCCTGGGATTCTCCTAATCAAAAGTCTATAATGGATTCGGAAGATGTATTGAATGAGATGATGGATTCGTCGTCGTCGTCTTCGGATGATGACGATGAACTTTATATTGCGGCAGCACACGTAGTGTCAGACATTGCAAATTCAGCAAGCCATCGTGGTTCTGTAGAGGGACATCATGTTTTAAATCGTGATAGGCAGTCGGGGCACATCAGACTGTATGAAGATTATTTCTCAGATAATCCTATGTATGGGCCGAGCTATTTTAGGCGCACGTTAATTTTCTCATATTTTGTTCAATTATGTTTAGCGCATGCATTCAATTGTGGCTAATTTTATATCGGATGCCACATGTTTCAAATGACGCGTCATGTATTTGTACATATAATGAATGTTGTTGAGGAGTATGACGACTATTTCGTGCAGAAGAGGAATGCAGCTGGAACCCTAGGACTATCTTATTTGCAGAAGGTGGTAGCGGCATTTCGGATGTTAGCTTATGGAGGAGCAGCTGATGCTATGGATGACTACATCCATATTAGGGAGAGTACTGCTCTAGAAAGTCTTAGAAAGCTTGTCACAGCTGTTGTTCAAGTATTTGGACCTGAATACTTGAGGTTGCCTAATGAGCATGATACTGCTAGATTACTTGCAATTGGTGTCGGTGTTTCGAGTTACCACCAACGAGTAAATTTTTAGTATTGTGCATCTGGCTCGGATGGTGTGCTTAGAGGATACGAGGTTTATACTGGTTCGGGCAAAATATCCCTACGTCTAGTTCGTCGCAGCTCGTGTTACTAGCACTGAAAGTTTATAGTAGGGGTTACAAATGGACGAGAGAGAGACAGGTCCCAAGTCTCTGGTGGAAGGAGTGAACGGGTGCCGAGAGCTCGGTTGCTGCTCAACCGAGTGCTTGTGTTGTGTTCTGGTCGGTTCGAGGTTCGATGGGTTTGTGATGGTTCGATCGGGTCTGGCCTCAATCGATCGATCGATCCCTTTCGTGGGGCGCCCTGTTTTCCCTTTTATAGGCCAAGAGAAAGCATGGGTTACAGCGGAGGGAAAAAGAAGAACGAGAGAGAGCCGAAGGCCTTCAGGATCACTAGGTCCTTATCCTTCATACGGGTCCCACCGACCCTGTAGATGTCAACAGGGATGGCTCCACGTCGTGGCCCTATCCGTCACTGGCGCCATGCGCAGGCGTCGTCTGCCGGTCATGGCGCTCCACTCCGTCCTAGCAGATGTCGTGGTGAACTGACATGCCTGTCGGTGTTCATACGAGGGTTAGGCAGAACAACATCGGTATGCCCGACGCTATTCCTGATGTGAATCCTCGAGTATGACCCGTTGTGGCAGCGGGTTATATCAGGGCATGCCGATCACCTTCCTGGTATCAGAGCTTTGACCCAGGCTCATACACTTGGACCTAGAGTGGTTGGTGGTAGCATAGCTCTTCGTTGGGCGAGACAGAGTCTGTGACCTCGGGCGAGGTGGAGCCCTCCCCCAGAGGCCGGGCGAGGTGGAGTCCATGGCCTCGGGGTCAGGCGAGGCGAAGCGCAATCCCAAGGGTCAGGTGAGGCGAAACTAGTGGCCTTGGGGTCAGGCGAGGCAGAGCGCGAACCTAAGGGTCGGGTTGGGCGAGGCAGAGCGCAAACCCAAGGGTCAAGCGAGGCGGAGCCCGTGGCCTTGGGGCCGGGCAAGGCGAAACCCTCCCCTAGAGGCCGGGTGAGGCGGAGCGCAAATCCAAGGGTCAAGCAAGGCGTAGCCCGTGGCCTTGGGGTTGGGTGAGGTGGAGCCCTCCCCTAGAGGCCAGGCGAGGCGGAGCGCAAACCCAAGAGTCAGACGAGGCGGAGCCCTCCCCCAAAGGACGGGCGAGGCGGAGTGCAAACCCAAGGGTCGGGCGAGGCAAAGCCCACGGCCTTGGGGTCGGGCGAGGTGGAGTCCTTCCCCAGAGGCACGCCTAGGGGTTGGTTGGAGCCGTAGTCGCGCTTTTGACTGTTAGGATGAATTAATATTGATGACCATTAGCCCCCTCCTCTTTGGATACCCTAGTATTGGTCCCCGACAATTGGTGAGAGTAGAGGTTTTCTAGGCATGCTTGGTTCCATTGATTGTATGCACTGGAGCTACAAGAATTGTCCTATTGCATGGCAAGGTATATATATGGGACATAAAAAGGAGCCTACAATTATACTAGAAGTTGTTGCTTCTAAGATCTCTGGATTTGGGATACATTCTTTGGGATGCTAGGTTCACACAATGATATAAATGTTCTTCAAAGATCTCCTATATTTGCAAGGCTTGCTGAAGGTCAAGGGCCATAGGTAAATTATACCATTAACGGAAATGATTATACAATGAGTTATTATTTAGCAGATGGTATATATCCATCGTGGGCCACATTCATGAAGACCATACCTAAGCCGTAGGGTAATAAGAAGAAGTATATTGCAAAAGCACAAGAAGCTTGTTGGAAGGATGTTGAACGAGCATTTGGAGTTCTACAATCTCGCTTTGCCATCGTTCGAGGGCCAGCTCGTCTGTGGGATGAAAATACGCTTCAACTTATCATGATAGCTTGTATCATTATGCACAACATGATTGTTGAAGATGAAGGAGTTGATGAAAAAGATTTTAGATATGATGATGTGGGAGAAAAGGTGACTATATCACATGATGATATTTGATGAATTTATTTAGAATTACAAGAAGATCAAGGACCAGGAAACACACACAACGCTTCAAGCCGACCTTATTGAACACTTCTGGCATAATTTTCTAGATTTATATATAAATTATATTGTTGAATGATTACATTTAATATTACAATATCTAGGCATTTTGTATTAGTTTGAGGACCTATCTTATTTATCTGATGTAATAAATATTGTAATAAATCTGATTTTGAGATGAGGACGCCACTCAATTTACTTGATCTGTCTTTTAATAGTTCAATGGAAACTGACTCCTTTATAGAGTACACATCAAAGACAAATATCAGTTCAGATAACAAGGGACAATACAAGAACATTAGTCACACTATTCTGGAAATCTAAAATGTGAGAAAAATAGACATGTCTCACACTATGCTAGAAATCTAAAAATTGAAGAAGATGGTCCTAATTTTTGAGCTGTCTTGCAAGTATTTTAGCCTTTAGGTGCGCATAGAACTATTGATGATCGGTTGACATGGTACTCGTATCAACATTCAAAATTCTTTCATCTCTATCCCGCTCGAAGTCAAACTTTTTTTGGTCAAGTTTTAACCTTTCTTCCTGCAAAGCAAGGGCTTTTTGGCACCTCTCCTCTTTCTTTAACTCCCTCTCCTGTCTCTTCAATTCCTTCTCCACATCAGCATCTTTCTTTTTCGCCAACAGATAATCCAATGCTTCGATGCTGGAACGTTGCCGTAATTTGTCTTTCTCCTTCTTCTTCCCTATAGGCCTGTCAGCGTAGGCACTCCGGGCTAACTATCATCAACATCACTACTTACAACTAGTTGTGCAGAACTTGATTTCGCAGTGGTTTTTTGCTTTTTGGGTGCTGGTTTCTGAGTTTCACTTGGGTTGTTCCTATTGATCAACTTGTCTTGGTCTTTCAATTTTTTCTAGCAATGGATGTACGGGAAATTTTGGTGCATCTTGTCTTCTTCCGTGAACATGGTCAATGCGTTTGCTTGCTGCAAATAACACCAAGAATGCATGAGGTAGACAGACATAATATACAATTGAAAGGGCAAGGTATGTTATCTAACCTTATTATAGATAGACAAGCCACTTTGATTTCTACCCTCTACCTTTGAAACACAACCAGCAAAGATGTTCACATCATGCAGTATACCGGACCAACGGCTCATTAGGGAGTTTTGCGTTCGATCAGAAGTGAATGTTTTGTTGGAATGGAAATAATCATATATTCTTTTCCAATATGTCGAACGTGGTTGATCAGCTCCACGAACCGGATCCAAACTCACATTTAGCCATGCTAAGACCGACATTAAGTCCTCGTCTTTGGTGAAATTTTTGCTTCTTTTCTGCCCTTTCACACTTCCTAGGGCCTCCTCACATGTTGGTGTTTCATTAGTATGCGCGACATTATCAGACAAAGTAGCAGGAGTGCAACCCCCTATAATCATGTCGGTGAAAGATCTTTCCGAATCGATGCCACCTGTGAACATATAAGATCATTACCTGAATTATGATTTCAGCAATTAGAAAAAATTAAAGCGTGCCAGATAAGCAACAGTTTCAAAATACATGCTTTCATCCTCACGAGAATAGGACTCCCATGGACATATAAAGTTGAGGACTTCATAAGAACTACATGCTTGTTTTCTCTATCGAGTGTCCATATCTGAACTTTGTCAAGTAAGCTTACTGCAATTTTCAGAGCTATCAAGGCTCTTGTTCTGCGTATACTCTCTTCAGAACATTGCCTAGCCGTGCAACAACTAATCAAAATACCTAAGCCCCAAATTAACTTGCAATTAGCCGTGCAGAAATGACTTTCAGGATTATAGTTGCAAAGGCAAGAGAAGATTACTTAAATTGTTGAATGCTTTCAGGACACATGTATGATTGGAACACCATTGTGCATGACTGTTTTTGTCCCAAGTACAATAGTAGCTGAAAGCAATTCTGTGATTTTGTCTAACATGTCATTGATTTAAATCTAAACACTTTCCTTTCAGTGGAAACACCAAACACATTTCGAACACGGGTCATGCATTCTTCAGAAACCATATATCACAACACGAAAACTTAAAAATTGCATATAGGTCTGTCCAACTCACCAGAGCTCATGTTGGGGAAGGAGGCCGATGCAGTGGCCGCGACATTGGGAGGAATAATTCGTCGCCGCTGCCCAGGAACACCCGCATTTTCCAACCAAGCCAACATCGGCGACTCTAATTGCTCCCACTCGCCAGCCTCCGGGAACATAGGGAATGAGTACATAGAAGCAGAATTGGGGTCTTCCCAGCACATGGTGGGTGAAGTGCCATCAGATGGATGCGACATTCTGAGGAAACACATGCAAATTAGAGACATGCAAGGCCAGAGAAGGGGCGGCTACCCATCGTGCGTGCCGGGAACGAGTGTCCAAGACTAGGCACACCGACGAGCACAAGGGCAAGGACGTGGTACCTGGCTGCGACAATGGCGCATACGGGGAGGGTCAACTGAGGGAGCCTCGCCAATGGAGAAGGACCGTCCGGAGATGCGCAGTCCAGGCAGCGGCCATCCGAGGGAGACGAGCCGACGGGGAAGGCCCATTCGGAGGCGCATGGACGGGGCAAGGGACGTAGGGAACCACACAGATAGGGGACGGAGGTGAAGGGTCGTCTGAAGGCAGCTGCGCAGATGAGGGAGGGTACGGAGATGGTGTCGTGCTGCAGCACGCGGAAAACAATTCTCCCACGATGCAGGAAGGGGAGCGCAGAGCAAAATTTTGCGCGGGGAAGAGAAATAGCGAGCCATCGTGGAAGGCTATCTTTGGATAGCGGATTTCACGAGATAGATGGCTTTGTATTTTGGAAGACCGGATACATAACCTATTGGAGGCCTATTTTTGTTAAAAAAATCTTAATTTTGGCTTCAAGACAAATATACATCATCTCTTGGAGTTGCTTTGAGAAGAAAGTAAGCCCCCCACCACCGCATGCAAGGAGGGACCCACATGCCATTGGCATGCACGTATGCCTAAACAAAATGAAACATCTAGTGTAGCGGAGACAAGTCTCTACCTATAATAATCTTCTCCTACAGCTAAAAAGAACAAAGCGTGGACACTTTTTTGTGCGATATTTGTTTTGGGTCTACCTCTCCCCATTAGGATCCACGCCTCCTCCGGATATTTCTGATTTCCTCTCCTTTTTTGTTGCTCACGATCAGCTGCAGGCGCCTCCATGCAAAATCGACACCACGCAAGATCAGCGCCCCTCACAAATCGGCCACATGCCCGCATGCAAAATCAACTGCTCCAAAATCGTGGACACCCTTTCCATCTTTTCTTTTCTTTAAGGACCTCTCCACGCCCATCTGTCGTCATTCCTCATTTGCCGCCTGAGCTCGACACCGATAATTCCTTCACCTCCCACTCCTAGCCTTGACAAGGGGCCACCTGCAGCAGACAACCATTCACCAAGGGCCTACGAGTGACTGCTGCCCTGATCATCCCACCTCGGTGATACGGCCAGCCACCGGCGGCGACCTCCGTCTATCCAATACACAGTGATTTCTCTCGACGGCAGGAGGAGACGAGTACCACGCATCACCACGACCGCCTGACCCACCTCGGATCCCTTGTCCAGTGGATTGCATCACTGTTCCACAACCAACCGTTGGTCCTCCCACGATTGGCCTAAGGTATACCGTGATCTTTAATCATGCTTTAATTGTATACTGAAAATTCATGTACTGCTTAATTTAATTAATTGTTCATTTCTGCCTCTTGTCTCCGTGAGGATCGACGCCAGTCGTGTGATTTCTAATATATTAAGGTCCTAGATTTGCAGACTCTGTGGTTTTGGTTCATCACTGCTCCCTCAGGCCTCACGTCGTCTCCAACACAAGCTTCGCTATCCACGAACCTGCCGCCCGCAACGGTGCATCAGCAGCTAGCACAAGTCGTTCAGGGACGGTCACGACACCATTGGCCAAGGCTACCTGCAGTCCAGGTCTGCCTCCTTACCATTCATTTCTCTGCGAAAAAAACATGATACTATATACATGGCATGATTGCAATTTTAAAATAATTGAATATGTTTTTAATTAATTAAGGTACATACCCATGTTTGATATCCCTCAACTAAATTATTTAGTTTGATAATCAGTTAACCATTCATACTAATTTGGGACCAAATCGTTCTTATTTATTTAGGGCTGTCTGCTTTACACCGAGGCAAAGCTACCTGGTGTGAGCACTGAAATGATATATAGCTATATAAAAATACATCATAATTAGGGTTTGATTAAATCAGCTAAATAATTATCGCTATTTTTGTTTAGTTATTCAATTGAACAGAACAAATATAAATGATTTCATTATTAGTGCTTAGAAAACTAAACCGAGAGAATATAATACTTTTTTAAAAATAAAGTAGAACAAAGAAATTAATGACCTCCATGTTTCGTATACCTTAATTATTTAAAAATAATAATATGTATGTCTTTTAGGTCTCGATGGATAGGTCATTATAGATTGATTGAGGTACAAGCATGATTTTTTCTGTTTTTTTTTTGGCAATCACAATGTGCTAAATAGTTTGTGCCTTGTTTTATATTAAGTTAGGACTCATCATGCTCTTTCATGAATCATGATTGCATCAATATGGTGTTCTGCTTGCTTCCATGTGTTTTGATAATCTTGGTTCAGCATCTGCATTTCTGCTTGCATTTGTAGGTGCCTGCAATTTGTTAACAGTAGGGCTGGAGACCGTTGAAACAGTACCAACGGCAATGATTTGGAGCTCCGGTCAGAATAAGGTAACAACAGACATTGTCAATGTTCACTAAATTTCATGTCCAAATTGTCAGGAAAAGAAGACAGCTAACTCATAAAGTTTTCAGTCAAATAATTTAATAGACTACTAAAATGCTAACACGTTCTGGTGTATCTCCCCGATCACCATAAGTGCAACAATTGTTTAGTAATTATGCCTATTACAATAGGTCAGTAGCCATCATAATCTGATGTTGTTAGTATGTTGGTGTTGTAAATATCTCAGAATTTTTATAAATATAAATCAGTCCTATACTCCTTTCTCGTGAGACTGCAAGCCATGCTGATATTATTTCCTTTAAGATAGAATGACTGAACTGCACAACTGTCCAACGTATATTTTAAAACTTCTCTTATATAAATAATGACACATGCTTTTGTTCTTTACTGGGACTCGCAGGAACTAAAAAAATCAAACCACTGTCTGCCCGTGTCATTCACACAAGCATGATTGCAGGGCTTCAGCCAAGCAATGCCTGAAATCAGAGTTTGCCTGACCAAGTAATTTCTTAATCCTTCATGGTCCAGCAATTGGATTCAGAAGTAGAGAGGATTCAGTTAGATGTGAATTGCTTTCACCGTGTCCTGTTTCTCCCGCTTCCTACTCGGTCATCTCCCCGATCTTGACGTCGGCATCAGGGATGATGGTCGCACTACTGTTTCTCAATCAATATATTTGTTTTGATGAATTACAGAATTAGTCAGCAATCATAATATCATAAACTTGTATGTAGTTCTGGATAGTAGTAAACTTAAGAGTTTTGTAGGGAACCTGAATCAGCATAGTTATAGAACACTAGGTTGTTGTTATATGCTCTCTGACAACTATTTAACTATCATCATCAAGTTGTTCACTGTAGGATTTTGACTTAAAAAACAATCTAGCTCTCAATCCATATATAGTGCTATTGTACAGTCCATTGATCTACTTACCTAATAGTGCTCGATTACATCTTCCATTTGATTGAATATTGCATGTCATGTGCTTTAATTTTCATGCCCTGCTATTTTCTTTAGCTTCCTGTTCATGTATGGTCATTGTGCTTTGAGCCCAAATATAGTTAAAGTGATTGCCTGTTTACCATCTCAAAGGCCCTTATTTGATTTTGTCCCAACCTATGTGGTCGACCCTGGGCCGGTTGACTCCACTCACCCACACTGTCACCATGGGATTTTGGCATGTCCACTATGTGAACTCAACAGATGATCACTAGTATGGTGCCTTTGTGCTATTGTATATTTTGTGTGCATTCAAATATGAACTACTCTAAATTTGTATATACCTTTGACAGCCAGTAGCTGCAGCCACAAATATGAACTACTATGAATTTGTATATGCCTTCGATGTTCAGGTTAGGCAACTCCTGCTATTGGTCTCTCAAGATTTTCTTCTAAAAAATCAAGCACATCCATCCATTTATAGGTACACATCCAAATTCTATTCAATGCCAAGCTTTTTGCTATCTATCAAACTTAGATGTGAGGAAATTGAAGGAATCAAGATACACAGATAGCTTTTGTCCTGTTGATCGCCACTTGGTTACAACTGACACAAGTGGTGATAGTTTACTAAACCGAGGATCCAACCCTAACTTAAGATAATTGGTTATTTGTATTTGGATCTGATCTAATTACATTTGTGTACATGTATTATGCTTGCTAACTTCGACCACTTTGAGAGATTAAATTCTGATTGAAACTAGGGATTAATTTTATGTTTAGTTTCATCATAATGGAACCTATGCAAAATAATGAAGGTCGTACACCATTTGCAGACTTGACAAACACCATCAATGGAGGTAATTGTTTATACACATGTCCATAGACGCTTTCACTAGTATTATTTGTGGTGATTAAGTAAATATCTATCAACTTATTTTCAAACAGCGGTTCAGACAACATCAAATGCACAAGCGCAAGTTGATTAACGTGCGCAGCGTAAAAGGGAAAGAGAAAAAGCACGATATGCAGCAATGACTCAACAAGAAAGGAATGAAAAAAAATAAAAAACATAGAGAAAAGTATCTTCTGAGAAAGGCAAAAACTACACTAGCTGCTGGGTCGAGAGGTCCACCACATTCTGATTTTCCATTTCTAAATTCAGTATTACCATTTTTAGTTTATTTAATGTATAGTGATGTACATGTTGTAAATGTATATACATTAAGCTAAAAGTTTTGTGCAAATTAGGAAAAAATCAGATGGACGAAAACTTTGCAAATTAAGAAAAGTTTTTTGTTGTGTATGAATGATACCACCTACTTGCATCAGTCATTGGTTCGCTTATTTGTTGTGTAATTATGTTGTACCAGTTGAAGTTGAATCAACCACGAAAAACACTAATGGCTATGAAGATAATGACTGGCTACATCGAAACAACTCATACGAACTCATGCAGATTGATAAAGATAACACATGTACCATTTTGGTTTCTTTTGTTCCTAATACTACTTATTTTTTTGTTGTGTTTGTATGATGCCGAGACCATGGTTAATATCATGTTATTATATATGTAGATGACTACTCTAATAGATGTATAGATCAAAGTGACATAATTGACTTGATTGATGCATCACCTGATCTAAACCCAGGTACATTGTTTTTTTCATTAATGTTATCTATTTGAGAAGAAAAAATATAGTGGGCAACCCAAATGTGGTTCATGACAATGTAATAAGGAATTAATGTTCTTGCAATATGTGCCCTTCTGTAATTTATTTGAGACCGTACTTTTTTATCAATATATAGGTGCTGCAAATGCATCAAATTCCATCAACAATATTGTCACGTATCCAAAAGAGCGCAAGCGTGAACTAGATAGAGCATGACGGGTTGCACTGTCTCCTGAACAAAAAGCGCTAATAAACAAGAGGCGGCGTGACTTGTATGCGGCAAAAAATGCAGCAAGAAAACTACAAATGACTCCACAAGAGAAGGAGAAGCAAAAAGAATTTAAGAAAAACTATAATAGGGTGGTGAGAGAACACCAAGCCAACAATTTGCATCCAGGCTCATTAGCCATGGAGAGCCCTCACTTTAACCCTCAGCTTATTTTCCCTTCTTCACCTCAATCTCCTAAAACACCTTCACATGATATGAAAATACCCGAATCGAGGGGCACAATTGTTGACATCACGCTGTCTGTAGTTCAAAATCTAGAAGTCCAAACCCCTGAAATGGCTATGGCACAGACCATACATAGGCATCGAGTGACCACTAGAGAGAGAAATGCCCTTCTATCCCATCGCAATCGGGCCTTTGAAGCAAACATTGGAAGAAGGGCTAGAGGGTGTGCGGATGGAAAGTGCAATGATTTGAATGACCTGACTTAACCGAGTGTGGTTTACAACAGTAATTAGCCTTGATCGGTATATATTGTCGGTACTTTCACCTTCGCTCTTCTATTCCAAAAACTCATACCTTTTGTTACTACAGGTGGTGTCACCCAGGAAACTCTAGTTCCACCACCTAATAATTGTACAGGTACACAGACACAACCGTCTGTAGTTAACGGTACCTCTTCAATGCCTCTAAATGGTGCATAAGCTCATACGCTAGACTCTATGGTCAGGGATGGTATTTTCTTTATTAAATTTATCTTTTTTGTTTTTTTGTATGCCATTATGTTTCTCTCATCATATATGTGACTATGTTGCACTGACTATGATGAGGATGGCATATTTGAGGAGGACGAGGAGGAGGACGAGGCATACTTTTTTCGTCAGACAAGGTACATCGTGTAATAGTCAAAACATTCTTTCACAAACTTTCTTTCAACGTGTAACACATCAATATTTTGTTAGAAGACAACAAGGAGGAAACCGACATCGAGCACAATCTCGACATGGATGAGGAAGAGAACAGTGAGCCTGATGTCCTGGATCCATACGATAAGGTTTACACTAACATCCCATCAGAGTCACACATGCTACCATCGGTGCCGAACTACGAGCACTGCAACACAAAGAAATTTGAAGGTGAACTGCCTGAATTCTATTGTTGGGGTGGAAAGATTCATCTTTCAACTCCTGAGACACCACCAGAGCTCATGAGGTTGTCGTCAAGCTCGGACGCTGATGCTAGGCACTTTTGTGCAAACATTAGATATTTCAACTGCCACTTCTCTTTCACTTCTTTGTACTGCCACCTAGATCGTGTGACCACTACATCCGAATCTGCGGTGTCTACACATTCCTGTGCCCATGGCTAGATTTACCATAACATACTGATCATTTGGTAAAGAGGATGGTGTCGAAAAGAGACACCTCGAGCTTTATTTTTATGACGACGATCCGTCCCTCGAGCATCGGATGAGCAAGTGCCTATGAGCAATGTACCCAAAAAGACAGAGAAGTTATAGAGCAATTGGTTAGTATCTTTAATGGAAATCCCCTACTCTCAGCAACTAAGGAGTATGGGACACTGTTGAAAACCTCGAGGATTACCTGAGTCGAGTTGAACCTTGACCCGTGGCTTGACCAGAGAACATATAACGTGCCATTGACATCAGAGGTGGCCACCGTTTGGGTTGAGGGGAGTGAGCGTCATGACCAATTCGAGCATAGTGTTCTCCTGCAAGGGAAGGATCGGTCTATACACGGCATCCGCTCATATAATGCATGCTACGACCCACTGTCATACCCTATGTTCTTTCCAATGGGTGAGCTCGGGTGGGACAACTGCATTCCAAAAGTGGGTGTGACTATGGCTCACGTTGATCAAGCTCGAGCAATCCACAAAAAGCATGCTGAGAATGGTGATGATGATGATGGAGGTAACTTGAACTCTTTTCAATAATGCAATATAAACTCTTTTATAGTTAACTCATGATACTAATTCGAACAATGTCTTCCTAGTAGAACCTATTGTGAATACATGTGTCTCTGTGCATGACTACTACTAGCTACAAGTTCTAGATGTGGCCAGGGATATTTAATCCAATACTCTATGGTCGGTGTCATTTCCTAGCAATTCGCCTGTCAACACCTACATCAAGATTGAGAGCTCAGCGTTTAGACTACATGAGGAACAATCAAGATACTTTGAGGGCTGACCTATACCAAGGCCTGGTGGACAACATGCATTCGGGTGAAGGATCTACTGAGAATGTTAGAAGGTGTACTGTCCTGTCTTCGTCATACATCGAAGGTACATGGATGCAATGGCTCTGGTGTGAAAGTACGATAAACCTGATATCTTCCTCACAATGACATGCAACCCTAACTGGGATGAGATCAAGAATGAACTTTATCCATGCCAGACACCACATGACCGCCCAAATCTTGTCACACGAGTCTTTAGAGCAAAGTTAGAGGCGATGAGAAAAATGTTGATGAAGAATGACATACTTGGGAAGGTGAAGGCCACGTATATGTAGTGGAGTTCCAGAATGGGGGCTTGCCGCATGCACACTTCTTGCTAATAATGGAATAGAAGTACAAACTCACATGTCCCAAGCAATATGACATGATCATCACTGCAGAGCTACCAAACAAGAAAAAGTACCCTGAGCTATACAAGATGGTCATGAAGCATATGATGCATGGTTCTTGTGGGACGCTTAATCCATAATGTCCATGCATGGTGGACCACGGGTCATGCAAAAACCATTACCCGCGCCCATTCTGTGAGGCCACGTCATAGGGAAAGGATTCGTACCCCATCTATCGACGACGCAATGACGACTGTACGCAAAAAGTTTGAGGCCATTACTTGGACAATCAATGGGTCATTCCTTACAACCCTTGCCTACTACGTACCTTCAACTGCCATATAAATGTTGAGGCCTGTAGGAGCATCAAATCGATAAAGTATCTGTTCAAGTACATATACAAGGGACATGACAGGGCGTCGGTGGTGATGAGGGAGATCGACAAAGCAGACGAGAAAGGCAACGTTGATGAGATCAAGCAGTATAGAGACGCCCAGTGGGTGATGCCTCTAGAAGCATTATGGAGGATATATGGCTTTGACTTGAGCAAGAACCATCCACCAGTACAACAACTGTAGCTTCATCTACCCAACATGCACATGGTGGCATTTCATAAACAGGACAAGGTCGAACGGATCGTTAATAGGCCAGGTGTAGAAGAGTCAATGTTGACATCATACTTTGAGGCAAACAAGATGCATGAGGAAGCCCGTCGAATCTTGTATTGAGACTTCTCGAAGCATTTTACCTGGTAGTCTGATGGTAAATTCTGGCAGAAAAGGAAAAACTTCGTTTTCCAAGTTGGTAGAGTCATCTCGGCCCATCCTGCTAAGGGAGAACGCTACTTTCTTCGTGTTCTCTTAAATAATGTTACTGGTGCTACCTCATATGAACACCTTAGGACGGTTGATGGCGTGCTACTGCCTTCGTTCCGTGAAGCTACAGAAAGGAGGGGTCTAATCGAAGAAGACAATACACTAGATGAATGTCTAAGTGAAGCAACTTTCTTCCAGATGCCTTCCTCTCTGCGAAGGCTATTTGCAACAATATTGGTATTCTGCGAGCCGAATGCTGTGATATGGTTGTGGAAAAAACACTACAATGCAATGTCAGAGGACTACAGCTACAATAATCCATCCTCGGATCTGGTGTAATAGATGGTTTTGATAGACATTAGAATCATGCTACAGTCTATGGGGAAGGGCATAAGGTCATTTCCTCTTCTAGATATTGATCACTCATACAACGATGCTAGCCATATTCCTCATGAGATATTTGAGGAAGCTAGCGTCGAGCAGAATCTCGAAGATGTGCTATTGTGTGACTCACTCAACACCGAGCAAAGGTCTGTCTACGATGAGATAAGTGGCCGCTGTCTACAACAAACAAGGTGGGATGTTCTTTGTGGATGGACCTGGCGGGATAGGAAAGACCTTTTGTATAGGGCACTTCTCACAAAACTACGTAACCAGGACAAGCTTGTCGTGGCTACAGCTACATCTGGAGTCGCAGCATCCATAATGCCAGGCGGGAGGATGGCCCACTCAGCGTTTCAAGATACCCCTCACTATTGTAGAGGGTGGTTGCTGTAGCTTCACGAAATAGAGTGGTACTGCCAAGTTGTTGCAGCAAGCAGCTCTCATAATTTGGGACGAGGCATCTATGACAAAGAGGCAAAATGTGGAAGCACTAGACAACAACCTATGGGATATAATGGGTCAGTCAGACCTACCGTTTGGTGGGAAGACTGTTGTCCTTGGTGGGGATTTCAGATAGGTCCTCCCTGTTGTGAGGAAAGGATCCAGGGCTCAAATAGTCGGTGCTTCTCTACGAAGGTCATATCTTTGGGAATCCATGCGCCACCTAAAGCTCGTCCACAACATGAGGGCTGATTATCTATTGCACATTGGTGGTGGAATGGAAGAGGTTAACGAAGATGGCAATGTATATATTCTAGATGAGATCTGTGTCCCGTACTTTAGCGATGGCGAGAAAGATCTTTATAGATTGATCGGCATCATGTTTCCAGATCTAAATGAAAACATGGTGGACAAAGACTACATCACCACTAGAGCGATTTTATCTACATGTAACGATTGGGTTGACATGATCAATATGAAAATGATTGATATGTTCTAGGGTGGTGAGACGTTGTATCATAGTTTTGACTCCGCGGTAGATGATCCACCTAACTACTATCCATCAGAGTTCCTTAACAGTCTGACCCCCAACAGGCTGCCTTCACACATCTTGAAGCTCAAGCTTGAGTGTCCTATCATATTGCTTAGGAATATTGACCCTGCAAATGGGCTATGCAATGTTACAAGACCGGTGGTGCGAGGGTTCCGAAGAAATACAATCGATGCGAAAATCGTGGTGGAGCAGCATGCTGGAAAGCGGGTATTCCTTCCTCGAATAACGTTATGCCCGTCCAATGATGAGATGTTCCTGTTTAAGAGGAAGCAGTTTCCTATCAGGCTGAGCTTTGCCATGACGGTCAACAAGTCACAGGGCCAAAGTATCCCGAACATAGGTGTGTACCTGCCCGCACCTGGTGTTCCTCTCACGATCAGTTGTACGTTGCGATGTCTAGAGCCACGTCAAGAACGAATATTAAGATCCTTGCCCTCCTACCTGATGCAGATGCACAGGAGGAGGAGGCCAAAAAGATGGAGAAGAAAAATGCTAAAAAATGCCGAAGAAAAAAAATAAGAATGCGTCAAATAAAAAGATAAGGATAAGAAGACCCCAATAGTGGATGGAACTTTCACGAAGAATATTATATTTAAGAATGTTCTAACGCCATAGGCAAGGTAACAGAACATTACTAACACATACAATGTATTTTTTATTCAATTAAATATTGCACAAATAGTATCTCACTAACGCGATGTCAGTGCCATGGACGCGGCGATCGCTCGAACATCGACATCCACCGATAGCATGCCAGCGAGCGTCATAATGGACATACACAAGATCGGGAGGAACAGCAAGGTATGGATAGACCCTGACAAATTCCGTCCAGAGCGGTTCCTCACTGGGTGGCAGCGACGGACGCTACTAGCTGCTCCCAGTACGAAATAGTCTTCGAGATCATCGGTCTTGTCGCTGCGACCTCGCCACACCCGATGGAGGACCTCTGTAGCCTCCATGGCACATACGTGTCCATAGTCCACCCACGCATGAGTCGCATTACTTACAAATTTAATTTGTCTACCTATACCGTGCGTGTGTCTCTTATAGTTCCTAGACCATGTGCACGGCGTGCAAGGAGCGTGTCGTGAGGAGCCACGTAGCGCTAGAGCGGGAGGAATTCATGAGGTGGTCATAGATGCTTATATTAAACTACTGAAGGCTAAGAGGGTTTGAAAAAGATGTCAGGAGGTACAGTCTATCTTAATTCTTAAAACTGCGTGCTTAGTTGTAATCATGAAGCAGGGATGGAGAAAAGGATGAGACCATTGAAGTCAATTACCTTAATAGTGGCACTTCACAGCGTCCTAGGTTTAGTTCAAAGGGTGCTAGCTTACTTGAAGCATGACATGGTAGCATTTTTTAAACGGTCTATTGGTCTTTCATTATCAATTTTTTATGTATGGCAAAATGTTTATTGTTTGATTTGATAGGTGTTCCTTCCAATAAATGTTACAAATACACATTGGTACCTTGCTGTTATAAACGTCGAAAAACGTGAGGTCCAGATGCTAGACTCTTTGCACGAGATGTTCAGACGTGCTGACATCAATAAAATTATGGGTATTTCCTAACACAGCTATTTGTACACATCTTATATTTTAGAAATGTTGATTGATTCGTTCTTCTATGAACAAATAGTAAGGTGGATTGCAGAAACAGATAGATTTCATATTGGAGAAGATAGGCCTGAAAGAGCACAAATGGTCCAAAAGACACCAGCGCTGATGTATGCTAAGTACACTCTTGGATTTACCTTGCAGTATACGGACGCAGTGAATAGTACATATTCCTAGATGGAATGAGGATATCTTCAAATAAAAATCCAGACGGAAGGAAACATTGCCGAGGACATAGATAGGTAACTAACTCAGAGTCACTATAGCTTACGATAATAATATCTACTGATTTAACTATTTCTATATATCGCTGATCATGAATATTGCCATAGATACTTAAGTGGATATCTTATTCTATAATATATGTCTACGTGGAATAGATCAAAAGTCACACATATTTATACGATGAGTATAACACTTTGTTTTAAGTTTTTGTGGAAGATTTTTCAAGAGACGCAGTATTACCCATGCGATAGACACTAATATTGACATATATACTCGAGTATGTGTTCAAAATGGTATAGAGATGCAACGGAATTTATTCGTGGATTTATTGGCGCACGAAGGAAATAGATATGGAAGATTTCTTCCTACTAATATAAAACATTATCTTAGACGCATCACAAAAATGTCTATAAAGTAGATTTTGTGAGCATGTGACGCTGTGTTCTCCGTGACTGTTAATTTTATAAACTTTACTTTTTGGATTAACGGTCACTTTAATGTTGATATTTAATTTCTATAGAATTGTTATCTTATCGTACGATTCATGTGTGTTTAGTACAAAATGTTTGCTATCTAACAACACGCGAACACGCTCTAGTAATAATAAAAAGGTAAAATTTCGGACTCGTTTTTTGTCTGGATTTTTTTTTTCGTCTAGGTTATTTATTGGCTCAAACTGTTACCGTGTTCCCTCAGGAATCTATTAGCCGTGGCGGAATGCCACAATATGTTGGAACCATCACGGCAGGAAAGACTAGATACAGATCACCGAGATTATCAAGTACCCTATCGACCATTTCTCACGATTTAGATCCGAGAACCCCAACATAGAGTACATATTACACATACTCACCGACACCTCATAATTACTGTCCAGATCGCGACCAAAAATACATATCAAATCGAGGCGACCCCAACCATGTAGGTACAAAAAAATTGAGCACAACAAGGCTCGGCCTCACTCCGAGTCGCTCTCCACATGCACACTCACGAGGGAGGGGCGCACGCACCCAGTCCTGCGGACGTTGCCGCGGTTCTCACGACCTGGTGTGCTGCGTCCAAGACCCGTTGCTCACCCGATCTGGACAAGCCTCCAACCGTGCAGCCGCGTCCGCCCGCCTGGCCGCGAGATCCGCCGAGGCGAAAACCGCGTGAGCTCCGACGCCGCCGCACGAGCGCGGCTCGCGCGAGATCTGCCGGCGGCGGCGGGATCCTGGGCCCCTCGCAAGCCGCTGGGAACGCGCCCTCGCCAACCGCCGCCGTGGCCGTGGCCCGCGCGAGCTCCGACGCTGCCTCCCGAGCGCGGCCCGCGCGAGAGGATGAGCACGGACCGCGCCCACCGATGGAGGAGTGCAAGGGAGCGATGGCCAGATGCTGAGATGGGTGAGCAGCGCGGGCGAGCAGCGTCGCCGCGTCAACGCTAGGGAGCGGCTGTCGCACGGGCAAGCTGCGAGCGAGCGAGCGCAGCGACCGGCCACGGCCAGCGAGCACTGAGCAGCTTCGTGAGCAAGCAGCGGCTGTACGTGTTGGTATGTCCTGGACGTGTGTGTGGCTGCTATTCATCGTATTGAAGACACACGTACGTGGGCTAGGGCAAAGGCCCGTTTACCAGCCGACCAGGACAAGGCCACCAGGGCCAACCCAAGATTTGAGTTGTAATCAAAGAAAAACCAAGATTTATGTCTTCTATTTTGTTCAAAAATATTCTTTTGTGCTACAAAATTATATTAAAGGAAAATAGATTATTTAAAATAATCTATATCTATATGCCTCTATATAACTAATATTAAAGAGCCAAATTTTCTACTCATATTTTTTGGTGTAGCCAAATTGTGGAAGAAAAGTCATGTAAAAAATATAAAAAAGGAACCATGACTAAACAAGACTCGAACTCGAACGTCATGGATAATATTAACTCCATATCACCTCAAATCTTGAGGCCGCTAGTCCACGAGCATCGCAGGGCCGTCGGGGCACGAAGATTTGAAGCCGCTGGGCATGGAGACACCACTGTGGCACTTCAGCACAGAGCCACCTAGAAGCCTACCCACGGGGGCATGGGGCCGCGAGAGGCGTCGGACGTCGTCTGTCAGGGTGTGGGCAGCGTAGGGCCAACGATGCGGATCTTGGGGCGAGGAAGCTTCACCACAAGGAGTAATCCGTGCGACCGTGGGCGGATAAGGAAGAATGTAGATAAGTAAAAAAGATGGATAAATAAAAGGAAGGACAAAAAAATATAAAGAAAAGACAAAAATAAAAAAGTAAGAAAAGTTGTTTTGCCGAACGTTGTCGGACGAGGTACCGATTCTCCGACTCGTCTGAGGCCCCGCGCGCAAGGCCTCGGACGAGGTACAGATTCTCCGACTCCGCCCGAGGCCCCCGCGCCACAAGGCCTTGGGACGGAGGTACCGATTCTCTGCACTCGCCCGAGGCCCTACGCCGAGAAGGCCTCGACGAGGTACCGATTCTCTTACTCATCGCCCGAGGCCCCGCGCCACAAGGCCTCGACGAGGTACCGATTCTCCGACTCGCCCGAGGCCCCACGTGCAAGGCCTCGGACGAGGTACCGATTCTCCGACTCGCCCGAGGCCCCGCGCGCAAGGCTCGGACACGCGGTACCGATTCTCCCGACTCGCCCGAGGCCCCGCGCCATGAGGCCTCGGGCGAGCACCCAGTTACCGACTCACTCGAGGCCGGCTCAGCATCAACCCCGTCACCGCCACCTTGACCGACTTCTCTGACGGGACGTCACATCCAACTAACGCGTCCAACCGCTCCCGCAACGTCAGCCGAACGACAGCACGATACAGCGGAGTGGCCGATGAGACAGGAGTCACATCGACGCGATGCCGTCCGGGACAAGACGGGGCAGGGGTTACCGGCCGCTGTGCTCGGCACTGTTCCCACGGCTGACACCCGTGCTACACTGTGCTGCCTAAACCCTGCTCCAAGGACAGCGCGGCATGGAAAGTCAAGTTTGGGTCCCTGTAGCCTCGGAATCAATGTACAAAACCAACTGCTCCCTCCGAGCCTCGGCTATCCGCTTCCGGGCTCCTGTAGCCTCGAGACTCGCGCCCGCCGAGCCCCCCACAATGGTTCAGCCTCGACACCGACTAGCCCTCGGCTCTCTATGTTGTCAGCACTCTGGGACCGGCACGTCGTCCACGCCATGCCCTGCGTCAAGCTGCAGGAGCCCCACATCGTGCACAGGGCCAAGCTCCTGTAGCCTCGGAATCAACGCACCCGCGTTGTCGCATCTACCCAGCCTCGGCTCTCCGCGCCGGTCAAACATACAGTAACTAGCACGCCTCCAACAGAAGAAGGCGCACATGCCACCACAGGAGCTCCCACGTCGCACAGGATCAGGCGTGACCGGCACATCGCTCCAGTACACCGAGGACAAGGCCGCTCCACCGACCATGCCGCCACAGTGACGAGCTACAGAGCTCAGACATACCGCCTCTGCTCAGAAAACGCCACGTAGCAAATGCATGTACCGCCCCTGTGCCTCCCTTCGACTATAAAAGGGAGTGACCGGGGCCGCTTCTAGGAGGGAGGAGACTCACGCGTGCAAGCAACGCACAACGCTCTGTAACACACACGCTCCCCCACTGCAAGAGATCAACATCTCAAGCAACCCACGCCACTCTATGCAGGGACCTGAGACTAGCTTCCTCTCTCGCCCAGCTTGTAAGCCCCTACTACAAGAACCTCGGTGCAAGGAATACAAGATCACTCTCTCAGACTGGACATAGGGCACCTACTGCCTGAACCAGTATAAACCTTATGTCTCTTTGCATCACCATTCGGGATTAGGGGCACGTAGTATACTTTCACTAGTCAGTTGAGGACCCACCGGACCCAAAACACCGACAGTTGGTGCGCCAGGTAGGGGACATACTGCGTGTCAGCTTAGTCATCCCAACAAGTTCCGGATGGCAGACCCCGTGCGACCACTGCGTCTCGGCACGATGATCCGGTTCGGGAGCCTAGAGTTCATGTCTCTAGGATATGAGTATGATATGGTACTCCTCCCACCCAGAGCCCCATCCATCGATGACGACATCACGCACCAGCAGCCTAGGCGCAGGCGGCGCCCAGGCCGCCACCCTCGTCGCGCTCGCCAGGCACGACGCGGGCGGGACCACCCCGACACCGTGCGAGCTCAGGGCGACGCACCGCGCTCCGCCAGTATCCCATACCCGACTGTTGGTACAGAGTCCCTGGCTGGGGACCTGTCTAGCTTATGCCTGGGCAAGGGAAAGACGCTGGTGGCGCGCAGCGATGCCCGTCATAAAGCTCTGCCCCGCCACCTCCTGAGGAGTCAACTCTAGCGGAGCGGAGCCTGGCAACGACACCATCCCCATACCCCTTCGGGTTGGGCAATGCCGCCGCCGCCTACCAACGTTTTGCCCTCGACCTCATCGCCACAACCCCGACCCACACCCACGCTGACTCCTCGGAGGAGGACGAGGCGTGGGCCGAAGCGGACTTCTCCGGGCTTCGCGACCCAAAAGCCATGCACCGCTTCATGGCCACGAGCGACTACTGCTTCGGCTACTCTGACTCCAATGACGAAGGCACTCACGATCCCACTCGTGAGTGCTTCAACGTCGAGCTCGGGGTGCCGAGCGCGAGCGATGATGACGAGAACCCCGCCCCCGAGGAACTTCGATGCCTAGACCTAGAGAGCTCCGTGAGCTTCAGGCCAAGGTCAAACAAGACTGACTCCTTCTGCAGCAGCTCTGAGACACTCTTGAGCAAGAGCAGCGGGGTCGCGGTGATGGCGGAGCAGCCCGACGGAGGGCTCGCGACGTCAACCACCGCATCAACAACGACGAAGGGGGCGAGCAACCCCCTATCTTCTATCGCGCTCGCCAGAACATAGCGGCAGCAGCGATGCTACTCCGGACAATGCCCGAGCCCTCTACCTCGGAGGGGCAATGGGTCCACGATGAGTTCCGAGACCTCCTCAAGACCGCCGTGGTACAGTGGGCCAAAGGTTCCGCCTCTCGGCGGTACAGGGGCGCCTCGGAACTACCCACGGCACCGCCTCGGCAGGATAGAGAGGCATCGGTTCGTCCCGAGCCTGCTCGGGCACCGACAGCCAACAAGGCCCCCTCGGTGCACGACCGCCTCTGTGACCGACGCGAGGCGCAAGGCGACCACGGTGTGGTCAGCAGGCGATGGCGCCACGACAACGATGGGCCCACCCGAGGCTACCATTCGCACCGAGGCGGTCGCTATGATAGTGGGAAGGGCCGTACATCGTCACCCAAGTGCTAAAGCCCGGGACCTACAAGCTAGCCAACGAGAAGGGCGAAATCCTCACCAACGCTTGGGACATAGAATAGCTGCGTCGCTTCTACCCTTAAATTCCCAAGCATTATCTATATTGTTTCTTGAAATACAATAAAGAAGCGTTCTTTAGTTGTTCTAATTTTTCAAGAAACCCCCCGAGCCCATTGATGGGGGATCGGCGTTACGATAACACTATAAGGGAGACTCGGCTCTACCTCTGTAGAGGTGCCCACCGTGGGGCTCGAACAAGACTCGGCTCTGCCTCTGCAGAACCGAGCCTCCCTTGGGGGCTAGAAGGGGGACCCCCCCTAAGTCCCAGACACCATTATTTAGTTGTTTTTCGAAAAAAAATTCTACGCCAAACTCTCTCGCGTACTCTGACAAATAGATTGTATAAAACCTAAGGACCGAAAGTCTATCTCAGGGCCAAAAGGCCGGCTGAGCCACGAGATGGCCTACGCCTCTAGGCTACGGCAACTCCCTCACCACCTTTTGCCCGAAGGGCAGCTTAGGCTCCGAAGAAGTTTTTTGCAAGAGATATGTTCAAAGACAAGACAGAGGGCAAAGGCTCAGAAATACAAAAAAATGATTAAAAAGCATATACACACAAGTACTTTGAAAGGCCTCGACGGCCACAAGCATCATGGTACAATGATGTAAGTCCTAATCTATTTACATGGCCCCTTTGGCCTAGGTCAAAACTCAGGGTCGCCAGCGTCGGCGTAGGAGGAACCACCTCCTCTTCGAACAACCTGGCCAGTGCCGTGCTAGGGGCCTCAGCCACCTCCACCAGCTTCATGACCTCCTCCTTGGCCTTCTTGTCATCCTCAGCCATGACGTAACCATCGCTGATGGCCTCGAGGTCGATGTCGGCATAGTGCGAGGAGACGACGGCTAGGGCGTGCTTGACGCCCGTATGCAGTGCCCCCCGGAGCCGCTCGTGGACTCGGCCGCTCAACGCGATCAAGCGGCTCCCGAGAGAGCTACCTGACTCGACCCCCTCGACCTCCAAGGCCTCGCAGGTAGTACGAGCGGCGCTCCGCAGCGCGTTGTGCTCCCGAATCTCGACCTCAAGCACCGCCTGCACTGCGACGGAGGCCTCCTTCTCCAACCCTGCGCCAAGACAAGCGGGATGGGGTTAAGCACAAAGGAAAACAAGCCGAACAGGGGTGCAAGCCTATGAGACTCACCCTCGACTTTCTCCCTCTAGTTTTGGACCTCTACCCGAGAGGCCTCGGCCGCCCTAGAAGCCTCCCTCTCCAGTTCTGCATCACATCGGGGAGTTAGGGGTCGAACGCAAGAAAAACAAATAAAACAAGGGGCGTGGCTCAACAGGACTCACCCTCGGCCTTTTCCTTCCAAGCTAAGGCCTCGACCCGAGAGGCCTCGGCCACCTTGACAGCCTCCGCCAGGGCACCTTTCGTCAGTAGGTGCACGCCCTGCTCTGCCTCTAGCTGCTCGGCGATGGCCTTGGCAGAGGCCGCCTCTTGTTTGGCCCGAGACCTGAAGGTGTCCCGCTCACTGACCACCCGGGTCAGCTCCTCCTCTAGCTCCTTGATCCGCGTCGCCAAAGGGGTGGCCTGCTCTCGAGCCGTGGCCGCCTCGGCCTTCATGTTAGCACAGCGAAGGCGGAGGTCCTCCACCTCCGTGCTCCATGCCAATAGAAGCTCATTAGCATTGGCGAGCAGGTCCTTCTGCTGCCAGAGCTGGTCCTAGACATCCCTCTCCCGTCAGAGGAACATCGACTTCTCAAGGGACCGGGCCTCGAGCTCCTGGATAGGTAGAACAAACGTCAAGCACTGTGAGAAAACTTGGGAAAAAGGCGACATAGCATGAGAAAAGAAAGCGCGTACCTGGGCAACATCGGGCAGGTTATCAGCTACGACGGACAGCGCTGTCCACAGCGACCGCTCCGCCAGTCGGCGGAATTGCTCGAAGGAGCCCTAGTGCCTCCCCTCGTTCGCGTCCTCGAGGGCGAACAGAGGCTCTCCCTCAGAGTCGTCCCGGCTCCACCACAAGACACGCGGGCTATCCCACCCGCGGGGCTCAGGTTGTACCCGGATGAGGGCCGAGCTCCCCTCGCCAGAAGTTAGAGCTGGCTGCTCCGCAGTGCTGGCTGCCTTGGCATCCACCACCTCCTTCCCTTGGGAAGTATCATCAGAGGAGATTGAATGAACCTCCACCTCCTGGGCGCTCTCCTGCGATGGCGGCGGGTCTTGGACCAGGGGCGCTATCGAAGCTTGCCCCACCTCCATCTCCGCATCCTGGGCCGCCGGCTCTGCCGTGCCCAAGCCGGCCTCCGCCACCTCAGCCTCGGTGGTCCTAGGAGCTCTAGCCTCTACCACCTCGGCCTCGATGGTCCTAGGAGCCCCGGCATCCGCCACCTTGGCTTTGGAAGCCCTGGAAGCCCTGACCTCTGCCACCTCAGCCTCGGAGGTCCTAGGGGCCTCGGCCTTGCCCTCGGTGGCCTCAGCGATTGAAGGCACCTTGGCTTCACCTGACTCGAGGGCCCCGGCCTCATGGGGCATAGGCGTCTCCTCCCCCGCCTGCTTCGTGGCCACCTCGGTAGCCTCTCCTTGGGCGACCGGCTCCTTTGAGTCGGCCCTGGCCGACACCGCGCCACGCTGCATGGCGGATTGCGCGTCCACCACCCATCGGGTGGTGGAGCTGGTGCTCACCTTGAGCACCTTATGTGGTGCTAGGGCGGGCACTTCCGCATGACGCTTCTGGTTGAAGACAAAACACTCACGAGGTCAGCATACGACCAAAGAACGAGTGGGAAATGCTGTAAACTCCACTAACAAAACACTTACCTTGAACGGGGAAGCAATAGCTTCCGCACCGCATCCCTCGACCTCGGTAATGGCGGTGGCGGTGGCAGTGGCATGACCCCCGTGTCCACCGGTACCGGCTGGCCCTTGCTGGACTCCAATGCCCCCTCGGCCCTCGGCGGAGGCGGTTGGGTCGCCCCCACCGTCGCCCGCTCCACCTCTGCCGTCGAGCCCATCGGGCTGACGACGTGCTTCCCCGACGCCCGTGTCTCGGGCGTGTCGGCCTCGGCCCCGGGGCGGGCAATCACCAGCCCCAAGGCACCCTCTCCTCCTCCTCCTAGAGATGCCAGGCTACTCGCCGATGCCCTGAGCGCCGTCTCCCTGACGTCAGGGAGATGGTCTAGGGGGGCCCACCCCACCTCGCTCTCGTCGTCATCGCTCGAAGAATCCATCGACGACGATGACGGAGATGGCTCCTCTGGGAGACCGTCGTGCCTCTATTATCGGCGATGTTTCTCTAGCTCGTCGCGCTCGAGGCTCTTCCTCTTGCGCCTTGCCTCCTCGGCATCCTTCCACTCCTTATACGCCTCGGCGTGTGCCCTGTTCTCCACTCACCGCTCTACGTCCTCGGGAATAGGCGACGGGGAGGCTCGCACATCCCTCATCCCCTACAGGAACGGCAAACGCAAATAAGGAAACAGATTGAAAACGTAAGGAGCAAGGAGGCCTCGGGGGCCACAGCGATGCGTGACTCACCAGAGAGATGTACCCCCGCGACGGGTGCATCGGGAACGGGGTCAGATCAGTGCTCCTCTACCGCCCCTCCACCGTGTCTCTTACCTAACACAGAATCTCCTCATCAGAAAGGGCAACGACGAACAACCAGATGCCGTCGATCGGCTCACCCGGTGTCATCTCGAACAGGCATTGTCACCGAGCCATCAGCGTTAGCACCCTCCGGCGGTGGAAGGCCACCACGACCATGGTCGCCGTAAGGCCGCGGCTGCATAGCCTCTCCAGCGCCTTTAGGAGCGGCTGTAGCTTGGACTGATCAGCCAATGGGACGCCATACCTCCACCTCTCCGACTGGCTCTCCACGACCCGCCCAGTATAGGGGGGAAGCCCACCGTCATCATTGTGGAGGTAGAACCAGTTGTTGTACCAGCGGCGGTTGGACGACGCAAGCTGGGCTAGGATGTAGAAGGGCTGCCTATCTTGGCGCACTTGGAGAGTGCAGCCGCCGGCCCTCAACGCCTTCCACATGCCCGTCATACCCGCTGGCTTGGTGTTGAGCCCCGCCCAAAAGAAGTGGAGCCATAGCTCCTAGTGGGGGGCGATGCCTAGGTACCCCACGTAGATGGCAATGAAGATGGCCTCCTGCGTGATGGAGTTGGGGTTGAAGTTGTGGAGCTCCACGTCGTAGTAATGCGGGAACGCTCGCATGAATCGGTCCGCCGGCAAGCCGAGGCCGTGCTCGTGGAAGGACATGAAGCTCATAATGTAGCCATCGCATGGCCTCGGCTCCGACTCCTCCCCCAAAGCTATCCACTCCGGTCTGTTGGGGTCGGTGATCGGGTGGAGAGTACCATCGTCGACGAGCGACTACAGCGTCACCACGGACACGTCGGACGAACCCCAAGGATCCGCCTGGAGGACAACAGCACCGCCGGCCATGGGTGCAGTGGAGAATGTGGCTACAGCGGTAAGGCATGCTCTCACTATCTCTCTCTCTCTCTCTCCTTTCCTCCCCCTTCTCCCTTCTTCTCCTCGGCGCTCTCTTCCTCTGTTCTTAGCAACCGCTCGAGGGCAGAAAGGGCAAACACAGGCAAAAAAGGTAAGGAGGGGTGGGGCACAGCTCATCACATACTTATGAGGGAGGAAAGAGGGCGAAATGGATGGGCGACGAAACTAGGAAAGTTTCCCTCAGATCTAGCGCAGTTAATCCAGATCCGACCAAACCGCCCACGCGTCCACCTTTTTCTTATTAACCGTGTGCACATAGTAACATCCCATCCGCAGACGTCGCGTCGCATTCGACCACAGCAACGGCAGGCACCATTCCGTCTCCCCAAGGAACCACCTCAAAAGGCACACCTGCCATCATCAGCCAATGGGAAGGGAATATCCCCCACCCAATTCCTTTCAGACTAAGGAACTAGGCACCGAGCTCATTACGGTCCAGGGGTTCGAAGGCTAGGCCCCTGAGGGTTTTGACAGCCGCCCCAGGACAAACAGAGTCAGGAATGACTATGGGTGAGCCCGTACATGGCCGAGGCCTAAGCCAGCAATTGCTTGGGATGCCCTAAGTCGTGTCCGAGACTGGCAGGGAGGTCTCTGAATGGGATCCCACCGTAGGGAGGCACCGAGCCCCCGAGGCCAATCGAACAGCCCTAGGACCCACTAGAGAAGCCCTCTGGTACTTTTGGAGTGCGTCTCTGGACCGCTAGCCGACCCCTATCGAATGGGGCATGGGCCTCCACTCAGACTTACCCGGTAATAGCTCACTGGAGGTGTCACTACTCGCCCACCGAGGGTAGCCTGGCATACTCCACCCCTCCTTCCGAATGAAAAGGATGCGCGAGGGCCGCACAAAAAAGACAGGAAAACACCTGATCGCCCTCTTGCTCCTAGTAGAGGCTCAGGGGCTCTTCCTGCAACCAAGCCAAGGCCCAGCGACCCAAACTCGCACTCGGGGGCTCGGCAAATGTGATAAAAACCCCTCCTTCCGAACAAAAAGGATGCGCGAGGGCCGCACAAAAAAGATAGGGAAACTCCTGATCGCCCTCTTGCTCTGAGCAGAGGCTCGAGGTCTCTTCCTGCAACCAAGCCGAGGCCCAGCGACCCGAACTCGCACTCGGGGGCTCGGCAAACATGATAAAACCCCTCACTCAACATGAAAAAAGCCCCTGGAGGGACAAATCCACTCCTCTAGGGCCTCGGGGGCTACACCCGGTGGGTGCGCTCACACGCACCCACCGAAGCCTCGAGTACGAAACACCATCCCACCAGGAACTGCCGTAAGCCAAGTCTCATCAAAACCTCAGGGAGAGCTTTCACGCTCTCCCCGAGGCTTGGGGGCTACTATCGAACGAGGCCCCATGTGCAAGGCCTCAGACGAGGTACCGATTCTCCTTCTCGCCCGAGGCCCCGCGCGCAAGGCCTCAGACGAGGTACCGATTCTCTGACTTGCCCGAGACCCCGCGCACAAGGCCTCGGACGAGGTACCGATTCTCTGACTCGCCCGAGGCCCCGCACCACAAGGCCTCGAAAAGGTACTGATTCTCTGACTCGCCCGAGGCCCTGCGCCACAAGGCCTCGATGAGGTACCGATTCTCCGACTCGCCTGAGGCCCCGCGCGCAAGGCCTCGGACGAGGTACCGATTCTTCGACTCGCCCGAGGCCCCATGCGCAACGCCTCGGACGAGGTACTGATTCTCCGACTCGCCCGAGACCCCGCGCACAAGGCCTCGGACGAGGTACCGATTCTCTGACTCGCCCGAGACCCCACGCATAAGGCCTCGAACGAGGTACCGATTCTCCGACTCGCCCGAGGCCCCACGCGCAACGCCTCCGACGAGGTACTGATTCTCCGACTCACCCGAGACCCCACGCACAAGGCCTCAGACGTGGTATCAATTCTCCGACTCGCCCGAGGCCCCGCGCGCAAGGCCTCAGATGAGGTACCGATTCTCCGACTCGCCCGAGGCCCCGCGGGCAAGGCCTCGGACGAGGTACCGATTCTTTGACTCGCCCGAGGCCCCGCGCACAAGGCCTCGAACGAGGTACCGATTCTCCGACTTACCCGAGGCCCCGCGCGCAAGGCCTTGGATGAGGTACCAATTCTCTGACTCACCCGAGGCCCCATGCGCAAGGCCTCGAACGAGGTACCGATTCTTTGACTCGCCCGAGGCCCCATGCGCAAGGCCTCGGATGAGGTACCGATTCTTCGACTCACCCGAGGCCCTGCGCGTAAGGCCTTGGATGAGGTACTGATTCTCCGACTCGCCCGAGGCCCCGCGCCACAAGGCCTCGGACGAGGTACCAATTCTCTGACTCGCCCGAGGCCCCGCGCCACAAGGCCTAGATGAGGTACCGATTCTCTGACTCGCCCGAGGCCCCGCGCCATAAGGCCTCGATGCGGTACCGATTCTTTGACTCGCCCGAGGCCCCGTGCGCAAGGCCTCAGATGAGGTACCGATTGTCCGACTCGCCCAAGGCCCCGCGCGCAAGGCCTCGAACAAGGTACCGACTCTCCGACTCGCCCAAGGCCCCGCGCGCAAGGCCTTGAATGAGGTACTGATTCTCCGACTCGCCTGAGGCCCCACGCGCAAGGCCTCGGATGAGGTACCAATTCTCTAACTTGTCCGAGGCCCCATGCCACAAGGCCTCAGATGAGGTACCGATTCTCTGACTCGCCCGAGGCCCCGCGCCACAAGGCCTCGAAGAGGTACCAATTCTCTGACTCGCCCGAGGCCCCGTGCCACAAGGCCTCGATGAGGTACCAATTCTTCGACTCGCCCGAGGCCCCGCGCACAAGGCCTCGGACGAGGTACTGATTCTCCGACTCGCCTGAGGCCCCGCGCGCAAGGCCTCGGACGAGGTACCGATTCTCTGACTCACCCGAGGCCCCACGCGCAAGGCCTCGGATGAGGTACCAATTCTTCGACTCGCCCGAGGCCCCGCGCACAAGGCCTCGGACGAGGTACCGATTCTCCGACTCGTCCGAGGCCCCACGCGCAAGGCCTCGGATGAGGTACCGATTCTCCGACTCGCCTGAGGCCCCATGCCACAAGGCCTCAGATGAGGTATCGATTCTCTGACTCGCTCGAGGCCCCACGCCATAAGGCCTCGATGAGGTACCGATTCTCTGACTCGCCCGAGGCCCCGCGCCACAAGGCCTCGATGAGGTACCAATTCTCCGACTCGCCCGAGGCCCCGCGCGCAAGGCCTCAGACGAGGTACCAATTCTCTGACTCGCCCGAGGCCCCATGCCACAAGGCCTCGATGAGGTACCAATTCTCCGACTCGCCCGAGGCCCCACGCACAAGGCCTCGGACGAGGTACCGATTCTCCAACTCACCCGAGGCCCCGCGCGCAACGCCTCGGATGAGGTACCGATTCTCTGACTCGCCCGAGGCCTCACGCCATGAGGCCTCAGACAAGGTACCAATTCTCTTACTCGCCCGAGGCCCCACGCCATGAGGCCTCGGACGAGCAGCCAGTTACCAACTCACTTGAGGCCGGCTCGGCATCAACCCCGTCACCGCTGCCTTGATCGACTTCTCTGACGGGACATCACATCCAACTAACGCGTCCAACCACTCCCGTGACGTCAGCCAAATGACGGCACGATACAGTGGAGTGGCCGACGAGATGGGAGTCACATCGACGCCATGTCGTCTGGGACAGGACGGGGCAGGGGTTATCGGCCGCTGTGCTCGGCACTATGCCCACGGCTGACACCCGTGCTGTACTGTGCTGCCTAAACCTTGCTCCAAGGACAGCGCGGCATGGAAAGTCGAGTCTAGGTCCCTGTAGCCTCGGAATCAATGTACAAAACCAACTGCTCCCTCCAAGCCTCGGCTATCCGCTTCTAGGCTCCTGTAGCCTCGGGACTCGCACCAGCCGAGCCCCCCACAATGGTTCAGCCTCGGCACTGACTGGGCCTTGGCTCTCTATGTTGTCAGCACTCTGGGACTAGCACGTCGTCTGTAGTACGCACCATGCCCAACGTCAAGCTACAGGAGCCCCCACATCATGCATAGGGCCAAGCTCCTGTAGCCTTAGAATCAGCGCACCCACGCTGTCGCATCTACCTAGCCTTGGCTCTCCGCGCCGGTCAAACATATAATAACCAGCATGCCTCCAACAGAAGAAGGCGCGCATGCCACCACAGGAGCTCCCACGTCGCACAGGATCAGGCGTGACCAACGTGTCGCTCCAGTACACCGAGGACAAGGCCGCTCCACCAACCATGCCACCACAGTGATGAGCTGTAGAGCTCAGACATACCACCTCTGCTCACAAAACACCACGTAGCAAATCCATGTACTGCCCCTGTGCCTCCCTTCAACTATAAAAGGGAGTGACCGGGGCCACTTCTAGGAGGGAGGAGACTCATGCATGCAAGCAACGCACAACGCTCTGTAACACACACGCTCCCCCACTACAAGAGATCAACATCTCAAGCAACCCACGCCACTCTACGTAGAGACCTGGGACTAGCTCCCTCTCTTGTCCAGCTTGTAAGCCCCTACTACAAGCACCTCGGTGCAAGGAATACAAGATCGCTCTCTTAGACTGGACGTAGGGCACCTACTGCCTGAACCAGTATAAACCTTGTGTCTCTTTGCATCACCATCCGGGATTAGGGGCACACAGTACACTTTCACTAGTCGGTTGAGGACCCGCCGGACCCAAAACACCGACAAACATTTTATCAAAATGGCTTCCACTCCCGTACCTACTCATACATAAGTTAGAGCAGTATGTGTCTTGGCCAAATATGGAGTTCAATACCAAGATGAATTCAGAAGCATGGTGATTATGTAATAAATCGTACATCCAGTTGCAACACACAGGCATGTTTGCTAGTGATAACAAAAAGGTTAAACCAAGCTGTCGCTTGTACATGCTCATGCAATTCTGGTAGGTAGGGCACAATGCACACGTCTGGCTGTCTCCATATATAGCCTATGAGTAATGTTATTAGGGAGGGCTCCTCTCAATTTTTTAATGTCTGATTTTTTTACATCTACTTCAGTAGAGATCGGAGCCACACCCTCATCGGCACTAGCACCATTAAGAGGAGCCAGATTTTGAATTGTGGAGATGGAGGAAGAGCAATCAGATCATGAAGAAACCAGCACTAGCACCCCTCCTGCAACCAGCGCTGCCAGGTGCTAGGCATGGACATGGTCGCGGCTTTGATGATTGCTCATGTGCAGAGCAACAAGCGGCCCCATAATGGTGGTGGTATCTAGGATGGCAGGGCACACTACTAGAAATATCCACTTCTATGACGAAAATTTTCATGACGAATCTAAATCCATCATTAAAAACGCTTTTTATGACAAAAATTTTGGTTTCGTCATAGATCATTGGTGACGAACCTTGAACCCCCCCTTATCTATGATGAAATCGGGTATCGTCACAAAAAAATGTCATAGAATAGCACAGTGTTTCGTCATAGATAATTCGCGCGACTGTTTCTACTCATCTGTGACGATCTTATTCAGAACTATGATGAATAGGGCTTCGTCATTGAACTAATTACTGATCTATGACGAACAATATTCGATCTATAACGACGACGCTTCATCATAGATCTCCACAAGGTACCTTCTCCATCCGACATGTACCTGTGGGACCTACAATTACTCATCCGTGACTCTTGCAATTCATCATAAAAGTCTTCGCTCGATCCTTTCTCCATGCGACGTGTACCTATGGGACCCTTCTCCATCCGACCTGTGGGATCCGAACTTGTGCGGCCTTTCTCCATCTCCATCCGACCTGTGGGACCCGATGACTTACGTGTCACTTGTGCTTATGGACCCTTCTCCATCCAACTTGTGGGACCCGATGGCACCTTTCTCCATCTCCATCTGACCTATGGGACCCAACGGCACCTTTCTCCATCTCCATCTGACCTATGGGACCCAACGGTTTGCGTGTCACGTGTACCTGTGGGACCATCTGACCTTTGGGACCTGACGGCTTACGTGTCATGTATACCTGTGGGACCTTTCTCCATCCCCATCTAACATGTGGGACTCGATGGCTTGCGTGTCACGTGTACCTGTGGGACCATCCGACCTTTGGGACCTGATAGCATACGTGTCATGTATACCTATGGGACCTTTCTCTATCTCCATCCAACCTATGGGACCCGACGGCTTGCGTGTCACTTGTTGCCGTTGGGGTTTAATAAATTCAAACTCAAAAAAACCATGAGACCTAGGAGTCGAACCTAGGACCCAAAGCAAGGAATAGACTATCTTCACCATTGCGCTAGACGCCTGGCTGTGTTAACATGTCTTTGGAGTAGTATATGTTCTCTGTGTGGATAGGTTGACTTATATATTGAATATATCCCCTATAAGTGGAATTAAATCTATGCCTGTTGGACTTGTGACGGTGGTGGCAACGGAGGATCCCCAGTGTGTTGTGGTGGCTCAGGCGTCCTTTTGTAGGCTAGGCGGTGGGTCTTCCTGGTGGAGCGCGGCGGCATTGGCATCTGTGTACGTTGTGTGCCGTGGCAGAGGCGACACATCCGATTTGCATGTCTCCTTTCTTGCCTTTTCCTATTCACTTCACTGTTTTGATCCTTGCTTGAACATGAGGTATACAAGAAACATTGTAGCATTTCAAATCTGGTTAGGCCAATGATGATGAAAAGAACTAGGAGGTGGCACTGGTTGGTTTCTACTGACGTGTGTCACTTGTAGATCTGTCTAGGCAAACAAATAGGCCCTTCACTTCTGCCTTAAACTATTTCTTCTGTCCAGTGCTTGCTTGATTCTATATTTTTGTTTCATATGCTCTAGTGCCACCAGTGAGTCCTTATGGCATTTTGAACTTGTAACATATCTGAGGCTACATTTTTGTGCCAATGATGTCTACATGGCTGTTGGATGTATTAGGATGCAGCTCATATGTTTGTTTTTTGTGTCTTCTCCTTGTTGACAACCAAGTTATCCATTTGGTTCCAAACAAGATGAAGACATCGAAAGCAAATCAATGCTTTGTGTCCATAATTCATATGACTGAGGCCACTAATTAATGTCTAAGCTGCACATGTTGCTACTTATGCCAATGATGATCACTATCACTTGTTCACTAACATTATACTTATGAAAACTAAGGTAGCATGTTCGGGTTGTGTAGATTTGAGATGAATCATCCCTGCTATGTTGTGTTCGATGGCCATGAGCTAGGAGTTTACTACAACTAGCTTAACTACCACAGACAAGTTCATAGGTTTTGTGGTGCTTGTTATAAAAAGTACAACTCCTATGAAGAAGGAATTGCTGCCTTCAAGTCCAGAACCAACTCAAATCCAGCCTTAGCTCATGATGATGACTTCTATCTTCAAAACCCAATAGCTAATCCACCCTCTTCGTCCTTCAAAACTGTTGTAATTGTAGTCCTCTTAATCTTTGTCTATCTCCTATGGAAGAAGCTCTGAGCTCATGTACTGATTGTAAGTGTGATGGTTGGACTTGATTTAGCTAGAATTGTAATGGTTATAGCTCCATTAACTGCTACTCTAATTTGAGTTATATATATCTATGTGCTGCTACTCTAAATTTAGATGAGGTCATACCATAAAAATTGTTAATGGTTGTTAAAGTTGCACTTTGGTATGAGTTGTGGACTTCACTGATGGATCTTTGTTGGATTATTTTCCTCCTCAATGATCTCATTATTGAGCAAGCTCTCATCCTACTGCATGCACACTGACAAAATGGTGGAGGCCCCCAACAAGAGGAACGCACTAGCCAGTCTCATGGACGATGCCTTTGTCGAGATCCTCCACCACCTCCCCGCCCACTCCTTGTTCTGCTATAAATGTGCCTGTCGCTCCTGGAAATGCCTCATCTCAAACAACTATAAGTTGATCCCCTAGACTGTGGCTGGCTTCTTCTACGATGGAATCTACGGCCAAAGAAACTTCACCAACATCACCGGTGTTTATCTCTCCTTATCCTTCTTGCCCTTTACCATGAACAAGGTAGCTATCTTAGATTGCTGCAATGACCTCATCCTATGCTGGTGCCTTGGGGCTGATGGATACCACTATGTCATCTGCAATCTGGCAACCCAGCAGTTGAAGGTATTGCCACCTAGAATCCATTCTATTGGTGAGGCTTGATTGGGGTTCGATCCAACAGCCTCCTTGCACTTCCATGTGTTTGAATATTTGGAGGAGGATGGTCAGTGCATGGGTGTGGACATCTACTCATCTAAAAATGCAGCATGGATCTTAAGGAATCTAAATGGGGCAAGGAGGCTGAGTGGACATTTTCAAAATCAGTAACTGTGTTTCTTAATGGTTGTCTGCACTATATTAGGTTCTACAAGGGTTATCGTTGTATACTTGCTATGGATATGGAGGGAAAGGCATGGAGGAAAATTCCTAAGAGGCCGCGTGGTTTTTCATGCTCCATCCATCAAGCTCAGGGGCACTTGTGTCAATGTATTGTTGGTGGCCGCAATATGTCCAAGCTTTCAATCTGGATCCTTGAAGACTATGGTACTAATAATAAATGGATATTGAAGCATACTATTAGCCTGTGTAAGTTGTTTGGAAAGACTAAGAAACAAATGGGTTACTTTGATTTTGAATCGTGCTATACAACGGTTATAGTTCACCCAGAATAGAATTTTGTTTTCTTTGTTGGGGTTGGGGTGGAAAGAGCCATCATCGCATATAGCATGGACAACAAAAAAGTTCATGTCATCCCTACACATTACATTCCGTATGGTAGACATGACATCCTACCAGAAATCATGGACAGATCTTACTGTCTTCCCTATGTTCCTTTGTTCTCGGAGTTGGAGTCATTAGCAAAGTAGTAAATAAAGTTGTATTTGATGTATCTCTCGATCATGATATGTTTAAATGGATCAATGTTGTTTGATTGTCTATGGACACGTTAATTTCCTCTTAGATGGATGTTATCATTATTTTATAGGAACTTTAACTTGTTTGTAATGTAACCTAAGGTCTGTGCAGTGTGTCAGACACATCAAACCTACAGAGGTTGGATTTTCTTGCGTGTGCAGTAACATTTCAACACCAATGACTCCTCTTTATTCCCAAAAAACACCAATGGCTCCTCGGTAGTAGTGATATATTAACCATCGCGATCTCTTTCGCAACTCCGCTTGTTTTCCTTCCTTTCCCGAGCCCTCCCATTCCCACTGCAGATCTAAAATTGCTAGGAACATGTGGTTGCCTTTTCCAAACCTACTTCACTCTTAGCCACAGCCATGGTGAAGGGTGAGCCTTCTGTGAAGCGTGCACAGGAGGGGGATGATGCCGTGCCCATGGTGAAGGAGGACGACGCCATGCCTATGGTGAAGGAGGATGACACCATGCACGTGGTGAATCAAGATGAAGCTCCAGGTGGATCCCTTTGGAGGATAAAGACAATTGGGCCATTGACATCATGAGTAAGGCTTTCTTGAAGATCAGGCATGTGCTATAGAACACCGGTCTAGGCACCCTCAACCCACCTCGGGAGGAAAAGGTGAGCAGTTACGTCTTCATTTTTCTCTAACTCTGCTTTGACCAACTTTAATGGATTTACTTTTCATTCACACTACTATGTGCAGCGAAGGCAGTGAGTTAACAGTGCTCACTCACCAACAAAAGAAGCTTGCTGGAATGTAATGCAGTCTGTAGTACGGTAGGCACGCTACAGGTTGAAGCAAAAATACTTCATTGGTGTCCCTGCTGATCAGATCCGTATGACCTCTCCTATCTCATCCATGAATGATGCACAGTGGTGTGAACTTGTCAAGATTTGGTCTAGTGCTAAGAACAAGGTGTGTGAACCCATCGATTTCCTATCTAGTCTTGTTATCGTCTACTTGTGCTACAGTCTAACACAAATGAAGCTATAGGAAACATCTAAGAAGAACAATCAAAACCGTGCGAAAGTGAAGTACCATCAGGCTATAGGATCTCGCTCCTATGTTGTCCAGATGCAAAAATTTGTAAGTGATGGTTGTATTTTATTGTTACACTTGCCTTTGTATAAATATAAAGTGAAACTCATGTGCAATGTGAACAGAAGGAGAACAAGAGGAAGTGAAAGTGCAATCAAGCCTTAATTGTGGGTTTTGGTGATAATGACCTCGCAATTAGAGAACTAATGAGATTTATCGAGATGACAAGCAGGGAATTTATATTCGAGGATGCTACACGAAATGGAGGAGCTCCCAACTACAAATATAGATGGCTTCAAACTCAAAGGAGGTTTAAATTCTTTTATATATTGAATTTGAGTATAGAAAAAGCCATACTATAAAGGGGGGCACAATGTTTAAGCTAATCTATGCTACCAAGTGCTCAAACAACCATATGCATTCTTAGATTCAAAGTCAAGACAGTCTATACTTCACTATTATCCTTACTGTCTTGTGGGGTGCGAGCTCCAACTCGCCTGACCCCTTGGGTGTGGGCTTCGGTTCACCCGACCCCTTGGGTGCGGGCTCCGGTTTGCCCAACCCCAAGGTCACAGGCTCTGTCTCGCCTGACCCTTTGGTCGCGGGCTCTGTCTCGCCCGACCCCTAGGTCGCGGGCTCCATCTCGCTCGACCCCAAGGTAGCGGGCTTTTGTCATAGGCTCCATCTTGCCCGACCCCAAGGTCGCGGGCTCTGACTCGCCCGACCCTTTGGTCGTGGGCTTCATCTCACCCGACCCTTTGGTCACGGGTTCCGGCTCGCCCAACCCTTTGGTGGCGGCCTCATCTCGCCCGATCTCAAGGCCGTGGACCTCATCTCGCCCAACCACTTAGGTGAAATGTTCATTGGGGGCTAGGGTATATATACCTTTTCTTTTTCTCCCCAATGGCTATCTGCGATTTAAGTGACCATTGGAGCCAGGGGGTATATATACCTTTCCCTTTCTTTCCCAATGGGAGAGATAAACGAACCAACCTGCTCTCTTCTTCCTCATTTTTAGCACACTCAAAATAGAGTAGGAGCTCTCTCTCTCTCACTCACTGCATTGTTGACCTCAAGCCCTCAAGCAAATCCATTGATTTCCCCATCAATCCTTGAGGGATAAGGGTCCAAAACTTGATAAGAGAGCATCTCCATTGATTACTAAACTCTAAAGAACACTTGGTTCACGTCTTAGCCGATAGTTGTGTTTGTTACTCTTGGAGCTTGGCTCCTAGCCGGCTAGAGCGTCGCCCGTGGAGCTTGCCAATTTGTGTGGGAGCCCTAGGAGGTTTGTAACCACCTCTTACAGTGAGTAAAATCACCCCTCATCTCAAGAGTTCACTCTCTTGACTTGAGAACGAGGTAGAGTTGCAAATCCCTAAGCCTTAGTGGTATACCTCAACAACGTGGACATAGGCAAGTCTTGGTGGCGAGCTGAACCATGGGATAAATCCTTGTGTCATCTTATGCTTGTGTTGCTTCTCTTGTGTTCTTGTTGTTGTTGAGGTGATTTCTAGAATTGAGGCTGATCTACTTGTGCGTGGTGTTCCCACCACTTTCAACTATCAATCTGTGATCTACCACCCTGTAGGAAGCTAAGAAATTTACCCTATCTAAATTTCATTGGGTAGATTTTGAACTGTGAACTAATCTCTCCTGCATGTGTGATAGTGCCGCGCTCATAGAGCAGCAGTGCCATGGGTGAATTTGATTTCGGTTTAAGTTGAATTTTTACAGGCCTATTCACACTCCCTCTAGGCGTACCAGAGATCCTGCAAGTGGTATAAAAAAGGGTTACCTTGTGTGCGCTTCACCGCATGAGGTATGGAGCCTAGGGGAGGATCTGGTGTCATGAAGCCCATCAACGTCAATCCGGAGGACGTTGGGCTGCATGACACCGACAGTAGTGAGCTTAGCGCCTCTACAGCAAGCAACTCCACGCTCCCACAGCTGGAGGCAACCGATGCCGAAAAAGCTCAAAATGAAGAAGAAAGAAAAAAAAGAGTAGCTAGAAAAGAGAAAAGAGAAGCAAGAGAGAGAAAAAAGGAGTAGCAACGGTTAGAAGAGAAGAAAGAAAGAAAATAAGAAAGAAGACTCAAGAGAGAAGCTAGAAGAAAAAGAAGAGAAGCAAGAAAGAAGAAGGAACAAGAAGCAAAAGCCTCCAATGCATCTTCAAGTGAGCTATCTAGCAGCACCGAAGATGGTGATGGTGATGAGTCCTACCAAGTACATAGCAAGAAGAATAAGAAAGGAAAGGGCAAGAAGAATGATGACAATAAATATGTTGTCGTATCCTTTAACTATTCTTCTATGTCTATGACTAACCATGATCGCAAGTCTTTCATCAATGTGCTCATGGGCAAGTTACCTTATTTCGATGGGACTAACTTTATCAGATGGAAGCACTTGATGAGAGCCTATCTTATAGGTCTTCATCCTGAAATTTGGGAGGTTATTTGCAATGGATTTGAGCCACCTGTTGATCCTAAGAATCCAACCATGGACGAAATGAGAATCATCCACCTCAACAGTCAAGCTACTAGTGTGCTACTTAGTGCCTTGGATGGTGATGAGTACAATAGAGTGATTGGTGTGGATGTTGCTAAGCAAATTTAGGATACTTTGCATCTTGCACATGAAGGAGTTGACAAAGTGAGAAAGGCAAGAATTGATTTATTGATGTCCAAGCTCAACCGATTTGTCATCTTAGATGGAGAAGGGCCACAAGAGATGTTTGATAGGTTGATGATAATGGTGAATAAGATTAGAGGCTATGGTTGTGATGAGCTAGATGATCATAAAATTGTCAAGATTATGTTGGAAGCTTATTCACCTAGAAATGAGACCATAGTCACTTTAATTAGAGAAAAGAAGAACTTTGAGTACTTCACACCAAATGATATACTTGGGAGGATCTTGACCTTTGATATGCAAAGAGAAGAAGCAAATGAGAGGAAGAAGTTTGGAGAATTGCAAGCAAAGCTAGAAGGCATCAAGATCAACAAGGATGTAGCTCTCAAGGCCAACAAATCAAGCAAGCAAGGCTCTACTAGCAAGTCCAAGATCAACAAGCAAGCTTCAACTAGCAAACCCAAAGCAAGCAAGCAAGTTCAAGAAATAGTAGAGACCACCTCATCCTCTAGTGAGAGTGAACATGATGATGACCAATACGAGAAAGTGGATGATGTTGCTCTCTTTATGAGGAGGTATCACAAGGGGCTAAAGAAGCAAGGCTACAAGGTAGTAAAGAGAAGCTTCCCAAACAAGAAAAAGAGGACATGCTACAATTGTGGAAGCACTGATCACTTCATTGCCAAGTATCCATATGAGATCAAGGACAACAAATACAAGAAGGACAAGAAAGAGGAGAAGGCCAACCGTAGAAAGAGCAAGAAGTACATGGGAGAGGCTCACATTGGGCATGAATGGGACTCAACTAAAGAAAGCTCAAGTAAAGAAGATGAGAAAGTTGCAACCATTGCTATCCATGAGCCATCTTCTTCACCAAGACTCTTCACCAACATGTCTAATGATGACTACTACTCCCCTCACATTTGCCTTATGGCAAAGGGTGAGAAGCTAAAATCTAAATCCAAGACCAAAGCTCCTCCACCTCCTAGTGATATCTCTAGTAGTGATATTAGTGATAGCTCTAGTGATGAAGAAATAAATATGATAACTAAAAATTTGGATGGAAAGACCAAATTATTCATCACTAAGCTAATGGAGGATTTAGAGAGTGTCCAAGCCGAGATAGAATCTAGAGAAGAGACTCTTATCCAACAAGAGGATCTCTACATTGCTAGCAAAGAAGCTCTTGCATTAGAGAGAAGTGAGGTGGAATCCTTGTGCAAGGCTTTGGCCAAAGAACAAGGGGACCATGCTATCACAAAGAAAAAAATATTGCTGTCAAGAAAAGGTATTGTGACTTAGATGAAAAGCACAAAGAACTTAAGCTACAATATAACATTCTTTGGGACAACAACTCACATCCCTCTAAGGTAAAGGATGCCTCTACTACCTCCACTAGTCAAGGTTGTGGAAAATGTTACAATATTGATTTGAATGTTTATTCCACTAACCTTGCAAACATGGAGGCAATGAGAAAAGAAATTGCTAGACTCAATGAGGTAAGGCTCAAGAAGTGACAAGAAGGCAAATAATCCACAAGTGCCTCAATTCAAGCATGGGAGACACCCCTCAATCAAGCATGGGCTTGGGCACACTGCAGGAGCCAAGACAAATGGAAGAAAGATCATAAATGGCTATGAGTGTGTCAAGTTTGAGAGGAAGGAAGGAGTTGGTATAGATTAGCCTGCACAGACAGCGGTAGTGCCGCAGTCCAGCACTGTCACAGTGAAGGCTAGCTGTGCCACTCCCCACAAAAATGGGAAGGCTACCAATTCTGCCCCTGATCAAACTAAGCCTAATAAGAAGGTGTTCCAGTAGAAGCCAAAGGAATCAGTGTGGGGCACTATGAACAAGTATGCCTATCAACCAAAATTTCAACCACCTCGACAAAGCTTGACTTCGTGTTTTGTTTTAAGGAACAATAGAAGTGAAAAAGTGGTTGCCAAATATGTTGGAAAGGAAGCCAACACATATAGAAATACTTCTATTTGGGTTCTTAAATTTCTTGTGACTAACATGCAAGTCCCCAAGTCAAATTGGGGACCTAAATCAAGCAACTAAATCTGTTTTGCAGGCATACTCCTCTGGTGGATCAAGTTGGGTGCTTGATAGTGGATGTACAAATCATATGACCAGAGAAAGAAGTATGTTCTCATTATATTCCCCAATGATGCACTCAAATGAAAATATTATCTTTGGAGACAATTCAAAGGGGATATGATTGGTCTCGGTAAAGTTGCTATAACCCTTGAGCATTCAATTACAAATGTATTACATGTTAATTCGTTGAGTTATAATTTGTTGTCCGTTTCTCAATTGTGTGAGATGGGCTACAATTGTCTCTTTTCAAATAAGGGTGTGGAAGTATTTAGAAGGGAGGATTCCTTTATTATCTTTATGGGTCAATTAAAGAACAAGCTTTACTTAGTTAATTTCAACAAAAGTAAAGCTAAGCTTGAGACTTGTTTAGTGGCAAAATCTAGCATGGGTTGGCTTTGGCATCATCGACTAGCCCATGTTGGGATGAGGAACTTGGCCAAACTTCTAAAAGACAAACACATCCTTGGGCTAACAAATGTTCACTTTGAGAAAAATAGGATATGTAGCGCTTGTCAAGCTGGAAAGCAAGTTGGCGTACCTCACCCATCAAAGAGCATCATGACCACGACACAACCATTGGATCTCATACACATGGATCTCTTTGGACCAGTTGTCTACCTAAGTATTAGGAGTAACAAATATGGTCTTGTTATTGTTGATGATTATTCCCGTTTCACCTGGGTATTTTTCTTGTTTGATAAGTGTCAAGTTAGAGACAAAGTGAAGACTTTTGTTAGAAGATTTCAAAAGGAGTTCGGTATCCCCATCAAGAAAATGAGAAGCGACAATGGGACCGAATTCAAGAACACCCAAGTTGAGGAGTTTCTTGATGAAGAGGGCATCAAGCATGAGTTTTCAACTCCATACACCCCTCAACAAAATGGTGTAGTAGAGAGAAAGAGTCGTACACTAATTGACATGGCAAGGACAATGCTAGATGAGTACAAGATGCTAGACCTCTTTTGGTGTGAAGCCGTCAACACCACTTGCCATGCCATCAACCGCCTCTACCTACACAAGAAGTTGAAGAAAACTTCATATGAGCTTCTAACCGGTAACAAATCAAAGGTGTCCTACTTTAGAGTTTTTGGGTGCAAGTGTTTCATACTTAATAAGAAACCCAAAACCTCTAAGTTTGCACCTAAGGTTGATGAAGGTTTTCTTCTTGGTTATGGATCAAATAAACATGCCTATCGTGTTTTCAACAAAACCTCTGGGAGAGTTGAAATAGCGGTAGACATAACATTTAATAAATCTAATGGCTCTCAAATGGAGCAAGTTGATTCAAGTGTTGTAGGAAAGGAGGATCCACCATGTGAAGCAATCAAGCAATTGGCTATTGGTGATATTAGACCATGAAAAGATAAAGTCACTAAAGTGGTGGTTCCTCAAGCTACTGAATGAACAAAGTTTCACTGACGTACTTGATGCTGAGGGAGAGCCGACCCCTACTGCAAATCAGTAGAGCGGCAATGCCATACATAAGAGCGGCAGTGCCGCACTCCCTCTAACAGCAGCAGCAGGTCCAACTCTGATTCAAGAATAGAACCTACAACCTATATTCGAGCAAGAAGATAATGAAGATCCAGAAGATGGACAAGAGGCCATTGATTATCCAAGGCTCATGCAAACAATATAATGGGATCATCCCATTGACAACATCCTTGGGAGTCTTCGAAAGGGGGGTAACAACTCGTTCACATTTAGCAAACTTTTGTCAATATTACTCATTTGTTTTCTCTTTGGAACCTCTTAAGGTTGAGCAAGCACTTGGAGACTCAGATTGGGTGATGGCCATGCAAGAAGAGATCAATAACTTTGAAAGAAACCAAGTGTGGACCTTGGTGGAGAGACCCAACACCAATATTATTAGCACCAAGTGGGTCTTCCACAACAAGCAAGATGAGAATGGCGTGGTGACAAGAAACAAGGCAAGATTAGTTGCTCAAGGTTTTACTCAAGTAGAGGGCTTGGACTTTGAGGAAACATATGCACACTCATCACAATTTTAAGCTATATCAAATGGATGTGAAGAGTGCATTCCTCAATGGCCCCATTCAAGAACTTGTCTATGTTGAGTAACCACCGAGTTTTGAAGATCCCAAGTTCCCCAACCACGTCTACAAACTCTAAAAGGTGTTCTATGGGCTTAAGCAAGCACCAAGAGCATGGTATGAATGCCTTAAGGAATTCTTGCTTAAATAAGGCTTTGAAATAGGCAAAGCCGACCCTACCCTTGTCACTCACAAAGTTGGGAAAGATATATTTGTGTGCCAAATATATGTCGATGATATAATATTTGGTAGTACTAATCATTCTTTTTGTGAGGAATTTAGTAGGATCATGACCAAGAGATTTGAGATGTCCATGATGGGTGAATTGAAGTTCTTTCTTGGATTTCAAATCAAGCAAGTAAAGGATGGAACTTTCATTAGCCAAACAAAGTACACCCATGATATGCTCAAGAAGTTTGACATGGTGAATGCCAAGCCTATCAAAACTCCCATGCCAACTAATGGACATCTTGATCTCAACATTGAAGGAAAAGTCATGGATACCAAGGTATATCATTCCATGATTGGCTCTCTACTATATTTGTGCGCATCTAGACCCGATATTATGCTTAGTGTGTGCATGTGTGCTAGATTTCAAGCTAACCCTAAAGAGTGTCATTTAGTGGCCGTTAAGAGAATCTTGAGATATCTAGTATACACTCCTAACCTTGACTTGTGGTATCCTAAGGGCTCTAAGTTTGATCTACTTGGGTATTCGAATTTCTGATTACGCCTGGTTGCAAAGTAGATCGAAAAAGCACTTCGAGGGACATGTCAATTCCTTGGACGATCCCTAGTGTCTTGGAGTTTTAAAAAAGCAAAATTATGTAGCCCTTTCCACCACCGAGGCTGAGTATGTTGCAGCTGGTGCATGTTGTGCTCAACTACTTTGAATGAGGCAAACCCTTCAAGAGTTTGGATGTCATTTTACCAAAATCCCATTATTATGTGATAATGAGAGTGCCATTAAGCTTGCAAACAATCTTGTAAGTCACTCTAGAACCAAGCACATAGACATCTATCATCATTTCTTGAGAGATCACGAAACCAAAGGAGATATCGAAATTCGCCATGTGAGCACCGAAAAGCAACTAGCCGATATCTTCACAAAGCCCCTCGATGAATCAAGGTTTTGTACTTTATGTAGTGAGCTAAATATACTTGATTCTCATAACATGGTTTGAATTTTAGCATGCCTCTGTTTGATAAACTAGTATCTAGGCAAAAGAGTTAAAAATTTTTATATTGTGCATGAAAATGATTTATAGAAGACAACTTATGTATCATGATCATGGTCTGTACTGATTATTTGTTTTTGGTCATGGTATATAGGTGACATGTGTCCATATCTAATACAGAGAGAGTTATATAGATTATAGCTAACTCCCACTATTTTGGGGAGTGCGACAGTGCTGCGCCTGCCATGTGACAGTGTCGCACTTTGAATCTCAATTGAGATTCGGCCCAAACGGTTTTACTGCAAGGTCCATTTTTTCTTCCTCTTATCCTTAGGACCACAGTAACTCCATTCCCTCTCTCTCTCTTTCCCCCCTAATGCTGATGCTCATCCTCTCTCTCTTCTCACGCCCGCATCGTCGCCATCGCTTGTCCACGCATTGCCAATCTCTAGCAGTGCTGCAGCAGCTGCTAGCTCTCCCTCAATGATGTTGATCGCTACTACTGCCCCTGGCCTAAGCAGTTTCTTCCCTCTCCTCTCCTATCCTCGGTTGAGAAGATGGAGTATGGAGATGATGACCGAAGGGGGAAAAGGAAGATGAATGAGCAAAGAGACAAGGATCCACCTCACTGTGGTTGAGGGAAGTCAACAACAGTAGGTAGTAGTGCAGCTCCAAGGAGACTTAGTGATAAGGGGAGGCGTGAGCAATACATTGAAGATGAGGAGAGGATGGAGATGATAGGTTGTACCACTGATGCCATTCTCAACACCCCACAACATCTTTCTGAGTTTGATGGCAGATACATAAGAGATTTTGAGGGTAGATCATCATGAGACCTCCAGATGACTCCCGCCAGCATGCAGTTGTCAACTATTCCAAGTGTTAGAAGCTGGTGGAAGAGGTAAGGGAGATCAATGTCTATGCAGTGCGCAAAGATTTGGGCATTTATTACATATTCTAGAATGAGTTTCATTCCAACATTTATGCCACTGTCATTCTTGCATCCAAGAAAACCAAGATTATCAAGATACAGTATATTGATTGGGATGAGATGCAGGAGAAGGAGGAGCCTGAGTTTGACAAGGTGATCAAAATTTGTGATAGGTTCCAGCTTTTAGACAACATGGATTTCTAGTATAATTGGGATGAGGAAGTCCTTACACAGTTTCATGCCTCATACTTCTATGACCAGACCTCTAATGAGATTCACTAGATGGCTGATGGTCGGCATTACCAATTCAATTTTATCACTTTCAGCCAGATTCTTGGCTTTAGGGAGGAGCACAGAGGTTACACTTACATTCATGATGAGCCTCGAGCTAAGATCCATGACATCAGTTACATGTGGAGACATAGAAGGATTGCAGATGGCAAGAGGAGTGGTCTATATAGCTCCTATTACATCCTCAACAACCTCATCAGGAACACCATCAACCCAAAGGATGGAGCAGCATCAGATATTAATGGCTATGTGAGAAATGTGTTGGCTAGATTCGCTCTAGGTGGGGACATGTTTAATATCCCTAGATTTATGTGGACTAAATTGAGATTTGTCGTAGAGGATGGGAGGAGGGGTCTGCCCTATGCCTCCTACCTTATGTTCATGATTGAGAGGGTCACTAGATTTTATTTTCTGAAGGATGGGATGCACACCGTCTAAAAAATTGAGAAGACTCGGCCTGCTATAGCTACTCAGGGAGCGGGGAGCTCTCATGCTCATGTAGATACCCCTGAATCTGCCCGCTCTAGGTCTTATAGTGGAGGCAAGATGAAGAAGTTTGGCAAGTGGTTGAAGGCAATCTTCGAAAAGTGCACCTATGCAGCTGACAGAGCGTATGAGACACAACTTGAGCAACGTCAGTAGCATGGACAGGGCCTTCCACCACTTCCTCCTATTCCACCTTCTTCACAGTATGACCTTCCGAGTCTCTCTGACACAGATTCAGATGATGAGGAGGAGCAGTAGGGACAATCAGCAGATTGGGATGAGACCCTAGAGGGATACCATCAGAGATAGGAGCTGAGGCGTTCCACTCAGTTACACTTACTACACCACCACCACTCACCATCAGAGCCATGCATGTATTGACTCTACGACGATGATGATTGTGATGGTGGTGCCAGGGACTGCTGTAGGAGGTGATGATATTGACTGGACTAACATCCAGGGAGATGATGAGTAGGTGTTGATCTTTCTTCTTTTCCTCTCTTTTTGGTGCTTTATGCCAAAGGGGGAGAAAATTAGAGGGGTCAACAACTTTTCGCAATAGCTGCGCTTCATGTCCTATTCGATGAGTGTTAGTCTTCACTAGGTAGAAAGTTTGAGAGTTGCTCAAAACTTTAAATTGTGAAATAATGCTACTATTTGACTCTTTGTTTATCGGATATGGACATGTATCAGTTGTGTGGATTAGAAGTCATCTTATTGTGCTAGGTTGCATATCCTTTTGTCTGAGCTAGCTATGTGGTGCTTGACTCTGTCTTGCTCATATAGTCAAGTGCGACTCTACCACACAATAGCAAGCACATGTGTGCATAAACTATCATTTGCATCATGTTTTACATACCTGACACAGTATGCAGCACCCCATAGGAGCTTGGATGTAGGGGGAGCCCCATCACTTTTACTAAAATGTGAATCTTGGCTTCTTATGCCAATTTGAGAATTCAATTCTCTATTCACATATTTAGGGGGAGACTCTACACTCATGACTCAAAAAGTCTCAGTATTTATTTTATATCTTTTGTAAGCTCTAATTGGGTTGTCATCAATCACCAAAAGGGGGAGATTGAAAGTGCAATCAAGCCATAAATGTCGGTTTTGGTGATAATGACCTCGCAATTAGAGAACTAATGAGATTTATCGAGATGACAAGCAGAGAATTTATATTCGAGGATGCTACACAAAACGGAGGAGCCCCCAACTATAAATATAGATGGCTTCAAACTCAAAGGAGATTTCAATTCTTTTATATATTGAATTTGAGTATAGGAAAAGTCGTACTATAAAGGGGGCACAATTCTTAAGCTAATAAGTGCTACCAAGTGCTCAAACAACCACGTGCATCCTCAGATTCACAGCCAAGACAGTCTATACTTCACTATTATCCTTACTGTCTTGCAGGGTGTGAGCTCCGACTCGCTCGACCCCTTAGGTGCGGGCTCTGGTTCGCCCGACCCTTGGGTGCGGGCTCCGGTTCGCCCGACCCTTTAGTCGCAGGCTCCATCTCACCCGACCCCAAGGTCGCGGGCTCCATCTCGCCCGACCCTTTGGTCATAGGCTTTGTCTCGCCTGACCCCTAGGTCGTGGGCTCCGTCTCGTGTGACCCCAAGGTGGTGGGCTCCAGTTCGCCCGACCCTTTAGTTGCGGGCTTCGTCTCGCTCGACCCTAAGGTCATGGGCTCTAGCTCGCCCGACCCATTGGTCACGGGCTTTGTCTTGCCTGACCCTTTGGTCATGGGCTTCGGCTCGCCCGACCCTTTGGTGGCAGCCTCGTCTCACCCGATCACAAGGCCACAGACCTCGTCTCGCCCGACCTCTTGGGTGAAATGTCCGTTGGAAGCTAGGGGTATATATACCTTTTCGTTTTCTCCCCAACAACTATCTACGATTTAAGTGACCATTGGGGCCAGGGGGCATATATACCTTTCCCTTTCTTTCCCAACGGGTGAGACAAACGAACCAACCTGCTCCCTTCTTCCTTATTTTTAGCACACTCAAAATAGAGCAGGAGCTCTCTCTCTCTCTCTCTCACTCCATTGTTGACCTCAAGCCCCCAATCAAATCCATTGATTTCCCCATCAATCCTTGAGGGATAAGGGACCAAAACCTGATAAGAGAGCATTTCCATTGATTCCTAAACTCTAAAGAACACTTGGTTCACGTCTTAGCCGGTGGTTGTGTTTGTTACTCTTGGAGTTTGGCTCCTAGCCGGCTAGAGCATCGCCCATGGAGCTTGCCAACTTGTGTGGGAGCCCCGAGAGGTTTGTAACCACCTCTTACAGTGAGTAAAATCACCCCTCATCTCAAGAGTTCACTCTCTTAACTTGAGAACAAGGTAGGGTTGCAAATCCCTAAGCCTTAGTGGTATACCTCAATAACGTGGACATAGGCAAGCTTTGGTGGTGAGCTGAACCACGAGATAAATCCTTGTGGCATCTTGTGCTTGTGTTGCTTCACTTATGTTCTTGTTGTTGTTGAGGTGATTTCTAGAACTGAGGCTGATCTACTTGTGTGTGGTGTTCCCACCACTTTCAGCTGTCAATCTGTGATCTATCACCCTACAGGAAGCTAAGAAATTTACCCTATCTAAATTTCATTGGGTAGATTTTAAACTATGAACTAATCTCTCCTGTAGGTGCGACAGTGCCACGCTCACAAAGCGGCAGTGCCGTGGGTGAATTTGATTTCAGTTTAAGTTGAATTTTTATAGGCCTGTTTACCCCCCTCTAGGCATACCAGAGATCCTATAGGAAGGCAGCAGAACACGATCAAGGACTTAAAGAAGAAAATGGTCCACCTAATGAAGATGCTAATGCTATGAAAGTCTTCAGGGACTTCCATACCAGTAGAAAAAAGGGCCTAAGCGATGTTGCAAGAGCAACAGTTGTAAGTACCTTCTTTTGCTTCCCTTGAAATCTACTGAAGCCATTACCATAAAAGAAGAAAACATAGTAGGAGCCTAGTGTTATGGAAATCTCCTAAAATCTACTAAAGATTATGTAATCTCTACAGCAGTAGGCCGAGGAAGACCTATGCATTACATGTTATAAATCAATCTATTGGGTTTTCAATTAAAGTCCTCTTACACTATCTATAACCTAATGTTTTACTAATTGAATTTCATGAAGCTATGGAAACTATGTAAGCAGAACCTGTTGCTGATGGGCAGCAACCAATGACTAGTGCTGATGTTGTTTGCAAGGTCCTCTGCGTCTACCAAGGCAAGGCCCCCTCCTAGGGAAGCGACAACCTTTTTTGAAGAATGTTGGTATCCAGACAAGCTCCACCAGAACAGAGACATCGAAGGAGAGAATGCTTCAGGAACAACTTGCTGCTGAATAGGAAAGTTATGTTGCCCTTGTCGATCAAGTGGATGAACTGAAGAGGAAGATAGAAAAGACTGAAAGGGAGCTTGAGGAATACAAGAAACGTAACAGGGAGGAGTACAACAATCTCCACGAGCTATGCATGCGCTTTAGCTCTTCTGGTAACTCTCAATCTTTAACTCCTACGGCTTGATGCAGTGAATATTTATGGTTTGATGTGTGGACTCATGTGCCGGTTTGATGTGTGGACTCATATGTTGGTTTGATGTGGTGATACTCTATCAGTGGTTCGTTGCTGATGTGTGAAATGTAATTGTTATTTAATTTCTATGCTAAATAGTTATGTAGTCAGTCTGTGCAGTAGTGACGATCTTGAATTACTTCAATGATGAATTGACTGTACTCCACGCGGTAGAATCAGGACAGGCCACAGTGATCAAATAAAAATGCGACACGTGGATGAACTAGTACATGACACGTGCAATAGCCAGGACTCGACATGTGGGCTATTAAAATCTGACATGTGGAAGGAAGTCGTGAAGCCACTGTGGCCGAATAAAAATACAAAACGTGGACTGGACAACACGCGTGACTCGTGGTCGAATAAGAAATAGCCACATGGACCAATAAAAATACGACACATGGTCCAATGAAGAAGTGATATGTGATCCAACCGCAATATCACATGTGTGCCAATAGAAAACTGATATGTGGAACAACTAGGGACCCGACGTGTGATCCAGTAAGAACCTGATACTGTGCAAGAACTAGAGATGGCCACATTGTGCAATAAGAAGGTGACATGTACCCAAACCATCTCCAATGCAACCGGCTATAGCATGTATACGTGGGCTATAGCATGTACACATGGAAAGCATCTCTAGCGGAAGCGCTCACCAGCGTGGCAGCCCCTGCCACGCATGCCAAAACAGTTCTATGACGGTCTATTTTTTGTCACAGATCAAGACACTTCTATGATGATTTTATCATATTTGGCATAGATGTGCAAGTGTGACGTGACTTCTATGACAAACCATTTTTCGTCATAAATTCGTTATAAAACTGAAATTATAACGAATTTGGCTCATTCAGTGACGAAAGTTGATCGTCATAGAAGTGGATATTCCTAGTAGTGGCATAAGATGGTACATCAGGGACAAGCAGCATCTAGGCCATGATAGGCTTGTGGGTGGTGGATTACTTTGTAGAGGTCCTCATGTATCCGTAGAAATGTTTTTGCGCATTGTTTCATACTTCAAGTACAAACGCAATGCAGTCGAAGGACCTTTGCCATAATGTTTTGAAGAAGATTACAACAACATTTCGTATGCTGGCATATGGTGTCCTAGCTCATTCTCTTGATGACTCACTTCAAATTACAGAGGGAACCACCATATTGAGTTTTAGGAAATTTGTGAAAACTATAATTAAGGTATTTGGACAGGAATAATTCTGAACACCAGACTACAGAGGACATTACAAGGCTTATGGGAATTGGTTAACCAAAAGGGTTCCTAGGAATGCTTGGATGCATCGACTGCATACATTGGAAGTGGAAGAATTGTCCTTTGGCATGGCATGGACAATTTAAAGGGCATTATCATGATCCAACAATCATTCTTGAAGTTGTGTGTGGACTTGTTAGATTTTGGGACCAAAATACTTTGTGGCATATCATGACAACATGTGTGATAATGCACAACATGATAATAGAGAATGAGCAAGGGCAATCAGAAGACTTCAACTATAACTATATATATGGGGACACCTATGAGGCCTGGGATGAATCAAGACCGAATCAAGAAATTTTTGGAAGTACATCAAAAGATCAAAGATTGTGCAACACATGAACAACTTCACTGGTGACCTTGTTAAGCATGGGTAGCAAATCCATGGGCAATAGATTTCTCTTTATTTTTGCATGCTTATGTGGATTACTATTTTGTGCATTCAGACCTATATTTTGTTTTGAACTTTATTTAAAAATAGAATTCAAAATTATGGATTGAAATGTTGTTGAATCGTGTATGCGGTAGAATAAGAAAAGTTTGGATTTTTTATGCTGTTGAAATCTGGTTTACACTGTAGGGTATATATGTAAAAGAGAGAGAAAATGGAGGAAAGGTAATATAGAGGACATAATTTGTTGTCAATATGTTAAAACACGCAGCCCCTTTTAGGGCTTGTTTGGTATAGATCCACTCTCTGATCTTAGCTCTAGCTCCTTGATTCTCTAGTGGAGTGAGCAGGGCGCAGAACATGTGAGAATTAATTCTAAAGTGATTCTGGTATAATTGAATAAGGAGCTGTGAGGGCAGATTATTTTAGCTCCTTGCTCAAAATGTGTAGGGAGGCCTGATATTTAGCTAAAAAAAGGTGTGATTTTCAAGGAGAATCTGTTCCAAGGAGCATTGCCAAACAACCCCTTAATCCGAAACTAATTTTCTCAATCTCATTTAAACAATATAATTGTAGGGGATTGTTTTTTTTTTAATCTGGTGAAGTTGCTCACCTATGATCAGTTTATATCCATGTCAAGTAAGATTAGAGATCACCTAGCTTAGCTCCTTCTAACATATAATATATGCGTGGGGTGCCACCTGGATAGTGTAATTTTCTTGTTTTAGCTTCAAGTAGAGCCAGGAAGAAATACCAAATAGACAATCGAGATATGTGCACTTGGATCGAGTTCTCGACTTGTGGATCATATTGTCTAGCGATATACTACTACTAGTACCAAGTGCTGACATGGGTGTATACGACAGCAGTAAGCTTTTCCCGTCCAAGTTGAGTCGTGTCCCTCCCCAACTCACCAGGACAAAAGATACCCGCTGGTGGCCGGCAAGACGGATGTTACGCATGAAACGCTTGCCGCCACAATTTCTGCTTCCACTATTCATTTTACTTGATAGTCTTTTTTTCCTTTTTTTTTATTGAGGAATCTCCTGCTCGATCGGCCCTTGCATTGGTGCAATGAAAGAAATCAGAGAAGCAATAAGGCTTTTTTTTCAAAAAAAAAAAGGACTCCAAATTATTATTTAGAACAATAAGAACACAGTACATAGATTTGGGTACTCCTGTCCTAAAAAGCTAACTTGTAGCTTTGAATCGACCACTAAAGAGTCGTCACAATGACTAAGGCAAAGGTATATGTCGGTGCTACTATTCTAAAAATGTCTGATTTTTTTTCTTGGACGAATGATTATTAATGTTTGCTTGGCTTATAAGCCATACTTTTTTCAGCCAACGAACAGCATTTTTCTCTCACAACAAATCAGCCAACAGTACTTTCAACCAAGACTTATCAGCCATACGAACAGGGCATAGATAGATGGTGTACGTTTAACTCGCTAGTGGTGCCTTAATTATTCTTTGCGTGTGCTGTGTGATAAAAAAATTGTCAGTTGTGTTATAGAATATATTTTTTTCAATTAATCACCTCCCGTTAAATTAAACTACCACTACTTGAAATCTACCGGAACCCAAGAACAGACTTGAAAAAAAAAGGAGAGATTTCTGTTTGGAAGAGAAACCCAGAAAAAAGAAAAAGGTGACATATAGTTGGGTTTGGTTTGTGGCTGGCTGGTTACCGGTAATAGCGGCCGAGAGACTGAGAGAGCAACCACGTCCACACCCATTTAACTGCCATCTCCTTCTTTCTCTTTCTGCAGTTTTAATGATCGAGCAGCTGCTTGCTGACTGCTTCTCTCCTTTCCTTTTCCTTGAGCTCCGATCCGATTCCTTCCTATTCCTGCCTAGTTGATCCACTCATCCACTTGTGTGTGCTCTGGAAGTTTGGACGCCATACGTGCCATTGCCACCACCCGACCACCGCAACGAGCTGCAATAATCCATAATCCGACCTGATGAAGGGCGGTGCTCCGGCGTCCAACAAGGCAGCGGTGGACGCGCGCACGCTGGTGGCGCACGTCCTGGCCGTGGCCGCCATCGTGCTGGTGCTCCTCTGGTGCATCCACTTCCGCGGCGGCCTCGCCCTCCGCTCCCAGGACAAGCCGCTCATCTTCAACGTCCACCCCGTGCTCATGGTCCTCGGCCCCATCGTCCTCGCCGGAGAAGCCATCCTCAGCTACCGCTCTCTCCCGCTCGCGCGCGACGCCAGGAAGAAGGTGCACCTGGCGCTGCACGCCGCGGGCCTCGCCGCCGGGGTTCTCGGCGTCTACGCCGTCTTCAAGTTCCACGTCGAGAGCGGCATCCCCAACCTCTACTCGCTCCACTCCTGGGTCGGCATCGCCGCCATCACCCTCTACGGGCTCCAGTGGACCGCTGGATTCCTCACCTACTTCTTCCCCGGCGCCTCCCCCGCCACCAGGCGCAGAACGCTGCCATGGCACGCCGTCTTCGGCCTCCTCATCTTCGTGCTCGCCGTCGGCACCGCGCAGCTGGGCTTCCTCGAGAAGCTCACCTTCATGCAGGGCCAGCCCCTGCGCCTGCCCAAGTACGGTGCAGAGGCGCTGCTCGTCAACTTCACCGCCGTCATCGTGCTCCTCCTCGGCGTCGCCGTCGTGCTTGCCACCGTCAACATCGACGGGACCAGGTACAACACCATTATGTGAGCGTCAAGCTGCCATCTTGATCGATGACACGTCATCGGTCATGCTACGAGATACTCTCGTCATATATGTATACGGTCGACTTGTGCTAGTATATGATGAAACATATGATGCTGTGTACAGTACAAAATACTAATTACTGTGGTACGGAATTGTATTTCTACCTATAATATGTTGGTAAGGTGTGGAATGTGTTTTTTTTTTATCATCTACACGTTGTAAATTGTAAAATCCTATAGTAGTCCATTAATCCGTGCGAAGAGGCGAGGTCGGAGGAAGAGGTTCGCCGACGCACCATAGAGAATGGAGGCGTGAACGCAATCGCTCAAGGGTCGGAGCACTCGCGCTGCCTCTGTTAGGGTGACTGTCGGGTGGGGTTGGGCCTTGCAGACCACTTTCTTATGGGTTATAGCTAGACTAAGTTGAGGGCGGGTGCTATTTGCTTTTCTTGGGTTTGTCTCGGGCTGCAGCCCCCTATAGCCCGGGGCTCAAATCCATCCTAAAGGAGTAGCTATAATTAATCTACCATAGGCCATTTGATGAATACATAACAAACACTACCGGAGGCGGCTTCTTTGCCGAGTGCCTCAGGCACTCAGCAATGGCCGATATACACTCGACAAAGCCTTTGCCGAGTGTTACACTCGGCAAAGGGCGCTCGGTAAACAGTTTATCTGCAAAGACCTCTTTATCGAGTGCACTTTATCGGGCACTCGGCAAAGAAAAGTGGCCGTGACGGCGGCTTTGCCGAGTGTCAAGGTCAAGCACACGGCAAAGGTACCCGCTTTGCCGAGCGTCGTTGACTTAGTCACTCGGCAAAGGTGGCCACTGTGCCGAGTGCCGCCAACAAGACACTTGGTAAACAGGCAACCTTTGACGAGTGCCTGGCCCGTGGCACTCGACAAATCTGTGATGTTTGCCGAGTGCAATGGTCATTGCACTCGGCAAAGCATGTTCCCAGATAGTTCCCAGGTAGTCACTTTGCCGAGTGCCGAGTGTCATGGCCATTGCACTCGGCAAAGTGACTGAAAACAGCCTTTTTATTTGTTTTTTACATCACATCCAAACAAACAGAAGATATATATAACAAACATCACCAATATCACATATATATCATTAACATCGGCAATTATTTACAAACGTGGACAATTCGAAACAGATACGGTTTTAGATATAGAAACATATGCATATTTCCAATCGTATCTCTTTCGAACGGGAGACGCCTAACTGGGTTACGTGATCTACGACCATAATACAGAAAGAGGGGTTATACCTAGGGTGGCGATGGAGTCAGGCTAGCGGGGCCGTGGTGGGTCGGTGCAGTGGCGAAGCGATGCGGTGCAGGCAGACCCACAACGGCGAGGAAGGCGATCGGGGTCGCCGAGGTACTCCGGCTCCGCTCCGACGGACTCTTCTCTGCAAAAAAAACATAAAACTGTCAATACAAAATTTCGGCAGCACCTCCCCTGCACGGTGAGGTTTCCAAAACCTGCAAGAAAACCAACGGCACGATGGCCGACATGCACATATATATGAACGGCACGATGCCGACATGCACAAGATTATGTAAGGAACACCTAGCAACGTAATCAGGATAAGCAAGGATCAGGGATTACAAATTCAGGATCTTTATCCCATTACTAATATATTCCATAATCTATATTAATTTATGACAAACATCAATCCATGCATCCACGATCCATCCATGCTAAACCTCAGATTTGCAACTATACACCATAACCAGCGTCCACGAAGGCACCCTAACCAGGACATCTTAATCTATTCATGCATCCACATCCATCAGGTGGAGACGGCATAGGGGCTCACCACTGCAGAATGGCGACGGAGATGGCCGGATGCGGGTCGCCGCTATTGCGAGGCCGCGCCACACCCCGACGGCGTTGCTGCGGCGCCGCTGTAGGAGCACGCGAGGGCGAAGGCGCCGTTGCTTCGGTGGCCTCCTTCTCTTCCTCCTTCTTCCTCCTCTCCTCCTCTCCTCCTCCGGTGGCGCGGCGCGGGGGGCGGCGCTGGCGCGGGCGCGCAGGCAGGGGCGGCGCTGGCGCGTGCGTGTGTGCGTTGTGTGTGGGCCGGCCCAGCCGTCGGGGTTAAATCCACCCTTTGCCGAATGCCCCCGATCTGGCACTCGGCAAAGGTTTTTTTAATTCTTTGCCGAGTGCCACCTGGCCTGGCACTCGACAAAGAGGGTTTTTTTTAAAAAAAAATATTTGCCGAGTGCCACCGATCTGGCACTCGGTAAAAGAGGGGTTTTAAAAAAAAATTAAAAAATCTTTGCTGAGTGCCAGCCGTCCTGACACTCGGCAAAGAGGCTCCTTTGCTGAGTGTCATTTTTTGACACTCGGCAAACCATTTTTTTTACTTTTGACATCCAAACTTTTTCTGCAGTCCTCATACAATACCTGGTACTCCATGTTGCAATGTGGCACATTTCTCGAACTTTTTCTATATTTCTTTAATTTATTTCATTTAATTGAATTTTCTTGGATAATTCAAATTATAACCGCTAGTCATTTGAATAATGAAATAAATGAATGAAAAAATGATATTCATTTTATTTAGTATAATGTGAGGCCGTATCCAGGAACATACCATCAATTTCAAACATCTTGTTCACGAAACATGACCACGAACTTGCGGTCGAGTTGTTTTTAAATTCTATAAAAAGCAAACGAAGTCCGAAAATCATGAAACTTGTTAAGATGTCATGATATCATATGTGGAGGCTGTGATAAAAATTTGAGAAGGTTTCGCGTAAGTTGTCACGTACGATGCTTGCAAACCGAAGAATCCCCGAAGAAGTTTCATGATTTCGGGAAGAGGCCGACAAGGTGGTAAGCATCGTACGTGACAAACTTGCACGAAACCTCCACAATTTTTTTATCACAGCCTCCACATATGATATCATGACATCTTGGCAAGTTTCATGATTTTCGGACTTCGTTTGCTTTTTATAGAATGTAAAAACAACTCGACCGCAAGTTCGTGGTCATGTTTCGTGAACAAGATGTTTGAAATTGATGGTATGTTCCTGGATACGGCCTCACATTATACTAAATAAAATGAATATCATTTTTTCATTCATTTATTTCATTATTCAAATGACTAGCGGTTATAATTTGAATTATCCAAGAAAATTCAATTAAATGAAATAAATTAAAGAAATATAGAAAAAGTCCGAGAAATGTGCCACATTAGAACATGGAATACCAGGTATTGTATGAGGATTGCAGAAAAAATTTGGAGGTCAAAAGTAAAAAAAAAATATGATTTGTCGAGTGTCAAAAAATGACACTCGGCAAAGGAGCCTCTTTGCCGAGTGTCAGGAGAAGACACTCGGCAAAGGATTAATGGCGCCTGCCGGCCGTTAACGGAGGCGGCCCTTTGCCAAGTGTTCTGGTTTGTTGAGTACCGAGCACTCGACAAACCACCTCTTTGCCGAATGTTATCGGCAAACCACCTCTTTGTCGAGTGCCAGTTGTTTGCCGAGTGCATTCTCTCTGGCACTCGGCAAACAACCTCTTAGCCGAGTGCCCGATAAAAAGCACTCGGCAAAGAAGCCGTCTCCGATAGTGAAAGGGGTACTTAAACCCTTGGATCAGCATCGTAACAATATGATTAACCCCTAACTGATTCCCCCGCTGGATACCGAGAAAGGCCCTCTAGGCCCAAGACAACCTGATCAACGGGCAACCTCATCAATCGTGGAGGACGCCTTTGGTCGGACTGGCGAACACATCCCTCGCTCGGGAACCTGAGGGCTCTCGAGGAGCTCAATCCAGGTCCCGGCGTCGATGCTCGGGACTAACCAAAGGTGGCATGTTAGCGCCGGGCCCATACCCCATCATCCCGACCAACCCTTCATCTACGGCGACTTGGGAGTCTCCTACCAGACCTCGACAGACGTCAGGATCCTCACACACGAACAGAACCGCAGAGCTCATGGTCCTGGTAGCTAGGGCGCTATTTCCTCACCCCTGTGAGGCGTTGACGGCCACTCGGGACGAAGGGGTCATGGCCAGGGCTTGACATACCACGATCAGATGGAGCGCGTGACCTCTCGGCACAAAGAGGGAGACAGAGGCACGGGAAGTCGTGTCAGTCTCTCCTGGGAAGGCTCTTCTTTGTTGGCATGTGTGACGAATGACAATAGAAAGACGGACTAGGGCAGATACAACGGTAGCACCTATTCCTGGCCCCCTGCTCCTGATCCTCGCAGATGATGTAGAGACGGTTCTGGGCTGTCGACCACGAAGGATGGAGCGTCGGATGCCCCCAACGACTCCAAGATCAAGAATGCTGAAACCTTAGAGCTTCCTTGGTAACCAAGGAAACCACGATACCCAACTCCTTATTCACCCCTCATCTTCCGAGATATAAGGCAGGGCAAGGCCCTGTAGAAAGGGACGATGAATCCCAAAACACCCCAAATCAAAACTAGCTTAGTGTACCATCTCTCTCTCGTTGTGAGAACTCGCTTGAGCATTCTAACACGAAAAACTCACTTATTGGACATAGGGCTTCAAGCTCCGGATCAGAATAAACCCTTTGCGCCTTGAGTGTTAACCACCGAAGCCCCACACATCAACCCACTAATCGATCTACTAATCACTAGCCGTGGTTACGAACCCACGACACCATTCCTATTGAGAAATGTGTTTTAGGCCAACAAATTGTTGATCATGTAGTTGCTGCAACTGCAAACAAGACTAAAGAGAAGAAACAAGCAGGAACAACCAAGTGTAGAGGGAAAACACAAGCTGAGGTCAATGAAAATAAGCTGCTTCCAATGTTTCTCGATAGCCCTGTGTGAGCACAAGAAGCAAGAAGAGGTTCCTGCTATCCATGCCCAATAAGCTAGGAGCAAGAGAAGGCTTACTTTATGAACTTAATGCAATCTGTGATGTGTTCAAATATTTATTTTAGCTTGTTTTGAACCTAATTTACTGTGCGTGCGGCATGCATGTTTATTTTAGAGGCCTTTTTGTTGATTTATATGACTTGTCTATGTACCAACGATCACCTTATGACATCTATTGACCATGTATTCACGGTGAACTTGTGATCTCAATCTCTATGTATTGAATGTATGTCTCTATGTTTATGGAGTTTACTTCTCAGGTGACAAATGGGACATCAACCATCGAGTAATATAAGAGCATCTCCAGCAGTAGGAGAAAACTCCAACCCCAAAAACTAATTATTAAGGGAGATATAAAAAGTATTTTGGGATTTCGAAGGTCTTCTCTCCAGCAGAACAAGAAAATCAAATCTCCAATGAGAAAAATAGTGGATTAGGGAAGGAGATGTCTCCCCTTTATTTGAGGGGTGTGAGGTTATGATTCGAGGGACTGAGAAAAACAATTCTCATTTGGGTTAGGTTTAGAGAACTAATGGAGCTATAAGATCTTCAAAATAACAGTTTTTCTCATTAGGGGTTAGGAAATGGGGACGGCTGAAGATGCTCTAATTCCAAAAGAAAAGAAAAAACATCGAGTAATATATTTCAATGGTAGATAAGGAATTCTTTGGCGAGTAAATTGACTCCAATAGCGCCATTGACTCATTTCCGCAATCAGGGTGTAAAAGCGTATTTAAACGCAATTGAAATTTGGTCCCGTTCGTTCCCACAAAAGCAAAGGAATTCGCGACCCTCCGGCAGTGGCTGTTTTCCGTTAGGGGCTTCTTGGCTTCTCCGGCTCAGGCGACCTCCAGCTGCAGCGGCGGCGATGGGGGTGAAGAACCTCTGGGACATCCTCGACTCCTGCAAGAAGAAGCTCCCGCTCCAGCACCTCCAGTAAGTAGATCAGCAGTCTGCTCCCACTGTATCTGTATCTGTATCCCCATCCCCTTCCCAAACCCCAAACCCTGGCTGCGGATTCTCCCTCATCCGCCGCCTCCAATCCCCCTCTTCATATGAATTGTGCTGGAGTCAGGAACAAGAAGGTGTGCGTGGATCTTTCCTGCTGGCTCGTGCAGTTCTGCAGCGCCAATCGCTCCCCGGCCTTCCTCAGGGACAAGGTCTACCTCAAGAACCTCTTCCACCGCATCCGAGCCCTCCTCGCCCTCAACTGCAGCCTCATCTTTGTCTCAGGTTTCTCTTTATTTTTTTCGTTTCTTTTTGGACCCGAAATGAAATGGCAATGCCTAATGGCCGTGTTGAATCAAATAACAAATCAGCCTAAAATTTCTTCATTTCTCGCTCTTGCCTTCAGATGGGGCGATTCCTTCAGTCAAATTGGCTACTTATAGGCGCCGCCTGGGAGTAAATGCTGCTGAGGTTGCTGCTGATGCTCTGTCCCCCTAAATTTTTCTTAACCCCCAGTCATTTAAATTCTCCTTTGGAATCAATTTCACCCCAGGCTACTCGAGAGGAGGCCAACTCACAACCTCTGACTTCTTTGCGCCGGAACAAGAGCTCAGAGTTCTCACGCATGATCAAAGAAGCCAAGCATCTTGGGTTGGCCCTTGGCATCCCTTGCTTGGATGGGTACTACTTCTCTCTGCTCCAAGAAAACTCTACTTTAAGTAGCACATGTACCAGTAAATCAGTAATGCCATGGCCACATGACTAACCCTGCCTCTTTGTTTAACCGCTCTGTTCTTTAATAGTGTGGAAGAAGCAGAGGCACAGTGTGCATTGCTTAATTTTGCCTCCTTGTGTGTAAGTACAATGCTGTGTCATGATGCTAATGAAACCAACAATAGGCGCATGTTTCTGATGTACCATCTATTCTGTTTCAGGATGGCTGTTTTACATCGGATTCAGATTCATTCCTGTTTGGTGCAAGGACAGTTTATAGAGATGTTTTCATAGGTAATAGCTGTTTTCTGAGCCTTATTGCTCTACTTCGTTAATCATGCTAAGAAGTCTTATATTATATGCATTATCTGCCCTCATTTTTATACTAGGAAGTGCCTTATTTATGTAGCCTAGACCCTAGTGATTTGCTTATGCTCGCTCTCTCTGATCAGGAGAGAGTGGTTATGTAATTTGCTATGAAATGGAAGACATTCAGAAGAAGCTTGGTTTCGGCAGGAACTCACTGGTACGTTGCATGATTTTTCCTGCTTCAGCTAAACTTATGGTATATCTTCTTAACCATCATTGAGAAGTTCCATCCAATGCCGTATCTAGGAATACAGAAAAATTAAGTGTCCGCCTTGAGTTACCAGAAAAAAAAAACATTTTGTCTTTGAGAGAGACAGCAAATCAATTTTTTGGTTGCCCTTTCTAATTACAGTGTGAAAGTAAGTACCAGTTAAGTTGTAGTATCTGACGGTAGAAGAATCTTCCAGTGAATAGTAGTGCAACCTTGCATTTGTTGCTTGGTTTGAACTGAAGGTTATTGGAAGTTATCTAATCAACATAAGTAGATAACTCATCTCCCAATCTGCTTGACCCTGAAATGAATATGCAATAACAACATCACTCTATCTGACTCAACCGCCCTGTTCGCTTGGTCGTAAATGATCGTAAATTTCCAGTCAGAACAGTATTTTTCTCTCACACCAAACCAGCCAGCAGTAATAATCCACGATCGTATACGAATCGTTTCAGCCCCAGTCGAACAGGCTGTTAAAGTCTTCTCATTATTTTTTGCTCCCTTGCCTTTACCTGTTCATTTAAATTATTCTTTGCTTCTGACTAATATAGTCTTTCTCATGGTGTTTCCTAATTTTGTTTGCAAGACTGCATAATTTATGACTTCTTTCTTTCAACTTTCATAATCTTTTCAGATATCACTTGCAGTTCTTCTTGGTAGTGACTATTCTAATGGAGTCCATGGCTTTGGCCCGGTAAGTACCAAAAGTCACAGACAGCACGTGTGGACTTTTGACCCAGCAATACTTATTATTTAGTAGTGTCTTATACTAACTGTATTGCAACTGTTTTGTTTGTTTTGTTTTGTTTACTGTCCACAACTCCATACGTAATCATAAAATCAAAGTAATGAAGCTTATCACTGTTTTCTTTTTTCTTGTAATTTTGTCTATAATCGTTATAGGAATTAGCATGCCGCCTTGTTAAGTCTGTGGGGGATGATGCCATTCTTGATCAAATTTTGTCCGATGGAGTTAAACCTACAAGAAAATGTAAAGGAAAAAATAGTGGCGCCAATGCTGGGAGGGTTGGTGGAACGTGCCCAAAAGCAAGTACCTGTGGTAAGCAATCTTTTTGTAGTTTTCTCCAGCTATTTAGCTACATCACACTTCTTCGCCAACACAGTGAACATAGAATTGGAAATTTGCTGTTCATATCTTGTTTTTTCGTTACAGAGGTTGGGATTAACCAAGATTCTGGTGGTCAATTTCGTGACATAATAAATGCATATCTGGAGCCAAAATGTCATTCACCAGATTCAGAAGCCGTGCAGAGGTTGGCTTCCATCTTTCCTACTCTCTGGAATGACTAGTAGGAATGAGCCAGGTTGTCAAATGCTGGTCTAGTTGGCTTATTGGTTGATGTTAAGTGTTCATTCTGTCTCCAGGGCATGCAGCCAGCAGCCATTTCTTCGGTCACAGCTGCAACAGATATGTGAGCAATACTTTGAGTGGAGCCCTGTGAAAACTGGTACCTTCTAAATCCCTAATTGTTATGCTTGGTTTTATCAGATATATTCAATGTTAAGGTAGTAGTATCACATTTGTGTACATGAGAGAACTCCCTGAGTTATTTCCTTAAAAACATGTCTGCAGATGAATATATCCTTCCAAAGATTGCTGAGAGAGAACTTCGAAGGTTTTCAAATCTCCGATCCACAGTCTTCAGATCTAGGAATAAAACCTTCACTGGATGAGGTAGGCTTTGATTTCTGAGTGCATTTCTGAACTGATCATATGACATCTACTTTTCAAGTCTGATTATCTAATTTTCAGATGCCAGTGCCGTGCCCTGTACTGGCGATTGTGAAGCAGCGAAAAGTTCAAGGAAATGAATATTATGAGGTTTCATGGAGAAACATAGATGGGCTCCAAGTTTCAGTTGTTCCAGGGGATCTTGTTAGAAGGTAATTACACTTTTCCTCCTACCATAGTCCTTCGTAAGTGGTGTTTCACAGACTGGACTCACCTTTCAAAATCAAATCAATATATGAAGTAGAACATCACATGTTTCTATTGCAGAGCATTATTTGTGGACGTGACATGTACAGATTCTAACTATGATCAGAAAACATTAAATGGTGTATTTCAGTAAATTTTAGGGACAAAAAGCATGTACAATACCCATTGTGGCTGATTTCTATAATGAAGTTCTATGATAATATACAGGAGAGGAACAAAAGGCATTATTGTAGAAGCCTAATTTGCTAGTTGGATTCCATTTTATATGGAATCAGTTGCCTTGGCTGATGTGATGCTTTAGCTAACATAAATTTTCATTTGGATTTGTATTTTATCTATGGGAAATTTGACATGCCTTACCTGTCACCTATGCAATTGCAGTGCTTGCCCAGAAAAAATAACTGATTTTTTGGAAAACAAGGATGCTCAGAAGAAGCAAAAGAGGAGAGCTAGGCCAAAGAAATCAGGTCAAGCTGCTGCTGCCGTAAAAGATGTGGATGCGCAGCTCCAAGAATTGCTACTTGAAATTGAATCTGAAAGCAGTACCTTTCCATGTACAGCCAATGGCCCTCAGACTCAGACAGCAGATATACAGATGGTGGCACCGCTCCAGGATTTTGTTGATCTGTCTTCTCCATCACCACCTGTACGATCTTGTAAGATTGCCAGATCCAGAAAGTTCAGTGATTCAGATGCAGTAACCATGGATGGGATTGATCTGCAGCGCCAAAGTCTGCCGATTGGATCAGTGGAGTCAAAAAGAAATACTGTTTTGTGCGACGTGAAGAATTCAGCACTGGATCATGAGCCAATTGATCTGTCATCACCCTCACCTTGCGCTGCTCATAAACCCCAGGCAGCTCCAGAAGGACCACCACTGTGTATGGAAGCAGAAAGAAGAGCCCTCTGGGATATAAGCAATTTGCCAGAGAAAGAACCCTCCTGTTGCAAGCTTGAACCTGGAACAGGTGGCTTTGATGTGCAGGTGGAAGAATCACCATTGTTCAGGCATGGGACTGGGACAGCAGGCGAAGCTGATTCGTCACAGAGAAGCGATGGACAGAGTAGTGAAGTAGTAGAACCCGCCATGATCGATCTCTCTTCACCTTCACCGGTTAAAGTGGATAAGAGTAGAAGGAATGGTAAGAAGCCTGACCAGGACTGTGAGGCTGATAGCAGTCAGTCTCCAGAACACGAGAGGAAAGCGAGGGAGCTCAGATTGTTTCTAAACAGTATAAGAGACGAGCTGTACTAACTACTAACATTGTGGATTGTATTGTATGTAAACAAATCCAGTCACCGATTGGTGTGACAGGGGAACATATGTGGTGTGTACAATGATGTATGTTTGCTCAGGCTGACGGGGGCATCGGGCATCGGCCATGCCCTTAGCACAAGGCGGCGATGCAGTGCAGAGTAACATGACCAAGGGCCCAAGGCGGACCTTGGATTTATGGGATCGTTTGGTTCGCCGTGTGGGATGGGAATCTGGGAGAGGTGCCTCGCGCCTGAGCCAGGCAGCGTCGCCATGGACCATGGTGCCAGGATCCAAATAGGCGGCCGTCGATCAGATTTGCTTGCTTCATTTCCTTGCTCGGTTCATTTTTCATGCAAATTTGTTTTCAGTTCGATCTCGTTGAACAAAAGAAAAGGTGATGGCTGTAGGTAATCTAAGCAAAAAGGAAAAAAAAACTGTCACGCGTTGCGGCATCAATCATTGCCTTCTTTCCATTGCCATGACTATAGAAGGAAAACAAACCTTTCAACTGTCTTCAATTGGACGGGGAAATCCAATTGGCAGCCTAGACAGATAGGATTCATTCTCAGGCAGGCACAACAGAGAAGATAAGTATATAGTCCTGTAGACATTTAGCGAGTAAGCACATTTAGCTTAGCTGCAAACAAGGGCGACAGGACATTAAAAAAAATATGTAAACACAGTTTCTAACATAAAATAAATTCAACTCTCCATTTCAACAGTTTCTAACATCTTTGGTATCTCATCTACTGGTGGTACAACGCAGTTATAGTGCAGGTGGGTTCAGGTATTGGAACCAGCAGTGTGAGAATACCAATCCAGCTATCAGAGCAACCAGTAGCACGATCAGAGCAGCTACGATGTTGAAATTCCCACCACCTTGTCTTTTGCTTGAATCATCGTTCTGTACAGAATGACTGTCCTCCAGCTTGCTGGATCCACCTTGTCCTCCGCTGCGAGATCCAGGCACCATATCCCAAAAGGATTCTAGTGTGCTACAAGGTGCTGCACTTTCTGATTCCAGGATTGAAGAGCTCTCCACGGCTGTTTCCAATGCTATCACTTCCTTGCAGCGATCCAAAGCATCCTGAAAGTCATGTAAGCCAAAAGGGTGTCAAGTGTTTTAGCAGGATTGAGAATGCTACACAGTTCCACTCAAGTAGGACTCAAGGAGAGGAAATGAAATGTTGTGTGGGCACTGCAAAACTACCTCTGCTGTCTCTGATTGTTGCAAGTAATCACAAACATAGGTGCCACTCAACCAAGGTATCAGAACTCTTCTTGGGAATGAGAAACTATAAGGTTCTCTGTTTGAAGGGGAAAACGGATAGTCAGTTGTGAGACTTGTTGTCTATCATCAAGAGAGGAAAGGAAGCATGTTAAGCTCAATACAATAATGTCGTTATGCAATGACTAAATACGTTCTACAGCATTCATTAATCAACGAGCCAGACTTAAAACAAAAATCTTTTCAACGTATAATAAAGGCTATCTACAGCATATGTACCTCAACTCATGAAATATAACTTGAGTAGGCCTTCTGAGATGGTGATTTTTCCAATTCATCAGTGGCAGGGCCATCATCTGCCTCATCAAGGATTATATCCAACCTGCTTTTTAGACTTGTAATGATGTCTGCCTAGATACGGAGTAAGAGAAGCAGCCCATACAAGAAGTTGTTAGTTTTCATAACTAAAATGATGCTTCAAACAAGAATCGGCTTCAGCTATGCTTATGCAATAGTGCGAGCCAAATTAAACTTCTGCCTCCGCCAGAATCTACATCAGTCAAATCAATGCCCACTCTACAACATATATGTAGTCAAATAAAAATATCATATGTTCTGAATGGTAGCTGGTATCCCCAGCGTGTAAGACCCTTTATTGCTTTCTGAAAAGCAGAGTAAATCTCCTTTAAAAAAATATATATCATATGTACTGAATCCAATCAAACTAACTTCGAACAAGAATCTTGAGATTATGCAACTGAAAACCCCCGAAAATCATGTCATGTTTTGATCACCAATGCATCAACAATCCCTTCCGAACTCTTATCTGGAGAACTCAAAACAAATGGAAGTAAATTTGCCAAAGACAACGGCCTGTACAGCACTTGTAACAAACTGGAACTAGTACTACGTATGCACACATCATGGAAAACAATGCAACTAGGTGAAAAAGACAAAACAGTAGAGAATGATATTTTAACTACCTTTAGATCAGATATAGCTTCTGAAATAGATTCTTTCGGGCCTAAATACGCCAAGGCGCTGACAGATCCAACAAAGCGAATAAGCCCAGCAACTCCCTCTAAACTGCATTCTTTAGTGCAACCGTACAATGTTAGGCCCTCGTAACGACATCAACAGAAATGTGCCATCAAACAGAACAGGAAATGGCATTAGCTAAGGCACACCTTCAACAGGCACATCATTATTGAATGGCACAAGAAAATCAACTTGGTGTGGGTCCTCTGTACTAATGTTCATGTCTTCTGAAAACTGCTTGGAAAAAGTAGGTGCAAAAATGCATAATTAGCAAGCTGTTGTAGAAGGAGCAGCATTCTCAAATATAATCAGCAACTCTGTTTCTAATTAGTTGAGTGTTGAACTAATAAGCATGTATACCAGTGGCTCCTAGAAGCTGGAAGCTACAGAAGAAGAAAAAGGTGTGAACGGGTAACCTTTTTTGTGCCTTTTATGCTATGGCTCATTCAGTTAATAAATTTTATCTTATTATTTCGAGTGCAGACATTAGATGTTCTTACATAATATGATATGATGAATTATCGGCAATGGGTTAAAGGGAACGGCATAATTTATATGGAATATTATTTTATGTAATGGACAGTCCACTTCAAGAATTGCCTATTGGAACTTCAATTCAATTCAGAAATTCATTTCCCTAGAACGCACCATGTGTGGCAGTACTGGGTACGTGCCCTTTATTAGATTGCTGATTGTCATATGAAGTGAATCAGTTTGACCTTAGAGCTTCCGAGAGCAGGTCTACGAAAGTCAACAAAACCTTTTAAACTACATGGAACTAGCCGCCCGTGTTCATCTAGGTGATGAGCATTCCTAAGTTTGTGGCATTGGCATCTGTGTACTTCTCCAACTGCAGATCTGCAATAGAGGCTAAGAATCATAACTTACCAGAAGCCCATTGACCAAAGCTCTGGCATTCTGCACTTCCTCTGTGAGATGACTGATTGCCTTCAAAATAACTTTCTTAAACGGCTCAGCTTGAACAGATGTTAGCCTATGCCAACAAGTGTAGTAATTAGAGACTCAAACCAGATAAACTGGTATTGTCTGTGTATGTCATAAAGATACAAGAAATGCTAAATTTAGTACCTTATCTCAAAATTATATGTGCATCTGAAAGTTTGAAGAGAAGATAATAGTTTGCTGTATTTAAAATCACACGGACGCAGACTTGCTGATGCAACCTCGCATATACGACAGGCCCATCTGTAACACATGAAAATATATATTTCATAAAAAAATCGCAGCCCATTAACATTAGCTGATAACTCCATACAAGGATGCAATGTGACTGAAGAAACAAGATTTCAAAGGGGGGAAAAATACTTCCTGTTGATATCCAAAAGGACAGCGGATATACATACATGGAATTTTCATTCATTTATAGCAGAAGTAAGCATCAAACGCCAAGTTAATCAAGTACTTAAACTGCTACGCAGATGAGCAGTGGACAAACAAACATATCTTATTTTGAGAAGAGCGCCAACGTTAATTAACATGTAGGAAGATAAGGCAGCACCTTCGAGGACAGTAAGAAATGTGGATGAGCAGCCTCTCACCGGATGCACTGCCATAGCAGGCTTGGGAAATCGCTCGAATAACCTGAAAGATGGCATGACACAGGTAAACAATTCACATCCAAGCCTTCGGAAGCATGGTATGAGCAAGCGGAGCCTGGCAGCTGAAGGAAGAGCCACCGGTTGATTGATCCTGAACCATAGCATTAGCATAAGGGGAGAACCAATGAAACGAAGAAGCTGACAGTGCTAACCTGCGATAATACAGCAGGCGATGTGGCCTTGAATGATGCCTCGGAAGCCCATACGTAAGCACCTACGACACTCATACCACCGAGCAGCATCCTAGACACCTAAAAGCATGCATGAAATAGTGAATAGTGATACGCAACAGATTGAAAGAAATTGCTGAAGAATAAGAATTGATGGTGTGCGCGTGGGCATGGGAGGGAGCGTATAGTACAGTACCTGCCGCGCGTGCTCGGCGATCCATTCGACATCGAAGTCGAGAGAGGCGTCCGAGGAGGAGGAGGAAGAGCCTCGGCCGCCGCCCTTGGAAGGCTTGGACTTGGGGGCGGCGCGGAGGGAGCATGCGGGTGCGGCGGCGTCGGTGAGCGGCGTGGGGAGCAGGGCGTAGACAAGGGCACGGTCGGAGGATGCGCTGAGCTTGCCGACGACGAGGCCCACCTGGGAATTAACAGATGAAACCAGATCAGAGGGTGTCTCGCGATGGATCGATGAGAGGGAGGGAGCCGCAAGTACGCAATGGAAGGAAGGGAAGGGAAGGGAGTGGACGACCTGGGCTTGAGGTGGAGGAGAGGAGGAGGAGGAGGCGAGCGTTTCCTCGAAGGCCTTGAGGTGCGCCTCGTCGCCGACCACCGCCTTCACCATGCTTGTTCGTCGCCGGCTCCGGCGGAGGACCCGACCCGATCTGTCTGCTCGGCGAAATCAAGCAAATTGGATGTGGGGGCCCGGTCCAGCCGTCGGCCCACCAGCTTAGTTACTCCCTTGGGCCTGGCTTGAAAAGTTAATCGCAAGCATGGAAAAAAAAATTTACCATGCCATGACATGAGTCACGGACGGCTGATTCTTGCTGTTGAGGAGACCTGCATCGCATCGTCGTCTTGCATTGCATCCCAGCAATAGAGAGAGAGAGAGAGAGAGAGAGAGAGGAGGAGGAGGAGGACAGGTTCTGTAAGGTCAGTTGGCTGCACCTGCACCGCCGGACGGCGAGGCGCATCCAGTTCCAGCGTAGTACGTACACGCGAGTGGCCGCGGCCCGCGGGCGGCGCTGGAGGGCGCGTCAGGCAGGCGGGTGGGCCGGTGGGACTGGCAGGGAGAGGCTGAGGAACAGGGATGTGATGTGCGGCCCATGGAGGTGCAGTACCTGTCCTGTACCGCTCGCAGGTTCGACGTGTAGAACCGGCCGGCTAATAATAACCCCACATATAAAAATTATTCACTGAAAAAAAAACCACATATAAAAATTAAAATAAATGTATCCTATGGAGCCGGCCTGTTTGAATTCTCTTTTTTTTTCTGGAACATGCACTGGCGTTGCATATCATTTCATTTTGTATTAAAAAGAGAGCTTATCTTACAAGAAATACAGATGCCAGACACGCTGGGATACATTAGGAGCTACATTTTTTTTTTATATTGAACAACCTAGAATCCAGCTTGATTCCTACAGCAGCTACCTACCAGCCAAGGCTCCAAGCCCGCTCGCACCAGCTTCTATCCAACGATCGGCCTCGGCCTCGGCCTCGGCCTTGATGATCTGAAGTAGGTCGCTCACTGTAGCAGACGCTAGTCGGAAGCATCCGGCATTCCGCTATTCCAAACTTGCCAAGAAACCAACGTGAATAGGGAAGGGAGTCCATGCCCGAACGTTGGTGACCATCATAGAGAGAACGTAGCCACCGCCACCAGCGCAAGGTCATCGCTAGCTACTGCCTGGGGGGGAGAGGTGGCGGCCGAGGACTCGTAGGATACAGTACAATGCCAAAGCTCCCTGGTGAATGGGCATGTGGCGACGATGTGATCAATTGTTTTCCGTGCTTGGTCGCAAAGGAAATAACGCTCCCTCGCCTTCAGGCCATGCCTTGCTAGCTTGCCTATCTCCTGTCCAATGCCTGCATTGGAATGCCAACCAAAGGAAGATTTTTACCTGTGAGGGAGCCCAGGTCTTCCAAATCAAGTTATGCCTATGGAATGGAGAACGGAGTAGAACCCACACGTAGCATGTTGTATGCAGATTTTGCGGAGTTGCATCCATCCTAATTCCTAAGACAAGATGCTTGTTTGAATTCTTGAGTATTAGGTTCGACCAAATCTCCTTTTTCCCTTCTAAACAACAGTTTTTAGCGGATTGTGTAAAAAATCAGCACCAATCATATTTGAAAACCTTACGACCAACGGCTAAATAGGTGAAACCAGCAAGATATTCGAGCAAGGCTCTGTTCGGCTGATACATAAGTCGACTGATAAGTCAGCTGAAGCTATTTTATTGTGAGAGAAAAATATTATAGATTCTAACTGATAAACTGGCTGATAAGTTCAAGTGAACAGGGCTCGCTTTATATGTACTTGGCCTCTTCAACAGAAAGAACAGTCTCGTGATGGTACTTGGGTCTGATGTGAAGAAGCCAGCTTGGTTTGGCGCTCATGAGATAGCTTGTCTTGTACGTGTTCTGCTACCTTTGTAGCCCCGCGAGCTAGCTTACTTTATCCAACTGCGTACTTCGGTTAACTATAAAAGGAGCTATAAAAACCGTGTATTAAATTGGGTTGACAAAAATACACCAAGCCAGGCCAAGTGGCAGCTCATTTGAAAAAAAAAATGAAGGAAAACAATATATGATAAAAAAAACTGACACAAAACAACCTTAACAAAAAAAAAAAAGACCATCAAAGAGAATTTGATCGTGGCCTGTTCATTTAAACTTATCAGGACTAGAGTCTATAGTATTTGCCGAACAGACCCAAGCTTGATGAAAAGGCGACAAAGAAAGAGGCATGTGCAAGCAACCTTTCTATGCAGTACTTGCAAGGTTGAAAAGTCATTCGTCAATGTAGATGAGATATATTACTTATAGAGACCTGGTCAGTCCACTCTTTCACCATATTCGTTTGTTGGTTTTAGTCAAGCTTATTCAATCAATCAACTAGTGTTTTCTTTCACAACAAATCAGCACCAGCCAGTCCAAACCAGCCCAGAAACCTAACCAGCGAACATGCAGTTTCTCCGGACTTTAGGACCCCAAGGAACGTAGGTCTATAAGCCTTCGCCACCAGAATAGTATAATAGAAACTGGATATTACCGTAGAACAGAGAAAGGAAAAGACCGCCACATGATCGTGTTATTATACTCCTTCGTCGCAAGAAGAATACAATTCTAGCGCAGTGTGACGTTTTATTACCTTCAGTTTGATCAATTATAAATAAAAAATATCACCATTTATAATACGAAATAATCGCCTTGTTCTGCTGCACTATTGCAGTAGTACTTTTCAGCGAATAAACAGTATTTTTCTCTCACAACATTCCATCAAATTTCAGCATAAACATCGCTATTAGATTAATTATGAAATATATTCTAACAATAAATTAATTTAGAGTCATAGATATACGGCCTGTTCGCTGGGTCATATTCGGCTTATAAGTCATGGCTTATCAGCCAACAAATAGTATTTTTCTCTTATACCAAATCAGCCGACGGTGCTTTAAGGTTGTGTTTAGTTCGCGAACTTTAGGGAATTTGGCTACTGTAGCACTTTCGTTTTTATTTGGCAATTATTATTCAATAATGGACTAATTAGGCTCAAAACGTTCATCTCGCAATTTCCAACCAAACTGTGCAATTAGTTTTTTTTCGTCTACATTTAATGCTCCATGCACGTATCACAAGATTCGATGTAATGGCTACTGTAGCACTTTTTGAGAAAGTTTTTGGGAACTAAACAAGCACTCAGTCACGAGTCATGGTTTATAAGCCGTACGAACCTAAACCAAAAGAGCGATAAGCGGGAACCTCTGGGTCAAACGGCAGCCCCAGGAAACACGACAAAAAAGAAAAGGGCCCGGAACCAGCCTCTCCTAGAGTCCTAGCAGTACTAGTGTGTAGAGTATGCACGCTTTGCTTCCTGCGTGGGCTACAGGTACAGCGCTGCAGCCGAGGCCGAGCGAGGTCATTAATGGATTGACTTTCACAAATAAATCTTGGTCAACTTTCTCACCCACCCTCAACCTCAACCTCAACCTCAACCCCAACTCCCGGCGGCAAAAAAAAAAAAAAAAAAAAAAAAACAGAAAGAAAAACAAGTGAGGGGAGGAGACTGCGACCGCGATTGGAGTTGGAAGACACGTTCACAGTTCACAGCACTAGATATACAAGTAGCGAAGAGAGTGGCATCACTCAAAGCTCCCGTCCCACACCCAGTGACCCACACACCCATCCCCGGCCGAAACGAAACAAACCCCTTTCCCCTCTCCCTCCCCAAGAGCTTTCGCTGGCAGGCAACTGAGCAACACGGTACCTCACCACCACCACCACCACCACCGACACCAAAAGCCGTAGCTGCTGCTCCTGCGTCGAGGAGGCGGAGTAGAGCCAGAATGGTATTGGGTGGAGGAGGTCCTCTAGGCGCCATCATTGGCCGCTACCCCTCCGCCGCCGCCGCCGCCGCCGGTGACGACGAACCAGACCCCGGGCCCGGAGGAGGCGTCATTCGCCATGACCGCAAGTGCCGGGACTGGCCCTTCCTCTTCCTCTTCGCCGCCTTCTGGGTCGCCATGATTGTCAACTCCAGCTTCGGATTCAACCGGGGCAACCCACTCAGGTGCTCTTACTCACTCACTCAGTCACACTCAGACCTTCATCGCCTTGCTCCCCTGCTCTTCTCCCCCCATTCTACATTTTATTGTACAACCTGCCTGCCTGCCTGCTTCCTCGATTCGCTGTGTTGATTAAGTACTAGATCTATTCATTTCCTTGTCCGCTAGCTATTCTACCATTAACCATCAGCACCAACCAAGCTCAACTCAGACATTAACCCCTGCTGAAATCGAATATCCACCGGCATTCGCTATCTCCCATTTCGACTTCCATGCCTGCCTGCCTGCTTTGGAGGGCTGCTACAGAGGCAAGATGGTCGATCAAATGTCACCTCTTCCTCTTTAATTCCCGCCTCCTCCATTTCCTGCATTTCCACCCTCATTTTGCTGCTGTTTCGTACTTCTTCAGTCAGACGACACTTCCTCTTTTTTTTTTTGGCAACTCCTTGGCACTGCTATTCCTGGTTGCTGTACCCTAGTTACTCTCACTAACTAGGCAACTATATTAATTACTAGTACACAGTAGTGGAATCTGCAGCTGCTTCGTTCGTACTCAAACTTGGCTGCATCCAGTAAAAAAGAAAGAAAGAAAGACCATCTACGCAATCTGTAGCTGAGACTAATTGCACACCTGAAAAACAACGTAAGCTCGTGTCATGGTTGGTTGTTCTTGCAATGGACCGACCTCAAGACATTTTTCGTGGTGACAAGTTCCATATCATGGATTTCATATTCTTGCAAACTTTTGCTTCTGCTACACCAATTGCCAGCTACCAGCAACCAACCACCAACAGTGAAGTAAATACCATTCAGGTCCAGGGATCAACCTTCTGTCCGTTATAGTTTATACTCCTCTCCGTTACCTCAATGCTCCACCTTTGTCGATTTTACTCCTGCATTCACCACTTCTATCACTATCCCCACTGGAGTACTGGAACCTCTTACTGTCACTGCCGCCTGAATCTGAGGTCTCCATTCAGACTAGTAGACAAGACTAAAAAAATCTCTTGTGCAAACGCTAGAGCCCTTGCCCGGCTTGCTGACGTCAGATTTAATATCAGTTCTCTTAAGCAGATTCCTATTCCTCACTGGAACGGCATACTCTTATCATCCGGATAATAACTACTCTATATACGATTTATTCCTCTTTGATTGTACAGGCTGACGTACGGACTGGACTACAAAGGGAACATATGTGGGAGCAGGCATGGCGATCCTGATTTGCGTGAGTTGGATGTTCGCTATTGGGTGAACCCCAACCAGGTCTACCAAAGTGGCCTCAAAACCAGTCACATCGACCTACCTGACGCTAAAGCCATCTGCCTGATGGAATGCCCACTTCCTGCCGAAGATGGCTTGAATTTTGTTTGCGATTATCCAGAAGGTGACATACGCCTCTCTGTCGATGATTGGATTGACAGGGACTACGATTACTTCGAGTACCTCACACCAGACATGAGGAATAGTTCTCTCCAGCTGCAGGGTCCTTGTTACCCTGTCATCTTTCCAAGTGTAAATGGTAAGTCTCACATGAATATCAGGTCTTTGATGTCTAGCAGCATCATACCAACTTTTAAGAAATTGACCTCTGGTCACTAATTTTGATCTCTGTCACTTCAGTCTACTGGAGCTGCCAGTTTATTGCACGGGCATCCAATGCCTCTTTGAAGCATTGGAAGGCCATGGGTGGTGTCAGCATCGATGAAAACATGCTAATAGACAAAACAATTCATGATGCAATCAACAGCAAATCTGCCGTCATGAAGGTTTGTGATGCTCCTGAAACTACTTGCACTCTGTCAATTTACTTTATTTGTATCAAGAATTTAGCAACAAACAAAATGCTGCTCCTTTTCACATGTGTGCAACAGGTTTAATAGAAGTTTAAAAAAAGTGTTTTGATGATGGGCATGCTTTTAACCTATAAGTTACACGAATGATTCTATGAAGTATGAATCATCCAAAACAAGAAGATGGTAGCAGACACCTGCGATGAATATGCACAACAAAACTGTTATTTATTAGATATCAACCGGCCTGTCTGCTTATACATTATCTGAACTCAAAACTATATTTCCTTTTTAAAAGTGACATTTTCCGGTTTTTTGCAGAGATATGTTGCAGATATTGGGAAGTCCTGGCCTGTGTTAATCCTTTGTGGGGGATTACTCCCTCTGTTCCTATCTGTGATCTGGTTACTCATGATTCGCTTTTTTGTTGCTGGGATGTCTTGGATAACAGTGGTGGTCTTCAATGCTCTTGTGATATCTGTTACAATGTTCTTCTATATAAAAGGTGGGATACTTCTCACTATAGACACACTAAGTATCATAATATGACCGTTATTGTTTCTCACACTTAAATCTTATACACGATTTCACATCTTCTAACTACTTTATGTACTCAGCTGGTTGGATTGGCCATGATCCTTTGACTGTTGTAATTGGTGAAAGTGATCCTTATGTTAGCATAGGTGGACGGGTATGTTTTCTGTCTCATGTTGGAGCCATTTTGAGCAATATCCTGTTAAGCTGCTCATTATCTCATCGTCCATCTTCAATCAGGAGATAAATCACCTTCATGCTGCTTCCGTCTTGATGACAGTGATAATGATACTTGCTTTCCTGACTTCAATAGCTATTGCTCGGCGCATTATGATAGCAACATCTGTCCTGAAGGTATGTACAGTGCTGAATCTATTGGTTTCACATGTGAACCATTTTATTAAATGGATATTTTACTGGGGGTTACAGCTAACATATGCATTAATTTATATCTGATAGCATGACAGTGCGTCAAACTTTTTATATGACATCATTTATAAGGTTTTTCTCATTTGCTCCTCCATTGTATTTTTAGAGCACTTATCTGAGTTAACTTGATTTAGGTTGCTGCAAAGGTCATTGGCAAAGTCCAGGCACTTATTATTTTTCCAGTTGTGCCATACTTCATCCTTCGCTATCTTTTACATGTTCTGGTTTTCAGCAACACTTCATCTTTTCAGCGCCGGTCAAGTTATACGAAATGATTGTAATAATGATTGCTGTTCCTATGATCTCAAACTTGGCAAAGTAAATTGTGACAGCTGTTGTGGCTACAGTATCCATTACACCCCGCATATTGGCATCGCCATTCTTTTCCATTTTTTTGGCTGTTACTGGGCAACACAATTTTTCATCGGGTGTTCTTCAACTATAATTGCTGGATCAGTTGCTTCATACTACTGGGCACGTGGTGAAATATCGGTAAGCATCTCAGAAACCTAACTCTGGTCTCTGGTAAAGAATTGTAACTACGAAATAGATCTCAATTTTCTGAGGATTTTCATCTCGTTTATAGCTTTATTACCAGAGGGATACTATTTTCATGTGACTGATGTTTGGTGTCACATTTGTGATGCAGCATGATATCCCTTTCCATACTGTGGTATCTTCCCTGAAGCGCTTATTGCGCTATAGCCTGGGATCTGTGGCTCTGGGCTCTCTGATTGTGTCCATCGTAGAGTGGGTGCGATTCATACTCGAGTCACTACGCCGCAGGCTGAAATTTGTTAATTCTGCCCGTGAAAGCAGGTTTGGGAAGACAGTATCATCCTCATCTCAGTGCTGCTTAGGTTGCATTGATTGGACCCTGAAATCAGTGAATCGAAATGCTTATGTCATGGTAGGTATCAATGTTCTCTGTCTATAGCTAGATTTCTGGTTAGAAGGCGTTATATACGTTCTAATTTCTCTAAGTTTCCTCCCAATTAGTTTAGCGTGCATTTGTAGCAGTATGATGAAAAATGCTTGTTATTCTGACCCCAATAGGTTGCTAAATATATTTTGGGATTTTGTACTACAGATTGCCAGTTACAGGGAAAGGATTCTGCATGGCTTCCGTGCTAGCAACTGAGTTAATCATGAACAACATATTGCGTATTGGGAAAGTGAATGTCATTGGGGATGTGATTCTTTTGTTGGGCAAGCTTTGTGTTAGCCTGTTGTGTGCAATGTTTGCCTTCCTTATGTTGGATAAGCACAAGTACAGATCTGGCCATAACAAGATATCATCGCCACTAGTCCCCGTGCTGGTAAGTGATCATCAAGCTTTGCAGCATATGGTTGAGTTCCTCTATCTTGGTGCAATTTGGATGAAGAAGCTTTTTTTTCAAACATAATTTGGATGAAGAAGCTGATGACTGATAAACGTGCAACATTCTTTTTTTTATTGGCAGTTGTCGTGGGCGCTGGGTTATATAGTTGCAAAGCTTTTCTTTGCAGTGGTGGAGATGTCGATCGACACTATGGTCCTGTCATTCTGCCAGGACTCGGAAGAGCATCAGGGAAGCGCGCAGTATGCGCCCCCGCTACTGATGGAGACACTGGATGAGGAGAACGAGTTGCGAAGACTGACACAGGGGCCATGAACCATTGTCTTCCAAATACGAGTAGGGCTAGAGCTAGAATTGAAACTGAATGGCGTGTTATCTGTAATGTTGGTTGGTCGGCTTTATTTGACCATGTCTTTTTATTTATATGAATCACTGGGGTGAAAGTGCGAGTAATCAAGGTGATTATAGTTATGGATGGATTATTGTGCGTGCTTGCTTCCCTGACGTAATATCTGTAAGCTGTAAATATGACGGTGATGGATTCATAGGTTGTATCTTGTATGTATGTACAAGTACAGCTTGCTGCCCCTGAGTCTGTCATAGGTGGGAAATTGGAAAGGCATGACTACTTGCATTTCATGATTTCGTGCCCTTGGATCGTCATCCAGATAGGAAAATAAGCAAACTTATGGCATGTTTGGAACGCTGGAAAATTTTTCTGTTCTTGTGTTTTTTCTGTGAAATTTTTACGTTCCAAACAGACCCTTATGATTTACAACAAAGCAATCCAGCATTGGCAGTGACAAAAGACAAGGAAAGCAGTAGGCAAATACTAGAAAACACACACACTCAGACATTTCTGACACGCATAAGGCAGGAATCAGGAAAGGGGAGAGACTCGATGATCCTAGCGCTACTCTACTCTACTCCAGTATCCAGTGCGAGAAGGAAGAACAAGGGCCTTGTTTAGATTGCAAGTTTTTTTCACTCTCTCTCCATCACATTAAATCTTTGGACACATGCATGGAGTATTAAATGTAGATAAAAAAATAATTAATTATACAGTTTGATTGTAAATTACGAGACGAATCTTTTGAGCCTAGTTAGACCATGATTGGACAATAATTGTCAAATACAAACGAAAGTGCTACAGTACCAAATACTAATACCTAACCTCAATCTAAACTAGGCCAAGGACTCCAGCTTTTTCTAATTGGACGTACAGTGCTTGCAAAAAGCTAAGGGCTCCAACAATCACTCATCAGGTACTCAGGTGCAGATGGGGAGGGCGTTGCAAGAATGGGAACACTTGGCGGCGCACTTCTTGTGGGCGGCCATGGTGCACTTCTTGGCGCACACCAGCCGCTTCAGGTGGCAGTCCTTGCTCGTCACGCACTTGGCCGGCGGCGATGGCTTCTTCGTCGACGTCGCGCCGCCCTTGGGCTTCTCCTTCTCCTTCTCCTTGTTCCCGTTATCGTCCTTGCTCTCCTTCTTCTCTGCTCCTCCTCCTCCCGCTGCTGGAGAGGGTGACGACGACGGCGAGGATGATCCACTGCTGCTGCTGCTGGGTGACGACATCGTCCTTCCTCCCGGCAGCAGCCGCCGCGATGGTCTTCGCACTCATCTCCGCCTCGGCAGAAGCACAAGCTCCGACGGCGGCTACGAGGATGACGACGAGGAGCAGCAGCGAGGCCTCGGCGAGCCGGCAGCTGGAGCAAGCCATGGTAGCGTACGTCAGCGTACCACCGTACGTACACCCTTGACCTGCAGCTAGCTACTAGCATGTAGTAATGTCTCTCGATCGATCGGCAACAATGTGGCTACGTATATATGGATCGGACCGGAGTAGCGGTCAAGTCTTATGCAGATGGGTGGAGGGTGTGCTCCAACTACTCATTCAACACGGTCATGGGCTCATGGCTGCTGCATGATTCGGTCTGCCATGTCTGCAGTATCCGCCCCTTGTGTGCTACTGTGCATACGGTTTGGTGGGCAATGGCAGGGGCATGCATGGGTACATGTACATGTAGGGATGAAACCAGACAGAATTTTCCATTTTCTACTTTGTTTGGAATATTAGACTAATCACTTCAACAATATCGTGTAACTTCATACATGCATATTTATTTTGATCCCATTTTTTATCCTGACTTTTCCAAACATAGATCTCGTTTCCACCAGAAAAATAGAGAAACGAAAGCGTGCAAAAGATGTTTTTTTTTGTCTATTTTTCATCCCTAGATACACGCCGCGCTCCACTAGCCTGTAGCGGTGCAGCCCAAGGATCCATTTCATGTACGTCCAGATTGTTGTTTGGCATTCGTGTTCCGGCCCAAGTTTGTCACGTACGCACGGACACGTGTCAAGAACTCAAAATGTGAGTGCAACGAGAGTGCTGTTAGAATAAACTATTGCTTTTCCTTGTATGAACACAGCAAGGGAAGACGGCACCGAAAGGCCCCCTGTTGTGATACTGTAGCCGCTGCAGGTGCAGGTGCCGCACGGCTCACCTGTAGCACTGTAACCATACAGTGGCCGGCGCAGAGTCAGTCATGTATGTTATCTAGTTACTATTACAGCATGTGGGCTGTACTAGGACTAGATAGATAGAGTTGTATAAATAGACTACCACAGCAACTCAGTAAAGTGAGTTCAAATTTGCCATCTCACAGATAGGGCTTCGGCCAACGCTGGTGTCTTGTATTGTGTGTGCATGCTCTGTTCTCCCTTCTTCTTCTAGCTCTAGCCATAGTGTGTGGGACGGACAACGCTTGTTCGTGGTTAGCACGACTAGTGGGTGCTCGGCAACACTAGCGGGTGACTCAGCTGAGCCGATGATCCTGTGGGCCAACAAGTGCTTTATCTTATCCTATAATAGGCACCTTCGTCATGTGAGTGATCGACCTGCAACTTAGACCCCAAAAGATTAGATGAGGGCATGTTACAACATGGATTGTGGTTTGGGAGTTTTCTTAAGGGTTCAAAGGTTGGTGGTATGGTATGGTGGTTGTGGATGTATGGCAGCGAAGGCGCCACTAAGGGAGCGACATTGGATGGACGATAAGAAGGATCCATAGTGGGGCCTAGTGGCAGTGATGGTTAAGGTAGGGTGAGGTGGAGGAGACGGGGATAGGTGGTGGACAGCATTGGCCAGCGGTGAGGTAGCCATCTTAGCTTGGATAACGATATGTAATGACTCAGAGGAGGTAAACTTGGGCCACTAGTGTAATATGAACAACGCTAGTTATGACTTTAAACATAGGTGGCGTAATCTAGAGCTTCAGCCAATAGATGTTTGTAGACAATATGTCACATACATATAGCATCCCTTTAGAACACAGAAATTTTGTAGAAATTGTATAGGAGTCGGTTCATTTTCACAAGAAATAAGAAAAAGAAATCATGTATTCTAAAGGGGGCCTTAAGCCGTGGTCTATTGAAAATGGATAATGGGAAGAGTGGACAGGGAGCATGTGGCTTGGTCATTTTTGCTAATAGTAGCGCCCTTGCGCCTATACAGAGGCTTTGATACGTTGATAAGTTAGTCACCTGCATCCCTATCCGGTGAAGACGTGTTTTTTACAAAATTACTAAAGACAAATTGAGATAATAAAAAAAGAACTAAAGATAATGCACCCTCTCTCACGCAAAACAAAATCGATCAAGAGTTAAGAGGACTACTTATATATGTCTTTGATCAACCCGACTAATGACCCGACTAACCCAAGCATGTAAGATTGCCAGTAACAGCATGCCGTTTTGTTTTAAAAGGTTTGCTAGATCTTTTTTTTAAAAAAAATCTAGCAAAACTCACATGTTACATTAATCTCTTTCTACTATTTAAAGGAGGCAGCGCTAGATTGTGGGCCCGTAGAAGCTCTGTCAAATAGTCTTTTAGGGAGAAGTGATTCTTCGTTGATTCTGTGAAGTGATTCCTCGAATAAACTAAGAGGCTGGGAGCTGAAAAAAAGTAGCTTCTTCTGATTCTGTGAAGTGATTCTCCATCGTAAATTTGAGAGTTTATACTAAAAGAATCAAAGAGAATCCCTTCTAGCCATAGAATCATTTCTCTCATAGAATCAGCTTCTATAGACAATTAGAATCAGATGGAGCTCTATCAAACTAGCTCTGCTAGAGGTACAATAAATCCAACGATAATGTTGGGTATAGGGCGTCCGTCCGCCAGGACGATGCCGATGGTGGGCCATGACGTAGCCCAATAACTTCATCTTATCTGCTCATCCACTCACCCCAACCCTTGTAATAAAAAGAAAAAATTCACCTCACCGCAGCACCGCGACAACTCTCCGCGACCGTGCTCCGTCGTGCCGCCTCGGCGACGGCGCTCTCCACCGCGCTTCCCTCTCCACCGCGCCTCCCTCTCCATCACGCCTCCGCTCCGTTGGCCAGCATCTCCTCCGCGCCAGAGCACGACAGCCTGTCTTTCTCCCTCTCCACCATGCCTCCCTGAAAGGACCGAGGATGCCGCCTAGAGGGGGTGAATAGGCATTTCTAAAATTCAACCCTTCAAAATGCGAAAACTATTAGTATTGGAGTTTCTAATTTCTTGGAAACTTTAAATCAAAGAATTAAACCCCTCACAAATCAATCAAAGAGTAAATAACAAGTACTAAATAAGTCTAGAAGCTACAACCCTGCAACACAAAGATTAGAACAGAGAATAAATAATTTATGCGCTAGTGAGAAATACCGGACACGTCCGGTATTCACGAATTCTACAGACCAACTCCCAACTTGCTCCTTTCGGTTTCTCCTTTCACACCAAGTTGCAGGGACCAACAAGTAACCTGATTGCAAGCACAAGCAACACACGAAGATCAGAAAATACCAAATAAAAAGAGAGATCGAGACACGGTATTTGTTTTACCGAAGTTTGGACTCGTCGAGTCCTACTCTCCGTTGAGGGGGCTGCGAGCGACCCAGTGAAGGTCAACTCTAGAGGACCACAAAGGTTATTCTAGCCGAAGTCTTTTTCAACTCCTTTTCCTCCTTCCACTAGTTGATTCCTTTCCTTGCGGCGGTGGAATAGAACCTTTACAAACTTTTCGAGGCACACCACAATGTCTTAGGTGCTCTCTGGCGATGCCTAGACATCTAGAACCAAAGAGTCCAAAAGTAACAAATGCAAATCACGAGATCGACAATATGCATAAGTGCTCAAGGGTGGCTTACTCTCAAATTTGAATCTCACTCAACCCACAAGATGGATTTTGCAAGTTTGAATCAATCACTCACTAAGAGAGGGTTGGAGAGTGTTCTTAAGGCTCAAAAATGTGTGAGAATGTTAGTAAAATCAGTAGCCTCCAAAGGTGGAGGCTAAGGGGTATTTATAGCCTCTTTGAAAAACTATCCGTTATGTGGCCGTTGGGAATACCGGACATGTCTGGTATCAATATCGGATACGTCCGGTATTGGTTGTATAGCCCAACGGTCACCATGTCAGTAAAGCTACGAGGCGTCGGAACTCTCGATGATTACCAGGACTTTCGACTCCCGGAACTCCCGACTCTTATCGGAACTCCCGACGAACCAATCCGAGAAAACAGGGAAGGTCACTGTGCCTGGCCAAATACCAGACACGTTCGGTATTGCCAGACTTAGCAAAATGAGTTAGTTCTTTTGGCTCTCAAAAACACTCGAACCTCACAAGGGTTGGCTTGAGCATGCTAGTCATAGCTCTAGTGCCGCCTCCTCGCTGCTGACGCGGTCATGCCTTTGCGGTCCGTCGTTCACCTCACAGTGCGCACGTGGCCAGCCTCACTCGAGTCATCTCTAGCCGAGTTGACACCTCGGTTAGGTCACTGGTGAGTCATCGTTGCTCACCCACTACCCCTACTACCTTGTTGTTGCTTTAGCTCACCTGAACGTTATCGCCATTGACGCAGGGTGCCTGCCGTTGTGGAGAGGTCCTTCTATGGTGTCCTAGCTCGTGCAACCACTGCCCCATCGCCTCGCGTCGACCCCTTGGTGAGATTTGGCCTCTTAGCTAGGTTAACATGGGTCCTGGGTGGCCAGCGCTGTCGATAGTGCCATAGCTTGCCGTGCCGGAGCACGCGGGGGAGGCCAGGGACCATGCTGTTGTAAAGAGGAGAGAGTACAAGGGTCTTTTGCATAGGTGCTACCTCTAGGAATAGTAACGTGGACTACGAGTTGTTTTGTTCATAGTCTAAGGGCATTTTTGCTAATATGCTAGCGCACGCGGGATTCCCCCACTGTGGGCCGCCTCGCGCTATAGGACGGCCTCGTGTGGGCCGTACCTATGGGCCGCCACATGATCGCGCACGTGCGCTGCGTCGCATGGGCCACGTGTGAGAATTTGTTTTTCTTTTTCATAATGAATTAGAAATAGTTTTCTAATTTAGTTTTAAGCTGATCTTTGGTAAATCATATAAAATCATGTAGGTATCCAAAAATTGTGCAATAAATTTTGTTAAGTTCCTAAAATTATGCTCTATCTATTAGTGCATTTAGTTCATATATATACATGTTGATACTAGGAGCTATTAAATCATTTGAGAGTGCTTAATTATTATGATAATATTTGTAGGAATTGTTGTGGCAAATCCGTGATAGCTTTAACCCTAAAATTTTTATAGTAGCTTCATTGTATTATTGGGTGTTCACTGTAATTTTTGTAGCCCTAGAATAGACTATTTAATATGGTAGCTAAATACCCATTAAGGCTAAAGGAATAATAGCATGATATTGGTTTATAAAAGTTAAGCACTTGTAGGGTGAGCTTGAAATCTATTTGGTAGAGATAATGATTAGCTTAGTATCTTAGTCATTAGAGCTAGCTTAGTAGCTTAGCATGTGTATTCTTATTTTAAGAGTTGTTGTTGCCAAAATATTAAGTGTTGCATCATTATTGCATGCATGTAGAGAATGAGTTGGTGGAGTTCGTGATCGCCGGAGAGTAGGAGTATGAGGAGGAGGTTCTCATATAGGAGGAAGCCCTATAGCCACCGATGACTAACATAAGCTGACAATCCACCTACCCAAGGCTAGCCCCGATGCATAACCCTTATTTTGAATGATCACTAGATATACATATGTGATGTGCATTTACATTACAGGATTTATATTGAAACTACATGCATAGATAACCTACCTAAGAGTCCTACTAGCATAGGTCGAGTAGCTGCTATGCTTGGGCTATCGGTAGCATGAGTAACCTACCATTCTCATAAAAGGTGAATATTATTATTACTCTCATGATAAAATGGTGAAAGGAAATGGAGACTGGGTAGGGATATGGTATGGGTATTGATGGGTGTAATTGGTTGTGTTCAACGGCCAACGGGGCATAGCTTGGTGTCAGTGTTTAGAGTTACCAACTAGTAAATTTCTAGTATTGCGCGTCTCACTCGGATGGTGTGCTTAGAGGACACGAGGTTTATACTGGTTTAGGAGAAAGTCCCTACGTCTAGTTCGTCACTACTGCTCGTGTTACTAGCACTGAAAGTTTGTAGTAGGGGTTACAAACGAGCGAGAGAGGGACAGGTCCCAAGTCTCTGATGTGCGTGTGCTCCTAAGGCATGTTAAGGCATGTGTTTTGATGTCTACAACCATATAGAGTGGTGAACCGCCATCCTCCCTCCTAGGGCGTCCTGCTTCCCCTTTTATAAACGAATGGGAAGAGTAGGTTATACAGAGAGAAAGAGGGGGAAGAGCCAAGGAGAGGAAGGCTTCTAGGACCACCGGGCCTTTCTTCTCCTTTTTGCGGGTTCCACCGACACTGTAGATGGTGACAGGGATGGCTCCATGCCGGGTGCTTGTTCGTCACTGATGCCACGCCCCGGTGTTGTCAGCGGGTCGTAACGTCCCATTCCGTCTCGGCGGGCAACGTGGCGAACCAGCATGCTTGTCAGCGGCCGTACAGGTCGTGGTAGCATAGTGACCATGCATCCGTCACTATTGGTGATGTGAGTTCCCTAGAGTGACATGTCATGGGCATAGGTCATGTTGAGATGTGCGCGCTCCCTGCACGATGCCAGAAGTTTGACCTTGGGTTGTACTTTCTGGCCCATAGTGGTTGGCGGTGGTACAGGCTTTCATCAGGAGCCATGCCTGAGGGGGTCGGGTGAGATAGAGCCCTCGACCCAGAGGTTAGGCAAGGTGGAGCCCCTAACCTAGAGGTCGGGCGAGGCAGGGGCCCTGACCCAAAGGTCGGGCGAGGCGGAGCCCGCCCCCAGAGGTCGAGCGAGGCGGAACCCACGCACCTAGGGGTCGGTTGGAGTTGTAGTCATGCTCTTGACTTCTCGGATGAATCAATGTTGATGACCATTAGCTCCTCCTCTTTGGGTACCCTAGTATTGTTCCCCAACAGTAGCCCTCGAGCCTACGGAGGAGTAAAATACTCCTTCGGAGGCTTTTCTGAATGGGAGGACTTTGAGGGCCTTGGCCTTCTTTTGTCACTCATGGTGTGTCCTAGGGACGGTGATTCCCTTTTGTCGTGATCGGACCCCTTGGGGTATAGCCATGAGATTTGGTGGGTCAGAAAAGGTCTTTCCTGATTCTAACCCCTACAGCTGTCTATCGTTCTACGACTGCATGTTCGGTCTCCTTGCGAGTCCAACTTTCCTCGAGCCCCCGCCCGTAGCAGGGGTCCGGTCGAGGGTCGGCTTGCCTTTGTGATCATTTTCCCTCAAGTGTTTTTTCTGATAAAAATGGAGGGGCTGAGCCATGCCATGATTTTCCTTTATGAACGAATCATGGTGCTCGATGAGCTGTTAATGGGCTAGTCCGAGTGGGGCCCCAACATCCTATTCGTGGGGTCCAGCTTGGGTCAGCTGGTGACCAACTCTAGATTCTCAGCAGTCAATCCATAAGTTCTCGGGTCTGTTTGACCGGTCCCGAGTGCTCTCTACCTTTCTTCAAGGAAAAACCAAGGATCGTATCTGGCCGAGACTCAAACATGGCCTAGGATGCCCGCGGTGCTCGTGCACCCGAGTATTGGCTGCTAGCGGGCCCATCCCTTTCAACCCCTCACTCTAAAGGTGCCCAGAGCGGTTGTCGAACCCATCGGTGGGCCAACCTTCGAACTCCTGGGCCTAGACGGGCCATAGGAGCGTTTTCGGCTCTGTATCCCTCTTACCTATGATGGGTCGTGGCCCATTCGAGGAGGCAAAACATCTGGCATGTTTTCTAAGGGGACGGCCATAGGTTGCGTGTGCACGCCCCATGACAAGACATGGTGATAGGTCATGGTAGGCGCAGAGATCTAGGCGTGCGGTTGATTTCCTTGCACCCGTCGCCCCTCCATAGCCATGCCACCACCGCCAACGCTTAGGTTTCCTACCTTCACATCTCCATCGCCATTGAGCTTGCATCCATCCGCACCACCTCCAATGGATCCATGGTGCCATTTCAACATCACCTTCTAGTGCATAGAGGGCCTCATCCATCGTGGTCTTCTTCACGCGTAGACCTTGGCCAAGGAGTGGTTGCTACCCAGCAACGAGGATTCGCCGTCGCCACCCGACAGCTACACGATGTCATTCGCCCACTTCCATGAGCATGGGCTCATGACCCTCACCCACAAATTCCTCTAAGGCCTACTACACTTCTACAAGATTGAGCTACAGCATCTCAATCCCAACGGGATCCATCACATGGCGGCATTTGTCGCGCTGTGTGAAGGATTCCTGGGGATTAGCCTCCACTTCAACTTGTGGAGTTATTTCTTCGCCACCAACCTCTAGAAGAAGAGGGAGAAGGGCGGTATGTAGGAGTTGCATATGCTAATGGGGTGCGCCGGCATCCAACTTCGGAATAATCGGGTCAGCGAGTACCCGTCCATGCAGCTCTTGATGTCTAATAAGGGGTGGCACTCGTAATGGTTCTACCTCAAGAATGACACCACCGTCCCTCTGCCAGAGTTCACCGGGCACCTGATCGAAGAGGTCCCGGAGCAATGGAGGAAGTGGGGCATCTCAGAGAAGGACAAGAAGAAGATTCGAGACCACATCACCACCATTCACATCCTGAAGGAGAATGGCCTAAAAGGGTTAGGTGTCATCAGGGCTTACCATGCAAGGAGGGTGGCGCCGTTGATGACGCGCGTGCTCCTGCTATACGTGATGGTGCTTGAGGCGTCATTCGACGGAACGGCACTCGCCGAGGGAACGATCCCCAACTCTAAGATTGTGCAACGCATCAAGAAGGCAATGGAGCCTTTGCGGGACAATGCGGGTGCCGCCCCTAACTTTGTCTACTTGGTGTCGGGGCATGCTTCGATGCGGTTAGAGCCAGGCTATGTTGTCTTCATAAGTTTTCCTTTCTCTTGCCTTGTCTTTAATTGATTTCCTGACCCTGTGAGACTAACTTTGAGAGGGGCAATACCAGTCGAGGGACCCCATCCTCATGGATCACCCAGCGCTGATGCCGAGTAATTTGGCCATGAGGGCAGCGAATCACGCCAAGGGCGAGCGGCTGAGGAAGGCAAAGGATGAAAAGAAGAGGAAGAAGCAGTGGAAGCTGCAGGCATGGGAACGAGGGGAGGACACTGACAATGATGATGACGATGATGATGGTGACGACGACGAGGTGATGGAGGAAGAAGAAATGGTAGCCGATGATATCGAGAGGGACAACCTAGAGAACGAGGATGCGCTGGCAGTCATCGGTTTGTCCTTGTAGGCGTTGGGACCCTTCCCGTTCCATGGAGGGGAGGGTACGTCTAGGGAGCCAGTGGAGGCAGGTGGTTCCAACAATGCCCTCTAGGAACTGACGGAGGTGGGACGTATCGTCGGCCTACCCCAAGAGCCAACAGCGGCAGGCAACTATGCCGCCGTGCCTAAGGTGCCAGCGGAGGTAGGCGGCTCCGCCGTCATGCCCCAAGAGCCACGTGGAGCAAGGGCCATGCCCCAAGATGTTCCTTCAATGTGCCCAAGAGCTGCTAGGGGTGAGCCCCTCTACCCAGGAGTAGGGGACATGCTCAAAATGATGTCGTTTCGATGAGGCATAGCAAGGGTCGGGGGGGTCGTCCCCTAAACGCATCTGCCACCCGACGACGCTGAGGTGAGTTATCAATTCCTCTGTTTTTTCCTATTTTAGTCGGATTTCATCATGACTTATGTTCTTCGTCCCTTGCAGCGTTGGCAGGTAGCGGAATCCTTTGGCACTGGCGCCAAAGAAGGGCATCACCCTCCAATCGGGGCGGCCGCCATCGGCTGGTGTCATGCCCATTTCGGGTAGGAGCGGTACCAGTGTGACCACGTCACCTATGCCCTCGATAGGATAGGTGGACATAGGCATTCAAGGGGCACCTTCAAAGGTTGTGGAGCAGTCAGTGACGGCCACGATACCGCTACCGACGGCGGGGCGGATGTGGTTACCGACCATGGCGGGCGCGACATAGCCGGTCATGACCCCGCCGACATAGGTGGAGGTGGCGGTGGCCATGATAGATGGGTCACAGCTGGGCACAACCGTAGCATCGCCTGAGGCATTGGCGCGACCTATGGCATCGGTGGCCCAAGCGACGGTGCTTGGCGAGACCTTTGAACTTGTCTTGCAACTGGCGAACTTCTCGGCAATATGCAGCAATCTTGGCATTGTGGCAGCTTGACTCCTTTATGACTTGGTCGATGACTAGCTAGGAGTCACCTTGGACATTGAGCCATCGGATACCCAACTCAATGGCGATGCGTAGGCCATTGATGAGTGCCTCATACTCAACCACATTATTGGAGGAGGGGAAATGTATGTGAACCATGTACCTCATCCATACCCTAAGGGGCGAAACGAAGACTAGCCCCACTTTGGCATCTTTCTTCATCAGCGATCTATCAAAGTACATCATCGAGTACTCTTGGTCGATGACTGCTGGCGACATTTGGACCTCGGTCCACTCTGCAATGAAATCGGCCAGCACTTGGTACTTGATGCCATCCGAGGGGCATATGAAATGCCTTGACCCATCAGCTCGAGTGCTGACTTCACAATTCTTCTTGTGGCATCCTGGGTTTAGACGACCTTGCCGAGAGGGTAGGACATCATGACCATCACCGGATGCGACTTGAAGTAGTGACGCAACTTCCTCTTAGCGACAAGGATGGCGTATAGGAGCTTCTGGATTTGGGGGTAGTGAGTCTTAGAATCAGACAAGACCTCACTGATGAAGTACATGGGATGCTACACTTTGAGCGTGTGTCCCTCTTCTTCTTGCTCTACCACTAGGGCAGCGCTAACCACTTGCGTGGTGGCCATAATGTAGAGCAGAAGCGGTTCCCTATCGGTTGGAGGTACCAGTATCTGGGCCTTCGTCAGAAGCTGCTTGACCGTGTCAAGTGCCTCCTGGGCCTCGGGCATCCATTCAAAATGGTCGGCCTTCTTCAGAAGCTGATAGAGGGGGAGACCTCATTCACCGAGGCATGAGATAAAGCGGCTGAGCACGGTGAGCCACTCTATAACTCGTTGTACCCCCTTTATGTTCTCAATTGGGCCCATCCTCATGATGGCCGAGATCTTCTCTGGGTTGGCCTTGATGCCACACTTGGAGACGATAAAACCTAGCAGCATACCCCTTGGGGCTTTAAAAACGCACTTCTCGGGGTTGAGCTTAATGTCGTTTGCTCAGAGTTTCGCGAAGGCCTGTTCAAGGTCGGCTATGACCTGGTCAGCCCGTTTGGATTTGACCATGATATCATCCATGTAGGCCTCAATGGTCCACCCGATGAGATCCCTAAAACACTTGAGCATGCAGTGTTGGTATGTAGCTCCCATGTTCTTTAGTCCAAACGGCATTGTGACATAGCAGAATGATCCGAACGGGGTGAAGAAAGATGTCGTGAGCTGGTCGGACTCTTTCATCGTGATTTGATGGTACCTGGAGTACGCATTAAGAAAGCAAAGGGTTTTGCACCCTGAGGTTGAGTCGACTACTTGGTCTATGCATGGCAAAGGAAATGGATCCTTTGGACATGCTTTGTTGAGACCCATGTAGTCAACACACATTCTCTATTTCCCACTCTTTTTCGTATAAGAATGGGATTGGCTAACCACTAGGGGTGGTATCCTTCCTTGATGAATCTGATCGCCAAAAGCTTCACAATCTCCTTGCTGATGGCCCTGCATTTCTCCTTATTGAAGCGACGCAGGCACTGCTTTACCGGCTTAGAGCCTGGCCTGATCTTCAAGGCATGCTCGGTGACTTATCTTGGAATGCTTGGCATGTCTGAGGGTCTCCATACAAAGATGTCTCTATTGGCGTGGAGGAAGTCAACGAGCATGCTTTCCTATTTAGAGGAAAGTGTGGTGCCAATACACACCACTTTGCTCTTAGAGCCGCTGGGGTCTATGAGGACCTCTTTGGCACCTTCTTTAGGCTCAAAAGGACTGGCCGACCGCTTAGGGTCGGGCGTTTCTTTGACGATCCCCTCCCTGATGGCCACAAGCTCTTTGGAGGTGACAATTGTCGCAGCGTGTTCGCCGCACTCGACCTTGCACTCGTAGGCACACTGGAAGGAGGTGCCGACGGTGATGACCCATGTGGACCCAACATCTTTAACTTTAGATAGGTGTAGTTGGGGATGACCATGAACTTTGTGTAGCATGGACGTCCCAGGATGGCGTGGTAGGTTCCGTGGAACCTGAGTACCATGAAGGTAAGGGTCTCCATCATGTAATTGGTTGGATCCCCAAAGGTGATGAGTGGATTGATCTACTCAAGTGGTACGACCTACTTTCCTGGCACAATGCCGTGGAAAGGCACCCCGGTCAGCCGGATGCGTGCTTGGTCGATGCCCATGGCATCGAGCAATTCAGTGTACATGATGTTGAGGTCGCTCCCTCTATCCATCAGCACTTTGGTGAGCCGCTTCATGCCGATGATTGGGTCAACCACGAGCGGATATCTTCTCGGCTGTGGGACGCTTTCTAGGTGGTCGGTTCAATCAAAGGTTATGACGGACTCCGACCATTGGAGGAAGGTAGGCATGGCCGGCACAGCTATATAGACCTCATGGCACACAAGCTTCTAGCTGCGCTTGGAGTCATAGGCTGTCGGCCCTCCAAAGATCATGAGGCAGCCATCCAGCACCGAAAATCCATCGTCCTTCCCCTCGGTGTCGTCTACGGTCAACTTGGGCTTCTTCCCATGCTCCCCCTTGTTGGAGCCTCTAGACAAAAACTACTTCATGAGGACACAGTTCTTGTATAGGTGCTTGATGGGGAAAGCATGGTTTGGGCATGGCCCTTCGGGTAACTTCTCGAAGTGGTCTAGGGTACCCTCGGCAGGCTTCCGACCCCCTTTGTGATCGGCGGTGGCCATAAGCAAGCCCTCGCGCCACTGTTTGTCCTTCTTTTTGTTGGGACAATTAGAGGCGCCTTCACCGGCGTCCTTGTCCCACTTTGCCTTGCCTTTAAGGCAGTCAAAAATTGTCCCGACCGCCTCCTCGCTTGAAGCATGGCTGATGGTGATGTCGAGGAACTCCTTAGTGGTTCGCCGGCCCTTACGTCCTAGCTTGTGAACTAGGGACTCTCAGGTGGTCCTAGATAGGAAAGCTCCTATGACATCGGCATCCGCGACATTGGGCAGCTCGTTGCACTGCCGGGAGAAGCGCCAAATGTACCCACAAAGAGTTTCCCCGGACTTCTATCGGTAGTTTTTGAGATCCCATGGGTTCCTAGGATGCACGTATGTGCCGTGGAAGTTTCCCACAAATATCTCTTTTAGGTCCGCCCAACTTTGGATTCGGTTGGGCGGAAGGTGTTCCAAAAATGTTCATGCCGAATCGGCTAGGAACAATAGAAGGTTGCGGATAATGAAATCATTATTATCTGCTCCACCGGCTTGGCAAGCAAGCCGATAATCCTCGAGCCATAGTTCAGGGTTCGTTTCCCCAAAGTATTTTGGGATGTTGGTCGGCGGTCGGTACCACGATGAGAAGGCGGCATTGAGGATGTGTAGGCCAAAGGCCTAAGGTCCCGACAAATCGGTGCTCGGGCTTTGGTCTTCACCACTGTCGTAGCGTCTGCCACGACGATGATGGTAGCCGTAGCTAGCCTCCTCCCTCACATCCCTGCGGATACGCTTACGGGTGTCGAGGGTGTCGCGCGCATCACGGTGGAGGCCAAGATGTTCATGCACCAGGACCGTGGCGCATGACCTACCACCTTGCTGTGCTTGGTGGACTGACACATCCCTATTGGGTTGCTTTGAGGGCGCACGCTAGCTGGCATCAAGCTCGCATTATTGGGACAGCGGGCTCTTGGCCTATTACGCCACCGCATGCTCGAGTAGTGTGCGAATCTTGAGATAGGCCCGATGATCCTCGGGTGTTGTAGGCTTTGAAAGACCCTAGAGCAAGGCTGCCATGGTAGCGATGTTCTGGCTTGCCCGAGTGAAGTGTGGGAGGGCTTCGTCGTCTTCGATGATCCTTTGGTTCACCTCACGGGCCATGGCGCACGCATGCCCACCGTCTCTGTGGCGCTTGATCTCTCATTCAAGCTCCATGCATTCCTGCTCAAGCTGGAGTAATGCTTCCTCAAGCTCTTGGTGACGGGCCTTTTGCTGATCTACCCGCAGGCGAGGTGGGGCCCCTGTATCCCCCTCGACCTCATCGTCAAAGCCATTCGTTGAGGTAGCCTCTCCCTCAGTGATGCTTTCGACGTACCCCTCGAGGGTACCTACCATGAAACATTCATGAGAGGGGTGATGGCTCCCCCTGCTAGAGTCAGAGTTGGAGGGCGACTCTGATTCTCCTACGAGGAGGTCGTGGAAAGATTCCATGACATAATCGGTCATCCCCATGAACTCATCGTTTGTGGGGGATGGGGGCCTGCGTTGTGCCACAAGGTGGCCAACGGTCTTGGTGGCATTGCATAGACCAAACGGGAGCGCTGTTGGGGCACTTTGGATGAGGTATTCTGGGGAAAGCGGCTCTCCTCCAGCAAGCTACGTCATGATGTTGGCGAATGAGAAGGTGAGGCGGCCTAAGTCCTCCCATGATGGTTGGGGTCCTAGGAAGCTACCGAGCTAACATTCTTGCCTCCTGTAATCGAAGCCGAGGAGCTGGTCACTCTAAGGGGTGTGGGCCTCCTGTGCGTGCAGCAGTAGCTCCTCAAGCACCTCGTCGATCATGTTGAGGCCGGCGGAGTTGAGAGATTGGATGGCGATGGGTGCCTCCACCAACTCTTCCCCTATCGTGACGATGAAGTCCAATTTCCCAAAGTGCACATGCGTGCCCGGGACCTAGCTGATGTCGTGACTAGCCATCCGAGGCCTGATGTGGACATCGAGACACGTAAAAAGACCCTACCTAGCGTGCCAACTGTCAGTGTTTCGAGTTACCAACTAGTAAATTTCTAGTATTGCGCGTATGGCTCGAAAGATGTGCTTAGAGGAGACGAGGTTTATACTGATTCGGGCAGAAAGTCTCTATGTCCAGTTCGTTGTTGCTGCTCATATTACTAAAGTTCGTTGTTGCTGCTCATATTACTAGCACTGAAAGTTTATAGTAGGGGTTACAAACGAGCGAGAGAGGGATAGGTCCCAAGTCTCTTATGTGCATGTGCTCCTAAGGCGTGTTAGGACATGTGTTTTGATGTCGATAGCCATGTAGAGTGGTGAACCACCATCCTCCCTCCTAGGGCGTCTAGCTTTCCCTTTTTTAGATGAAGGGGAAGAGCAGGTTACATATAGAGAAAGAGATAGAAGAGCTAAGGAGAGGAAGGCTTCCAGAACCGCTAGGCCTTTCTTCTCCTTTATGTGGGTCCCACTGACACTGTAGATGGCGATAGGGATGGCTCCACGCCGGGTGCCTGTTCATCGCTGATGCCACGCCCTGGCGTTGTCAGCGGGTCGTGAAATCTCATTCTATCCCGGCGAGCGACGCGGCGAACCAGCGTGCTAGTCAGCGGCCATAAAGGGAGTAGGCAGCATAGTGACCATGCGTCCATCACTGTTGGTGATGTGAGTTCCCTAGAGTGACATGTCATGGACATGGGTCAGGTTGAAATATGCCCACTCCCTGCACGATGCTAGAAGTTTGACCTTGGATTGTACTTTCTGGCTTGTAGTGGTTGGCGGCGGTATGGGCTTTCGTTAGGAGTTACGCCAGAGGGGTTGAGCAAGATGGAGCCCCTGACCTAGAGGCCGGGCGAGGTAGAGCTCCTGACCCAGAGGTTGGGCAAGGTGGGCCCCCAACCTAGAGGGCGAGCGAGGCAGGGCCCCTGATCCGGAGGTCAGGTGAGGCGGAGCCCGTGCACCTAGGGGTCGGTTGGAGCTGTAGTCGCACTCTTGACTGCTCGGATGAATCAATATTGATGACCATTAGCTCCTCCTCTTTTGGTATCCTAGTATTGGTCCCTGACACTTGGTTACACTATTTCCCCTATCCGTGTCGGTTAAGGACCGTCCGTTGCTGTGGATTCTAGTCAGGTCACAGACTTATTATGCTGAGCACATACTTGCTTATGGGAGCGGGAAGGCTCGTTCCTCTCTTATCGTGGGTTCTGGCTCTTTTCGGACCGACTGAATGGAGGCAGGGATGGTGGAGGTCTAAGCACCACACTGAGTCCGGAACTCAGGAGTGGGGGCTTGGAGTCCAAGTTTGGATGGGGACCTGGACCCCTTAACAGGAGAGTGGTGGGTTGGTCTTGCTTATGCCTAGGGTAAATGTGGGGCATGTGTTTTGGGGTACCTAGCTAGGATACATTGGTTTGCGAATCACCGTGTGATATGGTATGACTTGGCTATGGTCTAGCACCGTAGCAATAACTAGAAGATGAAAGATAGTGAAATGGATCTGATTGCTCAACTCTTGTTTGAAATTAGAAATAGGTGCTTACATAGAATGAATAGCTAATGAACTAATCATGACTGCTAATAAAACATATATATAAGGATTCACTACTAGTAATGTTTTCACAAAAAGGAAACCCAACAAACTATAAAGCTTATCATATCCTTTAAAGTCAAGAAATTATTCTCACTAGTCGGGTAAATCTTATGAGTATATTGTGTACTCAGGGTTTATTCACCCTTGTTGCAGGTGTAGCTTGAGGAATGGCTATTGTGTGGAGGATTCTTCTGGTGGGCACGGACGGATCCTTGTATCTTATCGTTAGATGTTTATTTCAATTCTGTTATTAAATTCCGCACTTTGAACTTGGTATTGTAATAATGTATTTCTAAGAACTCTTATTGTATGAATTAGACTAAGTATTGTAAACTCATTCTCATTATTAGATCCTGGATGAAAAACATGGATTGTTTGAGTTCTCCCTTCGGGTGTGCTCGACGGAACTATCCGATATAGTTTACTTTGGGGGTGCTTAGTGTATAGTGGAAGACGAGCGCCTTCGGAAGCATGCTATTTCGGGCGGTTCTGCCACAGATGGTATCAGAGCTAATATTGAGTTACGAGTTTCATAACTCTTTTCAAAACCTAAAATTTGACTAACAAAAGCTTTGCGAAAAATAGGATGCGAAAAAATTACGTAAATAAGTATAAGCCCTAGCAATATGGTCTATCTAAGATAGCGGCACTAGTTTTATCTAATCAATTTTCTACAGGTATACTAACTACGTAGTTATGTTGCATAAGAATCATTTAGCAAGTGGAAAGTGAGCGTGCGATGTGCCAAAAAAATATGAATGCCTCTATATTTCGGCTTGAGTGAACGGGTAGGCCGATGCATGCATCATGAAAAGAGAATCTTGCTTAAACTAAACTTCCCCCCACACGTATAATTTGGATTAGTGAATTGATAGGATAACCTAAAAGAATGCTTTAATAAAAAGCCATATCATTTTTCTAAGTCTCTTATTCCTAATCTAGAGGGTTGTCCCTAATGGTTAGTTCTTATCTATTTATAGATTAACCTGAGGTATGGTCGGGGGAGTACCAGCGCTGGGGCAGATCAGGGTGATAACGGTCGTGGTGAGGACAATGGCAACACCAATGGGGATAGCCGCGAGGCCCCACTTCTAGCTCCTCCTCCGCCACCACCACCTTTGATGAGCCATGTGGAGATTATGGCGGAGATGCTGGTTGCTCGGCGCGAGTCAGCCCATGGCTTGGAGATGCTTGCCTAGGCTATAGGTGGCTTCGCCTGTGGAGGCCTTGGTGACAAAGATGGGAACGGGGGTGGTGCTCGTGCTCCTGAGGGTCCCTATTCCTACTAGGACTTCCTGAAGACACACCCACCCACGTTCATGCCGACTGCTGAGCCTCTGGATGTGGAGCATTGGCTTCGTATTCTAGAGCAAAAGTTTTAGCTGCTCACTGTGACTGAAGAGCTAAAGGTGCGCTTTGCCGCACAGCAGCTTCTAGGGTCTGCTAGTGCGTGGTGGGATACTTTCAATGCCATGCAGCCAGTGGACCACCTTGTGACTTGGTAGGAGTTTACCACTGCTTTCCATGAGTACTATATTCCCACTGGTTTGCTAAATAGGAAGTTGACTGAGTTCCTAGATCTAAAGCAAGGGAGTATGACTATGATGGATTATGTGAACAAATTCAACCTTCTTACACAGTATGCTAGGATCCATGTAGACATTAATGAGAAGAAGAAGGATTGTTTCTACCATGGCCTCTCTTGCATCTTGCAAAAGGAGCTATACATTGGGGGATATCAGACTTTTGGTGCTTTGATGAATGCAACCATTTCTATGGAGGGACTTCAGCGTGATTCTCAGGTGGAGTGGAAGAGCAAGCGGATGATCACTGGATCTTCTAGTCAGTCATGGGCTTAGATGGTGCAGGTTGTTAGGTGGATAGTCATCCCGTCAGTCTCAGTAGGCTTACCAGGCACCTCCCACCTAGTAGCATGCACCTACTCAGCAGGTGCAACAACATCCTCAGGGACAGTAGGTTCCGCCTCATCAGGGATAGGGGAACAAGTCTGGTGCTTATTTCAAGTGTGGCAAGGAGGGCCACTATGCTCGGGAATGACCACAGAACCGGCCTACGCAGTCTTCCCAGCCTTCAGCCAACTCTCGTCTAGTCAAGAGAACGATTATCAAGAAGAAGGTGCCCGTAAGCCGCTCTAAGAAAGTCAACTTCACTAAGGCTAAGGAGATTTTGTAGAATGAACCATTGACTCCCACCCAGCATATGTGTTGTTTGATTCTGGTGCATCACATTCATTCATGAGCATGGAGTTTGCATAGAGGCACAATATATCTCTTATGGCTATTCCTATTGCTTATAGAATCAGTACTCTGGGTGCATAATTGTGCATTAATACTCGGGTGGACACAGTCATATTAGTGCTAGCCACTCACACTTACCGCCTCCAGTTCATGGTGCTGCCTGGGCAAGGCATAGATGCAATTCTGGGCATGAACTAGTTGCCAGTTTATGGGGTAGTTTTGAACCTTAAGTAGAGAGTTGTTGAGTTACGACTTCCTTCTTCCGAGGATAGGATGTCTCTCCTTATGCCCTCAGATCTAGCCTTACCAGTTGTTGATCATATTGAAGCTTCTCTTGATCTTGCTTCTATTCCCATAGTCTGTGAGTTTCTAGATGTCTTTCCTAAAGATCTACTTGGGTTGCCACCAGATAGGGACATGGAGTTTACTATTGAGTTAGAACCTAGCACTGCTCCTATTTTACAGCATCCCTACCGCATGGTTCCTAAAGAACTATTAGAAATGAAGATGCAGTTAGAGGAATTATTGGAGAAGGGCTTTATCCATCCTAGCTCTTCATCATGGGGTTGCCCAGCTATTTTTGTGAAGAAGAAGGATGGTACTCTGTGGATGTGTGTGGATTATCACCCTCTCTATGCGGTAACCATTAAGAACAAGTATCCTTTACCTCATATTGATACTTTGTTTGATGAGTTGGTTGGTGCCAAGGTGTTTTCAAAGATTGATTTTTCATTCTGGGTATCACCAAATTAAGATCCGATCACAAGATATACCAAAGACAACTTTCTCTACTAGGTATGGTCTATATGAATACCTAGCATGTCCTTTGGTCTCACCAATGCTCCTTCATTCTTTATATATCTCATGAATTCAATCTTCATGCCAGAGTTGGATAAGTTTGTAGTGGTGTTCATTGATGATATTTTGATATACTCCAAGAACAATGAAGAGCATGCACATCACCTTCGAATAGTACTAACTCGATTAAAGGAACACAAGCTGTATGCCAAATTCAGCATGTGTGAGTTTTGGTTAGATCAAGTGCAGTTTTTGGGACATGTTCTGACACCTGAGGGTATCTTTGTGGACCCAAGCAAGGTGCAAGATATGTTAAATTAGAAGTCAGTGCATCAGATCCGTAAGTTCCTTGGTCTTGTTGGTTATTATCGACGCTTCATTCCTGACTTCTCCAAAATAGCCCAACCAATGACCAAGTTGCTCTAGAAAGATGTCAAGTTTGTATGGAGTCCAACTTATGAAGAAGCTTTTCAAGCTTTGACATATTTTCTTACCACTGCTCCTGTTCTCTCCCAACCAGATATTGACAGGCCATTTGATGTGTGTTGTGATGCCTCACGGACTGGACTGGGATGTGTGCTTATGCAAGACGGACGTGTGATAGCTTATGCTTCATGCTAGCTGAAAAAGCACGAAGTGAATTATCCCACCCATGATTTAGAGCTCGCTGCTGTGGTGCATGCTCTAAAAATTTAGAGACATTATTTGTTGGAAAATAAAGTACACATTTTTATGGATCACAAGAGCCTCAAATATATTTTCACTCAATCCAAGTTGAATATGAGGCAACGAAGATGGCTGGAGCTAATCAAGGATTATAATTTAGAGGTTCATTACCATCCTAGAAAAGCTAATGTGGTAGCTGATGCCTTAAGTCGGAAGTCATATCAAGTTGAAGAAGCACATTTGTCTCTCAACCATGCTGAGGTGCTAGCTCACATTGCTCTAGTCTCGGATCTACTTGAGCAAATTATTATTGAGCAAAGGCAAGATACTTCAGGAATTCCTCACATTAAGAAGTTAATCGCCGAAGAGCGTGGTCCATGTTTTAGTATTGATGATCAAGGTGTAGCGAAGTTTTAAGAATAGATTGGTGGTTCCCTTAAGTGAGGAGCTTAGGAGAAAGATTTTAGATGAAGCTCATAACTCCAAGTTATCCATTCATCCAGGAAGTAACAAGATGTATCATGATTAGCGTCACTTGTATTGGTGACCAGATATGAAACAGGATATTACCAAATACATCTCAGAATGTGACATTTATGGAAGGGTTAAGGCAGACCATATGCGTACGCCTGGATTTCTACAACCCTTGCCCATCCCTGTTTGGAAATGGGAGGATATTTCCATGGATTTTATTGTGGGTTTACCCCACACGTCCATGGGCTATGACTCTATTTAGGTCATTGTGCATCGTCTTACCAAGTCCGCTCATTTTCTTTCGGTGGATACCAGATATTTAGCCTAGAAGTATGCCAAGTTGTATTTTGACTAGATTGTGACCCTGCATAGAGGTCCTTTTACTATCGTCTCTGATAGAGGGATAGTCTTTGTCTCTTGTTTCTAGGAGCAACTCCAGAAATGTCTTGGTACTAGTCTCCTCAGAAGTTTAGCTTATCATCCATAAACTGATGGTCAGACAGAAAGAGTCAACCAGGTACTTGAAGATATGTTGAGAGCTTGTGTCATTTGTTTTCCTAAAAAGTGGGACGAATGCTTAACTCTAGCTAAGTTTTCTTATAACAATAGCTATCAAAAAAGCATTCATATGGCACATTTTGAGGTCCAGTGTGGCAAGAAATGTAGAACACCACTTAATTCGATTAAGGTGAGAGATTGTGGTTATTTCAGACCTGATTTTATCAAAGAAGCTCGACAGCATGTTAGTGTTATTCAAAGTCATTTGAAGACTGCTCAAAGTCATCACAAGACTTATGCAGACAAGCGAACAAGGCCCTTGCAATTTGAAGTTGGTGACCATGTGTACCTAAAGGTATCCCCGATGAGAGGTGTGCATCACTTTGGTGTTCAGGGAAAGCTAGCCCCTTGCTATGTTGGACCTTATAAGATTTTGGCCCAGTGTGGTTCTGTTGCCTACCGTATCCAGCTCCTGGATATTTTGTCAGTAGTACATAATGTCTTTCATGTTTCCCTATTAAAGAAATGTTTGCGGATCCCCGATGAAGCTATGGAAATTGAAGGACTTCCCCTCTAGCCCGACTTGTCTTATATTGAGCATCCCATCAAGATCTTAGATGAAAAAAGTGACTAGAAACAATATGGTGAAGTTTTATAAAGTTCAGTGGCAAAATCAATCGAAGGACGAAGCAACATGGGAGCAAGAAAGCTATATCTTGAAGCATTATACTCACCTTCTTTCTAGTTCATCGAGGTAGTTGTTTAAATTGAAATTTATTTCTGATCTCTTTTCCCACACTAGGCATATGAAATCTTGGGACTAGATTTTGTTTATGGGGGAGAGTTGTATCACCCTCGATGTTACACCCTAAATCATTTTTAAAAAAACAAGCATGTCATGAGCATTATGTTTATGTGTTAATGCATATGATAAAGCATGTAGATCAATTTTTGTAACTCAAAACGATCAATAAAAACGCGAAACGAAAGTTGCTCCATGTTTCGTACAGTTAACAAGTAGAGTTTAAAATCATTTTTTATTATGCAAAAATACTAGAGAATATGTGTGCGATACTTAAATAAAGTTTGAAATACAAACTTTGACAATGAAATACTTGGTATTGAAAAAGAAAATTGCTAAGTAATATTTTTAGTAGCTTAGAAATGTAATATGAAATTAAGATTAGCTCAAACACTTAGAAATTTTCTAAGCTTGTGGAAAGCTAGATGATGCTATGTTTAGCAATTTATTTGGAGAGATTGGGTTGAGGAATGGTGTAGTGCTATGATTCGATTTAGTAGTTCCATATGCCATCTTGAGTGTAGTGAAGTTGGTTTAGGTTTAGGAGCAACGGTTTGGTCGTGATCAGTGCTTTAAAATTCATGCACGTCGCATGCCTCGGGCTGGCTAGCCCTGTGTGCGTGGTCACCTCGTGTGGGAACTTAGCATTGCCGTGCTTGGGTGCACCACGTGCACATGCACTATCGCACGTTGGCCGACCGAGGCCATCTCA